>NC_135436.1:28054213-28771713 GCF_051991255.1 Vanacampus margaritifer | reverse complement strand
TTCAGATTGCATACGGTCTTTGTCTTGAGACTTAGTGAAGCAGCATGTGGCACGTTGCACATTTATTCCTGCACTCTTTTCTATAAACCTGATGTTGTACTGCATTCCTTGCGTCTGACATCTGGGAAACGTTTTCGGTATGCTCTGTTACAATTGGACATAATTGAATGTTTGGGATCACGAGGCTGTTTTTTTGTTTACTGCATTCCATTCGCGTGTCTGCTCTTTACAATCTCTCCTATTTTTTCCAAGGATTGAACTGAACTTCAAGACGGTATAATTTTGTACCAATTACTGACTAATAATTTAACAGTTGGCAGTATTTGACTAAATACCCTCATCCAACAAATCCACGATCTTAAAACTGGACTTCTTTTTTTTTTACTCTCCATGCAGTTGTTTGTCATTTTTGGACGTTTTAACCTTCAAACATATGTTTGGCCCATTACTTCCTGAGTCAACAAAAGCGCTTGTCAGAAGCAAAAGGACGTTGGTCAATAAAACAACTGATCCCGATAATACACATCCAGATGACGGGAATCAACACGCTTTATGGACCAGAGAGTTTTTGTGGAATAATGCGGCAAAGTGAGTGAGCGTCATTACTTCTTTTTTTTCCTCCGTTCACTTCTATCGGACGCGCGCCAACGTCGTTGACGGTCATCGCCGCGCACACAAGAGACGCGTAGTATTCATTTGCGCTAGCATGTGCTGCAGCGCCATGCTAATTAGGCCATTTGCCAGCGCTAAAGACATCATTTGGAGATGAAGTCAATGGCGGCCCATCTGCTTAATGGCCTGTTCGGGTCTCATCTCCCATTAAAAGATCTGTCACACAGGACAAAGAAATATATCCTCGCTCCTATTATTGTCCTAATCCAATTATTCAACATCAGTTGACAATCCTTGGCCCAAAGCTCCTGACAATTCAGACATAATTGAATGCGCCATCCGACAGAACGTTTCGCCCGCCATTGTCGACTGGAATGAAGGTTTCATTTGCTGCGATAAAAAACATACGGCGGCCATGTTGAATGGACTGTGAATCACATGGACTCTAGAAATATAAGAGCTATCAAACTATTTTTTTTTTTAGCAGATTAATAACATTTTAGAATTTTGATTAACCACCTAGTTAAAAAGCCTTTTTATCAACATTTTTTTGCCCGCCAAATTTGAAGAGCACCCGTTATATATTCGTTTAACATCAGAGGTGGCAAATCCAGGTCCAGAAAGTAAAAACCCTGCCACAGTTTGGCTTTAGCCCCAGGTGCTAGCTAGCTAGCTCTCCAGATGCTTGTTTACCTGCTAGGGAGCTAGCTAGCTAGCACAAGGGGCTCAAGCCAAACTGTGGCAGGGTTTTTACTTTCTGGACCTGGATTTGCCACCTCGGTTCAACAGTTAATGTTATGAGGACATCTTCAACATTTCTTGATCCTCCTCTTTTCCAATTAGATAATTATTTGCAAATAAAAAAAAAACGACCACAGTAGTTTAAACAAATATTCTTAATTTCATATGCAAACATTTATTAAATGCTTTACTTGAATGCATGTAGTTATGTTTTTTTTGCTCAAACACAACCTGTTAAATATTAAATACGATTTAATTATAGGTGTCAGGCGATTAATTTTCGCCTGATTTCAATAATTAACTCACGATTAATCGCAAATTATTTGTGCGCTGAGAATTAATTAAAACTTAATAATGCCTCAAAATTTTCAGTGACAATGAGATTGTCGTAACTATTAAACTAACTTAGCTACTTTTTAAAGCCAGTAATCAGTAAAGTAACTAAGTTACTTTTTTATGGTAACTATGTCAACACTGATAAAATGTGACACATCACAACTAGAGCAAAAACAAAGCTGTATTTGGTCCTCAAAATATTCATAATGTCAAAAAATTACCCACAAACCCCTTTTAGGTCACTAGGAATGAATATTTACACATATCAGTCCCGCCCGCCTCTAAAGTTCTTCCTACCCGGGTAACCAATGACCATCAAGCCCAGCAAATATGACATATTAGCTTGAAAAAGGCAAAGTCAGTTGGATCAGGACACGACTGCAAACATTTGCATCCATTTCACGGGCAAACGTTGATCGGTGTGCACTTTTGGTCGTCAGTTTGCTGCTGATCAAGTTTGCGCAGCCATGCGCTCGTCCACAATCTGCTGATGGCATCTAATCGTCTGTGTGAAGGACGTATTTATTTTCCCCAGCCAGAGTCGGCCGTGTTTAATCAACTCACATTTAAATGCTGAATTGTGACTGCAGCACGACTGTACACAGAATATTTTTGCTTAATTTACAAGCCGCCATAAAAGGTCACATACAAGCATTTTCATTTTTGGGATTCGTTTTACAGTCAATCAAAACAATAGAACCAAAACACGCATAAAAATGTCTTTGTTTGTTTGCTTGTTTTCTTTTCATTTTTATTACAATTCCTAAAGAAAAAAGGTACACAATTCAATTAATACTTTTGCAGGGCACTGCTGCTCACAATGCTGCTGACTATTCATTTCACTTTTTTTTTTTTTTTTTATTAATTGGAATCCTTACAGATACATTTTATTTGATTCTATCCATTTTTCTTTTTCTTATTCCCATTTCCAATTATTTTTATGCTGCTTTATACGCCACTTCAGATTGAAACATATTGTAATATAACATTAACATTATTTCAAAAATGCCTCTCTCCACTAATAGATGTCTTTGCGCTGGGACCTTGGCGCTTCAAGTGCTGCCAAAGAGGTTGTAAAAAAAATGAAATAAAAATGTCCTCTGAGGAACGAGCCTCTTAACACCTCAATCGGCCTGACGTGAATAACCAGCATCCAAAAGTCATCATCATCATCATCATGTGGTCACTCTTGTTTCTTCTGGGGTGGCAAGAGTACACACACACACACTGTATTTAACAACACACACATACAAAAAGACTCGTAAATGTCATCTAAGAGTACAAAGTACAGACATCTGTTTTCAAACAGAGATGGTAAATTCAGGTCCAGAAAGTAAAAACCCTGCCACAGTTTGGCTTTAGCCCTTTGTGCTAGCTAGCTAGCTCCCCGGGTGTTCGGTTTCCTGCTAGGGAGCTAGCTAGCTAGCACAAAGGGCTAAAGCCAAACTATGGCAGGGTTTTCACTTTCTGGACCTGGATTTGCCACCTCCGCTTTCAAATGTCGAGAGTTGTTAGAAAAAATAAATGAAGTATGAACGCCTGAAAATTTTACTTTAAGTACAGTAACTAAGTAAGTATTTGTACTTGGATACACAATGAAAGCACAGTGCTCTTCATCAGAGGTGGCAATGCCAGGTCCAGAAAAGAAAGTAAAAACCCTGCCAGAGTTTGTCTTTAGCCCCTCGTGCTAGCTAGCTAGCTCCCTAGCTAGCTCCCCGGGTGTTCGGTTTCCTGCTAGGGAGCTAGGTACTAGCACAAAGGGCTAAAGCCAAACTATGGCAGGGTTTTTACTTTCTGGACCTGGATTTGCCACCTCTGCTTTCAAATGTCGAGAGTTGTTAGAAAAAATAAATGAAGTATGAACGCCTGAAAATTTTACTTTAAGTACAGTAACTAAGTAAGTATTTGTACTTGGATACACAATGAAAGCACACTGCTCTTCATCAGAGGTGGCAAAGCCAGGTCCAGAAAAGAAAGTAAAAACCCTGCCACAGTTTGGCTTTAGCCCCTCGTGCTAGCTAGCTAGCTAGCTCCCCGGGTGTTGGGTTTCCTGCTAGGGAGCTAGCTAGCTAGCACAAAGGGCTAAAGCCAAACTCTAGCAGGGTTTGTACTTTCTGGACCAGAATTTGCCACCTCTGCTTTTCATTGTGTGCACTGTTTAATGGATTTAAGGCAAACACACACACACAAATTACACATAAAAGCCCGTGGCTCAATGTTTTTGGACACTGTGAGACCTTAAAACAAATTGGGGTGATGTCCCCTAACAGGTAAATAGTGCACACTTTTGTTGTCCTTATTTATTCCACCGCGATTCAGCATTCGTCTTTGTACAGTAATCGATGTTGATGAACGAGCGGCGAGTCTGGCTTTTATTCCGATAGAAAGTTTCCATTATCTCTCACAATGTATTCACTCTGTCAAAGTGACAGGGGTTGAGGCGAGCCGCACACTCCGCCGCCCTCGCCCAGCCCCGGAGCCGCCGTCATCCGTCTACTCGCACCCCCAACACCACCAAAAAAAAAGAATGAGAGAAATAAAAGGCGAGCTAGGGCAGGAAAGAACTGTTGAAGTAACACAAAGCTGCAAAATCTATAAACGCTCCACTGTCATCCATCAAACTTGTAAAGACGGCATTTTAGAGAAAAGAAAATACGTCAAAATAATACATTTCCTGCTTCAGTTGCAATTGTTATGAACTACCTGCACCAGGTCTGTTGGCATACTTCGCATCTCGCCAGTAATCGGTAAGTTCATTTCCGGTTGGTGAACGGACAGAAAAACTTGAGCACTTGAAATGCCGCAAAAAGGAGTCAAACCTGAAGGATACTTTTGCGTTGGGCTGCCCAAATGAGCGTTGCTGTGAGACACTTTGCAGTTTTGCCACATTGACCTTAAAAAAAACGATTTAGTTACTTCCCTGATTACTTGATTTTGAAAGTAGCTCAGTACTTTACTGATTACTTATTTAAAAGTACCTTGGTTTAGTTATTTTAGTGATCACAGTACTTCATTTTAACTCATTTACTGCCATTGACGGCAATATATGTAAAAAAAAAGAATTAATAATAATTTGAACCATATTAGTTTCACATTTTTTTTCCTTTTTTGTTAACAAGAGTATGAAAACCTAGAATTTTTTTACTGTGCATTTATAACAGATATAAAAATTTGTGATTAATGGATTAGTTACAATTTTCAAAAATGTAATCGTCTGATGCCCCTAATTTTTTATAATCTTTTCTTCTTCTTTTTTTTTTTAAATTAGGGGCATCAGGCGATTACAATTTTTAATTGCAATTAATCACATGACTTCACTGGTTAACTCAAGATTAATCACAAATTTTATATCTGTTCTGCTAATTCTTCTAATAAAATTTGTTCTAGCTTTTCATACTCTTGTTAATAAAAGTGGGGGGAAAAACGTGAAACTAATAGTTCAAATTCATTTTTGACGTCTATAGCCGTCAATGGCAGTGAATGAGTTAAAAAGTACCTCAGTTACTGACGACTTGATTTAAAAAGTAACTTTGTTACTTTATTGATTACTTGACTTTAAAAGTAACAGTTACTTTACTGATTACTTGACTTTAAAAGTAACAGTTACTTTACTGATTACTTGACTTTAAAAGTAACAGTTACTTTACTGATTACTTGACTTTAAAAGTAACAGTTACTTTACTGATTACTTGAATTTAAAAAGTAACAGTTACTTTACTGATTACTTGAATTTAAAAAGTAACAGTTACTTTACTGATTACTTGAATTTAAAAAGTAACTAATATTGTTTATTTCCAACCAACATGATTCTCATTCCTGACACATTTAAGTCCCGAAGCACATGAAACGATGTCCAATAAACCACACCTCTCTCAAACGATGATGGACGATAGATGAGAACGAGAACCGTGTCCCGCCCGGTGATCACAAATATAATAAGAAACAAATCATCCGGTTTCTGAAATGTGGATTTGACAGCGTCCTCGCAAAGTTGTTTCCAGTCTGGAGAAAAACAGACAATTGTGCAAATAAGTCATTACTCTTGGTTCCAAGTCATGCGGATGAAGCTTTAATTAGATTTTTCTCCCGGAATGAACGTCGATTCCCGGAAATCCTGCGAGTGTTGCCGACGCACATCCAGATGGTTGCGAGCGTCAACACGATGGAAGAAAGGCATCAAAACACGTCTTTAATGTGTGGCATTGAAAAGCAAATAAAATTTAAAAAAAAAGGTGAAAACTTTTCATCAGGTCCTTCAGGGAAGACTGCAATAAAAGTTGATATAACACTAATTCATAATTAGGATATGAATATTAAAGTTTAAAAAAGTACTAATAATAAACTAAAAGTAGTACAATGTAAAATAGACAGGGAATAAATAAATAAAAATGATCTATTTTTATTTAAATTAATCAATAAATATATACAAATATAAAAAATTATAATTATAAATATATAAATGATTTTACAAGGATTTTTTTTAATTACCATAATAATGATATAATGAAAATGTACAATTATTTTAAATTAAAAGACATACTACAACTACTATTAACTAATTCTTTATTAATAATACAAACATATAGAAAGTTATGACTATGTATATAATAATACATACACTCTAAAACCAGTTGGGTCAAAAAGGGATTGAGCCCTTACTCGGGTGGAGTTGACCCAATTTTGGGGGTTGTTTTCGTTTTGTATAAGAAAGTTGGGTCAAATTGATCCAAGTAGTGGATCGGTCCTATTTTTTATTTTTACCCAAATTGGGTTATTTTTTGACCCAACTCTTTTTAGAGTGCATTCAACATTCAAAAGTGAGCGACTACATAATTTGCTTAAAGAAACTGAAATTATATATATATATATAGTATATATATATAATGGGTCAATTGATTAGTAGAAAATCAAATATAAAATATGTAATTAATAAATGAACATGTTATGACAATACATGGATTAATAATACAAATTTGAATAGTAAAAAAATAAAATATTGATAATACAAATAATAAATAGTTTGACATACTGCATGAAAAATCGAATAATATCTGGTAATAAATATAGAATTAAAATACCAGTTGGAATGAATAACAAATTATATAACTAAAAATATAATACACAAAATAGAATGTCCCGAACAATAATAAAATAACTGAATGACAAAAGCTGAAGATGCCAATCAGTCAGATCACATTCAAGCTTATATGATTAAAAAAAAAAAAAAGTTGATAACACATGAAGGCTTTATGAGCACAAAAGAAGAAAAAAAAAATCGAGATGTCCTTTGCTTCATTGTGACCTCCTCCAGGCTTGCCGGCGCTTCAATAAAAGTCTCATAAAAGTTGAAATAGGACCAAGAGTTGCCTTGACATTTGAGATGGTAGCGAGGCCTTTGTCTCCCTTTCAACATTTGTCATTTAAAACGCCATAAAGGCTCCTTATTAACATTTACATCCAAGCATGCGCACATTTCAATGCACTTAATCCCCACACTTAAGAGCTTTTATCCGTCTCCGAGAAACGTTGAATGGATGCAAATTTCAAAATGTAATACGGATTCATTTATTTCTTGTGTTCAAAAATACATGGGAAGAGGACCATGGGGGAAAAAATGATCGCATATGAAATCGCAATATTTCGGAAAAACAAACGCACACAAAAAAAAAAAACCACACACATTGCAATTAGTTTGTTTTTCAAAATAGTTGCTCCCTAATGCAAGCCCGGAATCTCATCGACACCTCAGCCGCCTCGCACCTGCGCAGGAACAGGAACCGTCGGCATGCAAATCAAGTGTAGAGTTTCTCTCAGTTTCTCGCTCTGAGTCAATTAGAGCGGCGAGGCGGCGGCGCGCAATCAACGCTGGGATGTGAGCAAGACGTACCAGCTCAGCTATTTCACACGCTTTCATCAGAGAACCTCCAGAGAGGCCAATTTCCGTCTGCTTCCAATATTGATGCCACCTGAAATTAGACTGGTGTCTGCCTCACCTTTTTTGTGTTTTTTTTTTTTTTTCTCAGTGTCAGTGTCAGTGTCATCACCTCGCATGCACTCATGGACTTAACGAGGCGTTGTGTGGATTATTTCTAGTTGTTGAGTTTATTTCTGTTGAGCAAGGTGGTGGTTATGATGAATTACAGCCCACTGCAGTGTCTGTAATCATTTTAGTGCTTATAAAAAGTCTACACACCCCAGTTCAAATGCCAGGATTTTGCAATATACAATAAAAAATGAGACCATGATAAATCATTAATGTTAAGTTAGATCGATAGAACAACTTAGCTCTTTGACTGCCAAAAACGTTAAATAACGTTTAGTAAAATCCTAGGGAGGAGTGCCAAAGACGTTAAAAGACGTTTGTTTCAAAACAGAGGTGAAATTAACCATTTTCTATTGTTGATTACTGAAAAACGGAATAAGGTAGTAACAAACTTTTTTTTGTGATGAAAGATGAGAGTACAATCTTTCATTTGGTAGTCTGTGTGTTTCCATAGTCCAAACACATAATTTTCTGTGGACCTTGAAAGATCAGTCAAAATGCTTAAATCGGCTGGCACCCACGGCATCCCTTTTCTGAAAACGTCTGGCAGTCAAAGAGTTAAGTGAAAAGTAAAATAATAATAATAATAATAATAATAATACGGAAGCGTGGTGCATTCACTTTAAAAAAAAGAAAAACTCCAGTTTTTATGACAAATTTGTATATTTTTCTGAATATTTATTTTTTTCTGTCATAAAAAAATATATTCCGGAAAATAAGGGGGGGGGGGGATTAATCGGAAAAACGGGAGGAAAAATTACTCACAAAAAAACAGAAACAAATATTTAAAAAAAAAACTGGGGGGAAAGAAGTATTTAAAAGTAAATGAGTGAATAAATAATTACTCCAAAAAACAGAAGCTAGTGCTCAGTTTTTTTGAGTATTTTTTACCTCTGAACTCTAAGTGACTTGTTGTCTCTATGGAAGCGTATTGCATGCAGGAAAGTGTCTGCCATTAGCGAGTCTGCAACAAGTCACTTGGAGTTCAGAGGTATAAAAAATAAAAATAAAAAAATGCTCCGAAAAAAAGAGCACCAGAGTAAATTTTTTCAGTTTTTTAAAAATAATTTCCCCCCGTTTTTCTGAATATTTTTTTCTGTTTTCTGTAATTTTTCTTGCTGCTTTTCTGAATATTTATTATGACAAAAAAACATGCATAATAATAAAAACAACAATAATAATTAAAAAAAAAAATGGGGAAAAATTCTGAAAACATAAAAATAAAATGCACAAACAAACAAAGCTCCCCCCAACATTTTCAGAAAAATAGGAGTTGCAATATGAGAATGCAAAAAAAAAAATAAATAAATAAATATATATATATATAGCGATATATCCCAGTTATAAGGTGTGCACACTTGCGCAACCACATTACTTCAGACGTTTATTTCTATTTCATATCTCATCTTTTTTTGTTGTTGTTGTTATATGAATGGTGGAAAAAGCATCTTAATCTCATTTTCTTTGTATCACACAAACTTGGCTTTTTTTTCATTTTTTTTTTAACAGGGCATACCTTTGAATTCCCCAAATAGCACACATACTCGCATGGATGAGCTCACTGTGGATTTATGATTTTATAGATTATTTATAGCCGCCGCGTATTATATATTCTCATTGTTATCGTGAATAACTGGCGGGCGCATGTATTACGCAATCAAACTCGAGCGTGACAGAGTAATATCGATTTTACTACCGTGGATTCTTTTCACAAATTCTGTTTATTTCTATTGTGCAATGTGCCAGTAACATTAGCACATGATTCTAACCTGCAGGCATCAATAAAAGAAACATGACACCTTTGACGTCAATACTCAAACGGTGCAAATCCGGCGCTGTTCCTTTGCAAACCCGGATCAAAACGTCGGTGGTTTGTGTCAGGAAGGGCATCTGGTGTAAAAACTGTGCCAAACAAATCACGCGTGTGACCTGCTGCGGCGACCCCCGATGGTCACGGGGCGAAAGTCGCAACAGCCGTCAATCCTCTAATTAAAAATTATGCTCGTTACCCCGCGAGCAAAAAAAAATAAAAAATCCCATTCACCAAGACGCTTAACAAATCTCCTGTCGGGCAAAAACAGAGTATAATAATGCAGGCTGCGGCCCAAAACACCAAATAATCATCCAATTAAAGGTGTGAAGCCACAAAAGAGGGAGCCGGCATGCTCACGGTGTCAAGGTCAAACGCATTTAAATGCAAATAAGGGGCTCGGCCAGGCCCACGTGCGCTTTAACGGCCACGTACAAATGAAACCATCTGCCTGCGTCTTTCCGAAATCGCATTGTGCAGTAAATGAGCAGCAAATGGCCTCTCAAGAGCCGACAGCGCAAAAGAAACATGCACCACTTGTTGTTTTGCCTGCAAAGGGAAGCGCCAAAGTTGAAGCGCGATGGATGGAAGTCGGATTGCGCAATAGCACACTGCAACGTGCTCAAAGCTCATAAACGCAGACTTTATTTTGCCATAATCAGAAAGCTTTGTGACAATGTACAGCAGCAATTTAAATATTATTAAAAATAATTAATAATTATAAAATAATAAATTATAAAAAATATAATACGAATTATTTTATTTTTTTTAATCATTATTACAACTAGAAATGCAGACACCTTATAATAAATGCAACCACGTAGTTTTTGTTCTCAGAACGAAGCCGTGTCTAACATGAAAGTATCACTTTGGTGCCATCTGGTGGCATATAGGAGACAAGGAATTACAGCGATACCTTGGCTTGCGAGGTGTTCATAAGACAAAATGTCCCTCAGGTCGCCTTTTTTTTTTTTTTTTTTTTTGCTTGGACTTGGCAAAAAGGTTATATAAGTGCTAAACTCAACTCACTTAAGCAGCAGTTGAAATACTTGGGTAAATAAAACTAGTACTTTTTTTCTCCTATCCACGAATAAACACGTACCATGTCATGTTTAAATAGATCTAAAAAATAAGTCACAGTGTCCCATCACTGGAGAGCCACTCATGTTGTCTTTGGGCTAACTAGTACCCGCTGGCACTATTTATTTAATTTGACAACGCAAAAGAATGCAGTGCAAAAAGGTGCCTGTCTTTGCATCCCTTTCTCTTGCTCCCTCCCCCTCCTCCTCTGTAAGTATCTGCTCACCCCTCCCCTATCTGATTGCCAAGAAGGAGAACAAAATGTTAATTGCAATTAACTTCAAAGACGCAGCTCATTTACTAATGCAAGCAGTCAATCTGATTGTGCATTGCTTAGAAGTACTCTAAAAAGAAAAGAAAGGCTCATTGCCAGTGGCAGCCAGTCTAAGCAATTATTGAACCCTTGACTTTTCCAAACCACACTCTAAAAACAGTTAGGTCAAAAGTAGCCCAATTATGGAACAAAAATAGACCGATCCACTTTATGGGTCAATTTGACTCATCTTGACTCAAAGTTGGGTCAAATTGACCCAAGTAGAGGATCGGTCCATTTTTGACCCATAGTTGGGTTATTTTTGACCCAACTGTTTTTACCGTCAAGCTTGTAATCAGCCTATGCCTAGGTGACAATGTAATACAGTAGTACTCACAGGCACGTATTCTTTATCCTCTGCAAAGAATAACTCATATTAGTGCCTGTTCATTTCAAAGGAAAACACGTATCTACCTTATATACTGCTTTTCGTGCATAATTATGCTCCATCCATCTCCTCTTCATTTTTCTTGCGAGAAGTCAAATAATTGAATAAACGGTTTTCCAGTTGTGATCACATGGTGATTACGCAATAGTCGATCTAGTAAAGTAGATATGGATATCTACTTCCTGTGCATTTAATTTCGTGAAAGCCCGATTGTGGCTGCTATGCTAAACAACGACATCTCGGCCATGTTGTCAAAGTTGTGAGGTTACAGGCGTGTGCCAACATGAGTCACATTGTCACCCTGGCCACCCCAAGAAAAATTTCTGACTCCGCCCGTTTTAAAAAAAAACAACAAACAAACAAACATCAATTTCGACGCTTCTAAAACATACCTGAGCTGTCATTTTGTCAGCTTTAATTTGATCGTTTTCGCAGGACGCGGCAGCGCTTTGACAGCCTATCGCGCAGAAAATAATTATCTGAGCGCATTTGTCACCGCCGAGAATGTGCCGAGACGCTCGGAACAAACATTATTTGTCAAAACACTTTGCCGGGATTATTTTTTTTTTTGCTAATAAGATTGCAAGAAACAGAGCCACGGTGAATAATAACGCGCGCGCACACACACACAACAACATTTCTGCCTCATTTGACCACTAACTTTGCTGCTATTCATGAGAAGTTGAAATTGAATGAAAAGAAGGAAATAGGTGTTGGAAATCATTTGATTTTGCAATTCTGGAGAATATCCGACGTCTGACGGGCTTAATGAAAATGTCCGTTAGCGAGGAAGCCAGCGGTAGAATTAGCGCGCATGCTAGCTCAAGTGCAGGACAGGCATAAGCAGGTAGGCGCTTTTTTTTATGATATAATACAATCTTTTTCTGTCAATTATTTTACAAAGCACAAAGTTACCCCTCAAGTTGAGAACCACTGAGTTATCGAATTCCTGATAAAACAGCATGAAGGCTTATATCACAATTACGCTTGACGTTGGCAGCCGTGGAGGAATTTTATCTTCTCCTTTTTTGAGCGCCTGGCACGATGGCAAGATTCCAAAAGAAAAAAAAAAGACATGACTGCGAATATCTGCCTGTCACAGCCAAGAGTGCGTCTTTACGCTCATTCCCAGCAGGTCATTCACTTCAATTCATATAAACCCAACAACAAAAATTTAGACAATAAATATGGCAATCTGGTTAATATTGCGACTTAAGCAGCAAAATCCCGCCCCCTTTTTAATCCATTTCAGGGAGCAGCCATTTTGCCACTTGCGGTCCACTGGCGATGACATCAGTGTTGCTCAAACGGACAGCTGGATTTTGCTTCATAACTCATATTCCACAAATGTAATATTAATCAGAATGTCATGTTTATACGTGTCAGGTTATTTGATTTAGGTGCGATTTTTCCAACTTGAAAGAGAGAAAAGCGTTCACTTGAAGATTCCAACTGGGATTCGCTCAGTGACAAGTTTTCCTTTTCTTCTTTTTATTTTTTAAGGCATTGATCATTAGGTGAAAAACCTTTCAAACAAGCACAAGTGAAAATTCTCACTTTTAAGTCAGAATTGTCAGAATTCTGACTTTAAAGTCATAATTCTGTGATTAAAGTGAAAATTCTGAGATTAAAGTCAGAATTCAGATTTTAAAGTCGGAATTCTCACGTTAAAGTCAGAATTCTGACATTTAGAATTCTGACTTTCATCTATATTCCATATTCAATGCAAACCATTTTTATATCAATACAACCCATTAAATAAAAATACATTAAGTTCATTTTAAAAATTCCTTCACATTATTTTTTAACACATAGCTAATTTATGTTTTAAACCTCATTTAATTGCAAAATGTTTTTTCTCCCCTTTTTTTTTTTACCCTGTAAACATTCACACTACCAATAAGCCCTCATTCAACTCCTGCTAATTCAGAATCATCATCACAAACTTTTCACCACGTGTGACTGAAGGCAGGCTAGAAACCGACCGCTCAATTCAAGCAATTAACAAGCAATTAGCCGGCAGTCAACACCCTTTTAGCAACACCCGCCCTCCTAAACACCGTGCCTCCCATCATATTCACTTAACAGACACGTGTGAATTCAAACAATCAATCACACTCAAACAATCGCTATCGCTAAATAAACGCGATCTCCGCTAGACTCTGGAGTTAATATCTTGCTCGAACCGGCTGCTGCGTCTTCAACTTTTGGAAGCTTGCCCTGCAACGCTGATCACTCCACAGCTGTCAGCGAAACGTAAGAGTGCAACACGGTGCTGCTAGCGAGAGGAGGATTAGGGCCAGGGAAAAAAGAAAATCATTTTGGTGGGATTCTCAGAATTTTCATTTTAAAAGTCGGAATTCTCACTTTAAAAGTCAGAATTCGAAATCTCAGAATGTTCACTTTAATCACAGAATTCTTACATTAAAGTGAGCATTCTTACTTTAAAGTCAGAATTCTGACAAGTCTGACTTAAAAGTGAGAATTTTCACTTTAAAGTCAGAATTTTAAATCTCAGAATTCTGACTTTAAAGTGATCATTCTTACTTTAAAGTTCTGACTTTAAAGTAAGAATGCTCACTTTAAAGTCAGAATTCTGACAATTCTGACTTAAAAGTGAGAATTTTCACTTTAAAGTCAGAATTCTAAATCTCAGAATTCTGACTTTAAAGTCAGAATTCCGACTTTAAAATCTGAATTTAATCTCAGAATTTTCACTTTAATCACAGAATTCTGACAATTCTGACTTAAAAGTGAGAATTTTCACTTTAATCACAGAATTCTGACTTTAAAGTGAGCATTCTTACTTTAAAGTTCTGACTTTAAAGTTCTGACTTTAAAGTAAGAATGCTCACTTTAAAGTCAGAATTCTGATAATTCTGACTTAAAAGTGAGAATTTTCACTTTAAAGTCAGAATTCTAAATCTCAGAATTCTGACTTTAAAGTCAGAATTCCGACTTTAAAATCTGAATTTAATCTCAGAATTTTCACTTTAATCACAGAATTCTGACAATTCTGACTTAAAAGTGAGAATTTTCACTTTAATCACAGAATTCTGACTTTAAAGTGAGCATTCTTACTTTAAAGTTCTGACTTTAAAGTTCTGACTTTAAAGTTCTGACTTTAAAGTAAGAATGCTCACTTTAAAGTCAGAATTCTGACAATTCTGACTTAAAAGTGCGAATTCTCACTTTAAAGTCAGAATTCTAAATCTCAGAATTCTGACTTTAAAGTCAGAATTCCGACTTTAAAATCTGAATTTAATCTCAGAATTTTCACTTTAATCACAGAATTCTGACAATTCTGACTTAAAAGTGAGAATTTTCACTTTAATCACAGAATTCTGACTTTAAAGTGAGCATTCTTACTTTAAAGTTCTGACTTTAAAGTTCTGACTTTAAAGTAAGAATGCTCACTTTAAAGTCAGAATTCTGATAATTCTGACTTAAAAGTGAGAATTTTCACTTTAAAGTCAGAATTCTAAATCTCAGAATTCTGACTTTAAAGTCAGAATTCCGACTTTAAAATCTGAATTTAATCTCAGAATTTTCACTTTAATCACAGAATTCTGACAATTCTGACTTAAAAGTGAGAATTTTCACTTTAATCACAGAATTCTGACTTTAAAGTGAGCATTCTTACTTTAAAGTTCTGACTTTAAAGTTCTGACTTTAAAGTAAGAATGCTCACTTTAAAGTCAGAATTCTGACAATTCTGACTTAAAAGTGCGAATTCTCACTTTAAAGTCAGAATTCTAAATCTCAGAATTCTGACTTTAAAGTCAGAATTCCGACTTTAAAATCTGAATTTAATCTCAGAATTTTCACTTTGATCACAGAATTCTGACAATTCTGACTTAAAAGTGAGAATTTTCACTTTAATCACAGAATTCTGACTTTAAAGTGAGCATTCTTACTTTAAAGTCAGAATTCTGACAATTCTGACTTAAAAGTGAGAATTTTCACTTTAAAGTCAGAATTCTAAATCTCAGAATTCTGACTTTGAAATGAGAATTCCGATTTAAAATCTGAATTCTGGCTTTAATCTCAGAATTCTCATTTTAAATCACCGAATTCTGACCTTAAAGTCAGCATTCTCACTTTTAAAGTCAGAATGCTGACTTTAAAGTAAGAATTCTGTGATAAAAGTGAGAATTCTGCCAACCTTTTTTTTCCTCTTCACTGGCCCTAATCCTCTTCTGTATGTTTAGACTAGACAAAGTTATTTGTCTACTTCCAGTTTGAACAATTCTTCAGCTCAGTGTTCGGTCTGCATTCATGCAAAGACCTTGTATCCGGCCCTCCCTGCCCATTTAAGAGAAAACATGAACATTTATCAGTCAAAGTGCTCCCAACCTTCGGCACAAGTGTCGGACTTCATTTCCCGGCGGAACGCCAGCAATATGCTTGGCCGCCGGCTGCTTTTTATCTCTCGGCCCCGGGCCGCCAGCCGCTCGTAATTGGCGTGTCAGAGGCGACGACGTGTGTTTTCGCAACGGAACGCGCGCAGACAGATGGACCGAGGATCTGCGTTGACGTCCCGGCGATGTCGGGCGGGTGCGAGCTCACGCCGCGTTGGCCCGACAACAAAGCGGGCCCTCCGCAGCGCCGTCATCTGACATTCTGGCCCGCAAGCTGTTACGCCCTCACGTCGTGTTACATACGCCAGCGCACATTTCATTTGCACGTCTCCTGGCAGAGCACCAAGTGGACAAACGGCAACGGGAGCCTGACAAAACGTCTTGGTGATATGTCACTTTGGACTTTACACTTTGTTGACCGCGACATTAACATGCTAGGCAAGTACGACCGGAGGTTTGGGCTGGGTGATATGGCCTGGGATAAAATGCAAGTTTGTCAATTCTTTTATAAAATAGCAATTTAAAAACTTTTTTAAAAAATGTTTTTTACAGCTGAAATACGGTACAATATCACGAAAAAAAAGCCTCCCTTTTTTCTGACAAATTTTTGGAGGGGAGGTTTGTTTTATTATGTAATTTTTTTTTTTTAATAATTTCTGTTTTTCTGCATATTTTTGTCAGTTTTACTGAATACTTTTTTTTCTTAAAATGTTTTTTCTTTAACAGCTGAAACACGGTACAATATCACGGAAGCGTGTTGAATCCAATTGAAAAACAAAAAAAGCCTCCCATTTTTCTGAAAATTTTCGTGGGGGGGAGGTTTGTTTTATTATGTAATTTTTTTTTTTCAATTATTTCTGTTTTTCTGCATAATTTTGTCTGTTTTACCGAATACTTTTTTTTCTCAAAATGTATTTTCTTTAACAGCTGAAACACGGTACAATACCACGGAAGCGTATTGCATTCAATTGAAAAACAAAAAAAGCCTCCCATTTTTCTGAAAATTTTTTGGGGGGGAGGTTTGTTTTATTATGTAATTTTTTTTTGAATTATTTCTGTTTTTCTGCATAATTTTGTCTGTTTTACCGAATACTTTTTTTTCTTAAAATGTATTTTCTTTAACAGCTGAAACACGGTACAATATCACGGAAGCGTATTGAATCCAATTGAAAAATAAAAAAAGCCTCCCGTTTTTCTGATAAATTTTTGGGGGGGAGGTTTGTTTTATTATGTAATTTTTTTTTAAAAATAATTTCTGTTTTTCTGCATATTTTTGTCTGTTTTACTGAATGCTTTTTTTTCTCAAAATGTATTTTCTTTAACAGCTGGAACACGGTACAATATCACGGAAGCGTATTGCATTCAATTGAAAAACAAAAAAAGCCTCCCATTTTTCTGAAAATTTTCGTGGGGGGGAGGTTTGTTTTATTATGTAATTTTTTTTAAATAATTTCTGTTTTTCCTGCATATTTTTGTCTGTTTTATCGAATACTTTTTTTTTCTTAAAATGTATTTTCTTTAACAGCTGAAACACGGTACAATATCACGGAAGCGCATTGAATCCAATTGAAAAACAAAAAAAGCCTCCCGTTTTTCTGACTAATTTTTGGGGGGGGAGGTTTGTTTTATTATGTAATTTTTTTTAGAATTATTTCTGTTTTTTTGCATAATTTTGTCTGTTTTACCGAATACTTTTTTTTCTTAAAATGTATTTTCTTTAACAGCTGAAACACGGTACAATATCATGGAAGCGTATTGAATCCAATTGAAAAACAAAAAAAGCCTCCCGTTTTTCTGACAAATTTTCGTGGGGGGGAGGTTTGTTTTATTTTGTAATTTTTTTTTAAATAATTTCTGTTTTTCTGCATATTTTTGTCTGTTTTACTGAATGCTTTTTTTTCTCAAAATGTATTTTCTTTAACAGCTGGAACACGGTACAATATCACGGAAGCGTATTGCATTCAATTGAAAAACAAAAAAAGCCTCCCATTTTTCTGAACATTTTTTGGGGGGGAGGTTTGTTTTATTATGTAATTTTTTTTAGAATAATTTCTGTTTTTCTGCATATTTTTGTCTGTTTTATCGAATACTTTTTTTTTCTTAAAATGTATTTTCTTTAACAGCTGAAACACGGTACAATATCACGGAAGCGTATTGAATCCAATTGAAAAACAAAAAAAGCCTCCCGTTTTTCTGACTAATTTTTGGGGGGGGAGGTTTGTTTTATTATGTAATTTTTTTTTGAATTATTTCTGTTTTTTTGCATAATTTTGTCTGTTTTACCGAATACTTTTTTTTCTTAAAATGTATTTTCTTTAACAGCTGAAACACGGTACAATATCATGGAAGCGTATTGAATCCAATTGAAAAACAAAAAAAGCCTCCCGTTTTTCTGACAATTTTTTTTTTGGGGGGGGGGGTTGTTTTATTATGTAATTTTTTTTTATTATTTCTGTTTTTCTGCATATTTTTGTCTGTTTTACTGAATACTTTTTTGTTCTGTCATAAAAAAAAATATTCAAAAAAATGGGGGGGATATTAAGAAAAAAGTATTTATTTTTTTGATTAGTAGCAATAATGAGTCAAAGTATCCATACCCTCAAAAATATTCACCCTACAATACATAATGTATGTATTTAGATTGCAGGCATAGATAAAGGAAGAAAAATATTATAATATAACATAATTTCAACTAAATACATCATTTTCAGAGCAATGATGCATAATTTGCCACAGCACACTTGATAATCTCTTAAAGAATGTAGAGCGGGACAGCGGTTGGTAATCTGTATTGGCTAATAGCAATTTTGTAAAGCCCTTCACAAGGATATTTAGCCAGCAGAAAATGTGCATTTCTCTTTCTGCAAAAGTAATGAACATCCGATTTGATCAGGAGGCCAAAAGAAGAAAAGATGCAACAGCACGAAATAGATGATGCAAACACAAGCGCCTTCCCGACTGCCGATTCCCAGACGCCTTTAGGCGACGTTTACTCCGGGCGTGTGCCATCTGCCGTCACTGCGTTTGACATTCATTCCTCCCGCCAGACATCTGCAACTCACCCCCACACTCCGTGGCGGAATGAACTTTTACTGAGGAGAGGAGCGGGAAAAAAATGGATTCAATTAGAAAACAACCTTTTAAAAAGTTACTAATTCCAATTTGCATTCATCTCAACTGAATGCTTTCAGTCAATGCCAGACATTTTTTATGTTCAATTATGACACATTTGATCATATTATGCTGCATATTATCGCCGCCAGTGTGAAAAAGTGTATAACACACAAAAGAATCTCCTTTCAAATAGCAGAAAAATGTTCCCTCTGTGATAAGCTCTTTGAAATGGCACAGTGACAGATATTCGCCGCCCGGGATCCCGCAATACGCCGACATCTTGAACATGAGGCGGCGCTTATCCAATAGCGAGGACACAATTCGGGCCCCTGATGCAGTCAACGCCAGGTGAAGCTTTTGGAAAAATAGGTCGCAACGTGAAATTGGGATTGCTAGGAAGACGTGAAGGAATATGCAAATTTGAAGGGAAATCTTGTCCATTTTGTTGCAAAATTTATGGTGACATCTCAGCCATGGTCTTCACACGCAAAATGACAACATCTCAAATTGTTGTCAAGTAAATATGGTCGAAATTTAAAAGCCATCACTAGTTGTGAAACACCCCTGGAAAATAACCCTAAAAAGGCCACTTCAAAACGTACATACTTTTCGGAGACCGGCAACCATTCGGGGTCGGGGGGGGGTACACGTTTTCTCCAAGAAGTCTACACTCTTCATCAAACTCAATCATTGATATGGAGTTCAAATTACTAAGCGCAATTTCTGGAGAAATTGAGGCGGGAATGCTAAAAGCTAATAGCGGAATGCTAAGATTTGAATGCATGTGGAATGCTTATTTGAGTAAATTGCAAGTGGCAAAATGGCCGCCCCCTGAGATGGATAAAAGTGGCAGGATTTTGCTTCATAACTCATATTCCACAAATGTAATATTAATCAGAATGTCATGTTTAGACTAGTGAGGTCACGTATAACATATCGTTGTCAAGAAATGTTTAAGGTTGACTTCCACTTTAAGTCATGTGACTCTGTTGGTCATAAAGTGTCATCTACCAGCCAACCTGACATTATTTGTATCCATTTTAAAATGTTTAACATTTGGTCCTTTCGTATGCACATGTTGAGTGCATTTGTGCCGGTGGGCGGCATTGCACAATGTTTGACATTTATGACTCAGCGCTCTTCTGAGAGTTTGGACTTTACTTCCAGCCAGCGGCGGTTCACGACATCGTTTCTTGTTTCGCCCACGAAAAAACACGCTTGCTAGTCATTGCCAAAAATGAAGATGCACCTCAGTAGGTTTTGTTAATATCGTATTTATTTATTTTGACTATAACATCTTGTCAGCCAATAAAAATCAAAGTAATGGCAATATATTGTTGACGCTGAGAACGAGTGTGCATTTTGCTTTGGAAAACAAAACCAAGCGATGGATGAAGATTAGCATCGAGCAATTAGCATATGGCTTTTTGTTAGCTTGTGTGTAGCACCTATTGCATAACTTAAGAAAACTGTGTTTAAACTAAAGCTGCCCAGTTTATTGATAAATGGGCAGATAATAAACAAAAGCTAGCATAGATAGATAGATAGATAAAACTGTTATTTTATGATTATTTGATGAGTCAAAGTACACTTTGCAAAACACATGGACATTTTATTATCTTGAATTGAATTTGTTTGTTTTGTGCCAATGCCATTTACGCAGCAACCAGGGAGACAATGTGAGTTTAATTGACTTGATCATAAGAGTCAATGTGTTTATAAATGACGGCAAATCAGGAAAGTGATCAATGCACGACGACCTACTTTTATCTTCCTGCCATTTACTTTTTGAATGTCACAGATGATGCAAAAAAAATAATAATGATAAAAACTCTCAGAGGCTTTCCAAACAAGCCAAAAAAAAAAAAGGAAACTAATTAAGACGCTGACATTTCAGACCACAGAGAAGTAGTCAACAGTGAAAAAAACGACAATAACAAATAATCGTAATCATAATGTGGGAGAGCAGATTTGCCACTTTGGTTGCATCCTACCATTTCTGCATTTTAACATTAGCTGCAGATTTTTGGATCCACAAAATCCACAAGGTCACTGAACAATCATTCATGGGGTAGACTCAGATATAAAATGTCAAAGTTGCAGCTAAAACCAACACAAAAGTCTTCCCTGTCTGTAAATTCTGCTCTGAGCACAAATAACCTCTTTTTTTTCTTTCTGGATGTGGAAATGAATGTGGAAGTGATGGCACTTTTAATGCTGAAATAGAAATGCTCTGTTCTAAATTTACAATAAAAAAAAAATTCTAGGTTTTCATACTCTTGTTAGCAAAAGTGGAGAGAAAAAAGTTCAACTAATAGAAATAGTTCAAATGAATTTTTGACGTCTATAGCCGTCAATGGCAGTGAATGAGTTAAAAAATGCCACTAAAGATGTGCTGCCCAATAATGGGCCATATATACAACAACACAATTAGCATTTCTGGCACAAAAGTGAAGTGGTGCTTTTCGCCGTCATCCAAAGTTGTGACTTCTTAAAGACGAAGGAACTCACTGTTGTGTTGGCAACTGGTACTACAACGGCGGTGGAAAGTCCATATATTCAGCAAGACAATTTCAACAATAATGTTAATCCCACCGCTAACTAATGCCGGCTAATTTACTAGCATGGAGAGATAGTAGCCACTTGCTGATATATTGCAAATGTGTCAAGTTGTTTTTTTCTCAAAATTATGAGAGGAAATTTTGTGTGAAATATTTTTAGATCCAAAATGTTCAACATAACCTGCTGACAAAAATATACCTAAAACTAGACAAATAAAATGATGTTTCCTTGGACTAAAAGACAAAAATGCTAGATTTATAGTCAACTAAAAACGGACTAAATAAAAACAGGTTGAGGTTGACTAACTATGATAAAAACTAACAAGTGTGATTGAAACTGGACTAATAGTGAGACTAAATTTAAAAATGGCGGACAAAATTAGCACTAGTTAGCTTGCCACCATAAGCGCAAACATGAAAATGGTGCGTTCATAGAGTCCATTGACCCAATTAATCAACAGGTAAGGCAACGCTTCGTGCTTCCAATGCAAGTCTGTTGGCTTTGTGGAACCTCCTGTGTTTGAACGATGACATTTTTTTTTTGTGACTAAAGCATCCATTTCCCTAACATTTTGCTCAAATTCCGAATTGTAAGATCTCAGGGGGTCTTTTACAGCCGCATTTACATTTCACCAAACAAACAGACAAAAAGACATCAAATTCCCCATTCAGATTGTCAGATTAGGAAGTTTCGAAAGAGTTTCCTGAAAAGTTTTCAACCTTGTCAAAAACTTCACAGCGTCAAAGTGCGCACTTGCGACAAAACGAAAGCCAGCGTTCACGTTCGTCTGTCAGTGTCTCCTCCCTAATTGGGGAATAACTTCAAATGAGTCCTCGAGTGACAAAAATCTCGGGTGACAGTCGAAAAAAATAAAAAGGGAAAAAAGACCATAAAAGGGAACAAAACATTGCGGCGCTTCCAAGTAAATCACCTTTTTAAGTCGCTGATATTGAGGACGGAAGCGCGGAAAACGTGATCACCTGCCAAGAGATTAGGATAACAAATCCTGGCTGTCGGTATCCCGTCTTGATGCGATCGGATGTAACGCAAAGAAGCGGGAGGTGATGAAGGGATTTGCTCGTCTTACGGCAGGAAATGCGTTTCTGGTTCGCTAATACTCGCTAATAATTCACATGCTTCGCGTTCTAGCCAGCAAGTGGATAAACATGCTTTAAAAATGACTTATCAGCTCATTGTCTGTGCTCCAAAAAAAAAAAGGACATTAATGCTGCTCAATTCATCATTAGACATTATTTCCCAATAAATGACAGTTTCTTGCAAATTTCTAATCTAATAAGCATGTAAATCTCAAAATAAGCCCATGTTGTGCCGTCAGACTTTTAACAGGAAACGCTAGCCAGCTTCTCTTAATTGAAATATAATATGTTTCTTCCTCTCGGAATGTGCCAGAATGTTAAAGTATCACACCAATTACGGAGAACCAGTGTACGAGTGCGAGTGCTTTTTGACACAGTGGTAGCGTGCTCCGCCAGTCGTTTCCATGGTTACCTTTAATTCGGTGTCGTAATAGGATAACAATACAGTATAAAGAGAAAAGTTTCCATAATGACACACGTCACGTCCTTAGTGGGCAAAGAAGGATCGTTGTAGTAGCATTCAGGCGCACTCAGCGCTAATAATTAACATTAGCACATTAAGGCTAAAATTTATTCAAACTGACGTGCAAAGGTGGCACAGCCTTTCATATGAAGTGGTCTTCCTTTGCTCCTAAAACTTGGCATCTTTTAGCCTTCACAAGTGTATCAATATCAGGCATCAAATCCTGAACAACAGCCAGTTTCAGATGTCATTTAACTCATTCACTGCCATTGACGGCTATAGACGTCAAAAATTCATTTGAACTATTTCTATTAGTTTAACTTTTTTTTCTCCACTTTTGCTAACAAGAGTATGAAAACCTAGAAAAAAAAATATTGTAAATTTAGAACAGAGCATTTAAATTTCAGCATTAAAAGTGGCATCATTTCAATGTTTTCCACTTTTGGTAACAAGAGTATAGAACCTAGAAAAAAATATTGTACATTTAGAACAGATAGAAAAGTTGTGATTAATTGAGTTTAAAAATTTTAATCACATAACTTCACTAGTAATCGCCTGACGCCCCTAATTTTTAATCATCTTTTCTTCTTCTTTTTTTTTTTTTTTTTTTTTTAAATCGCGTCAGGCAATTACATTTTTTTATTGTAATTAATCGCATGACTTCAATCGTTAATCATAAATTTTATATCTGTTTTAAATGTACAATAAAAAAAATTTTTTTAGGTTTTAATACTCTTGTTAACAAAAGTGGAATAAATGACATAACTTATTTTTTTGTTAAATAAAACAATTAAATAAATAAATATTTACCTCGAAAATAGACCACTTTTTTCATTCATTACATTTTTTTTTATTTTTTAAATAAATAAATAATAATAAATGCCTTTTTTTGTTTTGTTTTCAATTTTTTGCTTGGAAAATGTATAACCATTATCCTGTGGTGGTGTTTTTTTTTTTTTTTTTTTTTTTTTTTTAAAGCAACCATGAAATTTGATCAATCTATCAGAAACATCCTGCAACGCAAACCAGCTGCACTGGAAAATTGACATTAATGGTCATTGGTTACACAAGCACTCTCCCTTTGACCCGCCTCACATCTCCAATTACACCAAGTCCAACCATTTCCAACAACCTCAGCTGAGGTCAGCCCTTGTGGATTCTTTTTTCTTTTTTTTTCAGGTCAGGACTTTGAGAAATTGCTTGAAAGACATCTTGCCACCTGACTGCCGTTAACTTGCAGCAGCCTGCACAAAAGCTTTTGGACAATTTTGTTTTTTATGGTGTCTTTTCCTCCCGCCGGCAACGCCGCAGACACAAAAGCCTCCGGCGAGTGTGGCGCGTCCATTTGTAAAAAGCCGGCAGCTTCCCGCCGTCTCGCTGTGTATTTATGGGCCGATGATGGCGGCCCCCGAGGTTGAGAGTGGTCATTACGTGGGGGGGCTTGCTGCAGCTCCAGCGGTTAAGGTCACCTGGAGCACAGCAGATGTCGGCATGCACTTCCACTGAATGCGTAATTATGTTCGCCTGAAAAAAAAAAAAAAAGGCGGGTCAGCCCAAAGTGGGCGCTTTTTGGTCTCAATGGAGGCTTCGCTATCCTCACTTGAAGTATTGAGTGACTTTGGGTACTCGGGAACTCAAAAACATAAAAAATATCACAGTTGTTTGGGTACTTTGCTAATCGCTGGAGGGTCTCGAGACGGCATAAATACATACCGTGGGTTTGTGATAAATTAACAAGCAGCCACGTGATCACGTTCATGCAAAGTTAATGTCAACAACATCACTTAGCGCCAATCGAGAGGCAACATTCAGTTCCGGCCGTTTTCCTGCTTTGAAATAGTGAAACTGCAAAACAAAACACACCGCCTTCAACGGACGGAATGATATCCAGGACAAACATAGATCCTCCATAGTGTTAAAATGTGTGAGACTGTTGAGTAGCAAGGGTAAGCTAACGTTAGCATGTGTTCACTTTTTTTTTTTTTTTCTTCCTACCAGACCAATTTGACAAAAGCATTCGTAAAAGTGATTGCTAAATATTCTTCAAAATACCAAATAGCTTTTGAGCACACTTTCAAACAGCTTTTTTCTCTTGATGACCAATTTACATCTCAAATATAAATAACAAATTAATAAGTTTTAAATCAGCTTTTTTTTTAATGATTTTTAAACAAATTTTTTTTAACTCATTCACTCTCAGCTATTTTCACTGAAGCAATCCCGTTTGCTCCCGGCTGTAATTGGATTTTGACTGATATTGCAAGGCCCACAGAATATTGTGATCTATTGCTAAACACAAACAAAAACGTGGAACCTACCAAAAGAAAGATTTGAGTCTCTTCTTTCATCAGGAAAAAAAATAATATTATATATCGGTTTCCATTTTGCAGCAATTAGCTTTAAAGTATATCTAAGTTTGATCATTATTCACAAATGAAGATTTTTTTTCAGATTACATTTTACTGGATATTACTAGTATCTTTTCTTTCTTATAGAAGCATTTTGGAAAAAGTTTCCACCCCTTTGCAGTCCTTATATTGTGTAATTTACAATAATGGTTGTTAAAAATGTCCCGCCTCTCATCATTTTTCTTCTCTGCCAACGGGCTGTTTTTGTTGCTGCTGTTGTTGTTATTTCCCCTCCCTGCCTCCGAGGCTCCATCTTCTCCTCTTGTTCCTCCTCGTCTTTTTCCCCCCCATCGGTATGCAGCTGCCGTGCGGACCACGGCTGATCCCTCTTTATGAGGACATGCGATTCTGGGCTTTTATCTCCCACCTTGCCTTGCAAAATACACACGCCTGCATTCACTATCCTAACTTTCATCTATCTCCAATATGGCAAGCCTTGAAAGAGGAAGAAGTCAAATGGGAGAGCTATTTATTAGCATGAAGGAGCTTCTTTTGCTGAGGATTTTGCTTTGTTTTTCGACATTTCTCCGTACAACCTTTGCTCTCAAACAAAAAGGCTTCATCCCGATGAAAATGTGTATTTTAAGGGATCCAAACACAAACGCCAGGAAAAAAAAATTAGCCCCTGATATAATTTTCAGTGAAATTGGGTGGACATGTCCATCATAACAGGACACATGGAAAATAAACCAGAGTTTTTTTTTTTTTTTACTTAGATTGAAGTGGCCATTTTGGGCGAATTCCAGGGCTCATACTTTGACAAACTCCACCAGGGAATTTGCCCAAATGAGCCACAATTGGAAGCGGGTTTCCTAAACAGATGGGGTAAAGATGCTAAATTGCCAAGCTTTTTGCCTAAATGTGGGCTGAGCATGTTGTGAAAGTTTGACAATTATTTAGATGAAAGAAAATTGGGGCTGGGGTGTAAAAATCGGCCAACACCAGTTTTAACCGATCAAAGTGAAATTGGGTGGACATGTCGATTGTAACAGGACACACAAAAAAGTCTCAAGGACCCATGTTCGCAAATGAACCTGGAGCCTGCTATTTTGGTTTGAATCCACCAAATTCCACGGCTGGTGATGAGGGAATTCACCCAAATGAGTTCCAATCAGAAGCTAAATTGCAAAGCTTTTTTGCCGTAAGTGTTATCTAATCAATTGAAAGTGGAAAAAAAAATGGCGGTTAGGCAGCACTCAATTGTCAACATCATAATACTCCAATTATTTGACTGGTTGCCATCAATTCCACTGACTGGCCCAGCTACAATTAACATCTCTTAAGGTTGAAAATACTAGTGACAGATACAAATAATAATAATTTTGTTGAAAGAGTCTGGGGACAGAGTGTGAGAGAGAAAAGTGAGATGATCACATTGGCTAAATGAAATTCGCAGGCTCATCCATTATTGGGCACAAAACCCCACTTGAGCAGGGATGAGGGCCAAGAGAGACTGGGAAAGGTCAACATTGCAAACGGCATGAAAAGAAGCATCACAAATGTCACTTGAGGAGCAACGTCGAAACCGAAGAGGGAATTTCAACAGCTCACACAACGCACAGGAATCTTTGAGGACCTCTGGAAATGGACTAAATGAGACAAAATGGTAAAAAAAAAAAAAAATCCTGTCTTTTTAGTCTTGAGACTTTTTTAGCATCAACTACGACGCCATTCTCCGGACATGTGCCAGAACTGAAAATCATTGGTCATCTATCTCATGTGGTTCCAATTTAGGAGCAATCCAACCCTGGAAATGACTCAAATGACCCTAAAATGGCCACTTTAAAACAAAATTCTGGATTTCTGATGTCTTTTTAGGCATGGATCCTTGAGACATTTTTGTGGGTCTACTCATGATAGACACGACCACCAAATTTCATGATGCCAAGTCAAACTGCAGATTTGTTTTTCAAAAATGACAATATTCAGCAAAAGTCAGCATTATTATCTGTAATATTAATGACAAATCTCCTGTATTGACCGTGTACTTAACTCATTCACTGCCATTGACGGCAATAGACGTCAAAAATTCACATGAACTATTTCTATTATTTTCCCACTTTTGTTAATAAGGACATGAAAACTTTTTTAAAAAAATTGTACATTTAGAACAGATATAAAATTTGTGATTAATCGTGAGTTAATTATCAAAGACATGTGATTAATTACAATTAAAAAAAAATTAATCGCCTGACGTGCCTAATTAAAAATAACACAATAAATATAAGGGGCGTTTAATCGTATGATAATTTTACATCTGTTATAAATGTACAATAAAACAAATCTAGGTTTTCATAAAAATTTTTAATGAAATGTTAAACTAATAAATAGTTCACATTAATTTTTGACGTCTATAGTCGTCAATGGCAGTGAATGAGTTAAGTTGGTATTTTCAAACTAAAAGTGTATTACAATGAAAAATTTTATTCACCTGACGTGATTAAAAAAAAGATTTAAAAAAATTAGGGGCGTCAGGCGATTAAAATGTTAATTGTAATTAAACGCATGACGTCACTAGTTAACTCACGATTAATCACAAATGTTATATTTATGAACAATTAAAAAAAAATCTAGGTTTTCACTCTTGTTAACAAAAGTGGAAAAAAAATGTTTAACTAATAGAAATAGTTCAAATGAATTTTTGACGTCTATAGCCGTCAATGGCAGTGAATGAGTTAATAATGCGACCAGCGTTAATGGTGCAACTTTTTTGCACGTCTCCGATGCTAAGCTAACATTTAAAGCTGTGTGTGTGCGTGTGTTGATGTGAGACTTATATGCGACAGCCTAGAGGCTTCACTCTCACAAGTTCATTTGACAGACATTTTCCATACAAACACACGCACGCACGCACGCACGCCCTCACAGAGTCAGAAGATGAAACACAAGTGCATTTTCTCAGCTATCAAGTGGCGTTGAAAAGTGCCACCCTGCAGTATACGCTCCCAGTGAAAAATTACTCAGCGTAGGTGGCAAAGCAATACCGCAAATGTAGAAGAAACCGTTTTAAACCACAACAGCAGTCAGTGGAGCGCGAAAACCGCAGAGATTTTTGGGGGACACTTTCTGCATTCACCAGCGCACCATCTGCTTGTTTTCCAAGCTAACGACTAAAAACTTATTGAACATTCCTGAGATCGGTAATGTAATGCAGATGTTTTATTCCTACAAAGTGCTCTATAGTTAATATAATTGTAAGCAATTGTGAAATGAAGATGGAACATTACCATTTCACTAAAATATAGGAACGTAACAACTATGTAAAACCTATTATTTAAGCAGTCACTTTTTTTCATACCACTAGAGGGAGCTCAAATGCCACACGTTGGGCTTCCACGATTTCAACAATACATCTTGTCCTCAAGGCATGCAAAAGAAGACCTTAAAAAAAAAAAATCAGCAGTGCACACACTAAGACAGTAGACGACGGAAGGAGTGTTATTTGTTATTTTCCTACACAAGACTAGCCGAAAGTCAAACAATAACGACATAATTTGTCAACGTCTGCTAGCTTAATGCTAAGACACAAAGGAAAGCACAATAGACAGGCCAACAAAACTAGCATCAATGTTGCGGTAGTTGCAACCCTTAAATGAACACAAACGGTGCGACTACGTAACGATACTACAGGCGTACATTCTTTATCCTCTGCAAAAAACAACTAATATTACGGCATCTTAATCGAGTCTCGTTTCATTTATTATGATGCCTAATACAGACGATGAGGCACGCGCAATGCCAATGAGCTTTCAGATATGATGCACAAACAACGTTGGCAGGCTACTTCCTGTTTCATACGGGATAACAGAACAAACGGTCCAATCACATTGTGACAATAAAGAGCAAAGCAGTAGAAGACAAGGGAAAATGTTTTTTCTTTTTTTTTCCCTGCTTAGAAACAGCACAATGAACAAAAATAATAATTACATACAAGTGTTCACCAAATGCGAACCAGATATGGTAAGAAGAGCATTCCCTTTAATGAGACGATAGAAACAGCAACAACAACAATTTTCTGACTTCATGGAGCTGATCGATCAGCTAATCAGTCAATCATCCACTTGAGAAAATGAAACAAAGCTCCATTAACTAAGGTACATTTCAACTCTTGTGTGCTATTTGTGTCGCTTGCTTTTATGAACCATTTTAACTAGGGGTGCACAGAGTACAATTTTCCTGATTTTTGCCAATACCGATTTTTTTCATTACAAGAAATGAAAATCCTATTAGTCAGCAGAAGAGGACAGTGGCTGACTTTTTCCAGACCTGTGAGGAGGGAGATGAGATTGGTGGAAAAGATCAGTTTATTTTGAAGGGATCGGCCGATCACCACCGATCTTCAAAAATTCAGGAAATCGGGAGCCGATAAATCGGCTGGCCGATCGATCGGCGCGCCCCTAATTTTAACTGTGCCAGTGTGAATGCAATGAAGTTCTTGAACAGCACTTGAACAGTTTTCTACCCGACGACGTCAATGATCAACTTTTGGACAAGGACGCAATTTCATGTAATATTCTCGGCTTCTATAAGAGGCATTTAATGGCTTATGGCACTCTAATAGAGCAACTAAATGACACAATTAGTTTTTAATAAGTGGAGAGAGAAATTTTACTGAACAAAAATATGAACGGAACTCATTCTGTTAGATTCTGATTAGTTTCCTGCCCAAAAATGGCCACAAACAAGCTAAAAGCGTTGAACAAGGTCTAAGGATTCATTTACCCTGTGGGGGGGGGGGGGATTATTCCACCTTGACCTGCAGTTTCATGTTTGTGGTTAGAAGACATGAGATATCACTTTGGCCTCCCTCACGTGAGTAAGACGCTGTGATGCAAACAAACCCGTAATCAATAAAATGTGCAGCAGCAGAACTCCTAAAGGCTTTGACCGGCACAAAATAGACGACGTGACACGTTGAGGATAAGCAGTTAATCAATGCAGCACTGAGCACGTTGGGGGGGGGGGGACACACCACTAATAGACTATTCATATTGCTACTCAATCTTTATGCAATATTTTGTGTCCACAATGTCCACTGCTCGCAATAGACGATGTCTCATTTGCTCAACGGATGTTTGCTATTTGATTTTATGTTGTTGAGGCTTCAAAACGGCATGAAATGTCCTTTTGCCAAAAACACAACAAACACATGTGAGGGTGCTGCCAAAAGCACAACAAACAGCCTCGCTAAGATCAATATTTACTCAGATCCCTTGTGAATGCACAGTTTTGGGAAGTAAACAAAAACACATACACATAATACTCATTGATATTCTTCACTGTTTTTATTTAACACGTAATTGAAGATAGGAAAGAGGTTTTGAGCCAGGTCATGTTTACCTTGTAAAAATATCGCTTTGGCGCCATCTGGCGGCCAAGCAACTGCTGAAGGTTGAACTGAAGGGAGGAGCTTCATTTTGGCAAGCCTTAGCTTTTTCTGGTGGAAAAAAAAGTGCTTTGCTGCCATTTTGTGGAATCTATAGACCATTTCAAGCTTTTTTGTGTGATCTCAGATACTCGTACATGGTTCCAATTAAGGCCGAAATCATTCATCGAATAACTAAAATAAACAGATTACAAAAAAAGTTTGGCACAAAATATGTCTTGCATCATCACAGTGATCATTTTTTCACAATGACTAATGGTACAGATGCTCACAGCCCTCCGTTTAGAAATAAGCCGCCACGATGAGCCATAAAGAAACCATATAATAACAGTCAGGGTTAGGGTTAGGCACACCTACAAGCTAACGGAAACATTGCTAGCTAATTCAATATAGCCCTCAAAGCACTTCCAGCCACTTTACTGAACAGAGGCGACACATCCAGGTCCAGAAAGTAGAAACCCTGCCACAGTTTGACCCGGGTGCTAGCTAGCTAGCTCTATTGGTGCTCGTTTACCTGCTAGGGAGCTAGCTAGCTAGCTAGCATCAGGGGCTAAAGCCAAACTGTGGCATTTAGTCCCAGGTGCTAGCTAGCTAGCTCCATTGGTGCTTATTTACCTGTCAGCTAGCTAGCGAGCATCAGTGGCTAAAGCCAAACTGTGTCAGGGTTTTTTTTATTTCTGGACCTGGATTTGCCACTTCACAGCTCGCCGCTTCCCAGAGCAGACAACAGCCAACTACACTCTCATCCGCTGACGCACATGTCACTCACCGGGGCAGACCGTGCCTTTTAAAGCCGCAAACACTCAACGTCACAGATACTACGATCTACTGAGGGAGGATGACGACTCCAAGTGGGCGAAAATAATACCTGCACCTCATATACATGTTGTTATTGTATTGTTGTTTAATAATTTAATTGAATTAAATTATTTTTATGGGGTTATCTGTACGTATAGTTGGTTGTAAAACTAGCTACGGTTCTAGTTCAAATTTGGTGGCAATTGGAGTAGTTGAGGATTCCTGGAAAATACTTTTATGTGTTTCTATTCAGGCCCCTGTTGCAGATTTCCTATTGATCAGTGCAACAAGCTTCAGGGGCTGATTTTATTTCTTCGTTTTGATTCCAGATGGCACATCCAAGCCAAGTTGAATGGAATTCAGCAGGATGAAAATGCCCTCAAATTTGGCGGGTTTTTGAGTATTGGAAGCCCTTTAAGTTTTAAATGGCCATTTATCTTCTCTTTTGGGGGGCTTCCTTTAGATTCAGAGTAAGTATATATATATATAACGGCTTCCATGAAAAACCAAAACAACTTGAAAAATGGCCGTTCATTCATCCACCCAATTTTCTCAAGCTAGAGAAGACGGCCACAATAGCAAGAGAGTTGTGCATATTTACTCGCGTTTGGAGCATCAAACGTGGCTGTTTAAAGCAGCAACTCTCCAGATGCAAAGCGGGTAGTCACAGCAGGAGGCGGAAATACTTGGAAGTGTCATCAGGCCACATCTGGATGGGAGGCCGGCTTGAAGCAGGCCACGGATGAGAAAGAAAAAAAAAATAGGCTGCACTCTGCTCCCCAAAAGCACATCAAGGTCATATTTTGTCAAGACAGATGTCAATAGTAGATATTGGACTAGTTTAGTGCATCAACAGCACCTCTGCTGGCTGCAGACAACTACTGCATTCTATTTAATAACGATGTGATTAATCAACGATCAATTCCACATAAATCAGGGGTGTCCAAACGTTTACATCTGAGGGCCACTTACAGAAAATCAGAAGGACGCAAGTGCCACGTAATGTTATGAAGATAAATTGTGTTATGTCCTAAAAAAAATATTATTATTTTTTTTACTAATAATTTATTTGTGTTTTTGCATATCTCGAAAAATGCTACAGTATATAAACCAATTTATTTGTAATCATGGCACTTATTTTTTTTGACACTCTCCCTTTCTAAAGTTGTTTTGTTTTTTGTAGCTGTGTCACATGCCATTTTTAGTCACGGGCCAACTGAAAAAGGAACGGCAGGCCGCAAATGGCCCCCGGGCTGCAGTTTGGACACCAATGACATAAAACAAGAGTTCTGAATGATTCTTTCATCAATTATGCCTTCTTAAGTTGGTCTTTAGTATTTGTTTTCTCTCTTAATATGTTGAGGAAGGTCTTGCATTATTTTTCAATGTCACTTTGTGTATCAGCGTTACTAAAAAAAAAAAAAAAAAAGTATGAATAAAATAATTAATAAAATATGTATGAATTATATTAATGATGAAATATGTATATAAACACACACACACACACACACACACACTATAATAAAAATACTAACAATTAAATACAAAAATAAAATGAGCTACATGGACTCTTTAAATAAAATAAATCTTGTATATGTACAAATAAAGAATAAAATCGTATAAAATTAAAATACTAAGTACAAAATTGTCTTTATCGAAAATGTGTACATAAAAGTATATATTACTTAATAAAAATTACAAATATATTACAATTGACAAATAAAATATTTGCTCAAAGAATATGAAAAATATAATCCGCTAAATAAATAAATAAGCAGTTAGTTAACTCTAAAACAAATTAATATAGAAATGAAAATACACACCCCAAAAAATCTATTTTGCGAAAAATGTTGCAAATTTTGTTGAGGATTGGTGTGACAAGTTATAGTCGAACCTCAAACGCGCACGTCCGAGTTGCTGCGTGCACACGCACCGTTTGCGGTTACCAGGGGCGGCGGCTGTGCGTGCATGAGCAAGGATGGGACCAGCTACACTATGGAGGGGCGGGGATCGCGGTATTAAGGTGGGGTGGGGCGGCAGGGAGGTCATATGGGAGTGGGGGGGGTATTTTTTTGATTTCTTTGGAGACTTTTGCCATTGAGCAAGGGGGTACTTGATTACACATACAAACATTCCAGGAGCAGCATCAGATTGCTGCACACTAATTTTCCACACAAACAGGTAAAGCCAATGAAATATGCCAAAGTGTGCATTACCAGTGCAACACACACACACACCTCTGCTGGAGGTGACTGCTGCAGTCACAACAACACGCATAGTGAAACACAAAACACACAACTTCTTCCCCCCTGCGAACACACAAACTTGTGTCGCCGCAGTGTTTCCACCGGGAGCACGCCGCAACTTCCGCGCATTCCAGTGCACACAAAACAGATGATGGAGAATTGGAACAGGCGTTATTTAAAAAAAAATTATTTTGGGGGGGGGGGGGGGGTCTCCACGCACATCAACACACACCACACCCCGGTCTTGCAGCATCATCCTCAACGCATGCACTCACCTCCAAAAATGCTCGCGCCCAGGCTGGAGAGGAGGAAGAGCAGGTGCCGCTGGACCATCATCATCTTCACTTCTCAAGTGTTACGATGCCTTGTCGTGTCTTGGCGCTCCACGCGTGGGGAACGGAGAAAGGGGTGAGGGGGGGGGCTCACTTATCCAGACGGAGGGATGCGCAGACTTTACATGGATGAACTCTGACTGGTGATGATAATGATGATGATGATGATGCTTGAGAGGAGGAAGAAGGAGGAGGAGGAGGAGGAGGATGAGGGAGGGGGGGCAGCCGGTCCTCTTCTGGAGCAGGACGAGGCTGACTGCTGGTTGGCAGCATGCATGTGCAGCCCGCGGCTCCCGTGCTGCTCGTTGATTGGATGACGGGGAGGAGACAAAGCTCCGCCTACTTGTGGGCTAATGTAGTGGTTCTCAAACTGGGGTTTGCGAGCCATAATGTGGGGGGGGGTCTGCAAAATAATTTGCAATAAATTATTATTTGACACTTGACAGCAATAAAAAATACTTGACATATCTTTGATATATCCTGGAAGTTGATGATGGCAAATGCTGTTTCGCTCTGTTTCAATTCTGCTTTTTTTTGTGGATGCAGCAGATCCTTCTCCCGTAAATTTGCCAAGAAGACAGCATTGTAAATGCAGAAATAATTTTGCTTCTTGAATTCTGCCTAGCAACAAGAGGCCAATTGTACACTCTAAAAACAGTCGGGTCAAAAGTAACCCAATTAAGGATTAAAACAAAATGGACCAATCCACTTTATGTAGAGGATCAGTCCATTCTTGCCCCTGCATAGTTGGGTTATTTTTAGATTTATTTTACTGTTTTTACAGTGTATGTTCATAAGTGAGTAAAAGTAGATTTGAACAGCGATATCTCATCTTGCTTACAAAGAATAAACTAAGCTAGCTTGTATATAAAAAGCTGAACTTTTATTTAGAGAATTCTAATTTAAAAATTTAAAAAAAATGGTGAAAACTCAGCTGAAATTTTTCTTGGATGAACTTCATGGAGATTATGCGTTTCTCATTTTGTTTGACCTGACTGCAGCGCTTGATACGGAGGACCACGGTAATTCGTTGGCTTGTTTGCAGCGCCAGGTGGCCATTGGTGGTAGTGCTCTACAGTGGTTTAGTTCCTATTTGGTAGGCAGAACTTTTTGTGTTAGCCTTGGTTGCTCTAAGTCCCACCCTGCCTCACTGTCGTTACGTATTGGGGTTCCGCAGGGCTCACTTTTAAGGCCGCTGCTTTTTTCCATTGTATTTGCTACCACTGGGTTCCATCTTAAGGAAGTATGGTATTTCCTTTCACTTCTATGTGTCTTACTGTGAGATCTGTCGTGCTAAACAATCACAATGCATTAAGAGCCCCACCCTTGATGTTTCCAAGTAAACAATTGTATGGTCGTAATGATAAGACAGCGCTAACATACATTGTTTCATAGGTAGCATTTGATGTTTCTTTTGTTTTCTGGTCGTTTGGTAGCCACACGAGACTTATCTGTTCTCACCAATCTAATAAAGTGGTTAAGAATTGCCCTTCAGGGCCTCGTGGGATTCAATCTGTACCATCGTGACTGTGGCGGCTCTCCACCGCTGTGAATCATAAGCGAGCTATACGATGAGCGTGTGCGTGACTCGCTATAGTGCCAGGTTCAAGGGGTTAACTGTACTGAAAGCGTTGATGGCTCCATAGGGAGGACGGAGTTAAAAGGCTGAAATGCAACAGCACGCCAAGGAGCTGATTAGGTGGGAAAAAAAATCATTTTTGCATTGTGGGTCAATGAGCAGTCAGTTAATATATACACCTTTTTTTTTAAATACATATTTTTTAATCTTCTGCTGGCTTTGGTCTATTTGTTTTCTTGTTAAAATTTTAATTTACACTTTATTTGAAATATATTGACCTATCAGTTAAATAGGTAAGTGACTAAAAGGTGGGCAGAAATGACTATTTTGATCATTTTTGTTGTGCCAAAGGAAGAAAAATAACATGAGGGTTGAAAGATGAATGCGAATTGGGGCACAACAATTTACACACCAGTCCCTCAAGCAGAAACCAAGCTCCACTGCTGAGCCCATATGAACCCATTGTTCCCAGAAACAGCAGCACCTACCAAGCCACATAAACAATCTCCAGTCTTGTAAACGACTATGGAAGACGAGCTTGTGTTATGTGAAGACACTATCTTCATGTCTGACAACTCCTGGACATTCAATAGTTTTGTGTGCCTCCATATAAGTTTGACCAAGCAATTCATGACTGACCAACCAATTGACCAACTAACTAACAAACCATCTGACTCACCAACCAACCAACAGCTGACCAAACAACCAACTAACAAGCTAACCAATGAATCAACCAACAACTGACCAACTGATAAATGTCCAACTAATCAGCTAGCTGACTGACTGGTTGACTAGTTGAACAATTAACTGACCAGCAGCTAACAAAGTGAGCAACCATGTGCACAGCCGACTAATTAACCAACTAAATAACTAATGGACCCACTAACCTTTGACTAACTAACGAACCAAACAATGACAAAATACTGACTAATCAACTAACGAACCACCTAGCTCACTAACCAACCAACAGCTGACCAAACAACCAACTAACAAACCGACTAACAAGCTAACCAATTAACCAACCAATTGATAAATCACCAACTAATCAACTAGCTGACTGACTAATTGAACAATTAACTGACCAGCAGACAACGAAGTGACGAACTATGTGCACAGCCGACTAATCAACCAACTAAACAACTAATAGAGTCACTAACTACCTAACCAACCAATGACTAAATAGTAACTAATCAACTCACTAACCAACTGATTAGCCAACTAATGAACCAACCAAGCAAATGAGCAAGTCCATATCCAATTGAATCAACCAACACTTCACCAACCCGTGACTGTCAACAGCCGAGTAACTCACTAACAGCCAACCAAACAAACAACTACGGGCAAAACTAACTGACACACTAATTAAACGGCTAAATAATTAAATGACCAACATGACCAACTAAGTGCACAGCCAAGTAATTCACTAACTAACTTACTGAGTCACTGACCGACTAACTAATCAAAAAAATACTAACCCATCAACTATATAACCAACTGCTGAATCAAGTACCTCACAATTCACTAGCTAGCCAACCAGGCAACCAAGTGACAAATTAACCAACACCTGACCAACCTACGAGTAACTAGGTCCACAACTGAGTAACTCACTAGCCAACTAACCAAACAACTAACACCTACTAACCAAGTGACTGAGTAACTGGCTAACTCAGTTGGGTTAGCACTCAAAAAGGCCGCACTACTTGGCTGCAAAATTAAGCTGTCACAACTCGTCACGTTTCTTCGCTCCTGCTGACCATCTGCTCTCCTTGGCGACTTCATTGTACGCTTCCTCCTCCTCCTTCCTGACATCTTTTACACAAATACGACGCTGGACGCACAAAGGTAAAACTGCACAAGTGACACTCTGCCATTTTGTTTGGCAAGTCCACAAACACATTTTAGGTCATACAGCAGGTGGAAGAAATCATTGGAGAAATGCGATAATGTACTTACGTGGACAGTGGTCACTTGAGATACAAGTTTGATTCATTTATCTTTCCCTATTGAAATGAATGGAAATGGCATCAATCCATTACAGCCCCCGACTTAATTGATAGCCCAAAAAGGTGAACTACCGTGCAGTGTTTGTTTGTAACAATACAAGTGCGAGGAACATGTTCTCAGATACCCGGTCCATACATCTGTGGTTGTTCTAAACACTTTGTTGACTTAAATGCGGAACACATATTGTAGTACAAATCTCCTTTTTAATTGTTTACATTTTTTTTCAGTACTCTTAAGTAACTGACTTGTAAAATATACAGTTTACCGGTTATATATCGGTTAATTGTTGCCATATGTACACATACAAGTCACAAATGTAGGATTCTGCTAACGCCCACCATGCTAACTGCTGTCTGGCCTTGAGGCTAATTTCACACAAAGAAACATAAAAACTCCAAAGCTCTACTCTACAATATAATTTGGAGCAATTAATAATCAATAGTTATCTAATAACATGACAAAAACATACAAACTATTAAGCAAAATATAGTTTACTCACCAGAAATGCTGATTATTTTTTAGATAAAATCCACTTCCTGTCTTTAAGCTAGCTGTAGCACCCATATATGCTTGCTGTCAAAGTACAGAATAAATCCTTTTCCAGACTGAAACAAGCCAGCCGTCAGCGGTGTTAGCCGATCTATCCTCACAATGTCCGTTTTTTTCTTGGAAAGTCCATCCTGAAAAAAATAATTGTAATCATGTCCAGCACCTCCTCTGGATATCAACCTTCCATGCACAGTGCAAGACTAATTAGCTCAACAAATGAGAGGACTGAAGAATAGTGACATCACTTTTCAAGCAAGCTAGCAGGCCTTGTTTGGTCAATCTGAAATCTGATTGGTTAAAAAAAACAAAAAAAAAACAGCCATTGCTAATTGTGTGCTATGTGTCAAGGAACAGTATGGCATTGAAGGCCCTGGGCAGATTACATTGACGTGGCAGTTTATAATCTGAAATCTGATTGGACAAAAATAAAATCTTTTGGAAAAAAAAGTAGTAATCTCATTAGAATAAATTTGTACTTAAATCAAAGTTACATTATTATTGAGGAAATGTAAGGCCACTTTTCAAAGGTAGTTGTCTAATGAGAATGAAGTCCTGTTTTTACAGCAAAACAAAACGATTAAAGTAGGAGTAAATACATTTCAAGCCATATTTTATGTGATGTCAACCACTAGAAAATGATTATTTATTCTAACCACTAAATGTAATATAGAGAGTTGCTATAGTGTTTTATTTGATGTATAGTAGCTTCTAGCAACATTGCCTGAGTGTCCTTCATCTTGGTAGAGTCCATTCATCTCGACTTTTGCTAGTACTGTACAAGTTCCATATTTTATGTTTTTTATTTTTTCACAATTTACAAATTTATATTGAATGCCTGGCCTGTTGACATTTTGTTATTTCTAACAGCCGTCCACACTCTTCCTTTCTCCCGAGGCCGTCGTCTGGCCTCCACTTTGAGCGTATTAAGATGTCCGCTCGCCTCAGCTTTTCAGAATGACTAATGACTTTGACTCTCTTTGCAAACCGCTAAAAGACGACCGTAAAAAGAAAAGCTGAGTGATGCACCACTTGCGCTGCGGTCAACACAACAACTTTTCCCCACAACTTCCATTAGCAGCCTTTTATTTGATGTGTGTTTTACAAACAGTTCAGACACAAATGTTGCCAAAGATCAGCAACTACATGTTTTTTTAGCCCGAGATTTTGTTTTTGAAACAAAAATTCTGGGCGTAAATTCACCATGCATCGGCGATGCATTATTCAGGCACGGATGAAAATTTGATCAAGGAAACATGATGACTGAGGTGCACGCAATTACAGGCCTTGCTCGCATCAAAGTGAACTAAAAGTGATATAAATAAGTGATGCCATGTAAGAAAATGCAAGTAAAGACTCCATTACAATCCAGATTATGACTGCGTGGCTTAATGGACAAGGCGTCTGACTTCGGATCAGAAGATTGAGGGTTCAAGTCCCTTCATAGTTGTGTCCTGAAGAGATGATAGATAACATTTTGTAGCCTATGAAAATGTTAGGTCAGGACAACCCTCATTAGCTAATCTGGCTAATTTGCCCACCTTGCTAGCATTTTACAAAAATGTTGGCACTAGCAGTGCATAGTTGGCCTCGTTATCTTAGCGAGCTAACCAGATAACAAGTAGGGCTTACGTTATTAGCATAATGCAGCATTTTTGTTAACAAGCTAAGAAATCCAGTAGCTAAATCTAGCTAGCCTCGGTCGCTCAGCTGGCAAAATTTAAACATAGTCAGTATTGTGGATTATTGCTGTATAATCGTTGCTCATGCGCAGGATGGGATTTACCAATAGGCAAACACGGGCAATTATCGAGGGGGCCCTGAAGTTTCCAGGAGCCACTAAAGTCAAAAAAGAAAAAAAAAGGCTTTTGTCAACAACAAAAAAAGTGCTTATGAAAACAATTGTTTGTTTGTTTTTCCAGCAAAGACGACAGTCACTTGACTGCGTGGCCTAATGGACAAGGCGTCTGACTTCGGATCAGAAGATTGAGGGTTCAAGTCCCTCCGTAGTTGTGTCCTGAAGTGACCATATATTAATCTTTGTAGCCTATGAAAATGTTAGTATTGGACAACCCTTGTTACCTCATCTGACTAAACTTGCCCACCATACAAATTTATCAAAATATTGGCACTAGCAGTGCATAGCTCGACTCATTAGCTTAGCGGGCACAACCCTTGTTGGCTAACTTGCCCACCTTGCAATCATTTTACAAAAATGTTGGCACTAGCAGTGCATAGCTAGACTCATTAGCTTAGCGGGCACAACCCTTGTTGGCTAACTTGCCCACCTTGCAATCATTTTACAAAAATGTTGGCACTAGCAGTGCGTAGTTGGCCTCGTTATCTTAGCGCTCACGTTATTTGCATAATGTTAGCATTTTTGTTAACAAGCTAAGAAACCCAGCGCATCTAGCTAGCCTCGGTCGCTCGGCTGGATAAGCTTAAACATAATTTTGTCTGTCAGTATTCAAATGACCGAGGGCAAACGCATAGCCTTATCCAGTCCACAGCCTGCATTGATCCGTTTTAGTTGCCGCATGAAAATGCCGCATTTGTGATTGTTCTTATTGTTTTACAACGTACCCCACACCAGCACAGGTGTTCCATTACCATTTGTTGTTCCCTCCATTTAAACCAAAACATCTGTTTGGAGGTGAATACGCCTTTGGAGCTAATGGGTATTTCACCTCCAGGATCTATTAGCACGGGGTGCTACCTACCTGCTGGGTCTCAAACGGCGCAGCTAATTTTAGACGACTCTATTCCTTGTGCGACTAACAAGGTGAAGCACAAAAGCCTGCATCAATATATTATGCATAAAAGAGTGTTTGTGCGTGTGGCAGTGGCTCTGTTGAAACGTTTCATTTTCCGTTGTTCCTGTGGCAAAAAAAAAGTTCTATTCAATTTACAGGTAGCTACCACTGTTTCATTGTATACTACAGTATGATTGGTTCATCCGGGGACTGTAAATTGTTTTTGTAACCTCACTTTTGTAAATAAAAAAGGCAATTTAGTAACAGCTAAATTCTTCAGGAGGAATTTCACAAGCACAGAGAGGCTCCAATTTACAAAGAGAGTACGTGCGAAAGCGTACTCTGCGTTCATTATATTGAGAAACGGCCTATTTTGACTTGGAATTTGCTGTTTGATGACATGATCGAATATCCACCTACTTAGTAAATGAGCTATTTCAACACCCCACACGTGGAAAGATAATAAATGAGATTCATCAACCCGATCTATGTCATCGGGATGTTTGCTGTAATTAAAAGCAGCCTCATTGTGTGGACATACAGTAGCTGTCTTAAGTCTTCTGATTAGCAAAAATGGTTCTGATGTTATAGGAGAGACCGGGGCTAGTTGTATCATGGGTAAGTTGTCACATTGCGATTTTCTTCTGTACTCTATGTGCTTTGCGCATACCCAAAATAAAAAATTTCAACTTCATATATTTTGAAACAGGCGTCGTACATTGAAAGATTCTAGCAGCAAATCATGTGGACTCGTTGGAGGAGATATTCAGGCATCTTGTCATGCCTCAGTCACTGCTCTATTTTAAGCTAACTTTAAACTAGAGTAAGTATTAGCCAACATGGTAGTTTGGGGCAACTTGTCTCAGTCATTTTGGGGTTTGTTGTCACATATGCAAAGAAGGGGCCAATAAAAAATGCACCTCTGGTAACTCTGATGCGTCTGAAGAGTGAGGAAATGAGTTTGCCAGGTTTTGTTTCATTGTTTAAAAATGGATTTTCCAGTTGTCGGAACTACAGTATGTCTACATGTCAGGACTGGTTTAAGTTTCACGATGAAACATCCATCCATTAACCAAAATGCTTTAATTCAATTTAATCTCAAATTTCCAGTTAAAAAAAAAAAAGCAAAACAGGCATTTAAAGCTGAGCGCTATGACCTCCATGCCAGCAGTTCCTAAGGACTTTAATCGATTCCATTATATTTTATGTTAAATTTTATGTTTGCTCAATGACTATGGTTCAAATTTTCAAGATCTATGATAAACAATTTCTCTGGCTGTAAAAACAAAAAAACAGGAGAACAAGGATAATTTTGTCCTTGTTTTAAAAATCCAACGTGACATCTTACCCCATATAGTGTGACAACTTACCCATTGGTGTGGCAACATGTCACATGTTCACTCCTTCTATTTGATGGCCTATAACTCTGCCCTGACACAAAGTATGAAAATGACATGAATACAAAAAAATATACCTAAGACTTTGGTCTTTCGTATGGTATACATTTTGTTTATATATGATGTATTGATTCCAAGAAATATATAAAAATATAAAAGTGATACAACTAGCCCCGGTCTCCCCTACGGGTCATATCACCACCAGTGCTTGACATTTACTTGACGACCTAAAAATGCATTTTAAGGGCCAGAAAAATGAACCGCAGTCTTCTGTGTGACTCACATGTTGAATGAGTCACATACGGTACGAGCGAGAGTCACGTCAGGGCAGGTGTGACTTATCTCCGGCAGCATTTCCTCTTTTTAAAGAGATTCGCCGACCGCCCGGTCTAATGTCTCTCATCATATGAGGCGGCTCCTCGCGTCGGTCTCGGTCTCCTTTTCCCGGGACTCCTCCATCCTTGAAATTGAAGACTGGAAGCGAACTTATCACCTCTCATTAGCATCATCCGCCGTCCCATACGGCGTTAACCTTTTCACTTAGCGGTGTTCACGCCGAGTCGGCGGCTCTCTTTCACATGAATTATGACTGGTAATATTTCAGCGCATGGATCCCTGACATCCAATTTGATCCCGCGAAGAAGGAAGCCGCCTGTATTGTGTCTGCGTCCGACCTACTGGACCTAATTCAATTAAAATACATTTCCATTTTGAGGTTTAGCAGAAGATGAGCTGCTTGACTTTTAGATGGAGTCAGTGAGGTTGTCGAACATCACGCGACTGACTTTTGGCCGTGACATTTGGTAAATAAGTCGTGTTATTTGTGCTCAGTCAACTTCAATTCGTCAACCATCAGCGTGAAATATGGTGGGATTCTTTTTTCGCCTCTTGTTTGTTTGCCCATTATTGTTTCCTTGCAGGGTCCTCGGAAGAAAACAAACTCTTTCACGGGCACCACCAGCTGTCAAATTGTCTTTTGCAAAAGTACTTTTCAAAAGTCACTCTGGTTCTTTTCTATTCATTGTGCGAATTGCTCATTATGAAACCCTTTCAAAGTGAGGTAAACATTACATACTTTCAAGGATATTAGAGATATTATGCGCATTTTTCCCAATTAAAGCAAAAAAAAGTATTGAAAAGATATCTGTGACATTACCAGAACAATAAGACTTTTAAAATGTCTTTTCTTTCTCCAATACACTGCACTCCTAGCACGTAGCATACATTTTGAGGGTGGGTTGTTTTTTATTAGTTTTTTTTTAAATGCCTTGCTTTAGTTTTCTTTTTTTATTAGTTTTAGGTTTAATATTATTTTTATTTTATTTTGTGTATTTCTTATGGGCAAGATTTTTAAAAAATCATTACTTTAAGTATTATGTAGTCAAAATTCAACCAATTTTTTAACGTTTTTTAAAAACAACAATCCGCAAAATGCCTTGCTTTACTTTAGTTTTTATTAGTTTTAATATACGGCTGTGGTGTATAATAGAAATAAATAAATTGAAAATAAACGCCAAAGGCTCAAACAAAGATGACAACAAACAACATTTTCACTCTTATTATAATTATCTGTCATTAGTTTAATATATGTAAAATGTAGTTTTGGTTGCTTTTATTTTTTTTTAAAGCATTTTTATTTTTGTTAAAAATGTTTGATTCAATTTTAGTTGCAGTTATTTTGCTGGATTTCGTTCACTACAATAACCTTGGTATGTAATGAACCTTCGCAATTTTTGGCAATATGGACCAAACCCTACCACAAACAGCAAATTCAAGATTGGGACACCCACCAAAAAAGGGTTACAATTCCCTATAATGGCTACAAGAAGGCGGTAAAGCACTTTTTCCCGCTATAAGACATGGCTATGTCCTGACTAAATAAAGCTCCGCCCCCTCACTTCAACGTGCCATATTTTACATTAGACATGGCTTGAGCCTGCGCACAATGTTTTTTTTTTTAATGAGTGTGTTTTTCAGCGAGTAATGGAGGAATTCACAAATGCCAAACCACCAACATGGTTTACTGCACATGTATTGCATTGGCTTGAAAATGTATTTAATTTCCTACTGTAGGGGGCGCCCTGGAGCAAGAAGCCAATTGTTCCTTTCCGCTGCTTTAACAATGAAATCAATCAGCACTACGGCGGAGTTTCATAAAAGTGTTCCAGTAAGTAAAACATCCATTGCCAAATGTTCCAAGCAGATAACGCTGATTATTCTATTTGATTGTTGAATAAATGTTTCAGCCGCTGCGCTTCGTCCCCCGCACCTTTAATCTTTAGTGTCCGCTGACTCGCTTGACTTAATCCGCCTTCACTTTTTTTTTTTTGCCTTGCACCTTGTCACACCAGGAAGAAAATCTCAGGCTGGGTTGCACTAAAGTGCTTTTTGATGAATAATTACAGATATTGTTTTTCTTCGTCATCTTCATTACAATGCACGATATCAATAAAGACCGAAGGAGACATGTTTTTGCATCCGGCTTCCTTCAAAGCGCGTACATTTCCATGGCAACTCCCTTCTGATTGTGTTTTAAAATTTGCATCTTTGTTGTGAACACTGGTAATGCACACACATTGTTTTCCAGCTTAGCTTTACAGACATTATCTAAACTCTTCAGAATGAATAAATTACTAAAAGAGAGGCATCTTGGGGGGGGGGACACAGAAACAAATTTTTCTCGGGGTGAAACTGGGGTGAACATGCGAGCGGGGACGGGGAGAGAATTTGATTCAAGCGCCCGAGCGCCAATGTGGAATCTGCTTTGAATGGTCTTGTATTATGCAACATCGCTTTTGGATTTGGGCTCTGGCAGGGCCGTCAATTTGAGTGCCAGGCAACCCGAGGAAAAAAAAGACATCATAACACAAAAACAACTGGACTGTGTACTGCTGCGTCTTGTGGCTATGCCTTAGTTTCTATATTACTGTAATAAATACATGTACAGGTAGGCTATTGACATTTAAAATCAAATACTCGTTATCAGTAACATTCTAAAATAAAAAAAATATTCTGAAGTAAGCAAAATAATAATACACGTTGTCCTTTAAAAAAAATAAAAAAATGCATACTTCCTACTACCCTCACTTTTTGTAAAAAGAAAAAGAAAACAATGGCTTTTGTCAAATTTTCCTCCATTTTGTATTTATTTTTTTGCTTATGAAAACGTTTGTTTGTTTGTTTTTCCAGCAAAAAAAAAAGAAGTCACATGTCTGTGAGTCCCTCCGTAGTTGTGTCCTGAGGTGACCATAGATGAATTTTTGTAGCCTATGAAAATGTTAGGACAGGACAACCCTCGTTAGCTAATCTGGCTAAAATTGCCCACCATAACATAATTTTACCAAAATATTGGCACTGGCAGTGCATAGCTAGCCTCATTAATTTAGCGGGCACAACCTTTGTTAGCTAATCTGGCTAATTTGTCCACCTTGCTATTATTTTTACAAAAATATTGGCACTAGCAGTGCAGTTGGCCTCGTTATCTTAGCGAGCTAACCAGACAACAAGTAGGGCTCACGTTATTAGCATACTGTTAGCATTTTTGTCAACAAGTTTAGAAACCCAGTGCAACTAGCTAGCCTTGGTCGCTCAGATGGCTAAGATTAAACATAGTTTTGTCTGTCAGTATTGTGGATTATTGCTGTATAATCGTTGCTCATGTGCAGAAAACACTGGTAATTATCGATGGGCCCTAAATTTTCCAGGAGCCACTAAAGTCGAAAAAGAAAAAAATGGCTTTAGTCAAAAAAGTTTGCTTATGAAAACAATTGTTTGTTTGTTTTTCCACGTGACTGCGTGGCCTAATGGACAAGGCGTCTGACTTCGAATCAGAAGATTGAGGGTTCGAGTCCCTTCGTAGTTGTGACCATAGATAAATTTTTGAAAAGAGTGCAGAAAAGAGAAAATATCCACAGTTGATACTGTTGTTGCACTTAATAAAACAAGCTAAAGGGCGAACTAAATACAACTGACATGTCTACAGTTATACATTGTTAGCTATATGAATATAGCCTATTACTGCTAGTTTGAACCAATTGTAATCCCACCATCTGTGGTCAAGGAAAAACAGCCACTGGTGCCATTTCAATTGCTTTGTTAAAGAAAGGTAACCCCTCCAGCATTTTATTTGATATAAAATCTATTTATAAATTATATTATCAGCCCCCTTTTGTATTGGTACTGGAGCTGTGCCTGCATGCACCTCACATGCGTATATTGTATTAATATAAGCATGAAGCTTAAAAATGTATGTAAATAATTAAATAAAAATGTAGTCGCTAATTTGTGGATTTCACCTCAATAACAAATTAATCTTCCCATAAGGAGCATCCATTAATATAAATGAATGTAGCAGCAGCATTCAGGAAAGGTCATCCAAGTTGCCGACCCTAAAACAAAATTGACTGAGTGTTTTTTTTTTTTTCTCCCCTTCACGCCCTTGTAAAGGTGATGTTATTTACACAGGTGACATCTATTGACATAGCCTTCAGGGGCAGACGTTGTGTGTGTGTGTTTTGTACTCCAAACAGATGCTTCCTTGTAATGACACTCGCTTTGTGCTTTGCCCCGCAGTGGTCAAAAAAACTTTCATTCGGTGACAAGGACGACACTTTTAAGAGCACCGCTGTTCCTTAGTTTCAGAAACATTTAATCTACTGTACTTGATTGCAAGGTTAACCCCCCCCCACCTACTCTCACACCCCCATAACAACCAAGTCCATTAAGTAAACTGTGTCACTTTTGTGATTGTGAGGTAAAACCTGCTACAACCGGGGAAATCAGCATCGCAAAGGACGAATGCAGAAAGAAACAACTTTTTTTCTTTCTTTCTCTCTTTTTTTTTTTTTTTTTTTTAACAGTGGATGCCAGGTAGAGGTGGCAAATCCAGGTCCAGAAAGTTAAGATCGTGCCACAGTTTGGCTTTAGCCCCTTGTGCTAGCTAGCTAGCTCCCAGGTAACCGAGCACCGGGGAGCTAGCTAGGGAGCTCGCTAGCTAGCACCTGGGACTAAAGCCAAAATGTGGAAGGGTTTTTATTTTTTTTAACCTGGATTTGACACCTCTGTTCATTAGAAGGACAACAAAATTGTGAAGAAAGAGTTTTCTTTCGGATTCTTCGCTGATGTCAAACTGCAGCAATATAGCGCCAACTAGTGCCGAGGAGGACTTACTCAATGTCAGATATTTTGCCTTAAGCATTGGTGGCTGCTTTTGGGAACTTATTATCAACCCAATAATGACACCCGGTATCGGTACCAAATGCACAGGCAGCCACTGCATAAATTTGACCAATTGAGTATTAAAATCAAACTTTATAGTTCTGATTTGAGACTAAAATTAAATTATGGAGAAAAAAAATATATTTTTTTTGTGTGTTGGATAAAGTATATCAATACCTCTAACAGTAGCATTTCATTAGCAGAGTTGGCAAATCCAGGTCCACAAAGTGAAAACCCTGCTTTGGCTTTAGCCCCTTGTACTAGCTAGCTAGCTCCCTAGCAGGTAAATGAGCACTCAGGGAGCTCGCTAGGGAGGTCGCTAGCTAGCACCTAACTAAAGCCAAACTGTGGCAGGGTTTTTACTTTTTTAACTTGGATTTGCCACCTCTGAGTGTCATAGGCTCTTCTACACGCCCCCCGTGTTTTCAGTATGCATTCTTGTTCTGGGTGTTCGTGACGGGATTTCCGTGCTGTTCAGTAACACCTCTGGCGGTTGAGAGGGATGTACTCAAAATCTAATGCTAGTTTAAAACCCTACTTTAAAGCCCTAACACAACTTTGGAACCCTAACACAACTTTGAAAACCTATTAAACCCTACTTTGAAACCTTAACCCCACCTTATAACCCCAATGCTATTTAAAACCATTCTTTGAAAATATTTGACCTATTACAGCAAACACACACTGTTAGTGGCATCCACTGGAGTAGGGGGCTGCTTAAGCGCCAGCCTTGCTCAAGGACACCGCAACAGTGTGTCAAGGGGGTTGGGTCTTGAACAGCTGACAATCTAAACCACTTGGCCCAAATGTCATTTCTTCTTTGAGAAACTCAGATCATCATCTTATTCATTAGTTTCATGATCAATTTGTGCACATAACTTATTGAACTCCTTCCAAACTTTTTTATATGAATATTTTTGTTAACCCTTTGTGATTATGTTCTTCAAATAAATCACCCAGAGAGAATGACTCAAACCATGAGGTCACCAGGCTGCCTAAAACCACGTTAAAATGAAAATAATGCATTTAGGATTCTCATTTCTTGACATTGCGAAAGAGAATTACATTTAAATAGATTTATAAATATTCATGGTTTTAAAATATCCGTCTGAGTCATAGACCACTGACGTAGCAAGTGGCTGACATGTTGTCAGCTTGGCAGGCGTGACAGTCGCACTCGGCAATGTTCGATTAAACTCGGCTCCTCCCGCTGGTAAACACAGTCGCGTGCTGTGATAGGAGGACGGACTGAGTTCACTGCCTGTCACCGCCAGCCTCACAAAAAGTCACCGGTGATATGCATTCCTGCTCTTTGTTCGCACACACAGCGAGCGGAGCAAAGAGCGGTGCTCGGTGCTCGATTACTTTGGTCTCTGGATGGAAACCATGGCGGCACGGGAGGATAATGTTACCATTCCTAAGTTCGACACTCTCCTCCAAATGGACCCGTACCTTAAACCCTACGCCAAGGACTTCAAGCGGAGGTAAATGCTTCCCGAGTGGCGCTTTGGTGCAGAAAAAAAAATCTGCGCTGACTATCACGCGCTGAGGTCAATGCTTTGCTCTAACATGTGTACCTTTGGACCCCATAATCACACAACCTCAAGCTAAAAAAAAGCCAAGTTTGCAACACCTCAAGGTTCCCCTGCATTTACCTGTGACCTTTTAATGACATTGTGGCTCTTATTAGTCGAGCTCAGACTACAACATTTTGAAGATGCAGTACTCGCCTTGGCTTGGCTTGCGTGACCAGATGAGACACGACAACGACACAAAATTAGTCGCAAACTCGCGCTGTTTTGACAGTTGGGAGTTCTGAGCATGCGCAGGCTAGTCAGACTTTGACAGGCGACTCTACATTGCGTCATCAAGGAGCGCCAGGCATCATGGCCGTTGTCCTTCACTTATAGTCATGATATAATAAATTAATTTTAAAGTTAATGCATTTCAATGATTGTTTTATTTTTTAGTGTATTATTAACAAAATGTCTATTGATTCTTTATACAAAATTTCAACCCAAAATAATATTTAAAAACAAAACCAGTCAGTGAAATCACAGCACTCTAGCAGCGCCTCCTCTCAAACTGTTTTGCTCTATAATTAATGTGATAACTTCATTATTTTTCATGAACAATTAATACCTTTAAAATACGTTTCCACTTGCTGTCGATTGAAGATGACATCACCTGTGCCGAGAATACAGGTAACGACCAAACATGGCTCAGTGGAAAAATGTGTTTTTAAAGGTATTATTTGTAGGCTACAAGAAAAAAATAATACATTATCACATTAATTTTTGACTACATATTAACTTTACTGTGGAAAATGGCTCATTGAGAAGCCAAAAAGTCAGACTGAAACCAAATCGTAGGAAAACCAAAGCAAAATTCTTCTATTTCCCCCCCTATAAAAATGAATCCAAACGTAGTACTCTTCAGATTTCATAATTAATTGAGCACCATTTAGATAATTGATTATTTGACTTAAATAATCCAACTCCACGGAATTTCAGCATCTCTCAGCCTACCACTGTCTTTTAAAATCAGTAGCGGGGACCTTTTTTACCCATTTTTTATCCTGTGTGGGCCATATGAAATCATTTTCTTGTGTTAATGTACTGCAAGATTGTTCCATTTAGCTCCCGTGTGCACTGTAATTGTAATTATCTGTGCCTTTTATACATACGCTAAAAGGTCCACACAAATGCACACTGGTTGGACATTTAAAGCAAATGGCCATTCAGTGGAGTCAACAACATGTTTTTATGCACAGCAGGGTGACCTTAAAGCACTCGGACGAGTTGCCTGGATGTTGGTTGGCTCGTGTTTGTGCAATGTGGCCACAGAGTTAAACCGTTGTACACTAGTTTGAACCTGATGACTTGTTGCAATACCATGGAGGGGGAGGTACTGATTGATACTCATGTTCATGATGCCATGCTCATTTAATAATGCTTCTTTGAGAATGACTGCAATGTGTGTAAGGTCAAAGTAGCTAAATACAGAAGTGCCCGATGGCATAGTTGATGGATGTGTGACACAGCTTGCCTGGAATAGAAACTGAATGGTATTTTTTTATTATTATTATGTGAGTCTAAAGAAAATAAATAATTAGCTCATTCACTTCGACGACTATAGACGTCAAAAAATCATGTGAATTATTTCTATTAGTTTAATAATTTTTCATTTCATTTTTTATGAAAACCTATATTTTTTATTGTACATTAATAAGATATAAAATTATCATGCGATTAATTACGATTAAACGGCCCTTATTTTTAATTTTTTTTTCTTTAACTAGGCCCGTCAGGCGTTTAATTTTTTTAAATTGTAATTAATCACATGACTTGAACGATGAATTTGTTATAAATTTACAATAAAAAAGTTTTTCTAGGTTTTCATACTCTTGTTATCAAAAGTGGATTTTTTAAAAACTAATAGAAATAGTTCAAATTAATTTTTGACGTCTATAGCCGTCAGTGGCAGTGAATGAGTTAAGTATGACGATGTATTAGAGCGGCGACTTCCACACATTTTCCAGATCCAAAAATATATCCGCGATTTGCACGTGTGTTTTTTTTTTTATGTTATGTGTGCATTTATCATTATTTATCAAATTATCAAATGCTTTTGGTTGATTTCCCCTTTTAAGGAAGTGTGGAAAACCGTAAACCATTTGGGGTATACTATACAATACAGTATCTGGCGGCACGACACATTTTTGTTGTTTTCAATTGAAGCCAAGGGTAGTTACTCGCTCCCTGCCACCTCTTAAGAAAAAAGGTTAAAAGAAAACAACAAACTATTATGACATTTAACTAATATACAGCCACCCATACCTGCTGGGTGTTTAATTAAAAACACAATGTTATTTACTTCGATGTCTCCTGTAAAAACCAATTGCTTGAATGGAACCGGATCTCAAAACGCCGCTCAGGGGTCACATTGTTATTATTTTCAATATCCATTTTCATGAGGGGCGGCTTTGTAATATGGCAGGTTAGGGACCACCCGCTTTGTTTTTCCAGCTCGTGTGCCAGGCTCTAACCTTGCGCCGAGAAGAGAAGTGTCAGTTTCATCACACGCCCAGCTTGGGATTGCCAGGCTTCACCGAACCCGAGACATGTGCCTCAAACACGAGCCCCTGCTGATGGAGCTCAAATAATTGTTCCCTACTGTGATGTGTTGGATTGATAGTTGTTCATCTGCCGCATAGTTTTTTTCTTTGGCATCAATTTACAGTTATAACAATATTGGATATCTCAGCATGAGTCGAAAGTTTAACAGTCTTCACTGTTGGTAAATTTGGATTTTCCCTCAAAGTGTTCACAAAATGACAACTTGTTTGCCAAATGCATTGAGCAGATTTGGACTGTTTTTCATGACAGATGAGAAAATAATAAGATTGAGATTAGTTAGTTTTTTTTTTTTGTTTGTTTGTTTTTATAGATACATTTATTTCTCTTGCAAGTAAAACTCCAAAAAGTTGTGATTGTTTCAGTGAACTTTGGTATTTGGCTATTTAAGACACAAAGGTATTTCCTCTTCTCCCTCATTTTATGAAAGTCATATTCCAAAATTGATTATATTTATAACGCCAATGTAAAAAATGAAAGAAAAAAATGTAATAGTAATATTTAAAATTATTATTATTATTACTATTATTATTATTTTACTTACTTAATTAATTAATTAATGTATTTTTTAAACAAATTTCTTAACTTTGTTATGTTGAAGTAATCTACAAAAGTCATCAAATTATCTGCTTCTTGTTGTAAAATTTTATATAAAATGCCCTATAATAGCAAAGTTATTTTTAAATGTAAATGTAATTAAAAACTAGCAACACAAAAAGCCTCTCAAATATGAAAAATTAATCGATTACTCGACAAGTTATCGATTATCAAATGAATCGGCAGCAATTTTAATAATCGAGTAATCGTTTTTTTTATTTTTTTTTATTGAAAATTGTCCAAATCTTTTGATTTCAGCAAACCAACAGTAATTGTTTACAGATTTCTGTAGTCCTTCATGAAAATATAGCTTGATACTCGAAAAGCTCGATAGATTAATCGATTCTAAAAAATATTCGATAGCGACCGCACTAGTGCACATTAAAATGTTATCTCTCGTATATTTTCTGTACATTTTTCATGTTTTTGTCAGGTTAATAGCAAAATGTTGATTATGAACAACCTGCTGCTTGTGGTCGTGCATAAACGTGCGTTTGTGACTTTACACGATGAGGCGCTGCTCAGTGGAGGCTCTCAGGAAGCCCCCGGCATCGTGCGGCCGGCTGGCAGTCTAATCCGCAGCGTCACATAGGAAGTAGTATCTCAAGCTCTCGAGTCTTCTCACCCGGCAGTAGCCCGCCAAGAATCGAGCCAGTTTATCAGAAAAAGACCTTTGACCGCACAGACGGACCCTTCAGATCTCAGCAGCGCGTCATGGCCAGGGGCTGCGCACGTCTGTTGAACTTTGCCCCCCGCCAGCTTCAGCCAGCCGGCCGGCGTGAGCCTGCCGCCCCCCCCGGGCCGTAGTTCATCAGAACGCCAGCAGCCGCGTTGATGATTGCGAGAAGCGGTATTAATGCCGCGCGCAGGTTACAGCCCCGTCGGGCTTTGCTCTGTTGACACGCTTCATTATTTACCCGTCTGCTTGCGCAAGACGGCAGGAAATCTTGCAGCTCGCGGCACCGTGAAGCACTCAAATTGGAGCGAGTGAAAAGGGGCGCGTGTATGCTGCTTATTAACAGTGGCGAGTTCCGCACGAGCCGATTTGAAGCGATTCCGAAATGCTGCTGGTTATTCAGAGCGAGACTGACATTGATGCAGTGACTTGAGCCCAACTAGTGGAACTTCCGATTTAATATCATTAGCTGCGGGCTGCGGGCTGCGGCTGTATCTTAACTTCCATCAGTCAAGCGCTCTGCCGATGTTCAGCTCTCCATTTAGCCTCATTAACGTACTTAGCCATCAAGCGACATTAAGCCAAATCTTGCCGCCGGCCTCAACGTGTCTGGGGATGACTCGGCGCCGCCGGTGTTTCTTCGGGTGGTCTAGACTGCCATGCTAACATCAGTCACGCGTAAAAGACGCGTAAACGGCGTCTAGATTTCAATTGTCTTCCCGTCTGCACGTAAATAGGTTAAAGATTTTAACGGCCCCTTTGGGGAAAGTCTGAGAAGACGGGTCGTGAACTTGACAGAAGATTATGAGCTGGGATTGGAAGATAGCGCTTTAATTTAAAATCAAAACTGCAAGGTACATTTGCTCCCTGTCCCCTCAGGCATCACGGATCAGATAGCAATACGGTTCTTCCTTGAATATTGAAGAATACTTAACGGAGGCAGAGAATGCTAAACCCTGCCTCAAAGAGCAAAAACTGCAAATACAGGCAGTCCTCAATTTCATTGACCTTAAATAGGAATCACTAGCGCGCTAATGCTAATCGCGATTGCTAACCGTTTAGCATACGCTAATTTTATTGGTGTTCAATAATGCTCATGCACGGAAGACAATAAATAATTAGTAGTTACATCCAATCAATTCAATTCATGTAGATATAATGATGTACGTGTGAACTAATTGTTGGTTATTGTTTATTTTTGCTGGTAATCACTAGTGCGCTAATGCTAATCGCGATTGCTAACCGTTTAGCATACGCTAATTTTATTGGTGCTCAATAATGCTCAGATAATTGAGTAGTTATATCCACTCAATTTAACTCACGTTCAACCTTAGTGGATTAAAAAAAGAAGAAGTTAAATTTATGAAAACAGTTTTTTGGGGAGGTTATTCGATTATTCAATGGAATTATCAATAAGATAATCCATTTAAAAATAGTGACAGCCCTATCTTCAATTTACAAACAAAAATAAAATTTGATTCAATAAATAATAATAAAAAAGATTAAATAAATTAAATTTGCAGTATATACTGTATAGACAATAATGCAGTATATTGTCAATAAATAGATTAAAATTAAAAAATATGTCTAATGAATATTTTTACACGTATAACATAAACCATACCATGAAATGAAAAATAAATATGCTTACATTGATGGTGGAGGAGGCAGAAGAGGCCGATGGTGCCGAGTTCAAGTGAGACTGCAAAAGGTGGAAGGCATTATGGCGTGCAACATTAGACATCTTCTCAACATTAGCCCCAAAAAATGTGAATTCTGGATAGTCAACTGTGAATATGAGGGGGATTCTTGTATTATGCTTTTCCCCCAAAAATGTCAAATTTTGCACCTTACAAAGATATTTATTCCGTTTTTTTTTTTTTTATTGGCGCCATCAGAGATATTATTTTAGTGTTCTGTGGGCATCTCTTTTTATTATTATCATTATCATGAATAGGAATGGAGCAGGGGCTAAACTCGAGATAGCAATAAATGTGATCGTTTTGGGTCAAGACAGAGAAGAAAAACTCATTTAAGTTCACACAATGAATCGCCTGCATTAGGAATTCATTACCGGTACAGGGAAAAGAAAAGGAAAAAAAAAATACTACCTCTATATTTGATGAAATAGTAGCAATCTTGATGATGGAAAAATTCACTGCAGCCAATAGAAACACTCAAATAAACATGCAAAACCTTACACAGTGTTGTCTCCACATTACAATTGGTTTAAACATTGTTAGTATTGCGGTTGTTAAACCCTCATGTGAATTCTCTCCAACTACTCTTTCAATTTTATGGTTGGACTTTAAGAAGTATGAGTTTTTCTTTCTTCTTTTTTTTCCTGTAAGCAGCTGCTGAGAAATGGCGGCTGCGTCCGTCAGCCGATTACTCCGTCGCCCAAGGGCATTGGAAGAGGCCAGTGGAAAGCTTGGCATGGACGCTGTAGGGAAGCAAGTGCACTTAACTCGGCTGGCTGAAAGAGGCTTTCAGTACTGGGGGGTTTGGGGGGGGGGGGGGGTTGCAGGCGTGAGGTGGGTCTGTTATGGACACCAGCTGGCTGTAGGAAGCTAAGTGAGATAAATTACAAAGTAGTCGGCGTATCCTTCCTGAAAGGTGAAAAGACAGAGGTTCAGGACAGAATTAAGCCAAGTTGCATCAAAGAGATTTGAAGGTTTTCCAGTATGGGAACACCGGATCGAGGAAGATTTTGGAGTGTATCTGTGGCAATCCTCACGCCTGTGTGCATTTCCATGGCAGTTTTTCCACACAAGAGATTAATATATACAGTATAGCCAAGCCTGGGTTACTAACAATCGATGAATCTGTCGATTAATTTTTTGATGAATCAATTAGGGCCTGACCGATATGCATTTTTTTTATGTCGATGCCGATACCGATTTTGGGCAGATAAAAATACAGATGAATCGGCCGATTCTTAAAGAAATAATATATATATATATATATATATATATATATATATATATATAAAATGCATAAAATTATCCCCCGCCCCATCCTTAAATTTTGCGCTCAAGATTTACTCTGCTTTGAACTTGCTTTACAAGTCCATAGTATGACCTTATCAACAAATTTCATGAAGTATACAAGGTTAGTGTATAGATTTATGTGTCAACAATAAAATAATTCTTACTTATTTACAACTAGTTTACTGTATATGTTTTAGAGTTCATAATTGGGCTGGAAAAATATGTGGATATGCGTGTTAAGACCCCAAAAAATTCTTGGATGTTTGCATCCTTGAATTCTGAGAAAATAAATTCTTTGAATCCTTGAAATATCAACTTTAAATATAACTTCAAAGGACAATGACAAAATAAAAATAAGAATAGAATGTCAATATACTCAAATAATAGCAACTGGAAAAACCTTAAGAACAAATACTGACTGTTCCTGTGCATTTTGGCCTCTTGGGGGCAGTGTGGTGCCGTGGATCCATGGTGTACACACTTAAAGTGAGTACAGAAGAAAGTTCTGATTCAATTATATTAAAATAGCTCATGTTTCACACATTAGGAAGAATTTGTGCCTTTGCGTAGTGTTATCTCACCTGTTGGTATGTGTTTCCACAGCATTTGTGTATGAATATTCATTATGTGAAGGAAAAACTCCCGAAGTCGATGCTAACTTCAGTTTAGCTTTTGAATGGGATCCTCCCTTCGCTTTTAGCATTAGTGCTAGGCTAGCAATGTTTTCAAAACATATTTATGTATTTAAATATACGGTGGATGTAATTCTTATCATTGTCTGTTTAGTTTTAGTGTTTAGTTTTTACACTTAACTCCAACTGGGATATCATTAAACAGTTTAAAGGACAACAGAATAAGCAGAATAACATAGGCTACACACTTGCTAGTTGCTAATGCTACGCAAGCAAAATGGTGCATTCAGGCTACTTTCACAGCGTCGGAAACTTTGGTTTTCTTCGATAACGTTTTAAAGGGTAAATAATCGGCCGTTTGGCCCCAATAAGCAGATTGTTTAGTTTGAAGGTCAATAATCGTCCGATTATAATCGGCGGCTGATTATAATCGGCGGCCGATTAATAGGTTGGGCCCTAATCGATGAATCTGAGGATACATTTTTTGATGAATCAATATTTCAAATATTTGATATATAATATTCATATTTCAAATTCAGTTGGTCACCTTCAAAGCTATAAACCATGCGGAGTAGTAAAGTCGACTAATTGGCTTAAGCCAAACCCGAGTAGCCATTTTGTGTTTTCATGTGATCTTTCCTTGTGTTTTTTCAGATATGAGCTGTTCCAGAAGCAGCTTTTCCAGCTGGAAGAGGCGGAGGGCGGCTTCGACCAGTTCACGCGAAGCTACTGGACCTTCGGCGTGCAGCGCCGGCCCAACAATAGCCTCTTCTTTAAGGAGTGGGCTCCGGCTGCGGAGGCCCTCTTCCTCACCGGTGATTTCAGTAAGTGGACTCTCGGGGTGAGAACACACCTATCAGCACGCCGGGGAGAATTCCCCGCAATGTTCTGGCAATTTCCGCGTAGCCGCAAGCAGGTGCACCTGCTCACAGATGATGTGATGCAAAGAAATGACCCAGGGAAGAATAGTCATCCCCCCCTTTACAGTGGTGCCTTATAGGGCTGAGTTTAACCTTATAAAGCCTGACCCATAAAGTATAAAAGAAAAAATTCAGATTCTTTGTAGATAGAGTATTTATTGGTCCTTTTGAACAAACAAATGAAAAAAAATATTTTGGGGAAAATCAACTTCCACATATGACTTTTAATTTGTGTCATATTAGATACATCCGGTCTCAAGGCTTTAAATTCGTACATTTATTACTGATGGGAGATACTGCCCGTTAATGGATTATCCGTGCAATGCATGTGTCAGATCATATACGGTACGTACGGGTTTTAATGGGGGGGGGGGGGAATTATACTCATGAAATAGAGGGCTCAAAATGTCTTGTATTTAATCTGCTACGTTTGGCTTTATAGGGTTAAAGAAAAAAGTCCATTAATCGATATCAAATAAAATTTTTCCTTTCATAGCCCAATATCGATGCCTAAAACCATAAATCGATTATTTTACTTTTTTTTCTATCAATTCATGAGAAAATAGTATTTTAAAAGCCTAATTTTTTTTGGTATCTTGCCATTTTCTTGAAATTTAATGTTCACATGAATTAAAAGTATTTTGTTACATTTACAAAATGCCTGACATATTGCACTTTAAGACAATTCACTGTTTTCAATGTTAAATTTATAATTACAAATATCGTTAGTTAGAATTATGAAAATGTTTTCATCTCATCCTTGCTGATACTTAAGTGATCATAACACATGTTGCTCTCATTAACAAAAATAAACAAAATCATTTGACCAGTTACTGTTGCTGCATAATTTAATTAAAAAAAATATTGATTGTGGCGTTTGTCTTTGATATTTAAGAATAATAGATGTTCCATAAATATATGTTATGTATATTAAGTCAATATTGGATTGGATTAAATTGAATTGGGGAAATTGACTCAAATTGAATCGATTTAGGAAATTAGTATCGCTACCCAGCGCTAGTGCCTTGACTTAGGAGTTTCATTTTTTCTCTGACCATGCTCGTAAGTCATAAACACTTGCCTTTCAATCATATTTCTCCATTTTCGTTTCATTTTGGTACAGGACCTTACTCACTGAAAAAAACTGAGTCCGATTGTGACTGAAGTGGTGAAAAAAATCTTAACCTTGTCCTCATCTCCCTTCGCTTTACTAAACACAAATTGTGGCTTTAAGTCACAGAGTTTGTTCCCGATGCTGTCAAGTGATTTGATTGCACACACGAAGGTTGCATCTCGACTCAGCGTTTGAGAAGCTATTCAACATTGCTGTGCTGTTGAACAAAGAGAAAGCAGATATTAAGATAAGGAGCAGCCGGAGGTACCTTTTGATCGGCCGACGTGGGAAATGTGGAAAATATTGATCACGCAGGATAGGCTTGAATACCGAAGAGTGGAACTGGTGGGAGTCTGCCTTTTAATTTTTTAGTAGCTGCTTATTTCATCATCGCCGGCATAGCTGATGAGAAATGCAAAAGCGCCGTGTTTGCGCCCAGAACTCCTTTTCACCCGCCGTGCCAACTTTGAAAGTCAGATCAAGTTAATGGTGTCCATGTCAGTCAAGACCATTTATTTTCATCATCATTAGCGACATAACACCAGGCTGCCTCTCGTCTGTCAAATAGATAAACAACGCACCTCACACTCCAGGCCCTTTTTTTTTTTTAGCTGTTTTCATATTGCTCAGCTTTTTTTTTTTTCCTCTCTTCTCCTCTCCATCAAACCTATTAGAGCACTCGACTTTATTGCACAAACCAGTCGTGACGCATGACTCTCATTTGACACAGGGGAGGGGGGAAAAAAAAATCACAACCTAAAAATAAGCATAGCTTCTTGCTACCTGTGCATGAAATGAAATTACTTTGACGCTACGCTCAGCCCACGTTAGATGGCGGAGGCAAAAAAAACTTTATGACTAGGATAGCTGCTTTTGATTGGGGCAAATTCCCAAAGTAGGAGAATGTCAAAATATGAGTATATTCACAACCGGGACCTTTCCCTGCCGGGCCCGGGGTTCGGGAGGGTGCCGCCCATCACCCCGATGCTCCCTTCCTACCACGCGGCTGGAAGTTCGCCTACAATGGTTGCTTCAATCTAAAATGGCCAACTTCCTGTTCAATTTCATACATGGGACTTTGAGACTTTTTTTTTTGTGTGCATCCCCCCCCCCCCCCCATTTTAAGCATGTTGGGGGCTGCCTAAAATACATACGGATTTTCACCAAGATGAACACTAACCAAGTATTTGACTTTTTTGGTATGTTGAGGCCCGCAAAAAGGTGATCAAATTGTCGTAAAAATAATAATGAAGCACAGCAATTCCAAGAGGGTCTTGGAAGCCCGTCTTGGCTTTCTGACAAGTTAAAGTACGCACAGGCTGAAGAAGCAGGAGTTCAGCACCAGCGTTTGCGCCGTTACCTTGTAATTTAGATACTTTACTGATTACTTGGTTTTTAAAGTAGTTTACTTTGATGACTTGATTTTAAAAGTAACTAACTGATTTCTTATGTAAATAAAATAGAAAATATTATTAAGTTACAAAAAAATTACATTGACCTTTTTCATTAAATATTTGGTAAATTATAATTACTGTAAATTGGGGCTGCAAGTTGCAGACAATTATTTTTATAATAAAATAATCTGTGGATTAAAATCATATTTTAATTGATCAATTTCGATTAAAAAAAAACAAGGCATTATTTCTAAGTGCAGAAAACATAAATTATGATTCAGCGACTGGTTTGGTCTGTAACATGTCACGAAAGTAAAAGCCAATGGTTTATTTTGATTCGACACAAAGATAATCAGTCTACTATCAATGAGGTCGACAGAAATTGGATCATATTTATTGTTGAATTCTGAGGATAATTAAAAAGGTATTGAAACAATGAATTGATTATCAAAGATAATTATCGATCAACTTGATAATCAGTTACTTATTGATTAATCAATCAATTAATTGTTGCACCTCTACTGTAGATGAATGACAAATGAAACAATTAAATTACAGTACATTATGAAAATGAACTCTTTTACTTGTGTAACTTTTTCTTTTGTACCTCATTTCTGAGTAACATGACTGAGATTCGAACCCAGAACTTCTCAACTGTGAGGCGGCTGTGCTTACCACTTGCCCACTGTGCTGTCCTTGTACCAATTACCATCATTCAAATGGTAACCATTGACGCGCTTTCCTGCTTGTTTTTACCATCCCGGCACACTTTCCGCATTCATTTGTCATCCTTCATTGGTGGGAAATGTATAGAAGCACTGTTGCGACATTGACTTGAGTGAGAGTGATTACATTGTGACATCGCGCCGTCATATTCTCTGATTTAACTAGCAGCAACACTGATGCATATACTGTGCTGGTACGCTTCAGGCTATAAATCCCACACAAATCCGAGTGTGTCGAGTCACTTCTGCCTTTCACTTTCCATCCTGCCGTTGTTTTCCGTTCATCAAGGGTAAGCAGATATGGATTAGAGACGTGGCCCGGATGGTCGGCGTGATAAATGTTCAGCGTTCTAAAATGTTCCCTTCAGCTGCCGGTAATGTGCTCTCAGCAGGATCTTTGATTCACTGAGTGGTGAAGTGGGCATTTCGCTGCGGAGGAGAGGAGGGCTGGTGAAATACACCGGGCCATTGGGGAGCTGTTTGAGCACAAAGCAGAAAGGCACCAAGTGACTTATTTCATTAACAATCAAAAATAATGAAATTCCCCATGGCAGGCTTTTACATTTGAACATTCGAGGAGGACTGGAAAAGTAAATCACTTTTTTTTTCTTGACACTTTTTCTTACTACTTTTTAAACTTAAAATCCACCCTTGTTTGCGTAGCTAAAGTGAACTATATTGTCTCGGGATTGACTGGCACATATATTACATATCATCATCATCATCATCAAGATGATGACTCCCAACCCAGTAAGGAGAAGGAGCCAGATGGACTGTCATGGAAAGACAAGCCCCGCGTGGCATGTTACACCGACAAATTGAGGGAAGTGGCTGATATCGAGAAAACATACCAGTGGCTTGAAAAGGCTAGAATAGCGTACAGGAACATATGTGCCAAATGATGGCCAAAGGTGCTTGAAACAATCAGGCAAAAATCCTGTGGGATATAATATCAACTGCATATGTGTGCGTGTTTTTTCCTTTCATGTACGTATTCTACTTCATTATATAGCCATCTTTATTTTTAGTCCACATTAACTCATTCACTTGCAGCCATTTTCACTGAAGCAATCCCCTTCGCGCCCGGCTGTTTTACTAGATTTTGACTAATTTTGCAAGGCCCATAGAATACTGTGTTCTATTGCTATAAAAACATGGAACCTACCAAAAGAAAGATTAGAGTCTCTTCTTACTTCAGGAAAAAATATATGTATATTTGTACCTGTTTCCGTTTTGCATCAATTAGCATTAGAATATAGCAAAGTTTCATCATTATTCACAAACCTGTTGAAAACACTGTCAAAAAGAGCTTGTTGCAACATGGTCTTGGCTGGTCTCTTATACTCTGCTGCCACCTGCTGGCCATTGTTGTTTTTTTTTATAACTACCATTGCTGTCAGAAACTGTATCAAAACCTTCTGTATGCTCTAACATTAAAAAACAAACAAACATAAGAAACGTATAAATACATTTTTGGGACTGAAGGACAAAGTATAAAAAACTTATTTATACGTTTTGGGGTTTTAATGTTTGAGTTAAAGGTGTTTAATAGGCTTTTTCTTCCACACCAAACACATTCAAGCATGCCTTTTTGGACCTTGCTTGCCCAAAAAAAGATGGAAGAATACGATTGCCCAAAATGTCTTTATGACTTGAAGAATTACAATTCAGGGGCAACAAAGGTTTCCTGATAGCTTTATCAGGTCAAATCTTGGGTGTGTGTTACATCGAGCCTGATGCTCTTTTTCATGTTTCTGTGCTAAAAGCCGGTCATGTTGCTTCCCAGCATACATGTTTGTTTTTTACCTCTCTTCCTAGATGGCTGGGACAAATTCTCCAACCCGTACACCAAAAGAGATTACGGCAAGTGGGAGTTGATTCTCCCGCCCAAGCGTGACGGGTCTCCCGCTGTGGATCACAACAGCAAGCTCAAGGTAGGCAGCGGCGCATCTTCATGCCGACTTTCACGCCCTCAGCGGGTGCCGTGTCGACGCCGTGCCCCCCCCCCCCCCGCCCCCCGCCCACGTTTCGTAAGATGGGTGCGAAAGGCTGGCGTGGTGCCATGAGCGGCGAGCACAAGGGAGATTACGCCGCGCGTGCAGTACGCGCGGTGGAGGCTTGTTTTCATTTCCACTCCCGTGGGACGTCTCCTTGTTTGCCACACAACGTGGCCCACTGTGGCTGCGGATGATTGTTTTTTAGCGCTTGTGAAAAATTCATCAAGGTTAAATGCAAAACACACACCTCCCGCTTTGAATTGTCTCGCAAGTCGGCCGTGAGGATGGCAAATGCGGTGAATCCCTGTTCACCGCGGGGGATGCTTTCCAGACCCACCCATTCTGGTGAAATGCCGCGATAGGCAAAGACTATATAATTGTTTTTCAGTTGTTTTAATGCTCCCACATGCTCGAAACACATTGATACTTTATTCATATATGTTGACAACTAGAACAACTCATTTTTGTTATTAGAAGGAGTTCAAAGGAATTTGTACGACGGCGTATTAGGGCCACGTATAAATATAGATTTTTTTTTAGAGGGCGGGGGCAATATTCTGAGGGAAAAAAACTCTTATTTCTCGTCAGTTTTTTTTCTCGCAAAAAGTGGCAAATTTGCGAGAGAAAAAAACCTACGAGAAATACACGTAGCGTACTACTCGGATGTTTGTGCCAATACTTTTCGGTCGGGTTTTCAAATTAGGAGATAGTAATGGCTTTAACCATATCATGCATTCGCACTTTGAAACCTTGGGTACTGCCAGTGACAAAAACTCCTCGCTTTGCGAAGGTCCACACCCCTGAGGATCAAGCATTTAAGTGAATTTGTTAAAACAAAAATGTACTTGTACATTCATACATTTTGCCATTTTTTTTGTGTGTGTCGAAACTGCTTCTCTGCGTCATTCACTTGGATTTACCTAAAGTATGCTAGCTTCTGATTGGTTAGTGTTTAGTCAGCTGATGAGGAAGTGTTCTTGCTCTAGCTGCCGTGTATGACTACGAACAAACGTTTAAATTAAGAATGAATCCGTCTCCATCCTGCCTTTTCATTTTATAAACAATGTCCTATTAACCACCAACAAATCCTCACATTAAACTATAGCTACGCTACATGTATTTCTCGTAAGTTTTTTTCTCGCAAATCTGCCACTTTATAAAGTCGCAAATTTGCCATTTTATAAAGTCGCAAATTTTAAAACATAAAAAAAATATTGATATGTCTTTGGGAGCATGGTAATATTTAAAATAGAACGTATTTATACGTTTTTGGAAGCAAATTAGTTAAAATATATTTTTTTTTCACCAGGCCCAATGTGTGTGCAACGCCTATAAGTAGAATAATAATAATAAGAAGAAGAAGAATTCCTAGAAAAACAATAGGGACCTCGCAGCATTCCCATTCCCATGATGTAGTGGGGCCACGGTACATGGGCAGCGCTATTGAGAGGGAAGTCTACAATCTTGAAATAAGATGCCATCCATGGAATGGAAGGTGTCACACTGTCCCAGTACCACTGTTCTTGGGACCCGGGTCATCACCGGCGCAACCCACCACCTCCCCGCTCCCCCACCAGCCACTCCGGACAGGCCGCCTCGCTCCCATTGTCAGCGGAGGTCAGTCTTGGGATGATAAGAAGCAGATGGAAGCGCTGGCACTTGTCCGCCCCCCTGCGCCCCCCCCCCCCCCCCGCGCCCCCCCGCTGCCCGTCAATGGTAGCATTGCCGCCAACTCGCGCTTTCAAATAAACTCCCTCGCCGAAGCCGAGCGCTAGACCCTCTAATGTAGAGCCCTGCGTACCCTTTATTCTGGGCTCCAATTTGTCTCCACGAACAAACGTTGTGGGCAAAGCACCTGCTTCTGATGACGCCCGGCAGGGAAGCATTTTTGAAGTAATCAAACACATTGCCTAGCCGATGCTTGTTTTTCCCGTGGTTTTCTGTTAACGTGCCTGATACTGGCCAATTTGTGTGAAGGACCACCTTAGTGCATTGATTTTTTCCTAATCCTGTAAATTCTGAAGGACGCCAGTGGATGGAACTTGGATCCCCAGGAGGCCGGCTGTAATGAAATACCAGCCCAGGGGGGTTCTGGCCAACAGCACTCGGGCAGGTGGCTCTGGTCATTACTGCACAGGAATAGCCAGAATTAGCCGAGATCTGCGGGTGGCCGAGCGCATACTGCGCGTAACATTGCGGAATTGACTGCTTGCTTTTCTCGACTCTCATGGTTTCATTTATATTTTTATATAGCCAGTTCAGGGTTTACCATTCTGAACCGTACCACAGGGAGTCCATTTGAGTTGTAATGCCTGCTAGAAACTTGGCTTCAGCTGAATTACCCAACAAAACTCAACATAATGCTGCCAACATAAAGCTACTAAACATAGTGCCTTGCTAAATAGCTCAGTTGTTGAAAAATCCTGTTGGGCAGGCCCTCGCAATACAAAAAAAAACACCGCAACCAATCTTCTAATCAATATTGAGCTGCCCTGTTTTATAACAAAAAAAATCCAAATCTGAATACATATACTTTGACAACAAAATGTTTCCATGTTCTTTTCAACACTACATGTAATGGAGATGTCGGGAAGATGACCCAAACTTGTGACCTCAGAGAAGGACTGGACTCGGACTGATTCATACATCCTCAATCTCCTCAGGTTGTCCGGCCAGAACAATAAAGAAGACCGTTCACTATCATGCTACTCTTTATTGAGGAGTTGCGATGATGATGATGCTTCTATTTGTGTAATTGTGTGGGATTATTTGTAAATCATTTGTTTGGAATATTTATGGTTTCTAAAAAATTGAAAAATAAAAAAAGAGAATGAGTAGTGTATGATACAAATAATCTAGTGTTCTACATGAAAGTAACAATTCGACCCAATTTGGCTAGTTTAACTAGCTTCTATAACATAGGACGGCCATGGACGGAGTTATTCAAGCAACAATATACAGGGTGTCCATAAAGTCTCTTTACCATTTCAAAAATTTATTAAAAATGCAATTGATTAGATATTTTATTTAGATTTGCTCTATTGTATTCAGCGTTTATTAACTCTTTGACTGCCAGACGTTTTCAGAAAAGGGATGCCGTGGGTGCCAGCCGATTTAAGCATTTTGACTGATCTTTCAAGGTCCACAGAAAATTATGTGTTTGGACTATGGAAACACACATACTACCAAATGAAAGATTGGACTCTCATCTTTCATCAGAAAAAAAAGTTTGTTTCTACCTTATTCCGTTTTTCAGTAATCAACAATAGAAAATGGTTAATTTCACCTCTGTTTTGAAACAAACGTCTTTTAACGTCTTTGGCACTCCTCCCTAGGATTTTACTAAACGTTATTTAACGTTTTTGGCAGTCAAAGAGTTAAAGTTTTTTTTACCTCTTCTAATACACTTCCACAGGGGCACCATTAGTTGCACGAAGCACATCAAGACGGTACTTGATTTCTTGCCATGTTCGCTGTAGCATAGCCTCATCAATTGTGGCAATGGCATCAGTAATCCTTTGCTTAAGGTCAGTAATGATAAACACTGTGTGTGTTTTTTTAAACACTGAATACAATAGAACAAATCTGAATAAAATATCTAATCAATTGCATTTTTAATACATTTTTTAAATGGTAAAGAGACTTTATGGACACCCTGTACAACATATTCGACATGAACGTAACTTCTCATGGACGCACAAATGATTAAAGACGGATAGTTGTGAAGTTCACTGAATCATGCGAGTGCTCGGCCCAGGAGGGACTCGCTAGTGGCTAGCAAAAGCTCAGTCCTGATCGGTGGAGAAACGATAAGGCTGGTAAGACGATAAGATTGGTTGCTGAATGTTACCTGCCTCCTACGCCATCATGCGGGTATAATAAACAAACTTAAAGAAAAACAGAAATAGCAAACAAGTTCCCCAGAACACCAAAACACAAGAACAATCAGAACCTTCATAACACTACGCCACCATCTTTGTGTGTCTAGCTTGACTGTTCTCACACTGTGCTTGTTGCTTATAATCGGGGTTTCTTCTTTTACCAGGTGGTGGTTCACACCAAGGCCGGTGAGCGGCTCTACCGGATCTCGCCATGGGCCAAATATGTGACCAAGCAGAAGAACGCAGTCATCTATGACTGGATTCACTGGGACCCCCCACAACCTTACATTGTAAGTGCTTACTGGTTGGCTTCTTCTTCTCGGGAAAAAAAACAGGCCAAAGGCCATCTTGGAGTCACTGTTTATAATGCGGCCAACATATGAATTGCTTTTTGGGACTCGTCAACATGCTTTAATTTTTTTTTTAATATTGTTTATATTAATATAATATATATATAATATTGTCAACGATATGGACCACCATTTGTGGTTTGAAGCAGCCATTTTTGAAACTTCTGTAAGAAAAAAATTGTCCAAATGCAAGGTTTCACCCAGAGAACTTTGCTAAGCCTGGTGGTCCACGACAGACTGGGTATAAAATTCGGCCCAAGAAAATATTTGTCAACGTTTTACGTATGACGAATAACATGCCACGAATCCTATTTGTTGATGATGAGCAGCCCCCGCTGAATTGTATGCGTTGACGGGGGAGACGACATGCGCTGAATCATACTTGTCAATTCGGTCGTTACTATTCATTGACATAGTGGGGGCGGGATGCTTAGCCTGCCGGGGGGACAGGAAAAACTTGGTGGCCCGCCAGGCCTATAAAGCAGTAGGGGAAACCCTGAAATGAGCAACAATCAAAAGCCAGTGGTGCCTAATCCAGTTAGCTAGCTCCCATGTTGCTCGTTAACCTGCTAGGGAGCGAGCTAGCTAGCTAGCTAGCACCCATGGTGCTCGTTTACCTAAAGCCAAACTGTGCAGGGTTTTTACTCTCTGGACCTGGATTTGCCACCACAGTTATCCAAATGTCGGATGACACTAAATTTCAACGCTGTTTTTGCCCACACCGTCTAATGTGGGAGGAGCACGGCATTGAAGTTTGATCATTTTGAGCATTCGCCATGAAAAAGTGGACATAAAGGCCAGTTTATCACTCTAGCTTCAGTTTGTCTTTTAAGCATCCTAGAGAGAGCTTTGTCAGTAGATGGAATGTTCAAGTGTGCTTCATTCAAATTATGGGTTCAAGTCCTTTTGTGTAGCCGTGAGGATGTTAGCGCCAAACAAATCTCTTGCGTAACACAGACAATGTGATTCACACCACCGCAGCCTTTGTCGGAAGATGTTTTTTTCCTACAGCCCTGGGAGGATGTTTTTGCTCCATTTTGGCTTTCCTCTCCAGCACATCCACCCGCGGCCCATGAAACCCACGCACCTGAGGATCTATGAGGCCCACGTGGGCATTGCGTCACCCGAGGGAAAGATCGCGTCGTACAGCAACTTCACCGTCAACGTGCTGCCTCGTATAAAAGACCTGGGTAAGACGTGACGCTTAACATGAAACATAACTGCTTATCAACACCTCTGCGTCTTTATTTATTCATTAACAGTGACGTCTCTCTTGGCTCTACTAAAAAACAAAACAAAAAAAAAGTTGACTTTGTGTCACATTACCCAAAGCTCGATGGAATAAACAGAGCCGAGCTTTTTCCATTTTTTCATGACGGCAGCCTTGAGGAAATCTTACAATTTTGCATACGCGTCTGTGCCTGCAGTGACGTCTGAACTAAAAACCATTCATCAATATTTTGCCCCTTGTGGCCTTCTGCAACGTCTCCTCATTATCGCTTACAGGTGTAATTAAACTGGGTCATACTACAAATCTACCTCAATTGTATTTTTCTCACTTAAATACAATATCATCTTACTTTTTCAGTGAATTTCAGCCCAAGTTCATCCTCACAAAGGAAGAAAAATTTGTGTATTTTCTTTCATCAGGAAACAAAAAAATATTTTTTTATCCGTTTACGTTTTGCAGCAATTAGCATTAGAATATAACTAAGTTTCATCATTATTCACAAATCTGTTCAAAACACTGGGGAATCAATCACGCCTCACCTGTTTTTTGAGTCTGGTCATGTGACATTTATATGCGATTAGTTGGATCGGAAGTCTACTTGGGCCACTTGGTAATGAAGTACTGCCACCAATAGTGAAATTACAATCCATGCTTGTATTGTAATGCTGTAATTCTCTATCCTTAGTGTATTTTGACTCAATCGTGTCACAGACATGTTGTTAGGACACCAGGGAACTGTCTGGAGTTGAGAAACAAATGCATTATTGGTCTCCTGTTATTAAAACGCACAGGAGCCATCTGATAAATGCTTTACCGCAACATGTCTCCTGTCAAACTGCCTACTCGCCGCAGCTCGGGGAATTCCCAATTGTAGTGCGTCAGGAGGTGAATCTCTGCCGTCTTTTTCGAGTTTGTATGGAAATGCTGACACGTTGCCTCAGAATCCGTTTCTTTGCTTCCTCTCCATTGTGAAGCCGAGCCGGGTGCCATCATGCAACGATGGCAAAACAATCGCAGGGCTTCCCTATGGTGGGCTCGACGGTGGCTTGAAAGCCTGGAGTTGCCTTTCGCTCGTGGAAGCAGCTCGCATGGGAGCGTGCTGAGATGTCATACGTGAATGCGGGATTGACGGAGATGACGGCCGGCGCCGACCGCATCTCCAGATGATTCGCTTTTCAAACCAATTTTACATTATGCAGGGATGTGATTTTTCCGCTAATTCGCGGAATTCCGCTTTTTTTATCTCCCCGAAAAAGAAAAAAAATCCGATTTTTTTTTTTTTTTTGTGTATTTCATTGTGTATGCACTCTGACTCCGACAGATAACATCTTCTGCTATAACAAAGACATTTGTGGTATGCTCTAATATGAGTTACTTTTCATTTGGTCATGATACAATTATTTGTTCATGAAATTTGAACTCTTCAACATTATTTATGTGTTAACTTAGCAATCACATTAGTTAGATATGATGATATTCTCAGTGATAGTTTTTAAAAGCAAAGGCAGTCCAATGTTTTTGAATGTGACTGATTTTGAGTTGACTAAAACTGCCATTTTATATGGGATAGTTCAATATACATTGAAAATTTATGCTGTTGTTTTGTCTATTTCTTTGTCATGTGAGTGCATTGAAAGTACTTAAAAACACGGAAAACCCATGAGCGAGTGCCAGCGGCCCCCAGACCCCCGGCTAAATTTTCAGATAATTTCACTTTGGTCAAATCACATCCCTGATTATGTCTTTTTTTTTTTTTTTTCAAAGTAGGAATTTCATGCAATATTCTTCATGTCCAAAGAGGCTTGCTGCTTTCTAATGCGCAAATAAGTGATACAATTTTGATATTAAAAAGTGGAGATAACATCTGCTGACCATGGTGAAAAACTTTTATTTTAATTTACGAAGTGGAAGATCACTCTTCTCAACTGACTGTAGAAAGACAGCACTAAGAACATAAGAAAAAAAAGTCATGCCTGGTAACATATTTAAGGGAATTTGAAATTTGAAGGGTCTGAAAATTAAAATAAATGCATATTTTATACCAATAATGCTGAAACTTTATGCAGTAAAAAAAAAGCATAAATATAAAAAAATCATACGTCTAGGTAGTAAAAAGGAAGGTAATAGCTTTAATTTCGCAATTTTGCATATATGTCTCTTAAATTGTCCATGGAACAAGACAGATTATGGTATTAAATGGGAATTCCGGCAAAATAGTGTTGACGTGTTGCGGGTAACGTTGTCGTTCCGCGTGTATCCCATGCGGTCCGCTGGCATCCTACAAATCACCAAGAGAGACGACAACAAGGCCTGCGGTGATGGCAGGAAATGAGGCGACGCGAGCAGATGGAGGTGTTGCTCTCCTCACTGAATCATGCTGAAAACTTTTACCTGCAAAACAAACAATCCACACAGACAGCTTGATCATGTCACAACAGGAATACATTTCAAGTAGATAATCCGTTTTAAAATGTGTGTGCTGTATCCAGGTTACAACTGCATTCAAATGATGGCCATCATGGAGCACGCCTACTACGCAAGCTTTGGCTATCAGGTTACCAGCTTCTTTGCAGCTTCCAGGTTTGTCATTGTGCTTAGCTCAACGCTAACTCTGGCATTTTGTCTCACAAAAATCAACAGAGGTCTTGTTTGTTTCAAGATCAGTTGAAAATTATGACGTGTTGGCATCTGGTATCGAAACCGCTTTTCATCAGCAGCAGTTGATGCGGCGTTGAATCATCATGTACTGTTGAAATATCAATAAAAATCAATCGATTCTGACATGGAACCAATAATCCTCATAACATTGTAGATCACTTGAGTTATGTCAGTAAGGACCAGCAGAGGAATTATCCCAATGTCTTCACGCAATTTGCATCTTTACTACAAATATTTGTCAAGTCGTGTCATTTCACAACGCGGGCCGTCGAGACAAAACAGAGCGAGCAATTTCCTGCCTGGCGTCTGATCAAGGTGAGCACGCCTGACCCCGGCAGTAATCTCTCTGTAAACACATTTCCAGTTAATCCAGAGAGCGGGACTCTCTGATAAAGTTGGACTAGTCTGAGTGTTTATCTTCTGTCAGAGATCCTCACCACCCGCCCCATCCCACCTTCACCGCCCCTTCCCTCGCCTTTTGGAGTACAGCCTAAACCCCCGAGTGTAAGGTATATAGTGTAATTTCACCCATGATCGATCTCTCAGTGTCATTTAAAACCGGAACGCTTGAATACCGGGAAGCGGCTAATGCTGGTGCTATGCGTGCTGCTTCACAAGGAGGCCGATGGGATGATAGCAGCGGGGACGGGACGGCTGTTATTGGGGAAAATATGAAGGGTTTTGTCAAAGATTAGATATATTCCTACTTAGCCTCTCTGCAGTGACAGCTTTGTGGCAATTAAAGTTGGTCGTTAAGGTAGGATTCAAGCAAGGGCCGGACAGTCCTAATTTGGACCAATAACCAAATTTTCCAGCTTTGTTGATCAGAATTTTGTTATGGATGCAAATTTCAGCCCACACCACAAAATATGCAACTGTTTTGTGTAAATTCTCCAATTAACTGGTCCAACTGACTAAACCAAGTAGTGTATATACATTAAAGTACAGATATAATGAAAATGTGTGAAACATTTTTATTTTCTAGGAGATTCAAAATTATTAGTTAGTTTAGTCTTCTTTTTAGCGAGGTGCAATGCCAACTGTTTTCTTTTTAGGAACGTTTAGGAACATTGATAGCTTCCCTTCTTAAGAAAGTGCTACAAATGGTTTGTCTTATTTTTAGGGAAGTTCAATAACAGTAGTTTGTCTTATTTTTATTGAAATAGAATGATAGTTTGCTTTCCTTTTTAAAAAAAAGTGCTACAAATAGTTTGTCTTATTGTTGTAGAGAAGTTCAAGTTGAGTAATTTGTCTTATTTTTAGGAAAGTCAACAATGACAGTGCCTTCCTTTTAAGAAAGTTCTACAGGTAGTTTGTCTTCTTTTAAGGAAAGTGCAACATCAATAACGTTCAATAACAGTAGTTTTTCTTCTTTAGTGGAAAGTCAACAATTGTCTTCTATTAATATAATAACCAAAATGGGGTTGTTGTCTTTACCTTCACACATAACCAAAATGTGTGAAGGTTCTAAACTGCTGTTTGAATGCATACTACAATTGTTGCAGTTCCCGAAAAAGAAGACAAACTATTGATATGTTGCACTTTCCTAAATAGAAGACAATCTACTGATGTTGCACTTATGTACCTAAGAAGAAAAATATCGATGTTACTAATCCCTAAAAAGTTATTGATGTTGCACTTTCCTAAAAAGAAGACAAACTATTTGTAGCACTTCCTTAAAAAAGAAGGCACTGTCATTGTTGACTTTCCAATAAAGAAGAAAAACTACTGTTATTGAACTTCCCTAAAAAGAAGACAAACCATTTGTAGCACTTTCTTAAGACACTTTCCTAAAAAGAAGACTGAACTAACCAATAATTTTGACTCTCCTAGAACCTTCACACATAACCAAACTCTGTGTTTGGTGTCCTCCTTAGTCGCTACGGCAACCCTGATGAGCTGAAGCAGCTGATTGACGTGGCACACTCGATGGGCATCGTGGTGCTGCTGGATGTGGTCCACAGCCACGCTTCCAAAAACACAGAGGACGGCCTCAACAAGTTTGACGGGTCGGACTCGTGCTTCTTCCACTCGCCTCCTCGTGGGGAGCACAGCCTTTGGGACAGCTGCCTCTTCAACTACTCCAGGTACTTCTTGTATGAATGCAGGTGGTCCTCATTTTATGACGGTTTCGAGGTCTCAGCCTGAGACTGAGGCCAAGTTTTCAGATTAAGGGCAACTGCTCCAGAATACCTTGATAATCTTGTGCAAAACAGCCCCAGATCCCCATGAAGTGAAATGAAGACATTCTGCTATTATCAGACATGCTACATGAGTGCTAACTGCTAATATGCTAAACCAAAAGGTGCATCATTGAAGTTGACTGTCAAATATGTTTTCGGGCCACATGTCGTCGTGTCACCGTTGTGATTTTCCAGCGCAGTGGGAGAATATCAATCACTGTTAGCGACCAATGCTATTGTTAAAGTTGTTGCGCTACTTAGCATCAGGCACAAGGCAATAATATGTGGACAAGGTTGCGCGGCGCTTATGAGACATATGGCTGCACCGCGGGGGGCACGTAAGGAGTCATTTGTGAAAGCCCAGCGGAGCTTCAGATCCTGCTGGGTTGTTCGCTTGTGACATCTTCGTTTGAGGATGCATAGCCGTAAACCTAGCGTGAATCGCTGCCTGTTTTTGATTGAACAATGTTGCTGTCAGTCATCAGAGGGGATCACCGTGTTTGACAGATGCTGACTTGTACTGCTTGTCCAAACGAAATTCTGCTTTCATTCCTGTTGTCTTGATCGAAGAACTTTTTTTTTTTTTTGGATTTGTCTTCAGTACCATCTTGCCAAGCGGTATCACCAGAGACCACACTCCTTAGATCTAAATTGTTAGCTTGGCGTACCTTTGAGAGAAATAGTTGGTCTGCTATCAGTATTCCAAATGCCTGGCTTGGCAAACATCACTTCTCTGCCCAAGCGAGGCCACAAATACTCTCACACTTGCTGAGTAGCAATTAGATGAAAGAATAAGCAACTGCGACTGTCCTTGTTTCATCAATGACTCGGCAGTAAATAATAATTTTTTGCTTATTTTGCTTTCCCCCCCAATTCAATACATTTCCCAGGTGTCTTAATAAAAGTTCTCTGACATGTTTAGTCAAAATAAACAATGGATAAAGAATTATAGCTTTTGTGAGACTGCCATTTAGTGACTTCTCCAACGCCTCCAGCAGACTACTTTTTGAAAAAGTGACGAGCAACTTATAAAGTGTCTTTTTGTGGTCTTATGGAAGATTTCTGGAGGCTGAGACTCCATCTAGAACAGGAGACTAAGTTGCTAGTTATCAGAAGCTAACATTGGTTATTATTGGCATTAGAATATAGCTAAGTTTCATCATTATTCACAAATCTGTTTAAAACAGTGGGGGAAAGAGCTTTATTCAACATGGCCCTGGTTGATCTCTTATACTCTGCTGCCACCTGCTGGCCGTTTTTGTAATAACTACCATTGCTTCAAGCATCCTCTTCCATTCAGAGGCTGCATCAAATCCTATCCGTCTCTAGCATTAAAAAAAAAACTTTTAAAAAAACTTATAAATATGTCTTTGGGAGTAAATGAGTTAAAAAAAAATTTTTAACTTCAATTCTTTACTTCAATTCGGCTCATGGCATAACAAGAATGTTAACAAACATCAAACTTAGACTGAATTAAATACCTTAAGAGCAAAGTTTGCTTACTTGGCCATCAGACAGTCATTGTGATGAAATCCAACGTTTGTTTATCAATATTGTAGAAAAGGGTACAATACATCGATATTTGATACTTTGAGTTAGAGGTGGCAAATCCAGGTCCAGAACGTAGAAACCCTGCCACAGTTTGGGGTTAGCCCCAGGGGCTAGCTAGCTAGCTACTTTCTGGACCTAGATTTGCCACCTCTGCTTTGAGTGACCTCTACTGTGATTGTTAACAGGTTTACCTTGTAGGCTTCTTGTTATCCCTGCCCAGAAGAAGTGTGTACTTTTGGTTTCTAAAATATTGAAGTAGATTAAATATTCATTTCAATTTTCCAAAGCATTTGTGTCCAGCTCGAATGCCCTTGAAAACATGGAAGGATATTTTGTTTTCTTAGCAGATATAAATCCTTTCCCCCAAATTCCTGATCCCATTCCGAATGCGCTGGTACGAGGGCGTGCTCGCAACAACCGGCGGATGTCAGCCTAATTTATTGGCCGCCGTTTCCTTTTAAAAGATGCCAAAGTCACCTTGAGACAGCAGCCAAGTAAATCAAGGCGGCATGTTTGGCGAGTGAGCGCGCTGGCAGGCCGCGAAACCCAAACCTCGCAGGATGGCGGCACGCTCCAGATGAGAGAGACTTCTGAGGAACTTGTAATCTGACCACCTCTCCAGGATCATTCGCTTCTGTTGGACTTCAATGTGCCTGTGGATTCCTAAGATATGGGGGAAAAAAAGGAGCCAGCGCCACGCCTTTGAAAACTCTTTCACTGCTCCCCGTATTTTCATGCCGAACGTGAGCACAAAGGAATAATTATTGCGTCTCTGACAGGATTAGTCTATATTTGTGTTTTTCTGACCCACAAAGATCTCTGATAATGATCTGTGCATAGGGCGATTGGAAATACCAAACTTATCTTCTGCTGGTATTAAATAAAGGTATTCAAGGATAAATGTGATTAACTTGATTTGTAAGCCCAAACAAGGCGCAAACACTTCTAAAGTATAAAATGGGATTATTACAAGCAATTTAAAATTGGGATTCATGTTAAATGAGGGTGTCCACCGATTCTTAAAAAAGTATTAGGTTTGATTTTCCAAAGTTAAATCCTTAAAGACCCTGTAAAGTGAATTCAGAGATTTGCTTCTAAATGCACTACACACGTTGGAAGATAATTGCCAAAAATGTGCAAAGACTGAGAGCAGTGGAGTACTCAATTATGGAGGTAGATATCGACTGTTTTTCCCCGTTTTAGTTTTCTTAACTTCATTGGCATCAGTGGTTAACCAGTGCAATTGTGACATGCAGTCTGTATCTGTCTGTAGCTACTATATCCAACTATACCTACACCCCCAAAATGCTTCAACCCTTTGGATCATCCACTGGCAAGCCCGACTTGACAGCCAGCAAGCGGACCGGGGCTTCGTAAATGAACAAACATTTCAAACGGCTCACAGACACATTTTGTGTAGTAAGTCGTTAACAAAAGATTGACTTGATTGTTAAATTTCACACTTGATAGGTGGGCAGGAACTAAAGAGACACAACTATTTGTAAACAAACCATTAAAAAGTCAATTTTCCATTATATGACCCTTTTAAATCTGAATTCAAAGGCCTTTAAAACCCGCACGTCATTGATGTACTTTCCGCATGGTGAGGTTAGCATGTCGGTCACACACTCCAGAGGTTTTGAGTTTGAATCTTAGATCTGACCTTCCTGTGTGGAGTTTTGCATGATCTTCGGCTACTCCGGCTTATTGTAGGAAGCTATGATCCCAAAACTCGTATGTTAGGTTCATTAACTCGTTTGTTCCCAAAAACGTATAAAAACGTCTATTTTAAATATTGCCATGGTCTCAAAAACGTGTTTGTTTGTTTTTATGCTAGAGCATACAGAAGGCTTTGATGCAGCCTCTGACCTGAAGAGGTCGCTTAAAGCAATGGTAGTTATTACAAAAACGGTCACCAGGTGGCAGCAGAGCATAAGAGCTCAACCAGGGCCATGTTGCAGCAAGCTCTTTCCCCCAGTGTTTGTGAATAATGGTGAAACTTAGCTTTATTTTAATACTAAATGCTGCAAAACGGAAACAAATACAAATATAGTTTGTTTTTTTCAGGAGACAATATTCTGTGGGCCTTGCAAAATCTGTCAAAACCCAGTAAAACAGCTGGGAGCAAAGGGGGTTGCTTCAGTGAAAAGGCTGGGAGTTGAATGAGTTAAAGACCTGGTTTACTATGATGATGATGACTAAGCTTGGATGATTATTTTAGCTGAAAATTATTCATTAATTTATTTATTTCAAGCAAATACCACAACAAAAAACACCTAAAAGCGTTTGGGGTATATCTGGCAGCATAACACCAAACAAGATTTTTGTCATCATTTCAGTTGAAGTCAATTGTAGCCACTCACTTTTTGGCCACCCGCAAGCGCCCGTGTGCCTTTTGTTCACAAACATTATGAAAAGGTATTTCCAAATTCCACACGACGGATGCCTGAAAAGCCTTCCTGAGCATCTTTTTGGCCTCTACCCGTGCACATCTTCCATCAGCAGCGTCCTTCCATTTGCTTTCTTATCCGCAGCTTTCCCAAAAAACTTCCAATCTTTCCTTCGCCGTGGTGACAGCTTGACCCGCCGTCTGCCCGCGAACTCGGGTGCATCGCATTATACGGGTTGCCGTCGTGTACGGCTGGAGGGGGAGCGAGGGTGGCGGGGGGGATAAAACCCGATAAGCGGCAACTGCGCATGAAGATGAGCTGAAGGAAGCAGGCTGTTATTTGAATGGTGACTCATGTAAGCTGTGCTTGTAATAAAAAGTAGAGAAGCTTCTCATCTTTACCATAAATGGTTGGTTATAGACCTGTGATTAGTCGGTTAGGTCATTCCTTTTTCGTCGGCCGCTCGACATTATCAATCGTTATTAAGTCAGCATTCATGGGTGCTCATTTACCACATTGTGTTATTACAAGCAGCTCTATTAATTGGTGGTTGATGACATCACTCAGTCGTCATTGGTTGTTAATCCTTATACACCAATTGTTGGTTAGTTACATCACTCACGCGTCTACACAGCAAATCAGTCAGTAGTTGTGTCCATCCACTTATCTGTATTCGAATTTTTAAGAAATGCGAAAATAAAACTGAATCGAAACGTTAGAAATTCTCCAAAAAGTTTATACGCGTAGAGAGGATGAATTTTGAAGTGCATCGAAAAAAGGAAAATGCGAATTTTTGAAACAGGTTTTGCGAATAAACGCTGACTGGATACACGTCTCACGTTTTGACCGGATATGACGTCACGTGTACGTTTTGCGCATTTTCAGTACATTCGCTTAAAAAAATTCTAAACAATTGGATGGAAACCCACCTAGTGTTAAATTTCCAGTGTTCGATCAAATATGCAGTAAACCGTGTTATTGTAACACTGTTAGGCTAAAAGTAATAATTCAGTGTTGAAGATATGTTTGTTGAGGCTATATATATAGCATTGGTAGTATATTTTTGTTATTAAAATGTTAGTTTATTTTTCTCAGGTTAGGTCCTTGATAAGCCCGTAATGGGTTTCTACCTCAACTTCAGATGTGTTGCATTTATTTTATTTATTTATTTCTGCCATAATTGTATGTTTTTAAGATTGTGTGTAAATAAACAAGCAAACATACCTTACTTTTTCGTCCACCATTGTTTTGGGACGACAAACATACGTGTGACGTAATATCCGGTCTTGCGAGCGGTTAATCGCAAAACCTGTTTTCATAGCCAAAATTCGCATTTTCCTTTTTTCGATACGCTTAAAAATCCACCCCCTCTAAGCGTAATTTTTTTGGGGGGAGAATTTTGGGCCCTTTTTCGAATTTCTAGCGTTTGAGTTTGAGTTTTGTTTTCGCATTTCTTGAAAATTCGAATAAAAATGCGTGGATGGAAACCCAACTACTGATATTAGTGCTATACACTCAAGTATAAACACAAGAGTTAAGTGTATTTTGGCATAATTAAATGTTTTACGCTGACACTATTATAGAGTACTTTCAACACTACTCAGTGTTTACCAGTGTAGATTATTCTATTCTAGTGTTAGATTTAACACTCTCAGTGTTAATCTAGCTCTAGTGATTTTGCTGTGAACAGGACGTCCCTCACTCGTCAGTGGCTTTCTGGCCGTCTACATCCGGCACCAGTGATTGGTCAGTGACGTCCTTGGCCGTGCTACCTGCCAAATATTATATGCAGCCATCCATTATTTTCTATGGTAGAAGTAGATTGTCAGGGAAAAACAAATGAGGGGAAGGCATTGAGGTTCCGCTGTACATCCAAGATGCTCCACCAGCAGCAGCAATATGACTCCATTAGCGCTTCTTTATTCTATTAGCGCTCCCCTAACCATGTTTCAGCGGCGCGTTTAAGCAAGAGCACCGTGTAGTTTGCAATTTGCTCCAGCATTAACACCGCAGACTGAGCGATGACTTCATTGAGCTGCGTATCTGTTCCCCAACCAGAGAGCCAAGCACCCGGCCCGTAATTGGGCTTGATGATGAATGGCACTGTGGCTCCTAATGTGGCAGCACGGTTTCATCCCGGAGCCCCCACCCTGCCACAAATACAACCGCGCCCCCCACCCCTACTGAGCTCTGGCTGGCTATTATCTCTTTCCCCGGAGGATGCATTGTGCCGGAGTCTTTGTTGGCTCTGTGCAGCAGAGTGAAGGACCTAATCTATTTATCACAGGAGCTGCGTGACCACCCAGCCCGGCCGGTGTTCACGCCGAGCCCCCCCCCCCCCCACCGTTGGTGCTGCTCCTCTCGCTGATGTAACATTTTGCTTCGCACCTGTCAGCATGCGCCCGGGTCGGACATCACTGAGGATGAGGAGGAGGGCTCAGGACAAGTTAAAACCTGCAGGGGTGACATATTTTCCAGCGAAAAAGAGAGTGAGAGAGCAGGGGGGATTATTGAAGGAAAGAAATGTTAAGTGTGCGGACGGATGTGGCAGTTTGAGAGGTTATTGAAGTAGTCGCTGCTGCAACAGCTTTTTGACATGATGAAATGGCCCCAGTCCATCACTAAAATGTTAAACTGCTTCCTCGCTGTGCTGCCATGTGCTGGGGAAAAAAAAATATATACAGTTTGATTCGGGTTAAGTAAGCTTGCTCTTCATTGGTCAGTCTAGGTGTCAATCAGTACCTGCAGCACCTGTGATTGGTCGAAAGGGTGATGTGTGTCATGACTGGCATGTTTGATTATATGGAGGACCAATACTGCCAAAATTAAAAAAATAATAAATAAATGACTAAATAAAAGAAAAAAATTATAAAAGTGAAAATGAAAATGTATATAAAAAATATATATAATTTAAAAAAGGAAATAAAAAACATATATAAATGGGAAATAAAAACAAACACAAAAAAAAAAATATATATATATATATATATATATATATATATATATATATATATATATATATATATATATATCCCTAAATAAATAAATAAATAAAACTAAAAAATAATACAAAAATAAAAAATGAGATTAAAAAAATAAAAATTGATTATTCTCTCTCTCTCTCTCTCTCTCTCTCTCTCTCTCTCTCTTTATATATATATAAATTTAGTTGTTTTTATTTCTAATTATATTGACCAATCGCAATGTTACATATAAGCTTGGTAAGTTTACAACACGTTACAGCTATTCTATCCTGGCGTCCACTGTAACAAATACTGTATGTGGGAGTCCATGTCGCTTGTTGACGGCTGAACATGTGATTGGTCATTGATATTGCTCACTCGTGATTAGTAAGCCTACATGTACGCCGCTACAGTCAGCACCAGTAGTTTCATTTTCATGATTGTTTGATTACGTCACTAACATTTCACGGCTGTCTTCGGGACCAGTTTTTTCTTGTGCAGGTGCAAGTCTCAGCACCAGTTCTCAGTATGCTACCACAAGTGCCCAAGGTGCAAAATTGGTTGTACGCAGAGTCAGACACTCACGCTTTAATCGGCGTCGCGGGTGTCGCTCATTTGGCGCTCATTACAAGAGCAAATCTTTGGCATGTTGCCATGGAGACGTCAGTTAAAAGGGAAGCCGTGCTTTTGAGAAAAGAGCCAAAAGTAAAATTTTCGCAGTGGTGGACCTTCAGGGCTCTTTGCTGGTCTCAACACTATTAAAAGCACTAACCTGAATTATATTTTTTCCTTCATGAGACTAAATTCATTTTTCCCCAACATTATATTCTTTTCATTTTGTAGCGTTAGATTTCAGCCTCTGTATTCTGGCATGTCAGTCTTACCTGTGGACCAGGGCCTTCAGATTCATTAGTGTTGCTCAATGTCACATAAACTATATTAGCAATATGATTTCTTTAATTCATCACGTTTCACATTTGCTTAACTCATTTATTCCCAAAAACGTATAAATATGTTCTATTTTTTTGCCATGTCCATACAGTAGAAAGCCTCTGAACTTTATTACAAAAACGGTCAGCAGGTGGCAGCAGAGTATAAGAGATCATGTTGCAACAAGCTTTATTTTGCCAGTGTTTTCAACATGAATGTGAATAATGATGATATTGAGCTCCATTCTAACGCTAATTGCTGCAAAACGGAAACCGATAGTAATATAAAAAAAAAATTCTTGATGAAAGAAGAGACTCTAATCTTTCTTCTGGTAGATTCCATTTTGTTATTGCAATAGAATATTATAATCTGTGGACCTTGCAAAATCAGTAAAAATCCAGTAAAACAGCCGGGAGCAAAGGGGATTGCTTCAGTGAAAATGGCTGCCAGTCAATGAGTTAAAGATAAATAACGTCAAACATATTTACTGGCAAGTTTTACTGGCAAAACATGTCTGTAGCGACCTTGACAAATGACCGCAATATTCCGAGAAAAAACTCGCAAATTTGCCACTTAAAAAGTGTGTGTGTGTGTATATATATATATATATATATATATATATATACATATATACATGGACGATTCTATTTGTCAACTGAAATCCAATCACTTTGACAAATGAATTTGCTTTGACCAGTCTCACAAGCAAGCATTCATCAACTTAGTAGCGAGCGCGAGTACTTTTGTCACCTCTGCTTATTTCCGAGAAAACCTGAACGCTGTCTCTACGATAATGAAAACGACTCCCGCCGCCGCCGCCTAGCTTGCGACATAATGACGCTTTGGTTATCAATATGTGAATGTCCTGCAGCGTTGGAAATTAATTTCTAGTGTTCAAAGTGCATGATGAGGCGTGTGAATAATTCAAGCCTCTGCCGTGTCTGACCTTGAATGTGTGTGTGTTGCTAGCTGGGAAGTGCTTCGCTTCCTTCTGTCAAACCTGCGCTGGTGGATGGAAGAGTACAAGTTTGACGGCTTCCGATTCGACGGCGTCACCTCCATGCTGTATCACCACCACGGCATCGGTAAGCCATGCCAACGCTGGACATAGTTGCAATTGTTTAAAGGACGTTAGTCGGTCTACATATCCATTATGACACCGAGCACGATTGTCACCAAATACAAATACAGTCACTCACAGGGCTGCTCGATTATGGAAAAAATAATAATCACGATTATTTTGGCAATAAGCAAAATCACAATTATTCACATGATTATTTATTTTTTGGTACAAAACAAGAAAATGTATAAGCATTTAAAAATATTAACACTAGTTAAAAAAAAATAGAAACACTATAATTATGTAAGTTCTTTTTGGACCAAACTGAATTTATAATAATATGTATTTATAAAAATATATATTTATTTATTTATTTAATTATGTTGGCAAAAACTTGAAGTTGGAGTGCAGCTTGTGCACTGTGCAGTCGGACGATCGTTTTTTTTTGGGGTACAAAATAAGAAAATGTTTAAACGTAAACAACAAATAAATATTAAAACAAATACAATTCTTTGAAACTTTATCATTATGCATGTTCCTTTTGGATGATTTAAAAAAAAAAAGTTATTTTAAAAAGGTGCAAATGTATAAATTTAAATAACTCACTATTAGTATTAATTTTAAAAAATTACGCTTATGCTGATTTTGTAATTGTAGCGTGTAATAATTGAAATTGTAATTGAATTTCGATTAATTGCACAGCCCTTGTCACTCATGAATGTATGCATATACACTATTTATGTTTTTGTGTGTTTTTTTTTGTTTTGTTTGTTTTTAATCTTTCCTGTTATTCTTGGAAAAATCACGTACTTACTGCCCTGCTAGGACTCCATCTGGTGGCATCTTTGTGCCAAACTGAGTTCAGGATCTTCAGTTAGACAAAAGTAGTCCTTTACCACCATCTTGTGTCATCTAGAGGCAATTATTCTACAGTAAACCTTTTTGATAGGGAGTTCATACTGGTGGATTTTCACGATTCGCAGCAGGGCTCAAGGTTCCTCAGCAATCAAGTATCTGACCGCGTGTCAAAAGCTAATGCTAAGATGCTAACAAAAGTCAATGCAGCTCTGCTTACCTTTAACCTTTACTTTTTCTCTGTGGGTCTTGGATGCTGGCAATTGCTTGAAAGTGGCTGTGGCTCGCCTAGTCCAACTGATCGTATATAATACAGAGAAACTTAGATGACTTTCAGAAACGGGTAAATAAAAATAAAAAAAACGATTTACTTAATTGTTTAATTTCACACTTGATGAGTTTCTTTACATAAGTTCCGTAACCTCAACGGTTTAAAAGTGTAGCATCGAAAGCGAGGTTTCTTATGTGGGCGTTTCCTCCTCAGGCGTCGCCTTCTCGGGGGATTACAGCGAGTACTTTGGCCTCCACGTGGACGAGGACTCGCTGGTGTACCTGATGCTGGCCAATCACATCCTGCACACGCTGTATCCCGACTGCATCACCGTCGCCGAGGTAGAGGTCGTCTTTTGTAATGACGTGGCCCGCGGCGGCTATTAGTGAGCGGCACTTCATCACCGGCCGCTGCTTCCTTGCGTATTCATTGCTGTAATTAGGAAGTAATGCGAAAAGGCAATGAGATGTCATTCTTGTCGGCCTAAGGAACCTCCAAGGATCCGCGCCGGGGACACTTTTTGACCTTGTGATTTCTTCGGAATTCCAAACAATGTTCCCATAGGAGGGAATGCAATTAGAAATAATCCAGGGTCAAACTTTGCCTGTTGTAAAATCTTAATTAACTCATTCACTCTCAGTCATTTTCATTGAAGCAACCCCCTTTGCTCCCGGCTCTTTTACTGGATTTTGACTGATTTTGCAAGGCCCGCATAATATTGTGTTCTATTGCTATAAAAACATTAAACCTACCAAAAGAAACAGTCTCTTCTTTCATCTGGAAAAAAAACAAAAAACAATTAGCATTAGAATATAACTAAGCTTCATCATTATTCACAAACACTTGGAAAAATAGTTTGTTGCAGCATTGACCTGCTTGATCTCTTATACTCTGCTGCCACCTGCTAGCCGTTTCTTGTATTAACTACTATTGCTTTAAGCGACCTCTTCAGGTCAGAGGCTGCATCAAAGCTCTTCCATAAAAAACTTTTTTTTTTTTTTTTTATGTACAAATACGTCTTTGGGACCATGACAATATTTAAAATTTGTACATTTTGGGGAGCAAATTAGTTTTTTTTTTTGTTTTTTTTACCAAATGGCGGATGGTCCTCGAAATTCTCAAACTTGACGCCATGCTCTGCCCACAAGGATGCCTGCTTCTGATTGGGGCCCATTTTGGCAAATTAGAATTTGAGTCCTGGAATTTGCCCAAAATTGCTGCTTCCATCCAAAAGGACCGACAGGCTGTTCAGTTTTCTTCATGAATCCTTGAGACTTTTTTCTATGCGCCCTGTCATGATAAACATGTCCACCCAATTTAGTGCCAAAATGTGAATCTAGTCTAGTGTCTGGGGTCATTTTTTTTCCAGGGGACGCTTGCTTGTGAGTGAGATTTTAAAAGAGTCGTTAAATATATCCCTTTTTACCAGGATTCACACACTTGCAAAAATTGGTTAATATCACCAAAAAAAAAGACCCATTCAGTCGTGGAAAGAATACTAATTAAAGCTGAAAGCAGTGACGAATAGCCCCTCAGGCTCGCTTTTTCATGGTGAATCCTCAAAAGGATCATTACATTTTGACACTGCAAGTTTTACTGCTTGCTTCGCCTCGTCTCTGCTTGTATTCTTCTCCTTCTGTTCTCACTTTCTTCTTTTCTTAACCCAAAATGCAACTTTTTGTGCAGGACGTGTCGGGGATGCCCGCCCTCTGCAGGGCAGTGGAGGAAGGCGGGCTCGGTTTTGATTACCGATTAGCGATGGCTATTCCCGATAAGTGGATTCAGGTAAGCTGATCTGCTTTCACTTGTATTTTCTCACTCGTTTTTGTTTACACCATTTGACACCCCGTGGTGAGTTGACAGTTGGAGTGCAAAAGTGTGAAAGTGTTTCAAGTATTTTGATTTGGGATGTTGGATACCACTCTTTTTCAGACCGATGCCAATTTTCAATGACAGATAATTTTGAAGAAAGGCCTACTTAGGCACTATATAAAAAAAATTTCCCTGCATGAAATTAAAACTCAACTCGCAGTCATTTTTACTGAAGCAACCCCCTTCGCTCCTGGCAGTTTTACTGGATTTTGTCTGATTTTGCAAGGCCCACAGAATATTGTGTTCTATTACTATAAAAACATGGAACTTACCAAAGGAAAGATTAGAGTTTCTTCTTTCATCAGGAGAAAAAGTAGATTTGTATCTGTTTCCGTTTTACAGCAATAAGCATTATAATTTAGCTAAGTTTCATCATTATTCACAAACTTGTTGAAAACACAGGCAAAAAGAGCTTGTTGCGACATGGCCCTGGATGGTCTCTTATACTCTGCTGCCACCTGCTGGCCGTTTTTTGTAATAACTACCATTTCTTTAAGTGACCTCTTAAGGTCAGAAGCTGCATCAAAGCATTCTATATGCTCTAGCATAAAAAAAAAACATAAAACACGTTTAAATATGTTTTGGGGTGTGAAGGACAAAGTATTAAAAAACATATTTATAAATTTTTGGGTGGGATTGAGTGAGGCAATTTTCTATTATTCTAATTTCTAGTTCCTGGCCGTAAAATGGCCACAAGATTACCGGACGCCGTTGATACCTTTTAGACTTAAGGTTGGGTATTATGGAGGACCAAAACTGCCAAAATAAAAATACATAAATAAATTAATAAATAATTGAAAATAAAAATGGATGTTCATTTTGTATTATTATTTTACATTCATTTTTTTTTATTTTCACTTTTATTGATTTATTTTTTATTTTGGCAGGTTTGGTCCCGATACCGATACACTTGGTATTGATACTCGCCCATCTCTAATTGTGAAACACATCACAGTGGTTCGGTTGTCTGCAACCCTTAGCTTGGAGGCGCGCAAATTAATTTGTAGTAAATTGTTGTATCATTACAAAAAGTGCATGCCTACCTGGCACTCGTCACATGCACATGTGCCTTTTCTTCCAGCTAATATGATCAAGTCTCCTTGTGTGAAAAGCACTTGAGTATTTTTTTTTTCTCGCCCCCGAGCGGTGTGAGAGGTTTAATCTTCCACATGCAAGCCCTTTGTTCCTCTTTTTTTCTTTTTTTTATTATTAATGCAGCGCTCTTTTATTTTTTTGCTTGTTTAATCCCACCTCCTGACTGAATGAGAAGGTCATTATTCATCCCCTCAAACAAAAGACGTACGGAAGAAGCGGGACGACGAGACACAGTTGTTATAGCAAAAATAAAAGCGTTTGACCTGTTCATTCACGGTGACCTTGCCGTTCACCGGGTAATTACCGCCATTCCCGCGTGTATGCATTCACGTACGGCGTATTCTCCTTGTGAGGCCGGCGGGGATGGCGACGAGCTTTCATGCGAAGGTCATCTCGTTATGGAGCCGGGCCGAATGTTACAACACGTTAGCGGTTAGCGCACCTAAACGGCTTCACTTGCTAAAGTTGTGCGCAGATGTGGCAAAAGTTTCACATAAATGGTTTTGCCGTCTCTTTCGGTATTGGACGATGTGCAGCAGTGTGAGCAGTCTGAGTTTTTATGCTCTAAAAAACACCAATGGCATTTGTTCACAGCGTAAATCCTCACAACTCTAAACAGGGGCCACCAATTTGGTGCCTGCAGCCACCAGGTAGTTCCCAGGGACAACACGAGTGGCCCGTTGGCCCGCGCTAAGTATAGCGCAGCGGTGATGGCACATTGTGATTTTCTAGGAAGTTGTAGAAGTGATAGAAAATGTAAACACTGGAAGAGATTTATATATATTGGTGTTTCCTATTGAAGAGGGTCTTCTGCCCAGATTTAGTCATAACTGTTTTAATTTCCTTATTTCCTCAGTAGAACTTTTATCTGTGGATGTGTCTTTGTGAGTGTTGTCGCGATTTCTGCTCGCTGCCGGCATGTCTGGAGGACCTCCTCTATTTCCACAACAATAGACCATTTGTCTGTGGTTGAAGTCAATGTGTTAGTATGATGTCTTTAAAGTATCTCATGTCCGGTGAACTCCGGGTGGGCTGTTTGCTGGGGGCTTCGTGGTACCGCCCTTCAAGATAGCATAAGAATGTTGTAAGTCCACTGTAATCTTCGCACTTGTGAGAGGCTGCAGCCGTTGTCTGGAACTCACTTGTGCCCGGAATATTCTGCAGAAATAAAAGCTTCGAAGTAACTGTTCATCGATCTCCAGCCTGCATTCGGATAACCAACATTCTCACTACCCCAAAGAAAACGAACACGCGCAAGAAAAAGATAATTTTTTTCAACACTAATTATTGTGATAAATAAGTAACATGATCAGTATTGACATGAATAAATATCCTGAATTATTAGGGATGGCGCCAATATTAACTCGTTCACTGGCAGCCATTTTCACTGAAGCAACCCCCTTTGCTCCTGGCTGTTTTAATGGATTTTGACTGATTTTGCAAGGCGCACAGAATATTGTGTTCTATTTCTATAATAATATATGGAATCTACCAAAAGAAAGATTAGAGTCTCTTCTTTCATTAGGGGAAAAAAAGTATATTTCTACCTCTTTCATGGTATTACCTTCTGAAGTACTAGCTAAAAAAAAAATAATGTTTTTAACAATGGTTCTCATTTCTAGAAGTGGGGCATTATGGGTAAACCTCATCAGACACACGTTTCCATGCCTGCCATTATGTCTTATGAATACAAAATCAATGTTTTATGAAGGTGACAAGGCCTCATTTCTGCTGCAAACTCTGCAGCTACGTGCTCAGCCACATCAAAAACGTACTGGTGGCGATTACTGTGCCAAAGTCTTTGGCCGCCACTAGATTTGTTGTTAGTAATGGACATTTTTCTTTTTGTTATTTTGACGTTGTTGGACAGATACAAATGACCACTCGGTGCTCGTTCACACGCCGGTTGGGAAATTGTTGGCACAGGATACCGCGGATGTCCTTCCGCACAACAAGTATTGAAGCACCCTTTAGCTCACCTCTTCAGCCCAAAGTGCCAATGTTGAAGTACTTAATGGCCCACCATGCCGTGGGAAAAAAACATTGTTTATAAGAGCGCAGCAATGGCTATGAAAAGCTATTGACATCTACATTTCAATGCAAAAAAGTTGGTCACATGGTGTTATGGATGGTTGAGGTGCTCGAAACTTCATCTGCTGTGCTTTTGCATCTGTCCAATTACTAGAGATGAAAACTCGGAATATGATAATGTGATATTTTTCCAACAATTGGGGTAATATTGGAATACATACGCTTGTGGCTGATATACTGGAAAATTATGATGTAACGATACATCACACACTCTAAAAACAGTTGGGTTCAAAGTAACCCAATTATGGGTCAAAAATGGACCGATCCACTTTATGGGTCAATTTGACCAAACTTTGAGTCAGGAAATGGGTGTTTTACCCAGAAAGTTGGGTCGAGTAGAGGATCGGTCTATTTGGGTTATTTTTGACTCAACTGTTTATAGAAGTGCAATATCTGTGTTCCCGTATATGAGATTTTTTTTTATTTTTTATTATCGTCAATATAGGATGGATTTATTCCAGTTGTGCCACACACGATGCTTTAGGAGTAGATTGTTATGCCACACATCGTTTTGAGACTGTTTTGACACGCGTGATTGTTATGCCACACACAGGCAAGGCAGTTTTTGATGCAGCACATTTCATACAAAAGATAATTCAACATGCTTCACATAATTCAACATTTAAAGAAATTTACAAACAAAATAATAATAATAAAAAAGTTCTCACATACCAGTGGGACTGATGGTTTTGACACCAGTGATTGTTATGCTTTAGGAGTAGATTGTTATGCCACACATCGTTTTGAGACTGTTTTGACACGCGTGATTGTTATGCCACACACAGGCAAGGCAGTTTTTGATATAGCACATTTCATGCAAAATATAATTCAACGTGCTTCAATAAGTCAACATTTGAAGAAATTTACAAACAAAAATAATGTAAAAAATAAATTCTCACAAACCTGTGAGACTGATTGTTTTGACACCAGCATGTGATTATGTGTTTGATGCAGTTTTTTCTGCGCCATCATGTGATTGTCATGCCACTCATACCTTTGTGAGTGATTGTTTTGACTTTGCTTTTTATGCCACAAATAACTTTGGGACTCATTGTTTTGACGCCAGCCTGTGAATGCTATGTCACACATAGTTAAAAGTCTGATTCTTTTGACTGCGCGAGCATGTCATTGTTATGCCACATTTAGGTAAGTGGTTGTTTGGTTGCATGAGCACGTGATTGCCACACAGCTTTGGGGGTCATTCTTTTAACTCTTTGACTGCCAGACGTTTTCAGAAAAGGGATGCCGTGGACTATGGGAACACACATACTACCAAATGAAAGATTGGACTCTCATCTTTCATCAGAAAAAATAAGTTTGTTTCTACCTTATTCCGTTTTTCAGTAATCAACAATAGAAAATGGTTAGTTTCACCTCTGTTTTGAAACAAACGTCTTTTAACGTCTTTGGCACTCCTCCCTAGGATTTTACTAAACGTTATTTAACGTTTTTGGCAGTCAAAGAGTTAAGTGCACCCATGCACAGTGTGTGATTGTTGGTCCATTCATATCTTTAAAAGTAATTGCGCCTGTAATCCTTTGAACATTTAAAAAAAAATTGTGTTTGCATAATTAAGCGGAGAATGCAACCTTGTCACGGCACGCGTCTTCCCGTGCTACACTTGATTGTTCATCTTGGCCGGAGGGGGAAGGACGTGAAAGTTTACGCATCGTTCATCAAGCCAGTCGCTCACAGCGGTGGCTGTTACTCCCCGTGGAAGATGGAGAGACAGAGAGGGAAGAAGAAGAAGAAGAAGAAGAAGATGATGATGACTCCCAGGCTTGACCTTCCTAGCTCACTCACTTCTTACACCAGCTTTACTTTCCTTGGATTGAAGCCTCCTGCTCGGTAAACACTTGCAGGATTATCCTCTGAGCGCCATTGGAGAACTCTCCTTCATGCATTGACTTCTCTGAACAATTTGAGAGTTTCCTGCTCGCTTTATCACATCATCAGATCCTTGTCATTTTAAAGTTGCATTTTCAAGCTTTGAATTTGGCGTCAATTAGGAATTTGTATGTCCAATTTGACATTTTAAAGTCAATGCCAATTTCGATATTTAGCAGAATAAAATTCTGAGAACCAATTATTCGGGTGATCATTTTTAAAACTATATATGAATAAGGACTTCGTTTTTGGCCCCTTAACTCATTCACTTCCAGCCTTTTTGACTGAAGCAACCCCCTTCGCCCACAGAATATTGTGTTCTGCCACGGACTTCCGACTTCCAAATTTCACAAATCAGCGTCGTTTCCGGCCACTGATGGCCGCGTTCTAACACTCGCACCCACACCCCTGCGCCCCCCCAGCGGGGGAGCGCGCCTCAACTCTCAACTCTCTGAAATGCTTCGGACAACTGAGACAGACACACTACACACTCATACCCGTTGGCTTAAACGTTCAAGCGAGGGGCACAAAGGCAGAAGCGCAAGAACTAGGACGTGGCCCACACGTCACAAACAGGAAACGGAAATGTGTGAAAACCAGGAAGTTGGAAATCCCGCCTCCTCCATGGCATATACCCCATTGCTATAAAAACATGGAACTTACCAAAAGAAAGATTAGAGTCTCATCTCATTTGTATCTGTTTTCTGTTTTGCAGCAATTAGCATTAGAATATAGCTAATCATCTTTATCCACAAATCAGTCAAAACTGACTGGGAGCGAAGGGGGTTGCTTCAGTGAAAGTGGCTGTGAATGAATGAGTTAATTGTCTGAACTATACAATCAATGTTTTAAGTAGCATTTTTACATCCCTAATGGCCATTTATGTAGTCAACCACTGAACAGACCTGACAGATGGGAAAGGCTCAGTTAGGGGAAGATTTTTGCATTGTGCTATTGTCACCTAGTGGCGTTCCATAGGTACAACTGAATGTTAACATTTGCTAACAAAGATACTGTGTATATGTTGTCATACATTACAAAGAGGGAGAAGGATAATAGGAATTGTTGCCATGACTTATTGTATGTATTATTTTTGAATCTCTCAAGGCCGCATACACAATGGTGTGATTGTTATGCCAGGCATAGCGCTGTGTGTTTTGCACTAGTGTGCGGTTGTTATACATAGCTTTAATTATGCCTCGCATGGCTTTAATATGCCCCATGTAGTCATGACATGCCTTTTTGTTTTGATCTGCTCATAAAGTCAGCAATTGTAATACCAAAAAAAAAAAAAAAAAAAAACTCTTAGCACAAGAATGGAGTTCTCCATCGCAGATATTCCACATTCATGTTTATTCTATATATGCCAATTAGCAGAATGGTAAGGTGCTGGAAAGTCGATGAAAGCGCTTGATCTTGATAAGACAATATGATGTATGAACCTCTCGATGCTTCGCTCCTTCATGGCGTCAATTAGGGAACGTTACTTGTGAACAGGCTGGAACAGCAATGAGACGGGAGAAGATAGACAGACTTCGACAGTGTTATTTATAGGCTCCCATTTGTACCCGATGAGTCCCTCAGTTCCGCAAGCTTGGCGTCACGCTGAGTTCCGTCCTCGCTGTGACTCATTCAATACGACTCTTTTAACGGTGGCGGGGAAAATAAAGATCTTTTAATAATGAGTAGCGGATGAAGCCGGGCGGGGAAAATATTGATAATCGGCCTTAATTCTGAGTATTTTTCGCCTCTTGTGATCAAAGTCAGCAAAGGTTTGCTTGTCAAATCATCCGTCAAAGAGGATTGTAAGCGATTATCCCAAGGTGTGGTGTGTCTTAACACTTTTTACCACCAAACATTATCCAAACCTGATTTTAAGCATTTTCACTCCTCTTTCAAGGCAAACGGAATATTATGTGCTATGACTATATAGACATGGTGAATACCATATGAAAGATTGGATTCTATTATTTCATTAGAAAAAAAAGTATGTTTCTACCTTATTCCATTCTTTAGTAATCACCATTTGAAAATAGGCCACACACACTCGCACGCACGCACACAGGCACATACACATTCTCAACCACATACCAAAAAAAATTTATAATAATAAAAAAAAAAATTTTTTTTAAAGGAGAGCAATGATGATGACCTGTCAAATCGGTAAAATTACCGAATGAACAATACTGAGATCTCCAGAAAAAAAAAGGAAAAAAAGTACGTTTTTACCTTATTCCATTCTTTAGTAATCACCATTTGAAAATAGGCCACACACACTCGCACACACGCACACAGGCACATCCACATTCTCACCCACATACAAAAAAAATTAATAATAATAATTAAAAAAAAATTACCGAATGAACAATACTGAGCTCTCCAGAAAAAAAAAAGTACGTTTCTACCTTATTCCATTCTTTAGTAATCACCATTTGAAAATAGGCCATTTGAGTGACATCAAGCCAAATTAGAAAAATAAGGAGAAAACAAGCGTTTTGTGAAAAGATACATTTTCTGCTCAACAGTGACTTTTGACACTAATATTTTTTTGTTTCGTGACGCCTGTGAATTAGATTTAATGTGACAAACGCTTTGACCATCTGCTGGCCATAGTTTGTGAATAGGGTTTGTGAAATCCAAAAAACAGCCACTATCCAGCGCTGCGCAAGACGTTGCACTGCCCAAACAAACAAAATACTGCCCCGCTTAATAGCTACACGGTCGCATGGCCTTCCCCCAGCTGCAGTCTGGATATAATTGGAACAGTTAGAGGCGGGAATAAGAAACGTGAAATCTGCCGGTTCCCTCGGCATCTCTCGACTCCAATGACCTCCGAGCCCCATTTCTCTTTCTGCCCGTTTTTTTTTAATTGAATGGAAATACACATTTCTTTCTGCCACGCTTTTCTTTGCGGCGTCCATCATGGCGGAATCGCTTTCAATTAGAGGGCGCTTATCGAAAATTGCTTGTTTACGCCGCGTCTCACTTTGACCTCCTTGCTTGCTGCCACTCGGCGGGGTTGATTTTAGTGGATAATGACCCTACCGGGCCGCCGTGTTTGATGGAAGGAGGCGTAGCGGTGTGCAGAGAGTTGCGCTTTATAAAATTGTTAACAATATATTTGGTGTAATTATTCATCTTACACATTAAAGTATGTACTGGGTGATTTACTGCACGAGAATTGAAATTTTAATGGTTAAAAAAAAAAAAAAAAAAGAATCTTAGAACAGTACCTAATGCCACTGCCAGCCCCCGTCTCCAAATGTTTGCATTTGTCTGTAGTTTAAATTGTAAATGTACCGCAAACGTAATGATCCCAATACATTTAAATGCCATTTCAAACATGACCCCTTTAAAATAAAGAGCTTAGAAATCATTTGATGTTTACAATTACTTGGAGCAAGGTATAAAAGTCATATTTTAACAAGTGAATTAAAAAAAAATATATATTCTCATATTACTTTAATTTTTATTCTGCCCTTTAGACTCTAAAAATAGTTTCTAATATAATAATAATAATAATTCTGAGCACTTAATTGCCCCAAAGATAGGAAGGAATAATTGGTTTGTTTGTTTTATTACTATGCTATTGCCTCTATGTATATATGCATTTTTTTAATTCAGAAAATGTAGGGATCTCAGGCGATTCAAATTTTTATTCGTAATTAACATCATGACTTCAATAGTTAACTCACGATTAATCGCAAGTTTTATATCTGTTCTAAATGTACAGTAAAATATTTCATACTCTTGTTAACATACAAGTGGGGGGGATGATAAACCAATAGAATCGTGGCTGCATCTTTTAGTCATTGATACAGTAATTTCATAAAATTGAGTTATTACTGTAAAAAACGAGTGTGATATTTATTTGCAGCGTTGGTGACAGCTCTGCATTTTTATTTTAATATTAAGAGCTATCTAATCTTTAGCATGAAGTAACTTGTGAAATTGACCCTAGTCTACCACAAATATTTGCATTATTATTAAATTTAGTACTACTAAATTTTGACATGGACGTGTCTTCTGCGTTGCGACTGGAATTCCCCCAGTACCTGCACTGACTATCCAAGTAAGGGGCGGTCATTAATCGCACGTTAAAAAAAAATTGTGGCGTTAAAGAAACTTTAAATTAGCTCAAAATTAACGCACTAATTTGGACATCCCTAATAAAATAATATGCAAATAATAATATGCACTTCCAAGCTATGCTTTATGGACCTCCAGAGGTCCGGGAACCCAATGTTAGAACCACTAAAGGTTGCCGTGAAGCTACACTTCTTCTTTTTTCTTTTTTTTTTTTTACATTTTATTTCCATCCCTGCCTAATTAATCCGAGCACTTCATGGCTCGGCTGGCGATAGCCGGCTTGTAAAGTAAGATTTGTTGCGCTGCTGCTCATTACCATTGATGAAGCGGAGTGTCTGCGGCGCCAAGGGGCTCGGGGGTCCGGGTCGCGGTCGAGCCTGTGGTCGTCAAGCGGGTCGCTCGCCGTCTCCGCTTGGACAGCGCCGCTAACACATTAATTGCTCCCACAGCACTGGTGAGGTTGCAGTGAGCAGAAATGATTTGAGTGACTGAATGTTGTGATGGATGGTGGGGGGGGAGGATTTATTCCATATTGTCCATTTTGCATGTTCAACATAACTATAAACAAGTGTAAAATGTATATATTGTATGTTTGTGACATATGTTTGGTGTAAATGTGACGACAGATGAGGTTTTAGTCAAACGACCTTGCGTACTGCATTCTGCCCTTCTTTATGCAATTTCTCCAAATACTGTAGAACAATGGTTCTCACCTTTAACCATATTAGGTCAATTCAAAAATGAGAACAAGGTTTTATTCCTAAAAATGATATTGAGTATTATTGTAAGACACTGTAGCATTATGCTGTTTGAACATCAACACTGTTAAAGGATGTCTAAGAAAATTAGAAAGCGTACCTGAGTAATGATTGTCAAATTCAGTCAACCTAAAACATGTAATAAACAATAGACAAGGAAGGAAGACAAGAGATTTAAGATTATTTTTGCTCGCGAGGAGAACAGACAGAGATGTGCACAGATTACAATCTCCGACCCGCTCTGAAGCACATTCTGCCCAACCCTCTTTTTATTTTTTTTACAGGGCGTTCCCTAGTTACACAGCCGTTGCTGCTCTAAAAGGGAGGGGGACACACAGCAGCAACACGAAAACCATCACGGATATGAGTCATTGTGCAGATAATAATGTAGATGTGTTTTTCTTGGGCACTGAAACTTTCAACAGTCAAAGTTCAACAGTTCGACCGCAAAATGTTCCAGCCGCTATCCTGTGATAGGGGCACAGTTCTTGGTTTTGAAGCTGCACGAGCATGAGTCATGCTTTGCAGTACTATACGAGTAAATATGGGATAACTTATGTACATTTATTCTAACAATGATTCAATTAAAATTTCCTGCACACAAAAGTTAATATTTGCACCCAGATAAATGCTTGATAACAAACAGTAAAGTAGTATTTAGTGTATTTATTTTATTTACAATATGTTTTAAAGCTTTATGCATACTACCAATACAAAAATGTGTGTGAGTTGCTGGTATTATTAATTTTTTGTCCTCTTGGGGTTGTTATCCGCATGGTCTACACGGTTATATCTGTGACTTTGAATGTGCATGAGGCTTTAAAAGGCGGGATTTAGCTGGCTAACCGTTAGCTAGTATGCGTATCGACCCGAGTGCCTCTGGGCAAACGTTGGTTGTTGACCTAGCAAAAAAAAGTGATTGAAAGTACACTAGCGGCTGCGTCTATCCTTGACCACCTGTGGAGGGATTACAATTCGCTCTGACTAGGTTATGGCTAGTAAATTAGCTAGCTATGTTAGCTTTGCTGTAGAGGCCTTTACTAAAGGCTCGAAGTAGCATACAGAAAAATGTAAAATTGTAAGACCGCAAAAAGGGAACCGCGACTATACGTAAAGATTAAATACAAATTTGCGGGCCATTATAATGTCGAGAATCACTGCCTCAAAAGACGCTAAGAGTGTTTCCCAGTTAACAATTTTGTTTGTGATAAAGAATCATAAACTCGGTGTTGGTTATATTAATAAACTGTCAAATATACTCGCCGCAGCAGTCCTGTGTGAAGCTATATATTGACCTTCACTAACTAATCTGGGCCCACAAGGCTAAGGTGAAAAGGTGATATCTACAGTATATAATGTACAATAAATACATAAAGCCAAGAGCCACTATTTAGTTGGACCAGCCAGTTCATTTTGGACGTATTGATCGGCACAATTTACTCCCCTTTACTCCAAGGATTACCTCTCTGTAGAGTAATATAAAGGTTTCCTCGCCTGTCAGTCAGCTGTCGGGGCCAATTCCACCCGGCACGCTTCAAGCCTGTCACCGGGATAGACTCGCCACGTGCTGCCCCCATCCAGCCGGACGGGCCGCACGTCCATCAGCAAGGGCTCAAGCGGGGAGGAAGGCGGGGGGCATTTATTCCATTTAGGAACTAGCTTGTTGCTAACTGCGAAGGATTACAGTCAACCCCCATTCCTTGTGGGAAATCCGTTCCAGACCCACTCGTTATTGGAGAAAATCCACAGTATAGAGAGCAAAATATATATTTTTAACTCATTCACTCCCAGCTATTTTCACTGAAGTAACCCCCTTCGCTCCCAGATGTTTCACTGCATTTTGACTGATTTGGCATGGCCCACATAATATTGTGTTCTATTGCTATAAAAACATGGAACCCACCAAAAGAAAGATTAGAGTCTCTTCTTTAATCAGGAAAAAAAATGTATATCTATCTGTTTCCGTTTTGCAGCAATTAGCATTAGAATATGGCTAAGTTTTATCATTATTCACAAATCTGTTTAAAACACTGGGGAAAAGGGCCTTTGCTCTGCTGACATCTGCTGGCCGTTTTTGTAATAACTACCATTGCTTTAAGCGTCCGTCAGTTCAGAGGCTGCATCAAAGCCTTCTGTATGCTCTAGCATAAAAAAAAACATTTAAAAAATGTATAGATACGTTTTGGGAACCATGGCAATATTTAAAATTAAATTTTTTTATACAATTTACCCCTCCCACAAATGTATTAAAACACATTTAAAATAAATGTTTTAAGCATTCCTTAGCGCATTTCTTAATTTCTTGCATGCACAAAAAGAGAATTGTATATTTAAGCACCCAAAATTGATATCGTTTTGTTTTGAAAGTCTTCTAGCAATAACAACATTCAAAGGCGCACAAGCTTAATGCTCGTATATAATGTGAAACACTATAGACACGCTAACAGAAATTAGCATTGGATGTTATGGTCATTATAAACCTTCAAACAGCTGCTACTTCAATTAGGGCTGCTCAATTCTAGAAAAAATTAAAATCACGATTATTTATTTTGTGGTACAAAACAAGAAAATGTTTACCCATTCAAAAATATTAAGACCAAATTAAAAAAAACAGAAGAAACACTATTGTTATGTAAGTTCCTTTTGGATCAAACTGAATAACATAACATATATTTATAATAATAGACGATCATTTATTTTTGGGTATAAAACAAGAAAATGTTTAAACGTAAAAAAAAAACATAAAATATTAAGACAAATACAATTCTTTGAAACACTATAATCATGCAACTTCCTTTTGGATGAAACAAAATTGATTAAATAAGCTATTTTAAAATTTAACAAAGGTGCAAATGTATAAATTATACAACTCCCCCCCCCCCCAAAAAAAATTTTTTTTACGATTATGCTGATTTTGTAATTGTGCAGTATAATAATTGAAATTGGAATTGAATTTCGATTAATTGCACAGCCCTAAATTCAATACATACAGAGCAGCAACACATACAAAAACAACGTACAATAATGCTTTATTTGCTGGTTGCTTGGTGAGAACGACAACTGCTTCAAAATCAGCGCTATAACGCGGCCGTTCAATGTAGCGGGGAAACACCGTCATAGCCGTTGCGCCTGCACCGCGTGGGCCGGGTGACCCCTGTTGTAAATGATTCCCGGCAGGAGGTTCGCGAGTCGGCCCGGCCGCCGGCCGCCCATTGATTCTTTTTGCCGGGATTTATTGTGGAATCCCCGCGTTTGGATGAAAGGCTGCGACCTTGCCCGTCTTCTGGTATGCCGCCACGCCGCCCGTGGGGCTGCGGAGGAGTTATTAAAAACTCCATTAAAGCCATTCATCGAGCGGACATAAGTCACGGTGCAGATATAGAGACGTCACAACAAGAGATTGATCTGAGAAACAAGTGTAACCCAGAGAAAATTCCAGAAAGCCGAAATAGCCAGCGTTTTTTTTGGACATCAGTCAGAAAGCCCCAAACAGATCCCTCACGCTCATCTATCTTTACGTTTATTTTTTTCAAATTTATTTTTTTCCCCCCATGCTGCAGATCCTGAAAGAGTTCAAGGATGAAGAATGGGACATCGGAAACATTGTCCACACGCTGACCAACAGGCGCTACGAGGAAAAGAGCATCGCCTATGCTGAAAGTCATGACCAGGTTAGCAATTTGCTTTGTTGTTTTTCAACTGAACACGTTCACTAACGTTAACGTTTATATTGTGCGAGGTTAGTCTTGATTTTGTGCTTTATAAAATGTACAATATTTGAATTGATTATTTTTTTTCTATTTTGTAGTGCTAGAGAAATTTAAAGCTTTTGCTTCTGCCGACACCCTTCCGGTTGTATATTAATGTATGGAATAAATTTTTTGACCACGTTGAATGTTTAATTTGCCGATGAATCGAATACATTTTCATTCATTCATTTGGAAACTGAAATCCAACCGTTTGTTGACACTGACGTTCCGCGAAGTGTGTTTTTCAATGGGTAGGAGTTGGAAGAAGGTCTCGCTCAGCTTGTCTGAGAAATTCAGATTTATAAACCGTTGTAATGACGAACAGATTCCTGTAGATGGTGGTGTCGCATCACTTTGAATTTAGGATCAGAACAAGAAGAAGGGAAATGCAAGCAATGAATCAATTACCAAATGAATAGATTATTATTTTTGAGAATTGATTAATTGTTTAGAGACTGTTTAAATGAAAATGGCCACTCAAGACTAGATTTTTGCACTCCTCTATGGAAGCATGATTAATCAAAATAACTCTTTTGCAAAAATGTGCTTTTATTTTGGAAATGAATGATCACCATTTTTACATACTTTCTGACGTTACTCTATCAGTAACTGAATCCTAATTATGTTTGTGCGTTTTCTTCCCTTTCTATTGGAAATGAAAGCATGTTTGTTTTGTCTGATTCGTCGTCGTTTAATCGACATAATAATCGTTTTATTTAAATAATCGTTTCTTGTATAGTATAAACAGAGAATGTGTAATGGTGGTAGAAAAGAGTCCGTCATGATCGCGAGAAAAGATGATGCAGTTCATGGCGTGAATGACAAAACGTCAAAAATCCTCTGATGTTCGGTTTCAGCCATGCGGGAGTCGCAGTGCATGTCTTAATTATTTCTCTGGAAATTTATGATTTTGTCATTATTATGTCCCCTTGTTTTTATTTTTTTTATAAAGCAACGCAATATATAAACATCAAAGTAACTGTTTTTTTTTCACAAAAAGCAAATTTTCACAACGTTTTTGGTCAGAAACAAGTATTTTTGGCGAAACTAACCCGATTTAAAGAATGTAAAATGATTTATTTTTATTTATTTTTTGGTCTGGTAAAAGAAGGGGGTCTATTCTTCTTTAATTTTGTCACAGAACACAACATTCTACAGATCTTAAAAGATCAGCCAACCATTTTCAGTACAAGCAATTTGATAGCGTTTCCTTACATTGACATCGCCATCTACTGGCCTGGCATGCATATTACATCACTTTTCCACATACAGTACGTAGCTAGTAGACAAATAGTGTGTGCTCACAATGCCCATCCTCCATATCATTTTTCCAGGCCCTGGTCGGGGATAAAACGCTGGCGTTCTGGCTGATGGACAAGGAGATGTACACCAATATGGACTCGCTGGCTCCCATGACACCCGTCATCGATCGCGGGATGCAACTGCATAAGATGATCCGCCTGCTCACGCACGCGCTGGGCGGCGAAGCCTACCTCAACTTCATGGGTGAGTCATTGTGGCAATACCGCGCTAGCTAGCTATAGCGGTGCAAATGGGCCTAAGTTATATTAACTAAGTAGGGTTGCCAAGCGTCCCTTGAAATACGGAATCATTACGCATACCGTTGTTGAGTTGTCAAGGGACGCGCTTTGTCCCGTATTACGGTGAGAGTCAAAAATATTCCGTAAAATGTCAATGGAATTAGTGAATAACAGTGCCCTTTACGTGACGACTTCCGGTAACGTTCCAAGGACCTCCTGCTCTGTGATCAAGGAGCTTGACGGCACATTAATTCACCAGTATGACGATAAAGAATCCGCTCATCTTACATAGAATATACATAGAATAGCCAAATACAAACGATAGCCCAATGGTGGACTGACTGACCTCAAGCAACATGCACATTTCTGCATAATAACTTTTCCATGTGTTCATATCATTCAAAAATATTGTCGCTGCGACGTGAAAAACACTTAATGTCCTTTTTTTTCTTTTTTCTTTTTTACATTTTGGGGATGAAACTGAATGCAGACATCCCAAAATTGTAAAAATAAATATAAAATATAAATTTTTCAAAATGGAGATAGTGTTTTTTCTGTTCTAATTTTTTTGTTTTTGTTTTTAAAGTTTTGTAATTTTACATTTTTGGGATGAAACTCAATGCGTATATCCCATAAACGTAAAAATAAACATTAAATATATATTTTTTAAATGGACGTAAGTGTTTTTTTGTTTCTGTTTTTTTTTTTTTTGTATTTTTAGTTTTGTAATTTTACATTTTTGTGATGTAACAAAATGCAGACATCCCAAAATTGTAAAAATAAATATAAAATATAAATTTTTCAAAATGGAGATAGTGTTTTTTCTGTTATAATTTTTTTGTTTTTGTTTTTAAAGTTTTGTAATTTTACATTTTTGGGATGAAACTCAATGCGTACATCCCATAAACAAAAAAATAAACATAAAATATATTTTTTTTAAATGGACATAAGTGTTTTTTTTGTTTCTGTTTTTTTTTTTTTGTATTTTTTAGTTTTGTAATTTTACATTTTTGTGATGTAACAAAATGCAGACATCCCAAAAATGTAAAAATAAATATATATATATTTTTAAATGGACATAAGTGTTTTTTACTTAGCAGCAATTATTTTTTGTATTTTTATGTTTTGGGAATGAAACTGAATGCAGACATCCCAAAAACTTAAAAATAATTTCCAAAAAATAGACATAAGTGTTTTTCACATAGCAACAACAATCTAGTCTAAATAGTAAAAAAAAAAAAAAAAAGCTGAAAAAAATCACGCCAGCAAAGGTTGAGGGCGATCGGCCGTCCTCGTCGCTGAGGTGTCCCTTATTTATTTTTCTAAGAGTTGCGAACCCTATAATTAAGTAACTCTGAGTTTTGCCAGATAACTACTGATACATACAAAGCTGTTGAAGTTCTTATTTCGTGGACGACGGGTGACATCTTGCCAGACAGCCACGTGTATCACCGTGCCGAAATCGTAAACGGTGAAAAACGGTGAAAAACGGTTTAACCTTCCACAATTCAGCACAATCCAGTCTTTTCACACATTTCCAGCGATAATCTTCATTTACAGGCTTTTTATTTGTCAAAAAGTGGTAACTTTGTCAGGAGAAACGCAAAGGCGCAAGATTAATAGCACGCTTCCCGGAGCCGTGCGGGGAATCGTTTTACATTCCTCCCATTGGCCGCACGCTTGTTTTTTATCCTTAAGGTAAAGCTCGCCGTTTTAAGCGTCGACCGCTGCGATACGAGTACACATTTATTCATCCTCTCCATCCGCGGGCAGCAGGAGGCAACAGGCCGCTGTCTAAATATTTCATCAATGAGGGTGGTCCCCACTGTGTCCTGGTGGGAGGGACTTTAATGTCTTTATGATTTTTTTTTCTTCTTCCTAGCTTCAGGGCGAGACCCAAACTTGCATCGCTGACGAATCCTAATTCATATAAAAACATGAAATAGCCTTTTTCGGTTTAATTCCATCAGTAAGGGTGGGGCGGCGGAGTTAAGTGCATTAGCTTTCATTGGCTACATCTGAAGATATCGCCACCAGTGAGTCATGTGCTGAAGCTTTACTGGGTTTGATCGCCATTTTGCGCCACTGGGTGTGGAATACGGCACGCTCAAAATCCAAATGACCTGCTGCTAAAGACATTAAAGATTAATTAAAGATGTCACACGGTGACCTTCGTCTCTGCATGAGCTCCCTGGATTCATGTAAATACAGATGAGGCAAGGCATCGACTGCATGTTAGCGCCCCCTGCTGGCTGGCTGTGTAGCTTCTCTGAGGACAGTCGGCGGCGCGAAAGAAGAGGAGGTTGGCTCGAGATATGCTTAATGGAGTCTTGCCCTGCAATGAACAATGCGGCTGAAGGGGAATCAAGTGGACCATCGCAAAAAAATAAAAAATAAATTCAACACTGCACTCCCGAGCGCTGCAGCAGAAAAACGATCCACAATCATTATACCTTGTTATTTATTGAACCACAAAAACATGGCACGATTGTCAAAGCTTCTTGAGACTTTGTGGGTCTACTCATGATGGACATAACCACGAAATTTCACATTGCTGGTAATTAGGGGTGTAAAAATGAGTGCGTTCAATTTCAGTTAATTTAAAGTTCCTTTGACGCCATTAATGACGCGCCCCTTACCTGGAAAAACTGTACTTGGGGAATTCCAGTTACAACGCAGCAGACACGTCCACGTCAAAATTTTGCAGTAATAAATGTATTAATAATGCATTTGTGGAAACTGGTGGTCAAATTGTTTTTTTACAATTTAAAAATGTGCAGAATTTCACAAGTTAATTCATGTTAAAGATGAGATAGCTCTAAATATGAAAAGAAAAATACACTGAGTTGTCACCAATGTCTTATAAATGCAATTATGCCATCTAGTGGCAGAAAAATGACCTCAACACAAATCATCAGTACATCCTTTAATTTTAACTTCATTTTATGAATTATTTTGAAATTACCGTATCAATGACTAAAATATGCAGCCAAATTTCTATTAGTTTAACATTTTTTCCCCACTTTTGTGTTAACAAAAGTATGAAAACTTAGAAAAAAATATTTTATTGTACATTTTATTTAGAACAGATATAAAATTTGCGATTAATCGCAATTTAACTATTGAAGTCATTCGATTAATTACGATTAAAAAATGTAATCGCCTAACACCCCTACTGGTAATAGATTGTGTCCGGTATAGATCGTGTCCTGCTGATCTGTGCTTTGACCCTCAGCTGCACTGATTCAAAATCAATAAGATTTCAGTTTTGCGGGAAAAAAACGCCATTGATCAATCTCCACTAATTGACTTGACATTAGAAAAGCAGTCTTCAAATGTTTTTAACCTTTCGCCCAAAGCTTCCGTCACATTTCTGAAACGTATTGCAAATCTGCAGCTTATCGTAAATAATTACGCAACTCGGGGAACGACATTGACCTTTTCTGCTTTTTGCACCGCTGCAATAATCAAGCACCCGTGATGTAATGACATGAGCGCGGCGGCGGCGGCGGCGGCGGCGGCGGCGGCGGCGGAGGCCTCGTCTCGCTTTTCAGACGCGCTCCTCATTCTGTCAGCGAGCGTTTGAAGCGCACGGCTACGCAAAGCCGGCCGAATTAAAGGCAGAGAAAAAGCATATTGTTCTCCTTTGAGAGCTGCTGTCAGCCTTATTAAAGGCGTAGCGCTTATCATTGCGTGATAACATTAATCATGGGCGAAAGTTAAAACTTTTGTTTAAAGGAAAGCTAAATGAACGGGAAAAAAAATATAATGCAGTGAAGAAGGTTGAGACTTGAAGCATCATTAGGGAGAATAGATTTTAAAAACGTAATCGTCACTGGTTAGAGAAGGTCAAGTTTTATTGTTGTCGGGTGGTTAACTTCAGGTGCATTACAGAAATCCTATGTTCATTTCCTGAATTCAGTTTTATTTATTTTATTTTTTTTTTGTTTTTTTTACACGTCACTATCATTGAAAAACTCACCCATTTGTTTCCATTGGGTGTGTTTTCTAAAATGCCACAAGATGGCAGTAAAGCCCCGTCTGAATACGAATGTAGTGTGGAGTGATTCATTGAGACTGAGAGACAATTTTTGTATTTCGGGGAGGAGCTAAATTGAGGGATTGGTTGCTCAAGGCAAAGTCGGCGAGCTCGTCAGTGGTCGGCCATTTTAAGACGGGACGGCTCTGGTGCGTTGTGATGTTGGTGGTAAATAGGATGATTTACCCACATAAATGTTCGGAACTCGTTGAATTATTTTCGGATATACAAACAGTATATAACAGTTTATTACGAAACTTACTAACGTGGCTATGATTCAGGCAAAATGTTTATTATTATTGTTTATAAGCACAGCATAGTTGTTTGTCTCACCTCTTGTGTCTTATCTAACAAGAAAAATATTGGCTGTTATGTTATGAGTGATCGAGCAGCCCTGTCCCAAGATGGCCGCCCTGTGACGACATTACTTCTCATTGGCTCACAGCATGACATTTATGTTTCCAGAATTATTATTTATACATTTGTATTTATTTTTTTGTACAAGTATCTAAGTTGATGTGTCGAATCTGTTGCTCTCCGTCATTCACTTGCATTTACCTAAAGTATGCTAGCTTCTGATTGGTTAGTGTTAGTCAGCTGATCAGGAAGTGTTGTGGCTCTAGCTGCCGTGTATCACGGGTAAAGTTTGCCAAATTTGCCACTTAATAAAATCGTAAATTTAAGAGTTTTTTTCTTGTAAATTTACCACTTTATAAAGTCACAAATTTGCCACTTTATAAAGTGGCAAATTTGTGAGTTTTTTCTCTCTAAAAATATATATATTTATACGTGGCCCTCATGCGCCGTCGTACTTTAGCAACGGATATTTGAACATAAATGGTCCTCAACCCTCACGTGTATATTCTTTATCCTCCCTCTCATATTCTTGCAGTTTACTGTTTTACTCAAAGTAGAAGCAACTGTTATTCATTTGTGTCTGTGGCCCAGGTAGGCACACCAGAAAGAATGAGCAGAACATGGCGTCAAAATAATATTTTTTTATATTTGCCACACCAACTATAAATAAGTTCTGCAAATATTTTTTTATCATTAGTCAATTTGGTCCCAATTGGAGAAAATTTTGATGGAAAAGGCCAAAATGGTCCTCAAATTTAACTCCGACCCAACAAAAAAGGTGAAATAAAGTCAGGTAAAAGGTGTGATGACGCCTCGCGTCAATGGATCAATGACGGCCCAGAGTCACTTACCGCTGCGGAGCCATAGCAAATAATTTGAGAATGCAAATCAATTTTCCCAGTTTGGAAAGTGTGGTTTATTTCCCCGTGACCGACGGCAACGCTGCCCAGATGGATACTGTAACGTCGATGGCATTAACGCCGCGGCTGCCGTGAAACGCCTGGCGGGGTTTTATCGTGACATCAGCGAACCTCGCGCCGGCTGACTTTCACAGCTCGCACGGATTGCTGATAACCTTGCGGATTTACGGGGCCAAATTACTGAGCCGGAAACTTCTCCTGGTGTCTCGTATGTTAAAGACTTCCTTTGCTTCTCAAACTGTTTTTTTTTTTTTTTTTTTTTACGTTCATCTTGAACGTGAATCTGTTTATGCTCCATTTTCAGGTTTTGGTTTTGCATGGCTGTTAGTAATGATATGTTTGCTTGTTAGCCGCAACAGTCAGTAAAAAAAAAATAAACAGATGACGCATATTCTAAATCTCCTTCTTTATGAATGGTCCTTATTGGTTTGTTTTTTTACGGTAATTAAACCCTCCATTTTCCAAATGTATATTTCAGCATGCAGCCTGCTTGTGTAACTTTTTGTTGTTATTTGCAGTCCCCATCTCCAATCTGTTCTCGCCTCGCCAGCGCCCTCATTGATCTTCCCTTTTGGCCAGAAATCCCTCCTGTGGTAAACACATTGATCGCGGCGGCTTGTCGGCGCCGCTAATTACTGAGGGGACCGTGTCACTGTCAGACGCTTATCTGATGCGCGTCTGGCTTTGACCGCTAATGAGATGCCTGACGTAACCTGGTGTAAACATGGCCGCCTCACATTCATCCCGCTCGTTATAACGGAGCAGCCGCGGTGGCGGTGGCGCACAATTACCCGAAGAGCGCCATAATAATAATACGTTTGATTTCAATGCATGCAGCACAATCTTGCATCAACTTGCTGGCCCCGCATCTATGCGAGAACTTTTATTGATTTGAAATTTAATAACAACAATTGCCAATGCACCTTTTGGCATGTGTCACTATATGTGTATTATACTGCCCCCATGTGGCCAAGGTGTGCACACCAGAAGGAACAGCACAATGTCTATTGAATTGAAGCCAAAAAAAATACTCTTGATATTCTGTTAAATGATGTCAGGATTGTACAGTTTATGAAGTACAAATTTATATAGTGATATTTTTCTTAAAAAAAAAAAAAAACGCATTACAAGAATGTCAGATTCAGTCAACCTAGAACATTTATTAAACAACAGACCAGGAAGGAAGTCAACCGCCCAGATTACAATCTCCTACCCGTTCTGAAGCGCATTTTGCTGAATCTCCTCTTTTTATTGGGTTAGGCCTTGGTTTCATAGCCTATTGCTGCTCTAAAGGGTTTGGGGATCCACATAGCCGCAATGTGACAATCATCCCGTATATGACTCATTGCGCAGACAATAATGCAAACGTTTTTCTTCAGCGCGGAAAGTCAAAGTTCACAAATGTGTCCAGCCGCTATCATGTCAGGTTTCAGTTTTGCAACTGAATAAATGCTTTGCAAAAAAGAGTAAATATGGGATAACTTGTGTGCATTTATTCTAACAAAGAATTTCTGCTGTTTTGGGTAGTGGCTGGGGTAAAAAAAAAAAAAAAGAATAGCATTTCTATTCATTCAAGAAGCAAGGAAAGCTGATTTGAGATATGAAAGTTGAAATGCAACAAATCAAACATCGTATCTCAAGACGGAGGGAACGCAGCATTTTATCTTGGTTTTATCATTACATAATAGAGAAACTGCAGTAGCATCTAATTTACATTATAGACCTGATAAATCTTGTTTACCAGCTCTCTTAATCTTTTAAAGTTGATGGCGCTCATATACTCTCTACTCGTCTAACTACAGTCTAAAGATGTAAATTCATCAATGACCACTTATTAACTAAAGAGAAAATATGATACATAGAAACTAGTTGAACATTCCGCATTATTTCCCCCTTGTGTGCCATTAAATGATTTTATATAAGAGCGGATTTGGTTTATTTTGGCTGCAAGGAAGTGGAGGCGATTATGGCTGTGATTAATGGAGGCGTGCGGGGAGGAACGTTTGGCGAGGAAAGAGCAACGATTACCTGGTGGAGGTGTGTCCAATCCGTTTCTCTCAAGCGGAGATTAAACGCGAGACGGGAAGCTTTTATGCGGCTCTGCATCAATCTGCAGAGAGAATCCGGCAGATTACTCGTCGCCACGAAATGATAAAAGGGGGGAAACTTGCTAGGGTGATCCTGAGCAGGTGTGACTCATATTGACCCGTTTTCTTTTGATTTTTGGTTTACTATGACCATATTCTGGGAGCGGAAAGTCCAATTTCTACGATTGTCTCAGTGTTTGGTGGTTAGGATGGATTATATTTCGTGTTCCAGTTTAGGGTTGGTGTTTAGGTGTAGGGTAAAATTTCCGATTTGGGTTTGGGTTCGGCGTTGGGAGTGTCTCCTTTGGTCTCTTGAGGTCTCCCTGATTTGTTGGAATTTAGATGTCTCTGGGGTTGGTGAAGGGCTCTGGTTGGTGGCCTGGTGGGTGGTGTCTGGTCGGTGCTGGATTTCACTTTCCTTTCTTTGGTCCTTCCTCGGGTCTCCTGACGGCCTCACAACTCTGGCTGGAAGTGTTCGGTTTAGGTGAACGGAATGGGATTTTTTAATAGGTTTTAGGTGAACTAATGAATACACGCACACTCGCACGCACATACAAAAAAAAAAAAGAGAGCAATGATGATGACATGTCAAATCGGTAAAATTACCGAATGAACAATACTGAGCTCTCCAGAAAAACAAAAAGGGAGTGTTGAGGATGCCCTTTGACACAGCCATCCTACCACATGTGTTATCTGTTAGGCCACACCCACCAACCAACACCACGTTCTGCATGGACACCTTTTGCACTTATCACCAACACAGTAAAAAGACAGCTTTGATGGAACTAATGACACAAATAACTGCTCTTATTTGCTACTTTACAGGCTGCTGCATTGCGGTGCTGCCGGGCCGGGCCTCACTGTTTGCTGCTCCTTTAACAGCCACATCATGAATTTCATTAGGCCGTGCTGTCAATCTCTCTTACGTCTGCGTCGTCCTACTACCTTGACCGTTTTTTTTATTTATTTATTATTATTATTGTTGAATTCTTGGAGGTGCCAGCATTTATTGCGGCTTCATCCGGCTGCACGTGCCTGCCACACCACCTCTGCCGGGAATTCAATTATCGCCGGCTGTTGTTTTATGATGTTGACGTGACATCCGTTGATGGATTCATTAACTCGTCTCTCGCTGTGACGGGAGAGCGTCATCGCGCGCTTTTTTTTTTTCCCCCCTCCTAATGCTCCCGTGGGACTTGTCCAGGTTTAGACCCGTACTGATTGACCACCTGGAATGTTTGGTCAACACCTTTCAAACAACTGTTGACATTCAAGATGCAAATACAGGACAGTGAAACCTCAGTTGAAGAGCTAAATCTGTTAGAATGAGGATTATTAAATATGTACGAATAGCAGCATTTTATCAAGATTTTGTCTAGTTTGTACTATCATGTCCAAGAAGTATGTGTAGCGGTTTCACAGAAGTATCATGTCTACTTTTTAACAAATGTGTCTAGTTTTATTTTGTACCACACAAATATTTACTCATTTTCTCCCCAAAACATATTTTAAATATTGTCATGGTCTCAAAAAGTATTTGTACCTTTTTTATGTGTTTTTTTTATGCTAGAGCATACAGAAGGCTTTGACGCAGCCTCTGACCTGAAGCAATTGTAGTTATTACAAAAAACGACCAGCAGGTGGCAGCAGAGTATAAGAGATCAACCAGGGCCATGTTGCAAAAAGCTCTTTTCCCAGTGTTTTTAACAGGTTTATGAATAACAGAGGTGGCAAATCCAGGTCCAGAAAGTAAAAAGCCTGCCACAGTTTGGCTTTAGCTGCTTGTGCTAGCTAGCTCCATAGCAGGTAAATGAGCACCTGGCTATAGTCTAATGCTAATTGCTACAAAACAGAAACAGATAGAAATATAAATTTTTCCTGATGAAAGAAGAGACTCTAATCTTTCTTTTGCTCGGTTCCATGTTTTTATAGCAATAGAACACAGTATTCTGTGGGCCTTGCAAAATCTGTCAAAATCCAATAAAACAGCCGGGAGCGAAGGGGGTTGCTTCAGTGAAAATGGCTGCAAGTGAATGAGTTAACATACAACAGTCATGTAGGCCTACTCGAATGTCGGGAATCGAGGAACACATAGGCTGCTTCTTCTTTTTATCAGTTGTCTAAATCGAGCAGGAACAGGAAGTGCTTGGGGGCAGTTTGCTACCAAATATTATAATAATAACATAAAAAGCGAGACGCTCTGCTGGGATTCTGCGCAGGTCGTGGACCGTTTGCAACTTGAAAAGAGCCTCAAATAGCAGCGCCGATGCTAATCTTCGCTCCCTATTTTTGTCCGTGTGCCGCAGGGAACGAGTTCGGCCACCCCGAATGGTTGGATTTCCCCCGAGAGGGGAACAACGAGAGCTACCACTACGCCCGGCGGCAGTTCAACCTGCTGGACATGATGCATCTGCGCTACCGGCAGCTTTACAACTTTGACCGTGACATGAACCGCACCGAGGACAAGTACGGCTGGCTGGCCGCCCCGCCGGTAAGAAGATGGGCTCTTTTTTATATCTTCTTATCTATAAATTATAGCACATGTTATTTCTTAGGACAAATTGATTGGCAAGCGTGGGCACATTCCTGTGCCGGATACTGTTCAGGGTTCAAGTTAGGGTTAGAATTAGAAGTTTGTCAGGTTAAATGTTAAATGTTTTAATTTTTTACTTAAATATTATTTATACTTGGGGTGTCAGGCAATTAAAAAAAAAAAAAATCCTAATTAATCGCATGACTTAAACAGTTAACTTAAAATGTTTTTTTCTGTTTTCATACTCTTGTGAACATTAAAGTGGCAAAAAATTTAACTAATAGAAATATTGCTGCATCTTTTATTCATTGAAACAGTAATGACATAATAATTCAAAACGTTTAGTTAAAATTCAAATATGTACTTCAAAAAACAGGTGTGATATTGATTTGTGTTGAGGCCATTTTTGTTGTTGGTGACAGCTCAGTGCATTTTTCTTTTCATATTAACTCATTTACTCCCAAAAACGTATAAATGCGTTCTATTTTTAATATTACCATGCTACCAAAGTTTGTACGTATTTATACGTTTTTTAGTTGTTGTTTTTTTTTGCTAGAGCCTACAAAGGCTTTGATGCAGCCTCTGAACTGAAGAGAATGCTTGACGCAATGGTAGTTATTACAAAAACAGCCAGCAGGTGGCAGCAGAATATTAGAGATCAACCAAGGCCATGTTGAATAAAGCTCGTTCCCCCACTGTTATAAACAGATTTGTGAATAACGATCAAACTTAGCTATATTCTAATGCACATATCCTTTTTTTCCTGATGAAAGAAGAGACTCTAATCTTTCTTGTGGTAGGTTCGATGTTTTTATAGCAATAGAACACAATATTCTGTGGGCCTTGCAAACTCAAATCAAAATCCAGTAAAACTGCCAGGAGCGAAGGGGTTTGCTTCAGTGAAAATCGGTGTAAATGAGTTAATGGCTATGTAATCTTTAAGATGAAGTAACTTGGGTAATTCTGCAATTTTTAAAATTGTAAAATACAATTTGACCTCCGTCTTCACAAATATATGCATTATTATGAAATTTATTACTGCTAAATTTTGACGTGGCCATGTCTGCTGCGGTGCGACTGGAATTTGAATTCCCCCAGTACAAGCTTTCCAATGGGCGGTCATTAATCACGCGTTAAGAAAATGAGTGGCGTTAAAGAACTTCAAATTAACTCAAAATGAACTGACTCATTTTGACCCCCCTAATTTCTAGCCACCACCGACTAACTTCTTTCTCAAGACAAAGTGATTGCTGAGCTCTTGCAGGCAGATGGAGATAAACGGCTGTCAAGTTCACCTTGGCGAGGTTTCCCTCGCTCTCGGATTTAGCTCTCATCCGGCGCCGTCGCTCTTCAATTAATAGCGGCGCTTAGCCGAGTGTTTCTCGGCACTAGCGAGATGATGTAAACGCAGAGTAAATTGATCGGGATTAGGCGCGAGTGTGCGTAATTGATTTGCGGGTGCGTCGTCGCAGCGAGAGAGCCTCTTCACCTTGTTACTCTCCTGACCGCCGCCGCCGCCGTCCCCCCGCCACGCCAACTCGGGATAATTACAACCATGACTGCCTCTCGGCCGACATTTTTTTTCCCCCTTCGTATCGATCGCGAGTCATCTACTTTTATTTCCCAAGCGCCTGTAACTGAAGTGGGGGAAAGTTGCACTGAAGTCATCATCTGGCTGCGTTTTGCTGCTGATGCACAACCTTCAAATCATTGAATTTTCGCTGAACTTAAAAACGATTCATTCATCGAAAGAATCGGCGTCCCATGCCATTATTTCAAGTCATTTTTCGGAAATACGCTCTGTTGCCATATATAGGTATTTGTTGAAAATGATCCGTCGTCTCACGTTTCAAAACATCCAAATTCATTAGAGCCTCAAACACTTTAATGAGCGACAAGCAACTCGTGAATCACAAAAGACGTTTGTTTGTTTGCTCATTTATTGTTTGTGTTGACCCGCTGGGAGAAAAAGCTGCTTTGTCACTTTAAGGACAAATGATAGCAAATTTACTTTTTAATTGTTTGTGTACAAAAGGTTGGCTCTTGGGAGTGTCTGCCCAACGATAGAGAGTGAAATTAAACTAGCCCACTAATTGTTGCAGAGCTGCTAATTTTCCAAAATGTGTTTTAAAGCAGCGGTGCCCAACCAGGAGCAACACAAAAACTAGGGCATTTTGTAGATATAACAATAAATGTCAAGCCGCATTTTTAGGCAACTCTATTAGCAGCGCCAACATAACAAGGCACCACAGAACAAACATAAAATAAAATAATAATAATAATAATGTGTTTTAATGGGGGGGGGGGTTCATTTAGTCCTATATAACTGCGAGTTTTGTTTTATTGTCCTGAGTTTCTGTCCTGTTTATTATCAAATATCCGTATCTTAAAGGACCACATAGATGCTATTATTGGCTGTTAGCGTTAGCCTTAAAATAGTAGATTAAAAGCAGCAGAGTTTGTGTTGAGTCGTTGCTTAAAAGGTTGTAGTACCACAACAGAGATGCTATTTAGTGTGTTAGCATTAAGCTAGCAGACTGAAAAAGCCTAAGCTGCCATATGTGGTTTATGTTTAGTTTGACAGTACTGGGAATGATGGAAAAACACTTTGAAAAACACCCGTTTATTATCAAATATTTGTATCTTAAAGGGCCACATAGATGCTATGATTGGCTGTTAGCGTTAGCCTTAAAATAGTGGATTAAAAGCAGCAGAGTTTGTGTTGAGTCGTTGCATAAAAGGTTGTAGCACCACAACAGAGATGCTATTTAGTGTGTTAGCATTAAGCTAGCGGACTGAAAAAACCCTAAGCTGCCGTATGTGGTTTATGTTTAGTTTGACAGTACTGGGAATGACGGAAAAACACTTTGAAAAACACCAGTTTATTATCAAATATTCGTATCTTAAAGGGCCACATAGATGCTATGATTGGCTGTTAGCGTTAGCCTTAAAATAGTGGATTAAAAGCAGCAGAGTTTCTGTTAAGTCGTTGCTTAAAAGGTTGTAGCACCACAGCAGAGATGCTATTTAGTGTGTTAGCATTAAGCTAGCGGACTGAAAAAACCCTAAGCTGCCGTATGTGGTTTATGTTTAGTTTGACAGTACTGGGAATGATGGAAAAATACTTTGAAAAACACCCGTTTATTATCAAATATTCGTATCTTAAAGGGCCACATAGATGCTATGATTGGCTGTTAGCGTTAGCCTTAAGATAGTAGATTAAAAGCAGCAGTTTGTGTTGAGTCGTTGCTTAAAAGCACCACAACAGAGATGCTATTTAGTGTTAGCATTAAGCTAGCAGACTTAAAAAGCCTAAACTGGTTTTAAATACAATATGTGTCATTTTATGTTTAAATTGATAGTTAACCGCAACTGAGAATGACAGAAAAACATTTTGAAGCTTTTTTTTTTGTAGCCACCAATATCAGTATCCAAAATCCCCTATTAGATGGGCCCTAAAAAAAAAACTGAGTTGAGTTTTGGATGTCATTCTATTCTCCAGGGCATTCGCGTCCGCGTGACATTGATAACGCCCGCTAACGAAACATTAGCATCAGTCCGGTCGGACTTTGCCGCGCGCGGCTGAACCCGGCTGACAAGCGTTGGCGTCTGCCGAGATGAGCGCCACCTGGAATCGGCAAACGTGCTGACGTCCCGCTGATACATAGCGTGCCGCTTTGTAATCCTCTAAATCCGCGCATCGGAGAGGAAGATGATGACTATTCATGCGGCGCTCTGGTGTCCTCGCTGTCTCCCCTGCAGGCCTTTGTGAGCGCCAAGCACCAGGAGGACAAGGTCATCGTGTTTGACAGGGCCAACGTGCTCTTCATCTTCAACTTCCACCCCAGCAAAAGCTTCCAGCACTACAAGGTGGCCGTGCAGGCGGCAGGAAAGTATCCTTTCTCAGCTGGCGTCTCGTGTGGCGCCGGAATCCTGTTGCTTGTTAATGACAGCTGACACGCGTGGGTTAAATTGTCTCGCGCTTTACATTTTATAGCTGATGTCTTTTGATGTTTCAGGAAATATTGACACTAGCTACAGTATGTCAATAAAAGAACTAGGGATGTAACGATATTAGGGCCCGACCGATTAATCGGCCACGATTTTTATCGGCCGATTATTGGCCTTAACCAAAACAATCGGCCAATTGGGCCAAATGGCTGATTATTTTCCCCTTGAAACGTTATCATCAGAAAAAAAAGAAGTTTCCGACACTGTGAAAGTACCCTGAATGCTTGCGTAGCATTAGCAACTAGCACATGTGTAGCCTATATTATTCTGTTTATTCTGTTGACCATAAGTGTCCTTTAAGCTGTTTAATGACACCTCAGTTGGAGTCAACTGTAAAACTAAAAACACCACGATAAGAATCTTTATATACTGTATATTTAAACACAAAACAAGCTTCGTTTTTAAAACATCACTAGCCTAGCGCTAATGCTAAAAGTGAAGGGAAGGTCCCATTCAAATGCTAACAGGAAGTTCGAGGGTGTTTTTCCTTCAAATAACGAATATTCACAAATAAATGCTGTGGGAACACAATTGTATGGATTAAATATATATTTTTAAATAATCGGTAATCAGTATTTTTTTCTGACAAAAATCGGCCTTAAAAATGCATATGTCTGGCCCTAAACGATAACGGCTATATCACAATATTAAAATTGTCACAATATCATCGTTGTCATGTCACAATATTAAAAAGCGGCACATCTGTTAAAAAGGCAAGGTTATGTTCCATGTGTGCAGTTTATTAGTGCAGCTTAATTTTAATTCGGAATGTTTTGGCCACTGCGGCGGTTATCACTCCCATGAATCAGTCATACCAGCAAATATTTTACATTTGTAAAAAATTGAACACAGAATTGTGAACGACAGAACATGATACATTGCGTCGGTAACAGTATTGTGAGTAGTTTTTTTTTATTTTATTTTTTTTAACAGCTAACCTCCTCATAATGATCGCATCGGGAGGTTCATATCGTGATATTTATCATATCGTGACTTTTGGATATCGTTACATCCCTAACAGTGTTGCTTTTCTGACATACTGTGAATGTCCGATTATCGTGAGGCACACGTTACGGACCCGCATTAGGTGAAAATCCGGCACTATAAAGAGAATTTTTTTAAAAAATGAAAATAGTTTTTTTCCATTAATTTAGTTTTTCTTTCAGTTTTGCTTCTCTCACACTTTTAAAAAAAATGCCTATGTTAGCATTAGCCTTAAACTATTGGATTAAAGCCAACACTAATGCAAAATTAAAATGAATCCAATTAGTCGATTAATTGATTGAATAGTCGATAGACTAATCGATTCTAAAAAATATTAAATCGTGACAGCGTAATTATTCCAACGTTCCGGGTTTAATTTGCAATGGCAGAGCAGGAACTGTTGATTTTGAATGATTGAAATCGCTTGCCTCCACTCCAAAGCCTTTCAAAGGGACACATTAGTGCAATTCCCCGCTTTTATCGTATAAATTGTTTGTCAGTTATTAAAGCGGATTGCATGTTTAGATCCATATTTAGTTTGGAGTGCGCCACGTCGCTTATTATAGGAGACAAAAAGGCGTGCCGAGGATAAAAATAAAAGCCACGCAGCAGGATGCGAATCGTGGCCGCGGTGTTTATTTGCAGATGGGGAAGAAGCGCGGAAAGAAAAGAACAACAGCAGCAGCTGCTAATCTCTTAATATCGAGCGCTAATCGGCAGCGTGTTTGACGCGGCGTAATTACAACCTCTCTTGGCGGGGTGAAGCCGGGGCGCCGGCGCCGCTTAATCGCCTCGCCGCTCGCCTTTTGATGTTTTGAAGGAGAGGCCTCCGATGCCGGCTGCTGTCATTATACAACGCGGACGTAAACACGTCAAGTGAGAGTGTGTGTGTGTGTGTGTGTGTGTGTGTGTGTGTGTGTGTGTGTGTGTGCGTGTGTGTGTGTGCGTGTGTGTGTGTGTGTGTGTGTGCGAAAGTGAAAGTGTGCGGGTTTTCAACTTGAGGAGTGTGACAGAAAGTCTGTCTGAGTGTGTGTGAGTGAGCGTATGAGAGGAAAAGTATGTCAGAGCATGTATAAATGAGAGAAAGTGAAAATATGTATGTGTGTAACTGTGTGAGTGAATGTGTGAGATGTGTGTGTAAGAGAAATAGTTTAAAATAGTGTGTGAAAAAGTGTGTTTGAAAGTGTGTAGGTTTGCGTGTTTGAGAGTAGACAGAGTCTCTGTGTGAGATAGTGTATGAGAGTAAAAGTATGTGATAGCATGTATACACGAGAGAAAGTGAGAATATTAATGTGAGAGTGATGTGAGTGCCTGTTCAAGAATGTGTGTGAAAGTGTATAGTTATGTGCGAACATGCGTGTGACTGCATGAGAGAAAACGAGTGTGAACGCGAGTATGTGTGTAACTGTGTGTGATTTTTGTCTGTGTGAGAGTGAATGTGTGTGCACATGTTTTGTGCGTGTAAGAGACTTAGTATGAAAGTGTGTGAAAAAGTGTGTTGTGAGAGTGTGTGGATTTGTGTAGTTGAGCGTTTGAGTGTGTGATTTAGTGAAAGACCATGTGCCTATGAAAGAGTGAGAATATGTATGTGTGAGTTTGTGAAATAGAGTGGCTGAGGGCATGCATGTGAGTGAGAGATTGATGTGAGAGAGTGACATGTCATTTACAAGTGTGTGAGAGTGTGAATGTGCATCAAAGAAAATGAGCATGAATGTGTGCACGTAACAAAAGTATGTGTGAGAGCATGTGTAAATGAGAGATAGTGAGAATATGTTTTTCCTGAGAGTGTGAAAGAGAGTGGCTGAGGGCGTACATGTTGAGTGAAAGAGTGACACGTAATTGACGAGTTTGTGTGAGAGTGTGAAAGTGCATGAAAGAAAATGAATGTGTGCACGTCACATTGTGTGATTGTGTTGCGTGAGAGTGAACGCGTGCGCGTGAGTATTAAATGACGTACGAGAAAGTTTGTGTGTGGATGTGTGTGCATGTTTGCGAATGTAACTTAAGAGTATTAAGAGTGTGAATGAGAGGGTGAGTTTCGGGGTGTATGTGTGAGAGTGTGCGAGCACAAGAGCGAAAGTGGTCACACCCACGTGAGAGTGTGCGCGCGGGAATGCGTGTGCTTGAGAGAAAGTGTGTGAACGTGCATGCGTGGCGTGTGAGAGTGCGAGTGTGTATGTGAGTGTGAGAGTATGTGCGTGTGAGAAGGAAGGTGAAGCGGGCCGGGGGAGATGCAGATGCTCCGACGGGAAGCGAGCGCCGAGGATCCAATTAGGGGCGAAGACAGATGAAAGTGCCACTCAAAGGCAGCCGAGGTAAACAGCAACACGCTGAAAGAGCGCAAAAGTGCTTTTTCATTACAAGGCGGCTGTCACACGCTCAAAGTTTGCTGGGCGGCGCGCGAGGGTCGGCACGGTCACGCGGCTGAAAATAATCGGCGCTCAAGGCTGACCCGAGCCGCTCATGCTTGACTCCACTGCATTGTTTGCAACCGCGCGCCAGCAGAACACTTGACGCATTTTCCCCGCAATTTGAAAACCTTCCCGCGTGTCCTCATAAATTGTCTGTCAAATGCTTTGGTCAAAATTCCGCAGGGAAAATTATTTGTTGCTGATATTAGGCCAGTCGTGATGCGGCAGTTCCTGCCTGTGTGCTAAAGTACCGTCGAGTAGGGCTGGGTATCGATTGTCATTTCCTCAATCGATTCGATTTCGATTCACAAGACTTCAGTTCCATTCGATTCACTTCAATCCGATATCGAATAATTATGGCACCTCAATTCTTCTTAAATGTGATCAAAACTCCACAAATATTGAATTCCAAAGTAACTGGTCAAATGATTTAGTTTATTAATGAAAGTAACACTTTTTATAATTATTTAAGTGTTACACAAGGATCCGATGGAAGTATTTTCATGATCTAATTCAATAATTGTAATATGAATTTAAAATTGTCTTAAAGTGCAAAAAGGTCAGGTCTTGCGTGAGAAAATACTTTTGAATTCACGTGAACAGTAAATTTCAAGAAAACAGTAAGATACAAAAAAAATTGTCCTTTAAAAAAAAAATCTGAAGAATTTATGGGGAAAAGATTCATGGTGTTATTAATCGATATCGGGCTTGAAAAGCAAAATCGATTCGATATCAATTATTTTATTTTTATTTTTTTTTAAACCCAGCCGTACTGTATTGTAGTGCTGTCGCTGTCGAATAATTTTAGAATCGATTAATCTATCGATTATTCAATCGATTAATTGGATTCATTTTAATTTTGCATTAAAGTGTATTGCAAAAGCATTTTTTCCCCTGGTTACGGTTTATTAACCACCAGTGATTGATGGATATTTAATGCTTTGTAATTGTATAGTGATTTAAAAAAAAAAAAAGGTGGGGGGGGTTGTCATTGGATTCCGTTATTGTTGTCCAAAGTAAAAACAGTTGCTTGCAAATGTCTTATTTTGATTAAACACAGACGATAATCAGTCTTCTTTCATCAAGGACTACAGAAATCAGTGAACAATTACTGTTGATATGCTGAAATCAGAGAATTTGGACGATTTTTAATTACTTGTTTATTAAAATAGTTGTCGATTAATTTGGCAATCGATTACTTGTCGATTAATCGATTAATTTTGACAGCTCTACTCTACTGTATAGGCAAGAATTCAGATTTTGTGGTTGAATATTGTGCCATATTCAATTCTGAGTTGCCTGTTAGAAGGCTTAATTTGGGGGGTATAAGTGGTGCGTTTCATTCTTTTTTCTTTTTTCTTTTTCCTATGGCTAGGAGCTACACTTTGAAATGCATAAAATCTATGTAAAATGGAGCTGACTCGAAATGTGACAAATAATAGGCTGTGGCAAGCGAGCGGAACTTTGCAGGGTTTTGGGTCTCCAAGCGAGGCCCCGTTGCGACGATTCCAAACGCTCCGTGTTTACGTCCTGCTTCTCCTTTTCAAATTGGCTGCTTTTTTTTTTGGGAGGGAGGGATTGTGTTTGTTAGCGGCTGCAGATGGCAGTCGGCTATTCCCATCGATGAATGCGGATAAAAGGCCAAGATGGAGGAACGCTCATCGATTTTGTCCAATAAGCTGGGAGGGGGAGGCGAGTTTGGGCGGCGTGATTGCAAACATTGCAAACAATTCGGCCATGAGTCTTGATTGCAGAGCCAGACGTCAATTTACTTCTTGTCAGCTTGTCTTTCTGCTACAAAAAAAAAAAAGTAGCGCTCTTTGTCTTGGCCTTTGTCCACATCATCACAACTTTTTTGTTCAACCTATATCATTAAATTGGGATTATTTTTTTTTTGTGGGGGGGGTCCTGGGTCTTTCTGGACAAAATACAAAACCCCAAATAGTTCACAATTTAATGTCCATATACTGTCTGACCTTCAGTTTGTATATTCTTTTTCGTGACTCTTCCAAGGTCATACCAAAGCATCTTGCCTCATTCCCCAAAAATGTATAAATACGTTTTTAAAATACTTTGTCCTTCACTCCCAAAGACGTATTTATACGTTTATGGGTGTTTTTTAATGATAGAGCATACAGAATGCAGCATACTTTGACGCAGCCTCTAAACTGAAGAGAATGCTTGAAGCAATGGTAGTTATTAAAAAAAGGACCAGCAGGTGGCAGCAGCGTATTAAAGAGATCAACCAGGGCCATGTTGCAACAAGCTGTTTCCCCCAGTGTTTTGAACGGATTTGTGAATTATGATGAATATTCAAATGGTAATTGCTGCAAAACCTTTTTCCGTTTTGCAGCAATTAGCATTAGAATATAGTTAGGTTTCATCATTATTCACAAACCTGTTGAAAACAATGTCAAAAAGAGCTTTTTGCAACATGGCCCTGGTTGATCTCTTATACTCTGCTGCCACCTGCTGGCCGTTTTTTGTAATAACTACCATTTCTATTACCATTCTCTTCAGTTCAGAGGCTGCATCAAAGCCTTCTGTATGCTCTAGCATTAAAAAAAAATGTATAAATGTGTTTTTGGGAGCATGGCAATATTTAAAATAGAACGTTTTTATACGTTTTTGGGAGTAAATAAGTTCAAGGCCAAACTAAAAAAAAAAAAAGTGTGTCTTGAGCCTCCTCTTAAAAATACCAATGTGGACCTGATCAATCAAAATTGTTTAAAACAGCTGTTATTATTGGCAACTTTATTTAAAAAAAAGAAAGACCGGCAGTGAGTGAGTAAAGTGTGATAAGTACGTATGCAGAAAGAAAGAAAAAAAAATTTTCCCGGCATTGTACATTTTGAATAACAGCAACACAATAAAGGAGTGTGTTAAGTACAGCAGCGTGTGGGTTTGTCGCTGTAAAAGTGAGTTCATGTCAGGGCCCACGGTGCGACAGCTTTCTCTGACAGCGAGCGAGAGTGACGAGCTGGCACAATGGCCGCCGCCGCCGCCGCCGCCGCCTGTTGCTTGGCGGCTCATCAAACGGCAATCTGGTCCGACGTGTGCGGCGTTTAGCGAAACTCATGTTGCTGCCGTTTTCAATGCAGGTCCTTCGTCCGTTTCACGCCACGCTCAACTGGAACCCGATGCCGTCCGTCCCTCTCAGAGTGAAGGCTCTTTTGTTTTGAGTGACGTATGACGCAAAATGGCCGACGGAGGTTTGGATATTGTTCCAAAATCAACAGGGTTTTTATTTTGGAGAACAAAGTCATCCTTGATTGTAGAGATGTAAAAGAACCCCTCATAAAATATACGTTTTGTCCCGAAGGGTCTCAAGTGTGAATAATGTAGAAAAAAAAATAATAATAATGAAAACACAATGACTAATAATATAAAGCAATTTAATTACTTTTTAACTGAAGCTCCCTCCTGACATCAAAAGTCACATCAAGCTCCTCGACAGAGGTGGCAAATTCAGGTCCAAAAAGTAAAAACCATGACCCAGTTTGGCTTTAGCCCCACATGCTAGCTAGCTAGCTAGCTCCCCGGGTGCTTGTTTAGCTGCTAGGGAGCTAGCGAGGGGCTAAACAAACAGCGGCAGTTGTTTTGACTTTCGGAACCTGGATTTGCCGCCTCAGCTCCTCGAGACCAACTCTTATTTAGAAGGATTTTAGCGCCATCTTGTGTTATCTTGTGCATTGTAGAGAAAGCACAATAATGACTACGTTTTTATCAAATGGCGGAGGACAGGTCCTCGAGGAAATATGTGAATTAGTTATTTTGAGAGAGGAGAGGTGGGGGATTTGTGGAACTCCAAAGTCATCATTTGGAATCGAAAACTGATTCTGTTTGGGGCGACAGACGGATTTTTTTTGCCGTTTGCTGTCGATTTTTGTGGTAAACATGCGTCTGGAGTAATGCTTGTAAAAAGACCTTTTTTGCTGCCCCCCTTTTTTTTTTAGGGGTGCTGTGGATGCCACCCCCCTTTCCCTCCTCCTTTGTACACCCCTGCATACGATTTAACCCTCTATCCCAGGGTTCACCAATTCCAGTCCTCGAGGTTCGGAGTCCTGCAGGTTTTAGATGTTTCCGCCTACCAACACACCTGATGCTAAAGATCAGGATTGTTATCAGGTATGCTGATGAACTGATGATATGAAACAGGTGTGCCAGTGGGCAGAAACATCTAAAACCTGCAGCACTCCGGACCCTGCGCTATCCCATCCCTCACCCAATGAGATTTAACAAGAAATCAGATCAATTTACATCTCATTCAAACCCAAAAATGTAAGAATACGTTTTTAATAATTTTTACTTCACTCCCCAAAACGTATTTATGAGGGTTTTTTTTGTTTGTTTTCGAGCATGGAGAACGCTTTGATGCAGCTTCTGACATGGAGGTGGCTTAAAGTAATGATAGTTGTTACAAAAAAACGCCCAGCAGGGGGGCAGCAGAGTATAAGAGATCAGCCAGGGCCATTTAGCAAAAAAGGCTTGCTAATCGCTCAACTCTCATCAATTCCCATCCGCATGACACAAAAATAATCTTAACATAGCAAATGAAAGTTTGCAAAAAAATGTCTCTTCAACCGTGACTTGTTGAGAATGTGACCGTGAACTTTGCATAATGTGCATAATACAAGTAGAACCGGCGTCACGTTGCGGATGAGCGGCGCCACTCAAGAGTCAAGAGCACAAGGACTTCCTGGAGAGTCTCATGCATTGAAAGTAACAAAAAAAAGTACCTTTCAATGACATTCAGCCCAGTCAATTGGTTTTCGACGGGCTGATAAGTGCGCACTGGATCACATCTTCATCCCTCTTTGCTGCCCCCCCCCACCGTCATTTTTATCCCGCCGTCCTTCACGTGGCGACGGACTCTCCGAGCCGGCCCTCCTTTTAACTCGTCTTCTTGATTGCGCTTGTTTTGTCGCCGCTTCCAGCCGCACAAATTGAATTGCTCAGTTTGGAGTTTTTTTTTTTTTTGTTGTGTGTGCGCGTGATGGACGAGCTTATGTCTTCTCGGGCCGAGTGGCGAGATTGGAAAAGCAAATAGATGTGTCGGGAGATTGTTCAGACACGCGGCTCACGTACGGGGAAAGACGGAGGAGTTTGTTCTTTGCCGCAAAGCTGCCAGGGTTTTCGCTTGAGCCGTTTCGCAGTCGGCACTTTGGCCTTGGAGACGCCTTGTCAGACTGCCAAAGAGAAGTCAGCTTGTTTGGATTTTGGAAGAATCGCATCCGAAGCTCTCTAAGGGCTCGCTTGCGCTCGGCAGTCCGCGTTTTTGGCCCGCTTTACAAGTCCGGTACGTTGGGCTAGTGTGAGAAAAAAAAAAGGAAGGACGAGAAATGATTGACAAAACAAACTAAAAGGCCACGGCGCACTCAGTCAATGACCAATCACAGCTCACCTGTTTTCTGAAGCTGCGCTGTGATTGGTTGTTACCTGAGCAACTGTGATGTCATCCTCAGTCGACAGCAAGTGGCAAAATGGCCGCCCCCTGAGATGGATAAAAACGGCTGGATTTTGCTGCTTAACTCATATTCCACAAATGTAATATTAAACAATTTTTAAAAAATGTTTAAGGTTGGCTTCCACTTTCCTTAACCGACGCCTGCCAGGTACAAAATCAAGCTCGATTCTGACGAGGATTTGTACGGCGGCCACGGCCGGCTGGACCACAACACCGAGTTCTTCACGGAGCCGCAGCCCTTCAACGGACGCGCCCATTCCATGCAGGTACGCCTCACCAATGATAACTTTCCGCAGGAAAAGGAAAAAGACAAGCTATTGATGTTATCCGTTCCCTTTTTTTTTCTTTTCCCCTTTCCCAAAAAGAAAACAAACTATTGAAGTTGCACTTCACAAAAAATAGAACAAACTTGGTGTTGCATTTTCCAAAAATGAAGAAACTACAGTATTGACTTTGCACCTTCCTAAAAAGACTTGATGTTATGATTTCCCAAAAAGAAGGCAAACTATTGTAGTTGCATTTTCCAAAAATGAAAAGAAACTACAATATTGAGTTTGCACCTTTCAAAAAAAATAAAAAATACTGCTGTTATACTTTCCGAAAAAGAAAACAAACTATTGAAGTTGCACTTTACAAAAATAAAACAAACTATTGAAGTTGCACTTCACAAAAAATAGAACTTGGTGTTGCATTTTCCAAAAATGAAAATAAACTACAGTACTGACTTTGCACCTTTCTAAAAAAGACTAACTATTGATGTTATACTTTTCGAAAAAGAAAAACTATTGAAGTTGCACTTCACAAAAAATAGAACAAACTTGGTGTTGCATTTCCCAAAAATGAAGAAACTACAGTATTGACTTTGCACCTTCCTAAAAAGACTTGATGCTACGATTTCCCAAAAAGAAGGCAAACTATTGAAGTTGCACTATACACAAAAATAAAAACTTGGTGTTGCATTTTGCAAAAATGAAAATAAACTATAATATTGAGTTTGCACCTTTCAAAAAAAAAAAAAATACTGCTGTTATACTTTCCGAAAAAGAAAACAAACTATTGAAGTTGCACTTTACACAAAAATAAAAACTTGGTGTTGCATTTTGTAAAAATGAAAATAAACTACAATATTGAGTTTGCACCTTTCAAAAAAAAAAATACTGCTGTTATACTTTCCGAAAAAGAAAACAAACTATTGAAGTTGCACTTTACACAAAAATAGAACAAACTTGGTGTTGCATTTCCCAAAAATGAAGAAACGACAGTACTGACTTTGCACCTTTCTAAAAAGACTAACTATTGATGTTATACTTTCCGAAAAAGAAAACAAACTTTCCGAAAAAGAAAACAAACTATTGAAGTTGCACTTCACAAAAAATAGAACAAACTTGGTGTTGCATTTTCCAAAAATGAAGAAACTACAGTATTGACTTTGCACCTTTCAAAAAAAAAAAATACTGCTGTTATACTTTCCGAAAAAGAAAACAAACTATTGAAGTTGCACTTTACAAAAAATAAAACAAACTATTGAAGTTGCACTTTACACAAATAAAACAAACTATTGAAGTTGCACTTTACAAAAATAAAACAAACTATTGAAGTTGCACTTCACAAAAAATAGAACAAACTTGGTGTTGCATTTCCCAAAAATGAAGAAACTACAGTATTGACTTTGCACCTTCTTAAAAAGACTTGATGTTATGACTTCCAAAAAGAAGGCAAACTATTGAAGTTGCACTTTACACAAAAATAAAAACTTGGTGTTGCATTTTCCAAAAATGAAAAGAAACAATATTGAGTTTGCACCTTTCAAAAAAAATTAAAATACTGCTGTTATACTTTCCGAAAAAGAAGACAAACTGTTGATGTTATCCTTAATGATTAAAAAAAAACAGACTAGTGGTGTTGCACTCAATAAAAAAGAAAACAAACTTGGTGTTACATTTTCCTCAAATGAAAACAAACTGCTGTATTGAGTTTACACCTTCCTGACAAAAAGACACAAATATTGATGTTGCACTTTTCTAAAATTAAAAAAAAAAAATGTTGATGTTGCACTTTCTGAAAACAGGACAACCTACTGATGGTTGTGCGTTCCAAATAAGAAGACACACTATTGGTGGTGCACTTTCCCAAGAAAGAAAAGAAACTTGGTGGTGCACTCCTAAAAAGAAGACAAACTTGATTTGACAGTTTCCTAAAACACAAACTAGTGGCGTTGTTGTTCATTCCTAAGAAGAAGAGAACAATCAATATTTCACATTCCAAGAAGGCAACCTATCGATATTGCACCTTTCTAAGAGGTCTCTCAGGGATAAAACACTTTTTTATTTTTTGTTTTTCCAGCGAGATTCAATGTATAAAAATCAAGTACAAAGAACATCACTCCACTAAGCTAGATTGCACTAACTACACTTTCATCTTTACTGTTCAAGAGCTACTACAGTAATTAGTTTGCATCCCACTGAGAGCCGTTCCTAATATTTTAACCCTGTGATGTTAGCCAAACACGCTAACCAGCGTTGCCGATTCCGCCCTGCGAGCGCTCGCCCGCTACGGCGTCCCTTCATGCAAAATGAAAGCGTTTTAATCTTAAAGAAGAAGGGAGAAAAAAATGCACATTTTTCAATACAACTCTGAATCCTCATTAGAATCCGCTTCCTGCGTTTCCTTACGTAAGAAATGTAAATTATTCAGCGCGTTACCTTTTCATGTGCCGCGTGGCGAAGTACTAAAAGGGTGAACGACTCAAGGCGCTGGTTTTGTTTACATGAACTCGACGCGAACCTTGGCTCGTCGCTAATGCAAGCGTCGGTGCACTTAAGCAGATAACGATGTTGTCGTCGTTGCTGTTTTCTCATCGAGGAGCAACTTTTTCTCCACTTTTCGTGGCCTCTCGTCAGCGAAAGGCCACGAAAAGCCGGCGCGTCTTGTAACCACGTAAGTCGGAGGAGGAAAAAGTGAGGCCGATTAGAAAACAGACGCCGCCGCCTCCTGCTTGGCATCGACTTTGTTGTTCGATGGAAACGTAATCAGACGCCGGCGTCTACAGGGGGCGTGAACGTGCCCACAATGTTTTAGTCACCAGCTGGTGCTTTCAAAGTCGGCACCGACTCCGCAAACCGAGAACGCGCCGCCACTCCTGACTCGGAACCAAAATAATTAGATGGCATCAGCATGTTTGCTGACGGGATTTGTCCATGTCGCGAGCCAAAAGCCGTTACGTTACGCCTCCGTTGCGTATCGCGTAAGGGACGGGAAGTGCGACAGCCTCGTCGACTCCCTAAACAAACACAGTGCAGCTCAACTTCTGGCTGGCAGATGTCACGGCTTGTTGCAGTGTGCTTTCGTCACAAGTTTCAAACGAGATTGCGACAACATAAAGATCAAATCCTCAAACTGATGATTTTTGATGTTGTGCTTTCCTACAAAGAAATATTATAAATTCTTTAAAAGAAGACAAATAATTGATGCTGTTCTGTTTTACTAAAAAGAAGACAAACTGATGTTTAAATGTGGCACTTTTCTAAAAGGAAGACAAATTATCAGTGTTGCATTTTCCTAAAAAGATGACAAACTATTGATGTTGCACTTTCTTAAAAAGAAAATAAACTGTGGAATCTGCGCTTCCCTAAAAAGAAGACAAACTACGTTGATGTGGCACTTTCCTTAAAACCAAAGTTAACTATTAATGTTGCACTTTCCTTAAAAGACGACAAACTATTGACGTTGCACTTTCTTAAAAAGAAAATACACTGTGGAATCTGCATTCTGCACTTCCCTTAAAAGAAGACAAACTATGTTGATGTTACACTTTCTTAAAAACAAGTTTAACTATCAATGTTGATACACTTTTCTAAAAAGATAAACCATTGTTGTTGTGCTTTCTTAAATAAAAAAACAAACTATTGTTGTGATTTACCAAAAAGACAAACTATTGATGTTGCACTTTCCTAAAAAGAAGACAATCTCTTGCTATTTAACTTTTTTTTTTATTACACTGGTCTAAAAAGGCGACAAACTATGGATGTTGCGCTTTCCTAAAGAAATTCAAAAAATAAAAATTTTAACTTCCACAAAAAATATGACAAAATGTTGGTCTTGTCTTGACAAAAAAAAGACAATTGCAAAGTTGTAATTTCCCTAAAATGAAGAATTTACACTTGTCTAAAAAGGCGACAAACTATTGATGTTGTACTTTCCTAAAAAGAAGACAATCTCTTGCTATTTAACTTTTTTTTTATTACACTGGTCTAAAAAGGCGACAAACTATGGATGTTGCGCTTTCCTGAAAAAAATAAAAATTTTAACTTCCACAAAAAATATGACAAAATGTTGGTCTTGTCTTGACAAAAAAAAGACAATTGCAAAGTTGTAATTTCCCTAAAATGAAGAAAAAATAACTATTGATGTTGCACTTTCTTAAAAAGAAAATATTTTAGCTGTTATGTTATGAAACATTTCACTTTTTTTGTATATTATTTTGTTAGTTTTTTTTCTTTTTCATTTTATTTTATATCAGATTAAATGTACAAAAAGCAAATAGGTTTTTTTTTGTTTGCTTTCAATTTTGTCCAAATGTGAACCAAACGATGATGATCTCGCTAACGCTCGTGCTACTTTGCTCACCTACTTGCACTGTTGTTGCTCCCGCGTGAGCGTTTGGTCCACCGGTGGGCGCCAAAGAGACCCCGGCAGTGGCTCTAAAGTGCAGCGCTTGATTGAATTGTTTACGGCCGTGCTCTCGCTCTCGCTCCGGCGACTCTTTGGGGAAATCTAAGGCCGTTTTATGTCTGCCTGACTTTTTTTCTTTCTTTTTCATGAGATGACTAATGGCGCTCGGTGGCTCTTGGCCCGCCAAGCGCGCGCGGAATATCAAACAGATTGATCAAAGAGCTGATTAGTGGCAGACGCCTTGTTCTAAAAATAAATGCATTCGTATGTTGCCGTTGCATACGTACCGTACATCAAAGGGCGTCGCTAGGTTTCATGGACCTAAAACTGCCAAAATTATCAAATAAATAAATAACTGAATAAATAAATAAATGACTAAAAGTGAAGATAAAAAACATCATTCAAAAATTAAATACAAAAAATAAATATAAATGGAAATTTATATATATTTTATATATATATATACATACATTTATTAACTACTTAAAAATAAATACAAAAATAAAAACGAGATTCAGAAAATAAAATACATATAAAAATAGAATTAAATATCAATAAATAAAAACGCTCTGCTCTCAACATTTATTTATTTTACGCTGCAGACGCTCTGTCAGGACGAAGTGTTATTCAAATGAGGGGGCGGTCCTAAGCGTGTCTTGGGTTGGGCTCCGCCGTTGCAAACTGCCTAAGTTGTGGTGACAGCGGACAAGATCTATTGCTGCAGCGCTCCATGCAAGCTGGTGAGACTTCATTGTTCGCCGACCCGCTCACTCGACCCTTGAAAGGCAGTTTGCAACGGCGGAGTCCAAACCAAGACATGCTTAGGACCGCCCCCTCATTTGAATAAAATGTCATCCTGACAGAGCGTCTGCAGCGTGAAATAAATAAATGTGACGGCAAAGTGTTTTTTTTTTTTTTTATTGATTGATATTTAATTATATTTAAATATTTTGCAGTGTTTTTTTTTATTTATTGATTTATATTTAATTATATTTATATATTTATTTTTCATTTATTTCCATATTTGTTTTCACATTAATTTTTATTTTTTGCATCTCGTTTTTTATTTTTACTCTTATTTATTTATGGCTTTATATATTTATTTATTTATTTCATTTTCTTTTTTTTTTCATATTTTTTTTATATCAGTTTTTATTTCCTCTTTTATTCATTTATTTATTTTGTCATTTATTTATTTTTAATTAGGGCAGTTTTGGTCCTCCATAATAGACAGACAGGAGATGCACAGACAATACAAAAAAAGCAATACAATAATGACATGGTCCACTGTTTAACAACTCTCTCACATGTGTCTTTTTTTTCCCCTTTCTTTCTTTTTTTTGACCCCCCCCAGGTGTACATCCCCTGCAGGACCGCCCTTGTGCTGGCCAATGAGGAGATCGATTACTGTTATTAGAGGACACGCACGCACGCACACACTGTGTCTGATTGGTCCATTTAGATGTCAAGCACTGCTCGAGTCCATCCACCACCAGCAACCCAATTGCAGTTATTAGCAGTGTTCTTTGTTTTGTGAAACACAATTGTGGTTGCAGGGAAACAACACGCAACATCAAGGATTATTATTAGCAATAATAATAAGCAGTCAAATCAGTAATGATAGAATTTATTTTGCACTTTTGGATGTTGACGTTTGGTTTGTGTCGGCAACGCTTCTGTACAAGTGAGGGTACCGTTATACTTAATGAGTTGGATTGTTTATAGGTTGTTGCTGTCATGTTAACACTTTGCTAAGCCTTAAAAAAAAAACAACCTTGACACAGTCAGACATCAGCTTGCCAAATAGCGAGCCCGCTACTTTGGTCATAAATCGCCGCAGTAAAATAAAAGGCAAATGTGTCATTTTTACCCAAAACACAATCAAATGTGTTTAGTGTGGATAATTGCTTGTGCTTGGGACTTATTTGGATGAATTTCCTTCAGATTTTGAGGATTTGAATTTTCCCAAAATGGCTGCTTGAAACCAAAATGGCTGACTTCCTGTTCAATTTGGGGGATGGATTCTTGGTTTCAGGGTATCTTTTTGCCCTCGAAATTATCAGATTATTCACACCTTGTCCAGCCCACATATGATTAGCTTTAGCTAGCATTAGCTTCACAATCGAGCATGTCCATCACCTCATTCCGATGAGGGCACATTTGAGCGCCTTCCCTAGTTGCTCAAGGGCGTGAAATTGGCCCTAATGGCTAAAAATAGATTTTCACCAATATACTGTACAAGTCTTAGGCTAAAGAACAAAACTTTTTTTGATTGGCCTTTTCTGATAGACATGTCCGCCACATTTCATGTCAATTGGTGGAACTGCAGTCTGGGCTGTTATTTTTAATTTTTTTATTTGTTTCATAATTTTTCAGTTTTCATTTTTATTTTTTAAAATACTAACTTTAAAAGCAAAAATGTCGGTTTCCATGCACATCACAAAACCAATTTGTAAAGTATTTTCAAAGGTACCCTTCAGGTAAGGTGGCACCGTGTGAGTATTTCCAGCGCATCAAACATTTATGGTGGGGGCATTGTCATGATTAACTTGCTGTAATTTGCACAGAACAAACGGAATTGTGAAATATGAAAGGATTTTTGGATGAGCAACGGCAACACTTTGGACCTTTTTGTCATTGCAAGTGTTGTTTTTGCAGTGTGGAACATTAAAAGGAAAAACGTGCCATCTCGCAAACGTTCATCTCTTTCATGACTACGCAGTTGTAAACGTAATTAACCCCAAAAATCACTTGTGTCACTAAATTTTAGATTCTATTATGGCGGTACTTGAATTTTATTTTCTGAAGTGCTGTTTAGTGCAAAAAGTTTGAGAACCACTGACCTGGTTCACTCAAAAAGACTTTTTTTTTTCTTTCTTTCAAAGCAACTGAGCTCTTTATTGATATTTTTATATGAAAAGACGCATGTGTGTTCTCCCAGCATTCTCCACTGCTGTCAAAGCGACACGTTACGCATACATGCTGTATTCTAAAGAACTCTACCTGAAGATGAAAAAGGGTTTTGATTTATTATCAGCTCCACATATGGCAGCTTTTCATGTGCTAGTAAAAATATATATATATATATTTATTTATTTATTTTGCATACACGTCACACGATCACTGTTTCTCTGATGTGCTAAATATATATATATATATATATATATATATATATATATATATATATATATATATATATATATATATATATATATATATACACATATAGCCTATGTGCAGTTTAAAAAAAAACTTTCAGAGTCAGAGGCTGCGTTTTATGTATTTATTTATTTGTTTTTGCATAATTTCCCACAACATCCAACCGCCTTAGCTATACGGGCAATGTGTAAAACATTTTAACGTTCCTCTCAATTTCAATTTATTGTGCTCAGTGATTCTCAGTCTCGTACGTGGGCGCCACCTAGTGGTCTTAAAAAAATAGTCATAGGCGCGCAAACGTTTTCTTCATGCAGTTAATTTGTTCTGTGCAGTTGTATTTAACTTTTAAACACAATACATTTGCAATGAATCTTTCAAAATAACGTTTTCATATATTCAGTTATATTTTTTATTTAACTTATGTGCAATGTATTTAATTAAATCATTTATTTTAGGTAAACTGGTACAGTATTGTATTTTTTCTATGTTGGGATGCAGTGTTCATTTGCAAACTATGCATAATATTATGGTAGCTTATGGTAATATTAAATGCACCTTTTTAGGCGTAAATACTTGGTACTTTGAAGTTAACAAATATTAATATTAACCGCTGATTAAGGATCAATTCCTTGCCATTATCGCCATCTATTGGTAGAAGGCAGCAAGTACAGTCTTTGACGTTTGTGTCTAGATTTTATTTAATATTTTGTCTGGTTATAAACGTAAGCAAAAGATGAGGGAATATTATCACTTAAAAAAAATACAGCACACGACCTAATTATTTTTTGGTCTTTTTCTTTTTGTAGCCTTGTGTATTGATAGCACACATTTTGACATTGGCAAAAATTAGCAAAATTCATTAAAATCACTTGAAATGAATTAGTCGGGACTTTGAATGTCAGTACATTACTTGTGATTGGATAGCCGGAGTCGCCCCTACCAATATGGCCGCCATGTAGGCACTGCGGTTAGTGTTCCAGTGTCCGCCTTCACATTTTCGCTCTACATTATTTCTATTTCCGCATTAGCTAAAACGTCTTGATATATTAAATCAATACACCTATTAATATATTTATTGTAATGACGCGAATTGTTTTTACACGTAGTCCCACGCTGTTTCTAATACACACCCTACGAATGGTTTGGCAAAAAGACGAAAGTGCCGCTACTTAACAACACACGGTTTTACCCCAACGTCAGCATGACGGCTAAGCGCGATCCTAGTCACTTTGAAACGACTGACGTCAACTATCATACGCATTTAAGTAAGGAGAGGAAAGGCAAATGGGGCGATGTCAAAACGTGAAATAAGCAGTAAGTTACTATTTCCGTTCTTGTTGAAGCTGTACTGGAAGTAGCCACTGGTAAAGTAGCCCCTGCAGGTTGGCTCTCCTCCTCAGGGTGGCGCCAAAACAACGCTTTTTCTCAGCCAAATTAAGACAAAAAGCTTTTTGAGTTTATCTAATGTAAAACGTAAGGTAAAACGTTAATAATAATAAAAATGAAATCAACAATGATGATTATATGGAAAGAACTGTTAGTGCTTTGGTTCCTGGTATTGAAAGAAAGATGTGACAGCTACTTGACTAGTGGGATGCACTATAAGGTTGTAGGAGGATTTTGAAATTGAAAAGTTAAAACCTCTTTAAGAATCTTCATCTTTATGGTCATGAGTCACAAAATGAATCATCTGCATTTCACGCATCACAGCAATAAAAGCCAGTGGTGGGAAGTGGCGACATACAAATACTTTGTTCCTGTGCTTAAGTAGATTTTTCAGGTATCTATACTTACACACCTACTATTTTTAAGATTATGTTTTACTTCCTACATTTGAAAACATTTGTACTATCTATGTCTTTCTTATTCAATCTGTGCAGATGGTCTCACAGAGTTAAAAAAAAAAAAGATGTAGAAGTCAGTCATTGTTGAGATTTTGATTCAAGATCTTGGGTCTTATTAGTGAGAAGGCCCTTTTTAAAAGCACAACAAGCAACGCAGCCAAATGTTAAAAAAAAAAAAAAAAAAAAAGGTAACTTGGACCCACAGAATTGACCCTGGCACACATAACCTATTTGTTGCAATGGAAAAACTGCGACCAACTGGGGCTAAAGCCAAACTGAATTGCCATCGCTTATTTAGCTTTTTTGTTTTGTTTCGTTGGTCTGTTCACAGCATTAGCTAAGCTATAGTTTTAAAGCTAGCTGGACAATAATGTTTTGTTTCCAGAGGTAGCAAATCCAGGTCCATAAAGTAAAAAAACCTGCCACGGTTTGGCTTTAGCCACTTGTGCTAGCTAGCTAGCTCCCTAGCAGGTAACTGAGCACCCGGATAGCTAGCTAGGGAGCTAGCCGGCTAGCACCTGGGGCTAAAGCCAAATGTGAATTGTCATTTGCTTATTTATTTTATTTTTGCAGTCAGTTCACAGCATTAGCTAAGCTATGGTTTTCAAGCTAGCTGGACAATAATGTTTTGTTTCCAGAGGTAGCAAATCCAGGTCCAGAAAGTAAAAAACCTGCCACAGTTTGGCTTTAGCCACTTGTACTAGCTAGCTAGCTCCCTAGCAGGTAACCGAGCACCCGGATAGCTAGCTAGGGAACTAGGTAGCTAGCACCTAGGGCTAAAGCCAAATGTGGATTGTCATTTGCTTATTTAGCTTTTTTTGGGGTCACTTCACAGCATTAGCTAAGCTATAGTTTTCAAGCTAGCTGGACAATAATGTTTTGTTTCCAGAGGTAGCAAATCCAGGTCCAGAAAGTAAAAAACCTGCCACAGTTTGGCTTTAGCCACTTGTACTAGCTAGCTAGCTCCCTAGCAGGTAACCGAGCACCCGGATAGCTAGCTAGGGAGCTAGGTAGCTAGCACCTGGGGCGAAAGCCAAATGTGGATTGTCATTTGCTTATTTAGCTTTTTTTGGGGTCACTTCACAGCATTAGCTAAGCTATAGTTTTCAAGCTAGCTGGACAATAATGTTTTGTTTCCAGAGGTGGCAAATCCAGGTCCAGAAAGTAAAAAACCTGCCACAGTTTGGCTTTAGCCACTTGTACTAGCTAGCTAGCTCCCTAGCAGGTAACCGAGCACCCGGATAGCTAGCTAGGGAGCTAGGTAGCTAGCACCTAGGGCTAAAGCCAAATGTGGATTGTCATTTGCTTATTTAGCTTTTTTTGGGGTCACTTCACAGCATTAGCTAAGCTATAGTTTTCAAGCTAGCTGGACAATAATGTTTTGTTTCCAGAGGTGGCAAATCCAGGTCCAGAAAGTAAAAAACCTGCCACAGCTTGGCTTTAGGTTTTTACTTTTTGGACCTGGATTTGCCACCTCTGTTTTTGTCCCTGTGTGATCCTGAAAACGTCGGCACAAATCTGTCTTGTTTTGCCAACAGGCGACATCCCGCCTCTCAGGTGTGATGATTCCGGAAGGCCTGAAGCGCTTGGGGAGGCAGCTGGTGCGCATCAAAGTGGTGGACGCCACCATCAACGACAGCCGCCTGTCGCGCTGCCTCAACACGTTCGACCTGGTGGCGCTGGGCGTGGGGAGCACGCTGGGCGCCGGCGTCTACGTGGTGGCCGGCAACGTGGCCAAAGAGAGTTCGGGACCGGCCATCATCCTGTCTTTCCTCATCGCGGCGGTGGCGTCCATCCTGGCCGGCCTGTGCTATGCCGAGTTTGGCGCCTGCGTGCACAAAACGGGCTCGGCGTACCTTTACAGTTACGTGACGGCCGGCGAGTTGCTGGCCTTCATCACCGGATGGAACTTGCTCATGTCGTACGCCATTGGTGAGACTTTAGAGATTCGTCAGGTTGGATAATGGGGAGTGATAGACCGATGTTTTTTTCAAGGCCGATACCGATTATTAGTAGTCTAGGAGACCGATAACCGATATTTTAAGCCTATATTCAGTAACAGAGAAAATATTAGCATCAAATTTAAAATTTATTTTTAAGTATATGAAGAATTGAAAGCGTTGTTTAAATTTTATAACACAATTTTCAAAGAGCTTCCTTATTTCTATTTACATACCAATTATTAGTTGACGATAACCGATATTTCAAGCCAATATTCATTTGCAGTAAAATATAAACTATTAGCATCAAAATAGTTTAAAAAAAAACAGCCTTTCTTTTAATTTTTAGTATATGAAGAATTGACAGCGTTGATTAAATGTTATAACGAAAATTTCAAGGAGCTTCCTTTTTTCTATTTATATACTGATTATTAGTAGTCAAGGAGACCGATAACTGATATTTCAAGCCGATATTCATTTGCCATAAAAGAAAATATTAGCGTCAACATAAAAAATACAACTTTTTCTTTTAATTTTAAATATTACATTTAAAGTGGAAATTTAAATTAATCCCTAAATGAAAAGTTCCCTGTATCCAACTGAGTAACAAATGCATGCGAATGTAGCTAATTTGTTTTTTTTTGTCCGGGTTTGTAAATGGTTTCAAACGATTCGCAGACAGTGAAAAATTGTCTTAATATGTTCAAAATGTCTTTGCGACAAGTACGATCTCTCTGTGAACATCTGATCAAAACCCGAAATCGGCTATGTTCGCAAGCATTCACCGCTCAGTGAGATACCAATTTTATCGGCCTTCAGATTCGTAAAAAGGCCGATATTTGTCAAAATACCAAATATTGGCACCAATAATCAGCCCGGCCGACAATTGGTCCATCCCTAATAATGGCCATTTAGTGTGATTTTGTAATATCAAATCTCACTATCTTTGGAGGAGGCAAGTTTATCCTAGTTAAAAAAAAAAAAATTTTAATCAATTTGGTTCGGGATGTGGCCATGACTGCCAAGAGATGAAATTTGGTATCCATCTACTAAACAATTTTATGAAATTCAGGGCCCGAATTTTGGTCCTATCGAAACACACAAAAAGGCCAAATTGGTGATGCCAAACTACCAATAATTTGTCTTTGCCATTGTGGACGAGCATGATGATGACATTTGATGAGTCGGCGTAAGAGATCACATCCTGAAGTTCTCGTTTTGTCCGCAGGCACTTCCAGCGTGGCCAAAACGTGGAGCGCCACCTTCGACACGCTCATCGGAGGCCGAATGGAAAGGTGGAGCAAAACCAACATGCCCATGAACTCGCCTGGCGTCCTGTCCGAATACCCCGACATCTTTTCCGTCTGCCTCATCGTGATTTTGACAGGTCAGAACGTCTCCGTTGGAAAGAAAGGATTACGTTAGCCAAAAGGGATTAGGCAGTCATTTGGAATCTTTTGGGGGGAAAAAACAAGACTTCAGTTGCCTTGACTCAACCATTCCGGCTTGCAAAAAAAAAAAAAAAAGGAACTACTTTTATTATTATTATTATTATATTAAGTTAAAATTATGCTTTTATGCTAACGTATGACAAGTATTGAAAAATAGCTCAGATTGATTGTGGCTTGATTGTGATGCGTGTTCAGTGGAGGTTGGATTTTAGAATGTACTCTAAAAATGGCGACCAAATTAAATTAATAGCTCTTTATCACCTTATTGTTTAGAAGTGTTTTTTTAATTTAAAAATATGTTGGCACTTTTTAAATGTAGGAAACAGCTCTAGATTTATGTTATTGTGACTTTTTGTCAAATACAACTTTATCTCTAAAAATATTGTAATTTTGATTATTATAATTTTATTTTTTCTTGAAAAAAATGCTGCTTTTTTCTTGAAACATGGCTTTTTTCTTATTAAAAAATTATTTGTTTTTCTTGAAAAAAAAAAAATCTTTAAGAAAATGACATTTTTCTGAGGATTTTTTAAAAACTCATTTGCTCCCCAAAAATGTTTTAAGTGTCCCAAAGACGTATTTATACATTTTTTGTTTTTTTTTAATGCTAGAGCATACAGCAGGCTTTGATGCAGCCTCTCAACTGCTCAGAACGGTTGAAGCAATGGTAGTTATTACAAAAACCACCAGCAGGTGGCAGCAGAGTATAAGAGACCAACCAGGGCCATGTTGAAAAAAACCCCTCTTTTTTACTCACATTTCTAAATAGATTTGCGAATAAGGATGAAACTTAGCTAAATTTTTATGCTATAGATAGAAATATACTTTTTTTTCCTGATAAAAAGAAGAGGCTCTAATCTTTCATTTGGTAGGTTCCATCTTTGTATAGCAACAGAATATTCTGTGGGCCTCAAAATCCAGTAAAACAGCCGGGAGCGAATGGGGTTGCTTCAGTGAAAATGGCTGCCAGTGAATAAGTTAATCAAAATGTATTTGTAAAATATTGACTTTTTTTTCCCCTCCAAAAATGTGTTGTTGTTTTCACCTCAAATGGATCATTAGTTGTGCACATTTGGAACGTTTTTGCAGGCGTGCTGGGCTTTGGCGTGAAGGAATCGGCGCTGGTGGGCAAAGTGTTCACCAGCGTCAACATGGTGGTTCTCCTGTCCGTGATGGTGGGCGGGATGATCAAGGGAGACGTGAGAAACTGGAACGTGAACCCCGACGACATTCTCAACGCCGCCAACGCGTCCTCGCCCAAGTGAGCAGCGGAAAAAAAACACTCGATGGTCCCCAAATGCAATCCGATGGCTTTCTCAGTCTTTGTGTGCTCCTTCAGCGCGACGCATCATTCGTCTTTGAAGGAAAGTTTGGGTTCGGGGGGCTTCATGCCTTTCGGCTGGACGGGGGTCTTCTCTGGGGCCGCCACCTGCTTCTACGCCTTCATTGGCTTTGAATGCATCGCCACGACAGGTGGGTGCCGTCAGGAAATCTGACATTTTGTGCAACTTCCCCTTTTTTTCGATTGCTGATTATGAAAACAGACAAAAAAAAAAAGGAGAATCAAACTTTTTTTTTCTCTCTCCTTGTGAAGAGATCACAAAATCTTGATGTTAAAATACAAACAAAAAAATGGCAGTGTATAAGATATAAAAGTCTCTGTGTAAATTATTATTAGTAACTGCAATATTGCTTTTATCAAATGGTGTGTTTTTAAAAGAAATTTTGAAAGAAAATTTAAAAAGAAATTAATCTTGCAAGAAGTACATTTTATAAGGGGGGAATCATTAGTTTATTTTTTTTTTTTTTTAAATTGCAATATTTTTTATGAGAAAAAGGAAAAAGTTGAATATTTCAAGACAACAATTTGAGAGAACAAGCCATCATTTTTGCAAGAATAAAGTTTTGTATTATTAAAGGGGAAAAAAAGGTTTTGGAGAAAAAGTTGTAACATAATTTATTTTTTAAGAATTAAGAAAAATAAATTGAATTATATTCTTAAAACACTTTTTTTTTTTTACACACTGAAAATTGAAGAAGAAAAAAGAGGACAGGAAAAAAATTTGTAATTTTACAGAACCACAAAAAAATATTTTATAAGAAAAATGTAATAATACTTGACTCATTGAGACATTTTCAGCAGTGAAAAGTTAATTTTTTTTAAATTGCAATATTTTTTATGAGAAAAAGGAAAAAGTTGAATATTTCAAGACAATTTGAGAGAACAAGCCATCATTTTTGCAAGAATAAAGTTTTGTATTATTAAAGGGGAAAAAAAGGTTTTGGAGAAAAAGTTGTAACATAATTAATTTTTTAAGAATTAAGAAAAATAAATTAAATTATATTCTTAAAACACTTTTTTTTTTTTACACACTGAAAATTGAAGAAGAAAAAAGAGGACAGGAAAAAAAGTTGTAATTTTACAGAACCACAAAAAATATTTTATAAGAAAAATGTAATAAAATTAACTCATTGAGACATTTTCAGCAGTGAAAAGTTAATATTTTGTCCAAAATTAATTTGATAACTTCATTGTTTTCCATATAGAATTAACACTTTTTCAAACTTATTTTTCAACCAGTTCTGAGGTAGCGACCAATCATGGCTCACCTGTTTTCTGGATTTGGTCAGCAAACTGAGCCGTGATTGGTCGTTACCTCAGCACAGGTGATGTCATATTCAGGCGACAGCAAGTGGAAAAAATAGTTTTTAAAAATATTAATTGTACATTTATTTACAATTATTATAACACATTAATTAGTTACAGAAAACACCTGACAGCCACAACCAGGAAAGTGTTTGCGGAGCGATACTGCCACCTAGTGGCGTTTTCTCGCAATCGCTGACATCCATCTCCAATCTTGGCGCCGTGCAGGCGAGGAGGTGAAGAACCCGCAGAAAGCCATCCCCGTCGGGATCATCAGCTCGCTGGGGGTGTGCCTGGTGATGTACGTGGGCGTGTCCACCGCCCTCACCGTCTTGATGCCGTACTACCTGCTGGACCGGCTCAACCCGCTGCCGGTGGCCTTCACGCACGTGGGCTGGCTGACCGCCACCAACGCCGTGGCCGCCGGCTCTCTCTGCGCGCTCTCCACAAGGTCAATGGACACAATACATCATTTTTAATAAATACATTTTTAAAAATGTCATATTACATTCCGTTTGTCAGCGAAAAAGTAATGTTAAAAAAAAAAAAAAATGCTGGAATGTTCCAGAAGTATTTTTCTAAAAAACAGTCAATTTTTTATGAGGGAAAAAAAATAAGAAAAAAAGTATTTCAGATTCACTTTTATTTCTGTGATTGTGTTGTAATGCTACATAAAATATTTATTTACAGGAAAATGGCATGTCTAAGGTAAAGCTGTCAAATTTAATCAATTAATCGATTATCAAATTAATCTACAGCTACTTTAACTCATTCACTGCCATTGACGGCTTTAGATGTAAAAAAAAAAATTCAAGAGTATGAAAACCTAGAAAAAAGTTTTTATTGTACATTAAGAACAGATATAAAATTTGTGATTAATCGTGAGTTAACTATTGAAGTCATGTGATTAATTACAATTAAAAAATGTAATCGCCTGACGCTCTCATTTTTAATAATCTTTTTTTTTTTTTAAATAATCTCTTTTCAAAAAAGAAACGATTATTAAAAATGAGGTCATCAGGCGATTTAAAAGTTTGAATCCCCAAAAAATAAATAAATCCCAAAGCAAATATTGACCTGCTGGCGTGTGTGTGCAGTTTACTGGGCGCCATGTTCCCCATGCCCAGAGTCATTTGGGCCATGGCAGAAGATGGGCTGCTCTTCAAATGTTTGAGCAGAATCAACAATCGCACCAAAACGCCCCTCATCGCAACCATCGTGTCGGGCGTTGTAGCGGGTGAGTCCGAAAACGCGACATTCGCAACTTTTGCATCGGCGCAGCTGGGAAAACTTTCAAATTGACTTTTTTTTAGGACTTGGACTTACTCAGCTAAAACTAACGAAGGCTTGACTTGGTTGTTGTTTTTTTGCCACAGTAAGTCGTTACTCGGTTCAAACTTGACTTATTCGCTTGAAATTTGAAGGTTCAAACTTGACTTACTTGAAGTTTGAAGGTACAAACTTGACTTATTATCTTGAAATTTGAAGGTTTAAAATTATTCGCTTGAAATTTGAAGGTTTAAAATTATTCGCTTGAAATTTGAAAGTTCAAACTTGACTTACTTAAAATTTGAAGGTTCAAACTTGACTTACTTAAAATTTGAAGGTTTAAAATGATTCGCTTGAAATTTGAAGGTTTAAAATTACTGGCTTGAAATTTGAAGGTTCAAACTTGACTTACTTAAAATTTGAAGGTTCAAACTTACTCGCTGGAAATTTGAAGGTTTAAAATTATTTGCTTGAAATTTGAAGGTTCAAACTTGACTTACTTGAAATTTGAAGGTTCAAACTTGACTTACTTAAAATTTGAAGGTTCAAACTTGACTTACTTAAAATTTGAAGGTTCAAACTTACTTGCTTAAAATTTGAAGGTTTAAAATTACTGGCTTGAAATTTGAAGGTTCAAACTTGACTTACTTAAAATTTGAAGGTTCAAACTTACTCGCTTGAAATTTGAAGGTTCAAACTTGACTTACTTGAAATTTGAAGGTTCAAACTTGACTTACTTGAAATTTGAAGGTTCAAACTTGACTTACTTAAAATTTGAAGGTTCAAACTTGACTTACTTAAAATTTGAAGGTTCAAACTTGACTTACTTAACATTTGAAGGTTTAAAATGATTCGCTTGAAATTTGAAGGTTTAAAATTACTGGCTTGAAATTTGAAGGTTCAAACTTGACTTACTTAAAATTTGAAGGTTCAAACTTACTCGCTTGAAATTTGAAGGTTTAAAATTACTCGCTTGAAATTTGAAGGTTTAAAATTATTCGCTTGAAATTTGAAGGTTCAAACTTGACTTACTTGAAATTTGAAGGTTCAAACTTGACTTACTTGAAATTTGAAGGTTCAAACTTGACTTACTTGAAATTTGAAGGTTCAAACTTGACTTACTTGAAATTTGAAGGTTCAAACTTGACTTGCTTAAAATTTGAAGGTTCAAACTTGACTTACTTAAAATTTGAAGGTTCAAACTTGACTTACTTGAAATTTGAAGGTTTAAAATTACTGGCTTGAAATTTGAAGGTTCAAACTTGACTTACTTAAAATTTGAAGGTTCAAACTTACTCGCTGGAAATTTGAAGGTTTAAAATTATTTGCTTGAAATTTGAAGGTTCAAACTTGACTTACTTGAAATTTGAAGGTTCAAACTTGACTTACTTAAAATTTGAAGGTTCAAACTTGACTTACTTAAAATTTGAAGGTTCAAACTTACTTGCTTGAAATTTGAAGGTTTAAAATTACTGGCTTGAAATTTGAAGGTTCAAACTTGACTTACTTAAAATTTGAAGGTTCAAACTTACTCGCTTGAAATTTGAAGGTTCAAACTTGACTTACTTAAAATTTGAAGGTTCAAACTTGACTTACTTGAAATTTGAAGGTTCAAACTTGACTTACTTAAAATTTGAAGGTTCAAACTTGACTTACTTAAAATTTGAAGGTTCAAACTTGACTTACTTAAAATTTGAAGGTTCAAACTTGACTTACTTAACATTTGAAGGTTTAAAATGATTCGCTTGAAATTTGAAGGTTTAAAATTACTGGCTTGAAATTTGAAGGTTCAAACTTGACTTACTTAAAATTTGAAGGTTCAAACTTACTCGCTTGAAATTTGAAGGTTTAAAATTACTCGCTTGAAATTTGAAGGTTTAAAATTATTCGCTTGAAATTTGAAGGTTCAAACTTGACTTACTTGAAATTTGAAGGTTCAAACTTGACTTACTTGAAATTTGAAGGTTCAAACTTGACTTGCTTAAAATTTGAAGGTTCAAACTTGACTTACTTAAAATTTGAAGGTTCAAACTTGACTTACTTGAAATTTGAAGGTTCAAACTTGACTTACTTAAAATTTGAAGGTTCAAACTTACTGGCTTGAAATGTGAAGGTTGAAACTTGCCTTGGTGTCACCTGACATGTTGTTTGTTGTTTGTTGTGCCGGTGCAGCCGTGATGGCGGTGCTGTTCGACCTGCGTGATCTGGTGGACCTCATGTCCATCGGCGCTCTGCTGGCTTACACGCTGGTCGCCGCGTGCGTGCTGTTGCTCAGGTACGTCGGACCCCGGGTTACGGCTCGGGGATCCCATTTTGAGAACTGTTGGTCCAATCAAGTCCAACGTCAGGTCTAAAATGATGTATGGTGTCAAAAGGTACAAGCCTGACAAGAGCGCCACCTGCGGGACGGCCACTGAGGAGGTGGAAATGGTCACTGAGGGCGACGTGGACATCCGGAGAAAAGATCTCCGCGCCATCATCAGGTGGCTCGTCTTCCATCCCGACAAAGAGCCCACTCCTCGCTCCGGCTTCGCCGTCATCATTTGCACCTGCGTGCTCGGTAAGAAGCAAATTGGCCTCATGAAGGTGGGATTTGTTTCTGGGCAAAAAAGGGAGGAAAATAAAAATCACAATAACATGCTTCCAGCATTCCCACAGTTAGTTTGTGTGTAAAATAAAATAAAAAAAATAGGCTTGTGCTTTTTGTTACTGAGCTTTTTTTCAATGAAAGAAAATGTTGGTTCTCACCAGATGTTGTGGCACGAAATAGTTTCTGCAATTGTGTCTTTGTCCGGCAGTGGTTTTGGCGTTCCTCTTCAGCGCCGTGGCCGTCGTGGGCAAGCAAGCGGCGTGGTGTCCTTACCTCCTGGGCGCCATCTTCATGGTGTGTTTGGGCGTCACCGCTGTGGTGTGGCGACAACCGCAAAACAAGGCCAAGCCCTCCTTCCAAGTGATCATTTCTTCACTTCCCTTTTCAAATTTACGGAGAGCGTTCCGGCCGTCACGTCAATGAACGTGCTGCTGTCTACCTGCAGGTCCCTCTGGTGCCGTTGCTGCCGCTGGTCAGCATGCTGATCAACACCTACCTGATGACGCAGCTCCTCAAAGGACCTTGGATGCACTACACCACCTGCATGGCTATAGGTGCTTATTGTTATGACACATGGTTTCAAGTGCTTATTGTTATGACACATGGCTTTAAGTGCTTATTGGTGTGGCAAATGGCTTGAAGTGCTAATTGTTATGACAAATGAATATTAAGTGCTTATTTTTATGACACATGGCTTCAAGTGCTTATTGTTATGACACATGGCTTCAAGTGCTTATTGTTATGACACATGGCTTTAAGTGCTAATTGTTATGACAAATGAATATAAGTGCTTATTGTTATGACACATGGCTTCAAGTGCTTATTGTTATGACACATGGATACAAGTGCTTATTGTTATGACACATGGCTTCAAGTGCTTATTGGTGTGACAAATGGCTTTAAGTGTTTATTGCTATGACAAATGGTTGTAGGTGGTGTTTGTTATGGCATATGGCTTGAAGTGCTTATTGTTATGACAAATGGCTTTAAGCGCTTATTGTTATGGCAAATAGTTGTAGGTGGTTATTGTAATAGAACATTGCTTTAAGTGCTTATTGTTATGACAATGGCTTTAAGCGCTTATTGTTATGGCAAATAGTTGTAGGTGGTTATTGTAATAGAACATTGCTTTAAGTGCTTATTGTTATGACAAATGGCTATAAGTGCTTATTGTTATGACATATGTATTTAAATGCTTATTGTTATGACAAATGCTTGTAGGTGTTTATTTTTATGGCACATGACTTGAAGTGCTTATTGTTATGACAAATGGCTTTCAGTAATTATTTTTATGACAAATGCTATAAGCACTTATTGTTATGACATATGGCTTTAAGTGCTTATAGTTATGACAAATGCTTGTAGGTGATTATTTTTAGGGAACTTGGCTTGCAGTGCCTATTGTTATGACAAATGGCTATAAGTGCTTGTTATAGGTTTATTGTTGACACTTGGATATATGTTCTTATTGTTATGACACCTGCCATATATTGAATTGAGGAGAGGAGCTGACTTTCTTGAAATATATGCTTTGTCGCCTTCTGGCAAAATCTTTTAGGCAATTACAAATCTGCAGATCTTAAATGCAGATTTCCATTTTCTTTTTCAACATTTTAGATTTTTGGGAGAATTTCCTGTCTGTCCAAAGTCTTGTAACTGCTCTCATTTGCAGGTTTTCTCATCTACTTCTGCTACGGCGTTCGTAACAGCGCACTGGCGGAGTGGAACAATGCGTACGACCGAGGAGACGGGCTGTGATTTCATAAAAAGACTCCCACTAACACGGCAAACGAGCAGCAGAAGGCAGCTGACAAACTTTTTGAAGACAGCAGTCACAAAACACTTTTTTTTTTTAATCACACCATCTGTTGTGCTTATTTACTCTTACATAATAGCCCATGTTTATCTTTTAAATTATTTAACTGATTTCTACTCTAATTGGCCGGGCGCAGTACATGAGCAGAGGAAGATGATATTTTTTCACTTAGGAATGTTTTTTTTATTTTCACAATTTGTCAGTAATTCAGGTTGAATGAAAACATTCCATTATTTGTGAGTGCATACATGAAGGTGTACAATTTGATTCCTTTGGCCTTGGCGGAGGTCTGCCAGTAGCAGCCATTGTTACTATATGTTTTCATTTTTATAATCAGAAATGCTTCTTATTTACTTCTTTTTTTTTATCATCCAATTTTGTATTGTACACTTTATTATTTATTTTTTTTTTTTTTTTTTTTTACTTTTGTACAATTAAATCTAAGTTACATGACCCTAAGAGGATAAGTGGTTTGGTTTATTGATGGATGGATTTTGTATTTGATTTTGAACTATCCCAAGTTCACAAATTGGGTGCATTTTACATTTCATTCATCATGAAATTTAAACCGCTTCACAACATTGAAACATGGATTTCAGACAATTGGCTGAGTTGACGTGTGTCAAAGTCACATGTTGCTAGGCAGACTTTGTTAGGCAGGATGCTCCTTTGGAAAAAAAAAGAAGGTTTCTTTTGTTTTTACCTCTGATTTTCAACCTTGAATAAGTTTCATTCGTATCAGTTTGCTTGTGTACTTTCTATTTATATTCAGTGTTCTTAATGCATGTATTTAATACAAGTACGTAAAAGCAAAGCTGCATTTTCACACTCTAATATAACCAAATAAAGCTCCTAAAAATGAATTAACATAGCAAATTTTAGCAATTTAATAACTTTTATTCTGACGTGCAGGAAATACAGTAGTGGCTGCTGAAGTTCCATATATGAGCACCAGGGGGCTCACGTGAGCACGTGGGCGTAGCATCCCCCCTCATCATCATCATCATCATCCTCTTCATCCCTTGCCTATTTTTTTTTTTTCGCGGGATGCTGCAGACTGCGCGTCTTCATCCTAATCACGATTGTGATTATCTGATGCTTTTCCTCGAGATGCACGGTGAGAACTTTTCATGTTGACCTTGTTTATTGCAAAAATGAGGATTTGAGGTGAGCTTGCAGGTGAGGATGAAGATGATGGTGAATATGTTGCTTCTGGAAAGCGAGCTCGTCTCACCTTAAGGCAGTTTTTTTTTTATTTTACAGAATTGCATAACACTATAATGTATTTACACGTGTAAAATAATAATTGGGAAACAGGCTGCAAGTGACTTGTGCTCACGTCTTTAGTTTTTTCGGCCCTGAAAATGTCGTATTCTTGACATTTTGTTAATAAAAAAAAATCTAATAATGACAACAATAATAATGAGCATATTTTGCCACCCCTGACAATAAGAAGGTGGGGCCAACCAGCGGAGCATCAAAAACCAAAGTGATGCCCTCCATTTCCGTCCTCAATATTTCATGAGGCTTCCGCGCAGTCTCTCGCGAACGCCTCTAAATCATCCGTAAAGTCAAAATGTTTTTCTAGTGACGGTTTTTATTGTAGAAGCTCTCCGGTTGCATAAGGAAAGCTGGAAGGAGGACATTTTCAGCAGGCAGGTAGCAGGATGACCTGCCCGACGGAGGGGGAGGGGCAGTGGAGGTGGAAAATGAGTTTGTGAATGCGAACATAAATTTCCCGCGTCTCCCTGGTGCCGTGAAGGCGTCACGTTGGGTCTGTTATCTTCCATCCACAATAATGTACACAGCCCGACGTGTGTGTACATTATTTCTAAATGTGCGTGTAAGTGTACCACAATGTAATGAAAGGGTGAAATGCCGGCCACTTCATTAGGTACGTTTGTTTCTGTTGGGCTGTGCACTTAAAAGAATTGTTTATACACTAGCGTGCTCCTAATTTTGTCAGTTGACGATTCTAACTATTCGGCCCTATTTGGGATAATGCTGCCTTCATGTGGTATCGAAATTATGGTAAATAACACGTTGAGTAGAAAATTGCACGAGAACACCTTATTCAATCCCCAAAACATATAAATATGTTTTTAATACTTTGTCCTTCACTCCCAAAAATGTATGTTTACGTTTTTTTATGCTAGAGCATACAGAAGACTTTGATACAGCTTCTGACATGAATAGGTCGCTTAAAGCAATGGTAGTTACTATAAAAAATGACTATCAGGTGGCAGCAGAGTATAAGAGATCAGCCAGGGCCATGTTGCAAACAAGCAGTGTTTTCAACAGATTTATGAAAAATTATGAAACTTAGCTATATTCTAATTGCTGCAAAACGGAAACAGATACAAATACACTTTCTTCCTGATGAAAGAAGAGACTCCAATCTTTATTTGGGGTAAGTTGCATGTTTTTATAGCAATAGAACAGAACATTCCGTGGACCTTTCAAAATCCAGTAAAACTGCCGGGGGCAAAGGGGGTTGCTTCAGTGAAAATGGCTGGGCATAAGCACTATCCTCTTCAGCCACTTCATTTGGTGCATATGTTTCTATCTGGGTCCAGACGTTCACGTAAAAGGCAAAATCGCAATTTGTGCTCTAGCAAGTAACTGTTAAACCTTTTTTACAGGATCGGGTGCTAAGCTGAAATGATCGCCCCTCAACTGATCGTAACCACAGAGAAGTAAAACCCGCCCTCCCTGAGGCGGACAAACCGCTGAGTCCGAAATGTGCGAGCGAGCAGCGCCGTTGCGGAACGGCAACGTGGCGGAGGACGCGCCGGCCGACGGGAACGCCAACGACATCAGGACGGATGACGAGGGAGGCGGCGGCAGCAGGTTGGCCGGAAGCGCCGCCCCGTCCGAGCGGGACAAGGCGGTCACGTGGGGGACGGACTCACAGTGCGACGACCCCGAGTTGGCAGAATTCGAGATGCTGGAGTGTCAGGAACTGGAGGCCTACCTGGTGGAGGATGGAGAGGATTTTGTCGGGCTGAGGGAGCGCAGCAAGGATCAGCCGTCTTCCAGCGGCAAGACTGCCGCGGACGTGGACAACCTCGGCAGGACGGAAAACGCAGATCAAATTCTCGAGTCCTGGGTGGATCTCAACTTGAACTCCACCAAAGATCTTGTGTCAGAAGCCCACCAGCACAACAGGAACAATAACCAGAAGAATAAAGCCGCCAAAGAAGCCGCCCAACAAAAGGCGTCACCCGTCAGAAATATTTCAACCAATAAAAGCACAGAAGCAGACGAGATCGGGAGCCCTCGCAAAACAAAAGTCGCGCCGCCGAAGATGGTCAAAAAGCAAAGCTCCTTTGAGAACTCCTTGAAAAAACAGAACTCCTTCGAGAGGAGCTTCAAGAAGCAGCTCTCGTTTGAGCACACCCTCAAGAAGCAGTTGTCCTTTGAAAATTCCGCAAAGAACTCCTCGGAGAATGTCTCCCGTTCCTCCAGCCTGGAAAGAAGGAAGCCGTGGGTCAGCTCCAGTCGCCCGCTGACGCCGGCGTCGCCCAGGAAGCAAGCCCCCGCTTCTCCGGCAAAGACGCAGAGTGCTACCCGGGTTCCGAGTAGCGGGATCCCCAAACCTGTCCTTCCTCTGCAGAAAGACTCTGATCCCAAGAGGTCTTCTTCTCCGCCAAAGACCAAAAACGTCCGTCCAAAAATCATCACCTGCGTACGCAAGACTCCTCAAGGCAAATTGCAAGGGAGCAACACAGCATCTGACGGCACCGCGCACCACTCAAAGCAGTCCTCCGGTTCGAGTATGGCAACTCACGCGGGTTCGAAGGTTGGACCACTGTGTAAAGGATCACCGGTGCTCGGCTCCTCGATCCTTGACAAGTACAGGCAGGACATGTCTGGACATTGTTCCTCTGGGATGAAACCTGGAGCCGGCAGTGGTCCTCTGGAGGACTTCCCTGGAAAATGTCCCCATGAGGTAAGATCTAAGACCCCCTCGTTACTCAAATCAAACGGATCACACCTTGTCTTCACGACGTCATCATCTGAACTGGTGGTCTGATGTTTTTCAACAGCACGTCTCTCAAGATGGCGTCTACCGTCCCCCCAGATCTGCGAGGCCTCAGCTGGGCTTGGTTGCTGTCACCAGACAACCCACAGCCAAAACACGGGTTCAGCAAGCCGCTCCAAAGTCTTCATCGGCAGTCCTCAGCCAACCCGGAGCAAACGGCTACCAGGAAGCTTCAGGTGAGAAGCCTTCAAGATGTCTTTGGCTGCGACCTTCATTATTTTCGTTTGGCCGTCTGTCCTTATAGGGGAGCAAAGGAGGTCGGGTCCGGAAACCTCCCCCAGGAACCTCTCGCTTAAAACAGGCCAGTCTGGTCTTCGTCCTCCGGGGTTCTCCTCCCTTCCACCCGCGAGAGTGACCACCACCGCGGCGGGCATCATGAGGAGCTTGTCGTCCATGTCCAATGACAGCCGAACTTCACAGAGTAAGTTTGAGATTAAAAACTGCCCAATTGATGAACAACTGTATAAAGCAATAATGATGTGTTTTCATTTCTGTTAACTTTGGCCAAGGTTATAGCTTTAGCTCTGGTTACAAACTAGCCTCTGTACGTCAATTACTATCTTGTCGTCTCACTTCAATGCATTACCGTCATTAAGCTTAGTTAGCGTTTGACTAGCTATACGGTTAGCTAAACTGTCAAGTTAGCGTATTCCTGTCTTTGGGAGTTTTAAAACAACAAACAAACTTAGATGTTGTAGTTGTTGTATCTCTTATCTTTGAGTCGCTTCTCTGATTAGCTATAACAATAGCAAATGTTAACCTGGTATAGTTAGCTTGATAAAAGCTAACAACTACTGTCACAGTTACAGCAATAAATCAGAATCATAGTCGCAAACAAATTATTTTATAACTTAAGCACATTTGAACTCGTATTGAACTGTAGCTAATGTTGACGGTAGTTAGCAAATATTGTAATTTATAGCTAAAGAAAATGTTAGCTTTAGCTCATCTGATGCTATCACTAATGTTGTTGCGGTTCAGTTTAGCTCATGTTATAACTAATGCTGATAATAGCTGACAGCTAAGGTTATAGCTATATCAGTTGTTAAACTAATGTTGACATTAGCTGAGAAATATTTTAAAGCTTAGAATTAGCACGTATCAAACGAAACTGTGCTTGTGTCAAACTATACAGGTAGACCATTTGATGTTAGCCATTTTAGCTTATACCAAAATGCTGTGCTTGCACCAAATGGTCATAACTTGAATCCGCATTTTATTAACTATAAAAGTGGGTCAAAAGAAAACAGTGCAACCCGCCCCAGTTTTGTCAATTTCCACTCTAGCAAATCTTCTCACTATTGATCGTAAGGCTTTGGACTGCTTTAATTAGTGCGGTCGAGCAAAATTTGGAGTGTCATTGGGACAAAGAGGGATTATTATTTGGTAATGGGCATTGTGAGTGCACAATAATTTGTCACGAAAAAGAAAAAGAAAAAGTGACTGAGCAGCATGTTCCGCTCCTCCAGTCGACTCCATTATGAGACTGTCGGCCCACTTCCAATTATAACGAGCAGAACGAGATCAACTCTCATCTGCACAGCACGCTCCCTGCTGGATTGTTGCAGGGAGCACACGTCGCGCCTCCGGCGTTTTATGACTTTGTTAATAATTGAACATTGAAACGTAGCTGATTTCATGAATATTTAACATGTTTTTGTTCTTTTACTGATGAATTTTGGTGAGAAAACGTGTTCACAATAGTGATGACATACAGTACAGAATACGTTATTGTTATTATTATTATTATTATTAAGAAAGTAGTACTTGTGAGTCAAGTCATGAAATTACTATAGCATAAATGAAAAGTGTACCGACCTTGAACAGAACATTGCTTGAATATAATCACTACTTTATTTTTTATGAATTTTTCTTGTAAAATTGTGTCTTTTTCCTCAATGCAGTGCATAATCTAATTCAATAATATCCTAAATATACAAATAGATTAATTTAACATTTTTACTTTACTCCCAAATTAATTAATTAATTAATTAATTAATTATATTTTTCTTTTTCCTTAAAAAAAGCGTTTTTTATTTTCCTAAAATAAATTACAAATTTATTTCCATAACACTGACATTTTTTTTTTAATCCTAAAAGAAAATAATGTATTCTTGTAGCATTGCATATTTGCAATAATTGTCCTGGAATTTTTTTTATTCCCTCCCAAAAGAAAGCGTTTTCTTGTAGTGTTAAGTTTTTATGTATTTTTTTAAAAACAAAAATTCTGACATGATGACTTTTCCCTTTATCTGTAATGTTACCACAAATTTGTAGAATAATTATTACCATTTTCTCATAAGTGCGATTTAATTTTTTTTCAGCTTTAAGATAATTTCCTTTACATTTTGTAAAATGTGGAATACATTTCTCATAATAAAAAAAAAACAGTAATTTATTTTCCCAACATCTTCAGTATTCTTGTTTAAAAAATAAAAAAATCCTAATATTATTTGCATTACTTTTTTTTAACTCTTGTAAAATTGACTTTTTCATACAGAACAAATTAATTTTGTAGGTCAAATAATAATTTGATTGTATAAATATTTTCTTTCAGTATTAATATTTTTATCAGCATTCTCTGAATAGAAGTTAATACGCATTATTGTAGATAAAAGGTCACATGTACAGTATATAACATAATCCAGTTTCCTAAACAGGAACGGGTTAATTGTGGACAAACTTGTCTTGTTGCCTGTCTCTGTCGTTATTTCTGGCGTAGATGGAAAAAAAAATACATTATCTGTAGTAAATTAATAATAATTCCCTGACGAATTAATGGAAATGAGGTCATTTCTGACAGCACTATTCTCAAAATATGAGAATATGATAAACCTTTCATTTCAACAATGGAGTGTTTGCGAATTTGCACCCCTCAGTGGTCAGAGATGGCATAACAACAACTTTGTGTTATTTTTTTCCCCGAGGAAACCCACAAGATTTAATCACATTAGAAACAAGTAAAGCTATTTCAAGCTTCTTTTTTTTCCTGTATTTGAAAATACTGCTGTCTTTCTGTTAGAAATTAAAAATGAGTTCTAGAACCTCAAAAGTCCTGTTGATTTGTGTTAATGACATTTATGAATTTACATCGCAGCTTGGAGGAAAGAAACACTGAAGGAGTCCGAGGCGTTCTCCCCTAAAAAATGTGCAGTCGTCTCGCCCAAGTCTCAATCCCCTGGTGAGTCCCAGCGGATCACGTTGCGCTCTACTGTTTACGCCGTTTGTGAATGTGTGCGTGTGCGTGCGCAATGACTGTTTGTTACACGTACTGTGATGCGAAAGGAGTCATTGATCCGTGCAAGCGCCGTAGCCAGTTTTTCCATCGTCATCCATCTTCGGCTTGCACTTCATTACGAGCGCCGGCTAGCCCGCCCGCTCACTGTTGCCATGGCAACTGACTCCAGCAGCGGCAGGCATCCTGCTGCATGACTTCAGCAGAACACACTTGAAGAGCAACACGCGGGCAAGTCCAAAAGAGGACAAGTCAATCCATGTCCCGAAATTGGCCGTAACACATTTTGACGACATATGTGATTATTTTACATTTTGTTCTGTTAGATAGTTTACAATCAGAGGTAGCAAATCCAGTTTCAGAAAGTAAAAACCCTGCCACAGTTTGGCTTTAGCCCCAGGTGCTAGCTAGCTAGCTCCCATGGTGCTTGTTTTCCTGCTAGGGAGCTAGCTAGCTAGTTAGCTAGCATCAGGAGCTAAAGCCAAACTGTGACAAGGGTTTTTACTTTCTGGACCTGGATTTGCCACCTCTGATGAGAATAGATTTACTTAACATCGGTTGACCCACTGCTTCTCAACTGTTTTTTTTTCTCCCGCTGTCGCTAATTTGCAACACAATTTAGAAGATGTTAAGAACAAGTCGGAAAATGGACTCTCCTGCCATCTAGTGGAAGAGCCTTTAATTGTTCTCCCTGTCACTATACATCGCTAACATAGATAGAATGAATTATTCGTGGTAAATTGGATCATTTCCCATGGCACGCCTGATGGTGACATCATTTCCGTGTCCGGCATTCCGGCAGTGCGCGGGCGGTCGGGGTCGTCGCAAGAAGTGGACCGGGCGCTGATCAAGCTGCTGAGGGAGCGCTGCGAGCAGCAGGCCCGCCAGCTGCACAGCCTGCAGGCCCAGCTCAAGAAGGCCTCGCTCTGCATGAGCGTCTTCTCCATCACCACGCAGCATTTCTGTCGTAAGGTACGTACGTATGTGCCACATGCAAGATGGCGGCAGTGGCAACGCAGGCCTTTAGACAAACAATTCACTGGTCACCAGTCACTATCAGCACATAGAGACAAATAACTGAATGGTCGCCGGGCAATACCAGGACACATGTTGACAAACAATGGACTGGTGGCCAGTCAGTATCAGAGCACATACAGACCAACAACCGAATGGTCGCCAGTCAAGTCCAGGATGCATAAAGACAAAGAAATGGGCTGTTTGCTAGTCAATGTCAGGGCACGTATAGGCAAACGATGGACTGGTCGCCAGGCGGCATCGGGGCACATGTAGGCAAACAATTGAATGGTCGCCGGTTAGTGCCAGGATGCGAGACAAACAATGAACAGTGAGCATATAGTCAAGAAATTGATTGGTCGCACTCTCCAGTCAATTCCGGGACTTAATATCAACACAAAATGGACTGGTCGCCATTTATTATCAGGGCACATGTAGACAAACGATGGACTGGTTGCCAGTCAATCTTTGGCAAACATTGGAATATGTGCCGCTTATCAGAAGCTAATGCAGTTAGCTAGCGCTAATTGTTGCTAAATTTGCGGCACTCCTTATTCGGCTTTTGTCATGATCGTGTTTCAGTTTAGTTTGAAAGTGGCAGATCCTCACCTAGCCTATCTTCCAAGTCATGGGCAGTACGCAGGCTCCCTCTAGTGGTTTGTGAAGAATCGCAGAATTAAATGTTGAAACGTTAATGTTAAATGGTGCGCACATGCTTTTTAGGTTATTCACGGTTCGACATTCCTAAGTTCAACTTTTTTTTCTGAATAACTCTTCATATGCTTTTTTTTTATGATTCAAGCCCCCATCTTTTTTTTTCTTTTTTTTTACAGAATTTGTTTTCATGGCAGTTATAAGAGAGCTGGTTATTTGTTCTTTTCACTATTTAGGATCGGGATCGGTCTCCATCCCCAACAAATAGTGGGTCGCCATTTTTGATGAACATTTAACGCCTACTATGCTTCTGTATTTTAATATTGGCATTTACTAGGCTGGGTTTTTTTTTTTTTTAGGTGTTACTTGGTGTAAGCAGTTTGAGCCCGTTTTATTTCTTTGGGGTTGAAAGGGTTAAGGAAAGAAGGAGTGGGCGTGCTCTGTGGAGTCGGCTTTACCCAGTCTTTGTTCCAGACGCTAGCAGACCAAGTGAGGCTTTCCCCAACCCTCCCTCCCTCCCTCTCCTCTTCCTCCTCCTCCTCCTCCTCATTCTGCATCTTCCTGCCGGCCGAGGGATGCTGCGGTCTGCTAGCGTGTATGGGCCATCGCTGTTCTCGGCCGCCTTGTCTGGAGGGCACGGTAAAGCCGGCAGGTGGAAAATCCTTTGATAAATGTGCCATTGCGTGTGTGTGTGCGTGTGTGTGTGTGTTTGCGTGCATGCTTGAGATGTTTTTTTTTTTTTTTTTAATGATTGTGCTGAGTCAAAGCCTTGCTTGTCTTTCTCGACACTCCGGTTTTCTGGATTGCAGCTGTGCAGGCAATTATTGAATGTACCATGTATTAGATGTGTTTAGGAGTTTAAAAATAATGACTAAATAGTAAATAAAAATACCAAAACAAACCCACACAAAATAGAGATATCAATTGAAGTTTTATTCACCAAAATTTTCTTGACATTATTTCAAGCCTTTTTTTTTAAAGCAGGTAAATTTGCACTTCAATGTAACAGGAAGGGGATTGTTTGCAAATTCAAAAATATTTATTTTGAATGTATAGTAAAAATAAATAAATAAATTAAAATAAAAGAAGGAAAATAAGGGCAAAGAAGTTTTATCTAAAATATTCTAGATGAAAAAAAATAATTTTGAACCAAGTCAATTTAACCTGCAACATAATAGAATGGTTGGAGGACATTTGCTTTGTTTGTATTTTAAATTAAAACCTAATAGCGATGGGCGGGGCATCGGGCCAATAGCAGCTTTATTTCGGGTACTCATAAAGGATGCCGATACCAGTCAAAAGTAAATACTCACACAAGCAGAAGAAGAACCGGTAACTTTTATTCCCTGCCCTGGACTCAAAATTTTTATATTTTTATATTTAATTTAATTTTTAATTTTTAGAATGGATCAATTTGATCCACATAAAAATGGGAATGTTATTAAAGCATCTGGTTAGCAGGTTAGCAAGCAATCTTGTGATGAGTCTTTAACTTTTTGCGACTTGTGCTTCATCAAGTCAAAAAAATGATTATCGTTGGGCTAACTTCTCTTTAGCTTCTTGGACATAGCTATCATGCTAGCAGGCAAAGATTGCAAGTCCAGGTCCAGAAAGTAAAAACCCTGCCACAGTTTGGCTTTAGCCTCAGGTGCTAGCTAGCTAGCTCGCTCCCTAGCAGATAAGCAAGCACCCGGGGAGCTAGCTAGGGAGCTAGCTAGCTAGCAAGCACCTGGGGCTAAAGCCAAACTGTAGCGGGGTTTTTACTTTCTGGACCTGGATTTGCCACCTCTGCTAGCAGGTCATTTTGACTCAAGGCATGTTTAATTATCCAAAAGTGTTAGGAAAAAAAAAAAATCTTTTCATTATCTCAACTTGCCAACTATGTCAAACGAAACATGACCCGCTAAATTGCATTTTATAAGAAAAAAGCGTAGTTGAAATATGGAGGACAGGAGGGTTAATTAAATGGACAAGGTTGAGTGTTTCGGGTTTCGGCGCCACGGCACTCACCACAGTTCACCCACAGCTTATTTGGGCTTTTAGTGTTTTTGCATCATCCGCAATATGAAGGCTGGAATCCTTCCAATGTGTCAGTACAAGGATGATGTTGCCATGGCGAGGACGGACGGGGAGGATCAAGATGGAGGTCACATGACTCCCCAGAGAGCGAAGTCAGCGGGCGGGGCAGGATGAGGCTGGTGATGACGAGTAAAAACCAATATAGCCCCGATGAGGTCACCAAGATGGATTTTCAAATGTCTGCGACGTTCTTTCAGTTCGAACCATGAATAAATCAATAAAAAAACGCCACGCGTGTGCTGTGTTGCAGAGCGAGAGTGCGGCTGTGAGGGAAGGGGAACTGTCCCAGGAGCTCGCCAGGATCAGGGATGAAGTGGGTAAGTGAGTGCAAATACCAAAAGGGATGCTACATGCTAGCTAGCTGCGACCTTGTCGTCGTCATGACTTCTCACAGTAATGATGAAATTCTCCTCACTTTTTTTTTGCCGTGCAGTAACTAAGTCCGGATTTCAACTTGCTTCAAAAATTCACGCAATTTTAGGAATATATCATCTGATTCCACATTAGTTACAGTATTGGCGTAATTTAGTTTTAAATATCAACTTTTCCCCATTCATTTTCAATAGAACTGATCTTAAAGTCCCAATTTGCACGCCCACTTTCATACACACAACTGATCATCATTACCGCCTGTCTGATATTGCTCAGTGGCACATTTGGTAAAGTACATTGCCCAGTAACCAGGAGGTCGCAGGTTTGAATCCCACCTCCGACTGTACGTTGCAAATATATGGCCATTATGCTAAGCGAATGTATACCAACTGACTATCATATCAGGAAATGGATTATAATTTCGCATGAAAAGATTTCTTTATATTCATTTGTCTTTTAACTACAATTTAAAAATTCTTAATTTTGGCATACTTTATCTTTCAATTTCCGTCATACGCGTTCAGCTTAGCATTCAGCTATTAGCATTCAGTTATTAGCATTCAGCTATTATCATTCAGCTATTAGCATTAGCTTTCAGCATTCTTACACAATTTCTGGAGATATTGCACTTAGTCTTTATGCATCCTGGACTTTAACCTATTTTCAGTAAAAAAAAAAAGATAAAATTAGAAAGAAGTTTATCGCTACACTCTGAGATGATAAGTGGGGTGCGACTGTTAGCTTTCAGCGTGTCCCACTGGGAGCAGCTGCAGCGGGAGAAGCAGGAGCTGGAGCGGCGTTTCGAGGCGGAGCTCGGGGGCCTGCGGGCCGAGCAGCAGGCCCAGCTGGGTGCGCTGGAGGAGCGGCTGAGGGCGCAACACTCGGCCGAAACCCGCAGCCTCAGGATACTCCAGCGCGCGCAACTGGACGACCTGCGGCTGCAGCAGCAGGAGCAGGTGACCGCGCGCAAACGAACCTACTTACAAGATTATCAAGTGATATTTCTCTTCATTAAATGCCAAGAACGACATAAGAAGTCAATTAGAATCAAAACGTTCAGTGCCAAGGTCGTGTTATGTCGTTTTATAATATTATAATATTATATAACATGTTTTGTGACAATAGTTGTAATTTTGCTACTTTGACCGACCTACAAACCTGCAATTAGATATGAAACTAAGTCATATTAGTCGAATAAATGGGAGTATTTTCATGATTATTCATAACCATTGTCTTCTTCACACCAGATGGAGGAGATGAACGAGAACCACGAGGCCTCCCTGGTGGAGATGGAGGCGACGCACAACGACATGCTGGCCACCCTGCGGGAGGAGCACGCTCGCACCGTCAAAAGTAGGACACGACGCATCCATTGCACAACAAACAAAAATATGATATTACATGCGTTGTGTTAGATCTGAAAATGGCCCATGAGCAGCAGCGGAAGTCTCTGGAGGAGGAGTTTGAGAAGATCAGACTCTCCTTGCAGGTGAGAAGCACAAACATCAGATATGTAGATGTCGCCATATTGGATGTGGCAATCCAGATACACGTAAAGGACTTAACTTCATAACGCGACAAAGCAAACATTTTCTTGTGTCGTTTTGGTCACCTGACGTTCCTAATGCGTGATCTAGGATCAGGTGGACATGCTGACCTTCCAGAACAGAAGCCTGAGGGACCGAGCCAAACGCTTCGAGGAAGCCCTTCGCAAGAGCACCGACGACCAGATAGTAGTAAGAGATCTTTGTTACATTTTGTTTAGGCTTGGGGTCTCAATAAAAGTTAAGACCGAAAGAAGATGTTAGAATAAATGTACATAAGTTGTCCCATATTTACTCTAATAATATTGCAAAGCATGACTCATGCTCTTGCAGCTGCAAAACAGGAACTGTGCCCTTATCACAAGATAAGGACTGAAACATTTTGTTGTTGGAATGCCCTGTAAAAAAAAAAAAGTAAAAAAAGAGGGCCCGGGAGAGTGCCTAAGAACGGGTAGGAGATTGTAATCTGTGCACATCTCTGTCCGTTCTCCTCGCGAGTAAAAAATATTCTAAGGCTCTTGTCTTCCTTCCTTGTCTATTGTATATTAAATGTTCTAGGTTGACTGAACCTGACAAAAGCTTACTGCGTTTGGCAGTTGGGCACCCGCGTTGTGATAAACATTACCGCCACCCACAGGATCGGAGTGGAATTGTATAGCTCGACAGGAGACAATTTTTCAATGAAACGAGACAAATGGTTTGCACAAAAATAGCCTTGGCAGAGGTCTGCGCTGGCTGAAGGCCGATGTGGTGTTTGCAGGATGCTTTGGCGCCGTACAAACACATCGAGGAAGACCTGAAGAGCCTGAAGGAAGTTCTGGAGATGAAGAACCAACAAATCCATCAGCAGGACTTGAAGATTACCGAGCTGGAAAAAATAGTAGGATTAGAAGTTTCTGATTTGTTTTCCCCACGAAATAAAACAAATGCAGTGCTTTTAGTTCGTCACTGAAATGTTTTTTATCATTTGAAGAATTTAAAGTTGCGCTCGCTCGGGCCTTGTGTCTTTGAGCAGGCTGAAAAGAACGTCCACCTCGAGGAGCGAGTGCAAGTGTTGCAGCAGCAGAACGAGGATCTGAAGGAACGCATCGACAAGAACCTCGCCGTGTCCAGGTGGGCCTGCGCTAACAGGAGCCGAAGCTAACGGCTTCAGAAACAGCCGCCACACGCCAACTGAGAATATAAAGCAGCGCTATGGTGTTAATCTAGGAGAAAATGAAGTTGAAATGCTCTAAGAGTTACCATAAATACTGTATTTTCTTTTCTTTTTTTCATAAATTGGCCGTTCTTGTGATTTATACTCCGGGGCGATTTATAAATGAAAAAAATATACCGGAGGAAAATCAAATTTCACAGACAGCCACAAGAGGGCACTCTAGACTTATGCTATACTATACTTGACTTCAAGTGATTTATACTCCAGTGCAATTTATGTATGGTTTTTCTACCTAATTATGCATTTTTGGCCTAGTGCGATTTATACTCCGGAGCGATTTATAGTCCGGAAAATATGGTATTAAGGTAATAGTAGAATTATGAAGTTGATTAAGTCGAGTCCTAATATTATGATTTTTTTTTTTTACCAGAATAAAATCCTAATTAATGTTATAGTTGACAAAAACAAAATTAGTAAAACTAAAATTGCTAAAACTTTTCATTATTTTTTTTTCTCAATGCGTTAACCTGAAATTATATCATATATTTCTATAGCAAAAAACGTCCTTCATATTTGTCTTTGTCAATTAATAACGTGCAATGAGCTTTTGGATTATGTTTTAAATACAGTACAGAAGAAGTAAGTTCAAAAATTGTAGTTAGTGACCTTTTTTTTTTAACCTTGCACTCAACAAGTACTCCATATATTTATTTAAAAAAAAAGCTTAATCTAACACTAAAACTAATATAAGCTAAGCAAAAACTAAGTATTTTTGATTAAATAAAAACTACTAAAAATCAACAAACAGAAAATGAATAAAAACGAACTAAATTTAAAAAATAAAAGTCAAAACGTAATTAAAAACTAACTATAAAAACAAATCTTAAAACATTTATCTTAATATAACAAAATGATTGTAGAAAATAATCTTAATATTGCAAGGGAGAGGAAAAAATCAGGACAAAAAATTTCATTTGAGAAAAAAAATGTATAATTTTGTATGAATAAAGTTGTAACTTTAAAGATTAAAAATGATAGCAAATTCGTAGAAAAAAGTAATCATTGCACAAGAATAGTTTAAAAAAAAATAATGATTGCGAAATCTATCAATGCAATGAGAATAAAGCAGAAATTTAATGAAAATTTTACCAGAATGCACGAGTGATATTGTGAAAAAAATCACATCAAACAACAATGTGAGAAAAAATCTTAATTTACAAGTAAATTTTTTTACAAGTAAAAAAATCACATTAAGAGAAAACAGTCAAAATTTTGTAACTACATTTTAATTTCAAAGTCAACCATATTTTCCGCTTCCTGTCGTTCCGTGTGTGTTTTTTATTGATTTTTTAATTGCATGTTTGCTGTCAGCCGCGCTTACTAAACGCCAAGGTGTCGTGCGTGTGCAGGCAACTGTCGGAAGAGAACGCCAACCTGCAGGTGCACGTGGAGAAGGAGAGCACGGAGAAGAAGCGTCTGAGTCGCACCAACGAGGAGCTGTTGTGGCGTCTGCAGACGGGCGAGCTCAGCCCTCGCATGTCGCCCAGCGGCTCGCCCGTCCACCGGCCGCCCTCCCTGCCCGGCTCGCCCGCCCGCCCGCACTCTTACCACCAATGACCGCGGCAACCGCCGCACTTCCTGGAAGCCACACACAGGAGTGCTACTGAGGTTCAAGAACAAACGACACACTGACACATGGCGATTTTGCCTCCATTTGTCATCCGCCACTCAGGCCGACAGACGTGCTGAACGACGCAAGCCATTTTTTTTCCCACCAGCGACCTCCTCCAAGGACCAAACTTTGCTAATCCAAAACAATCCAAGGGAACTGGGCAGCTTCCATCTAACGGCATCTTGGCGCCAAGGAACCATGGAAGTGAGTTGCGGCGCTTCATTTAGACAAAAGTAGTCCTTTGCCGCCATCTTGTGGCATAACCCCTCGATTACTCATGGATTCAGTTAGCATAGGCTTCAACTCACTTGGACCCGAATGAGGACCAGCAGAATAGAAAATGAACTTGCCGGATGGGTGCCTTGCTCAAGGGCCGTATCCTCATGCCGACTACAGGAATTGAACCAGGGATCCTTCAGTTGCAGGCCACATTGTCCACAGGAACACGGGTATTTTTAATGTTTTGTTGCGTTTTGATCTAAGAAAGGGGCTGATAACCATAGAACAGGAAGTAGAACTTATTGAGGAATGTGGTACACACACACACACACACACAAACACACACGTTTTCCCCGTCCGGGATGCTCAGTAAAATATGGCTAAAACCACAATACTGATATTGAATTTGCATAAAAACGGAATATAGTCAGCAAAGTCAGCTGTTTTGTGAAGAGAAAAACTAATTTAAAATGAAAATAACATTCATGATTTAAATATGCAGGCAAATGATTAAAAGGCCTTGTTTTTTTTCTTTAAAAAAAATTGTTCACGTTTTAGGCATTTTTGCAGGATGTCTTTGTATGAAAATAATTTTCATGAATACGATTTTAAAGAATCACTGTATGAAAATAGGTTAGAGAATTCGATTAAAATCGACCGGTAGACTTTTGGAAAAAAAAGGAAATGTTTTAGGAAATTAACAAGTAAATTTAATTTGGTTGTTTTGAGCAGCTTTTTGCTACAAAGGAGGGCCACGCTGAAAGAAAAAAAAAAAGATGAAAATAGTAAACATTTACAAGAATAATGTTGTAATTCTACAAGAGTAATGTTGCAATACCTTTTGAGTAAAAAGAGTAAAGTCTGAATACTACGGGCAAAAATGTATACTTGCGTCGTGATGCGTTTGTTGGTGTGGGAATTTTGACATCCACGCCGTTAACCAGTCAAATTACAACTTTGTTGACTTTATTATCCTAATATTTCCATTCTTTTTCTTGTAATATCATCAGTTTGTCATCATTTTCTTCTCAGCGTGGTCCTAATCATCTTTTGAAAGCTCGTCCGCCGCCATCACTGACAGCCTCGATTTGTTAGTCTTTGTTTACATTTCTCAAGATTGTATTTAAGGATTTGTCGTGTAAAAAGCATGTCCTCGTGCGTTGCTGTGATTTATATTTATTTTGTAAAACAGGTCATGCGTCTTTGTCCTTTTTATTTGGTCCTCTAGCCGAACCGCAGTTGTTACGTTTGGCGGTTTGCAAATATTTGTGTTGTCGCCATTGTACATGTTTGCGCTTTGTACTCTAGTATTAAATCACAACGTGACAACAACAAAGTGTGGATAAACCTTTTAATACGTACACATTTAGTGATATAAGCTTTATTTATACAAGCTCAGTAGAAGTTGAGTATGATGAAAAGTTCTATAATATTTCGAAAAACAATTAAGGGGGTCTTTTGTATTACGATAATTATGGTAGCTTATGCTAATTAGCATTTACCATTTTGCATTACAGAATATAACCAAAATCATGACATTGACTTATTTGAAAGCATATTGGAATGTACATGGACATGGAATGTACATAAAATAACTTACTTTAACCCAGGGTCTTCTTTTGGACCAATTTTAAATACATCCACTTACATCGTACCAGCAGCTAGCTAGCGCTAAGCTAAAGTGGGTATTTTTGAGTAAACAAAGTTTTTGATACACGGCCTAGCTGGGCTCTATTGACTAACGGTTTGAATGTAATGTTCATTTGACACTTGTCACTTAGCAACTTTCACAAGTTCTATGATATGGAGTTCCATGAGTGCCAAAAATACGTTGTAGCGCCTTTATCTTAAATCTTATCAAACGTTGAACTGTCCTTGCATCCATTATAAGTGTTTATGTACATGCCTATGATGGGTGCATACGCTAGTGCATATGCTAGGTGTTTATGCTACGTGTCTATGCTAAGTGTATATGCTACGAGCATATGCTACGGGTGTATGCTAACTGTTGTTGGACAATGTAGTTGCTACTTGTTACCTTGCGTCCTCTGGATGTGCCGTTTTGACGACGTGGTTATGCTTTGGTACCGCGGTGGCACCGGGCGCGGCGCCGGTACGGGTATTCTAGCTTCCAGATCGGCTCGGAGAGCTCCGTTGGCCGTGGACGGCATGCTACACCAGCTCCAATCGACAAAGTGTGTTACGTTAAAGTGCGTTAATGGGGCGCAACGTACTTTGTAGATTGGAGCTAGCGTAGTATGCCGCCCTCGACTCCTCGGCACTTAGCATACGACTAGCATAGACACGTACTTTATATATGTAGCATCTGCACATAGCATATACACTTAGCATAGACACATGCATAGACATAAGACATGGGCGCGACAACATATTTTTGGCACTCATGGAAACCCATACTGCGGGGGCCAAGAAGGTAACGAGAGAGAGAATGTTTGATGGTGGGGGAGAGGCAAAGATGAGATGACAATGTAAGCTACGCAGCAGTTAGCGTTATTGTTTTGGGGGACCCATTTTGACCCAAATCCAAAAATTCTGATTCTGTGTTCGTTTTTAATGGCCAATTCAGTTCTCTATTCGAATCACCACCGATTTGTGACCATCCCTAGTTTTTTGGACAGGTTAAGACCCCTGAAAAAAATAATACACACTACCTGGTGCTCGGTGTCCCAATGCAAGTGAATTGAACGTTGCTTTTAATGGCGAAGTGTCTCACTTCCTCGTCATGAAGCCCTGCAGCAGGTCGATGGGAAGCGGGAAGACGATGGTGGAGTTCTTCTCGGCGGCGATGCTGTTGAGCGTCTGCAGGTAGCGCAGCTGCAGGGCGGACGGAGCCTCGGAGATGACCAGCGAGGCCTCCTTCAGGGCGCGGGACGCTTTCATCTCGCCCTCGGCGGCGATGATCTGACGCGAGAGACGTCGTTTGCTCAGTGTGTCATTTTGTTTTAGGCGTAAAACGACATCAGGGGCAGTTATTTAAATATCCGATCTCACTGCTTTCAACTCATTCAAGTACACACTGAACAATGTTCTATAATATTCTATAATCTAATCAAATTTGAATTATGGTGAGCAACTGCGTGTAAATAGTAAACACCTGCATGATCGCGGTTGTAATGTCGCTTAGCCAAGGATTATTTATTTATCTATTTATTTGGCAGAATTTGATCTGTTGTTGTCTCAAAAATGGTTGCTTTTTGTGTTCCAAATATTTAGGTTGGCGCCATCTGGTGGCAGCTCAGTGCCAAACAACTATGTTTAAACTGAGGTGATGAGCTTCATTTAGCCAGTCCAAAGCTTTGTCTAATAAAAAAAAAATGAAAGTGCTTTGCTGCCATTATGTGGCATTTATAGACAAGTTCAAACATTTCTGAGTGGCCGTCTTTACGTCTTACTTGCGAATTTTAACTATTTGCGGTGAGGCTAAATCCCAACCGCTAAATATTAACGTGTACTAATTGCTAACAGAACTCATGACTTAAAAAAACATATCGACTTTAATTCTTGATTTTAATTTGAATGGAAGCGATTCAAATATGGCTTTTAACACCTTTGTACGTGATATAATGTGACTGATGGATCTTTGTCAAAGTCTCAACTGATTGTGGCAGCTAACAAGCTAACATAGCCCAGCTTTGCTAATGCTTGTTACCCAACTCCTGTGGTCTGATTTTCACTTTGATATTTTTAATCTGATCCTAAAATTGAGTATTTTTTTGTATTAGATTAAAATATTTTTTTTTAATCTAGAAATGATCAAATAAAATAATATAAATATAATATATAAATTATAAATATAATAGTCATGTAAAAGTCATCAATATAAATAATATAATAATAATAATTTGTCACTTTGATTGCAGTTTCACATGGAAAGAAGGAATGACGCCATCATCCACCTTTGCCCGGGCCTCCCGACTGGCTTCCGCCTCAGCCGCCATCGCTCTCTGCAGCTGCTGAGGTAACTTGACGTCTTTAATCTCCACGCGCTCCACCTTGATGCCCCACGCGTCCGTGGCTTCGTCCAGGGATTCCTGACAAGTGGCGACCAACTTCATGACAGTACGCCGTCACAATCTTTAAGGTCAGCTTTGGATATTTGGATGGTAATTCAATGACCTCAACTTGAGTATGGCGGTGCGTGCTGAAAATGTCGCTTTTCCTGATGGCTGAAGTCTGACTTTTTGCGACAGCGTACCTGCATGCTGAGCGAGATGCCCTCCCTGTCGGACAGCAGCTCGGCCAGGTTCTTGGTGCCCAGCGCGTTCCTGAGGGTCGTCTGAGCCAGCAGCCGCGTGGACGAGTGCGCGTTGGTCACGTTGGCCACCGACGAGATGGGACACTGGATGCGGAAGTACACCACGCCGTCCACGCACACCGTCACCGAGTCCTTTGTCAGGATCTGACCGGGTGATATCGACGCGAGCGCTGATTGGCAATCACAGTATTGGAGAATACGCTACACACCGTGTGTTACCTCTTGAGGCGGAATGTCAAAGGACACGGTTCTCAGGTCCACTTTCACAAAGTTATCCGTGCAAGGTATAACAAAAAAAAGCCCTGCATGTAAAAACATATGTCATACGGAACGTTTTGGAAAATTCGGACCCAGCTTGAGAGTCATACCGGGTCCTATGGCTTTCCTGTCAACGATTCGACCCAGTCTGAAGATAACGGCTCGTTCGTACTCCTTCACTATCTGCGTGTCGAAAGGATCGGTTAAGGTGGCATTCACAAAATTAGGTACACCAGAAGTACGTGCTACAAAAATGCTGGATATAAAGTACCCTCTACTCAAGGTTGTTTTAGTTAGACAAAACTAACGAAAAAAATAAAACAAAAATTCAAAAACAATTTTGTTAACAAAGCGAAATAAAAACAAAAATGAAATTTCATTTCGTGTTTACAAAACTAACTAAAACTAACTAATTATAGCGAAAATGTCCTTCGTTTTAGGCTTTGGTGAATAATTTAATACATGAGCCTTTGGGGATGGTTTTAAATGCGATTTTAAGTATATATTTTTTCTATATTAACTAGAATAATGACGTTTGAAAGTGTGTCACACAGAAGTGACGTCATCTAGCAGCAGCCAATAGAAAAGCACCTTCAGATGACATCGATCCTACGCCACAATTCGTGCTTGACTTTTGGCTTCAATGGCTCAGCTAGCCTGCTTTTTCATTGAACCCAAACGAAATGCAACGCTAGGTAAGAAATGCATTACTTGCATTATTTACCATGGTGTTAATTAACTCATTTGATCCCAAAAACGTATAAATAAGTTCTAGTTTAAATATTACCCGTGTTCCAAAGACGTATTTATACGTTTTTTTTTGTTTTTATGCTAGAGCATACAGAAGGCCTTGATGCAGCCTCAGAATTGCAGAAAACGGTTGAAGCAATGGTAGTGATTATCAACCAGGGCCATTTTTCAAAAAGGCTCTTTTCCCCTCAGTTTAAAACAGATTTGAGAATAATGATGAAACTTAGCTATATTCTAATGCTAATTGCTGCAAAATGGAAACAGATAGAAATATACTTTTTTCCTTTTGGTAGTTTCCATGTTTTTATAACAATAGAACACAATATTTTGTGGGCCTTGCAAAATCAGTCAAAATCCAGTAAAACAACCGGGAGCAAAGGGGGTTGCTTCAGTGAAAATGGAAACTAACGAAAGCTAAATTAAAATCAAGCATTTTTTTTTTAAATAATAAAAGCTAACATAAAACTGATTAAAACTAACAAATTTTTAAAAAAAACAAACGTCGAAACGAAATAAATATTAAGAAAAATGAAAATTCCCAAATTATAATAACCCTGCTTCTACTATACTATATTTCATTGAACAAGTGTGCATACCTTGACACACATAAAGATCGTAAGCGGGAAGGTGACCCCGATGAAGAGGAATGATATGACCACCAAAATCCAGCCGAAGCATCCCAGCCTGCCTGAGGTTTTATCTGCCGAGGAACACAAGAAAATATCTGACTGGCTTCTGTTGACGCGGCCGCTAATGCTTAGCGACCGTCGCTAATGACACGGCTGTTGTCCAAACGTGGCAAGATCGTGTCAATCAATAAAGAAGAATACACAAAATAAAACAATTCATCACCTTCAACAACGTCCGTGGAGTTGATTTCAAGTTTATCCTGCGTCACCATGTCGGCCGTGCTGGACGTCGTGGAGATCATCAGAGAGCGGGTGTACCTTTCTGTGTGTGTGTGTGTGTGTGTGTGTGTGTGTGTGTGTGTGTGTGTTGAACCCGAGGCGACGAGAGGCCCGTCCTCGCGGGTGCCAACGGGACCACGACGACGAGGCGCGTCTTGGCCCGTGACTGCCACACCTGCTGAGTCATGAATAATCAATGCGTGTCGTGCAACTCGACCCCGGCCCGCGTCTCTCTTCGCCCCTTGTAACGTGAGCCCGTCGGACACAATCTAGTGAATAAATTACCACAGATGAAGACTCAACAAATCGCTCACATATTTGCTGATGTTTTTTTAGTTTTTTTTTAAAAAAAGTTCTCAATTAGTCGCTCTTTTGTTTTTTCTCAGTGCAAAGCCATTTCTAATATAAAAGCAGTGCTTTGGCGCCATCTTGAGGCACCTTGGTGCCAGGGATGTTAAATACTGAGGAAAAACAACAGAGTTAATGAAAACATTTCCTTGCTGATTTGGTTAGCAACAGACTTCAGCAATGGGCTCCAAAGCTTAATCGCAGTCACTTTCTGTTTTTTCCTCCAATGGGAAAATGAAGGAGTTCAGTTTATTATTTGTCATAAGCGGATGATAACTATTTGGGCAAGGCGTCTCGTTGGGGAAATATTTTACGTCAACAAAACAAAGACTACTGTGCACAGTGGCTATAATAAGTCTACACACCCCTGTTCAAATGACAAGATTTTTGTGATGTACAAAAATGTTAACAAGAGTTATCATTTCAAAACTTTTTCTACCATTTATGTGATCTGTACAGAGGGAAAGTACAAATTAACAGAGGTAATGTTGTTGCACAAGTGCACACACCCGCTTATGTGCCTACTAGAACAGCTGACCTTTGTTTGGAATAAATGAGAGGCACAAATGGTGGCAGGGGTGCTCTGACTCCCATTCAACATGAGTTTAAACACAGCTACCTTCCAAGGTATGAGAGGGTGTGCACACTTGTGCAACGGCATGTTAATTTTTTGTTCCCCAGTTGAACCCCCCCCCCGCCGAGTGCTACTGGCCAAATTAACGGTGGAAAATGTTTTGAAATTATTTACTTTGATCACGTTTGTATTACAAAAATGAAGAGGGGTGTGTAGACTTTTCATATGTGCTGTATTTAATAAAAATAATTGTAGCAGTCCCCTCAGGGAAAATGCAGCCGCAATGTAACATCGGATTTTTTAAAAACTCATTTGCTCCCAAAAACATGTAAATGCTTTTTTTTTTATGTTTTAAGTGTCCCAAAGACGTATTAATATGTTGTTTATGTTGTTTTTATGCTAGAGCATACAGAAGGCTTTGATGCAGCCTCTCAACTGCAAAGAACGGTTGAAGAAACGCTAATTATTACACAAACAGCCAGCAGGTGGCAGCAGAGTATAAGAGATCAACCAGGGCCATGTTGAAAAAAGTCTCTATTACTCACATTTCTAAATAGATTTGTGAATAATGATGAAACTTAGCTATATTCTAATGCTAATTGCTGCAAAACGGAAACAGGCCTGTCAAAATCCAGTCAAACAGTCGGGAGTGAAGGGGGTTGCTTCCGTGAAAATAGCTGGGAGTGAATGAGTTAAGGACTGAATGTGACTCATACAATCAAAAGAAACTGAAAAACTTGTTTTTATTATTTATTGCCATTTTGTGATTTTAATTACCATTTGACTTCAACAATTGGCATTGAAAAACATTGCACAATATTGCATAAAAGTAAAGATATTGCACAGTATCAATAATATATGCTCGCTGTTAAATGCAATTAAATGAGGTAGCTCTCACTCATTCACCTCAGAATGACAATTGTACATTAGTGCACACCACCACAATAATAAATCATGCCAAATTTAAAACAATCATTTGGATCCAGCGCTCACTAGATGGCCGCAAATGTGGTTTCCCGCGAGTGCATGATCTGAATTTTATTAGTTCCAGCATTTTCCCCAGGATTTCATTCAAAATCTTTAGCAAACAACATCACACATTTATAAATGTCTTTTAAAATCTGAGTATAAAAAAACTTCTGTAAATTCCCACTCAAACACATTGATTTGGTATTCACAGTTTGTCACTTTTAAGAGCATCAAATAAAATGGTAAACAATTGGACCTTTTCGTGAAGTTGGTAGAAAGTCAGCAGAATGTGAGTGAAAACCCCAGACCTGAACTGAAAACCATCACAAAACTTTGGCTGGGGGTCCATAATAAAATTGTGGTGGTCCACATCAGGAGCCCACTGCCTCCATCATGAACTTTCGCGTGAACTCATAAGCCAAGAAGAGGGCGCCGTTGGCCGGGAAGGTGCGTATCATGGTGGGCGTGAGGCCCGAGTAAAGAGCCCGGAACCCTGCGACGCACAAGACGCCTCATTTGCAGAAACCTGATGGGACGCCCAAAAAAAGATCATTTTACAATCTTACCCTCGTTGCGTAAAATCCCCATGAAGGTCTTCAGGAAGCCCTCTTGCGTCCCGGCTAAGGAGTACACCTGGATCCTGGACTTCACGCAGTCGATGGGATAGATGAGCAGCCAAAGGCAAGCGCCGCCAAAACCGCCGCTGAACATGAGAGGGAGAATGCCTGCAAAAGGTTCGATTGCTCAGCTTGGGAAGCAAAAACAAGACCTTTCAAATACGTATGTTGTAATTGGTGATAGGGCGATATCGATTTTTAGTGGTCAAGGAGACCGATAACCAATATTTTAAGCAGATGTTCATTTGCAATAAAAAAGAAAATATTTACATCAAAATTTAAATATATATATATATATTTTCCTTTAAATTTTTAACCTAAGAATTGACAGCTTTGATTAAATATTGTAACAAAAATGTTATGGAGCTTTGAGGGTCATCAGCATGTGCTACATTGAAAACTGAGCAAGTAAATAGTTCCCTAACGTTTTCTGCTGTAAATAGTTTTCCAAAATTTCAACATATATATTTTTTTATTTGATTATTTAAAAAAAAATAAAAAGTGTAGGAAGTTCCTAATGTCAGTATAATTTAGTGTAAAATGAAGTGAAATAAAATGAAGTGGAAATTTAAATACAGTGATACCTCGGACTTTTGACATAATTCGTTCCTGTGAACTGTTCAAAGTCAGATTTGTTCAACTTCCGAAACATTTATCCCCATAGCAAATAATGTAAATGCAATTAATCCGTTCCCAAACTCCCAAAACAGAAAATGTCTATTTTAATTCATTTCTAATTAAATTTCTATTTATGTAAATTAGAAAATAAAATAGAAAATAAATAATTAGAAAATAAAGTTGTTGTTTTTTTTGTTCAAATATTTTCTCAGATTTTTTTGGTCGAAGTCCGATTTGTACAAGTTCCGAGACATTCAAACTCACAGGTTCCACTGCGAAATAATAATAAAAATAAAAAAAAATCCTGTATCTCACTGAGCGACAAATGCATGCGAACGTAAAAATTGTCTGAATATTTTGGAAATGTTTTTGCGACAAGTAAAAATTGTCTGTGAACATCTTACAAATCCTGATCGAAAACCCTAAATTTGCTACGTTCGCAAGCATTCGCCGCTCAGTGAGATACCAGCGTTATCGGCCTTCAGATTGATAAAAAGGCCGACGTTGATATTTGTCAAAATGTCAAATATCGGCACCGATAATCAGCCCGGTCGATAATCGGTCCACCCCTAGTCGCAATGTGACCTACCGATGCCTTCCTTGTCCGTCCCCATGTAGCGTGCGAACGTGGAGCGGCTGAGTTCATAGCCGCCAAAGAAGCAGAAGTAGCCCGGAAACTCCCTGACAATGGTGGACGTCAGACCTTGGTAGAACCCCAGCGGACCTTTTGTCTCCATCACCGACTTCATCACCGCCCAAACTCTAAACAAGTCACAAAAACACAATAAGGACATCAACGGAACAACTTTGAAATGTCCGCCATCCACCACACGGACCTCTTCTGTCCTTGGGCGATCTTGCCGGACGCTTCCATCTCGTACATGGCCTGCAGGCGGCATTTGACCAGCTCGGAGGGGCAAAGCACCAAGGACGAGAAGATGGAGGCCAGCGATCCCGAGAAGGCTTTCTGAACATCACTGGCTCGTCAAAGAAGCGCAATTTAACCACAGGGATGGAAACAAACTTGACAAAGGTACAGGATGCGCCGCACCTGAGTTCGGTGCCGGCGTCGACGCTGGCCAAGGAGCGCAGCACGTCCTGGCAGAAGCCGTAGCTCAGAAAGAGCACCGAGTTCTCGCAGATGTTAGCGACCAGGGCTGGGGTGGTGCCCTTGTACAGGCCGCGCACCCCAACTTGTCTGAAGGTGGACACCAAGCAGTGAGTGAAGCCTCGGTACATGGTGGGGAACGTCTGCATCTTCACTTTGGTGGTGTCCAGCGGCTGCCCGCTGAGAACGCAAGCTGTCCCGCCTGTCACGTCACAATACAAGGTGAGCTTTCAAATGCATCCTTAGTCTTTTTATACAAACCCTAATTCTAATGAACGTCTCCCTCCGTTTGTTGTATCTTATAACATGCTGCACATTTTCAACAGGCGACAGGTCTGGACTGCTGGCAGGTCAGTCTAGTACTTGTACTCTTTTACTATGAAGCCACACTCTTATAGCATGTGCAGAATATCACTGAAATATGATTGTATTCGTTTTTTATTTCCGTGTTACACAATGTCCCAACCGGGCTTTGTATATGTTAAGACGATATTGCTTGAAAGTATTTTTACACACACACAACCTGACTATAAAGCGTTACTTTGAATTACGAGTGCCCTAACTTATGACAGGGTTTTGTTTTTTAGCCATTGCTTGTATTATTTTTTATTTTGTGCTTTTCATACATGCCACCACTCAAGTGAAGTGATTTAAAAAAGCAACAACAAGGAAAATTAAGTTAATGTCTTCACATCTATGCAAGTAAAGACACAGTTGAAAACGGGGACAAATATTCAAACACGCAAATACAACACACTAAAGCCTGTACACTACAGTAATTACACTTTATAAACCTTTACATTCTCTTTGATTATGCATTATTGTATTTTTTCTAAACAATAGAAAATCTGCTGTTTAAGGATGGTCTGGAATGGATTAATGGCATTTTAATAGATTTCAATGGTGACAATTGGCTTTCTTTATATCAGTTAATTCGATTAGTACAAGCTGGGTCACGTCATTAATTAAATTAATAAAGAAGTCAAAATACCGCAGTATTTATTAGGTCATTTTTGTTCACATAATCCTGCACAGCTCATGACCTCATGATATTCCCTGAAATATGACAGGTGTGCTTCTTTTAGTTCTTGCACAATGTACTGAGTCATGTGATTACTTTGACTTGCCGTTATTTCAATGGCGCTTCAGCATAATGGACAATTATATTCGTTTTCATTCAACCTTGCCAAAAATGGCCGCGCAGAGCGGGAAACCGACGAGTTCAGCCGCCAGTGCACGCACTGGGAACGTGAGTCAATCAAAGCGTGATGCAAATGTTTTGGGGATTTCTGTTTTTTGACATGAACTTGCCTGCTGCTCCTGCTGTGAAGTCAATAATGGCTTGGATAATTGGGTGTGGAGCCATGTTGCATCAGAATGTGCTGGAAAGCCTGCAAAAAGAAAAATGTCCTTTATGTCCTTCTGTCCGTCAGTCAGTCTGTCTGTCTGTCTACTTATCTATACAGCTATCAATGTAAAAAGTAAACAAAGTAAGCTTGCAGCGACCTTGAAGACAATCAATTCAGTATAACGCAAACACTTCCTGCTCACCTCACTCCCTTTGAGAATCCGAAATATCTGGTAGACCCGGCCGCGCCCAAGCAACTAAAAGTAACGTCTCCCCATTCAGGGAAGTTGTTATATGAAGGCGCAAGTTTTGGAAAGTCGTCTGTTCTGTTCGGATGAAGCTGACATTTACGCAAAAACAAGAGAGACACAAAACGCAGCATATGAAGGCGGAAGTCACATCCCCCCTGGTAAAAAATAAATAAAGAAAGAAAGAAATAAAGAAAGAATTACACATTAATGTCTATGCATTACAATGAGTTTATAAAAGAATAATGATTTTTTTTATGTCAACATTATTTTGACAAAATTCGCCAGCGATGGTGCGTTAGTGTCATCCCGCCTCCCGCCACTAAACGTCAGTAGAGTCATTCGCTGTGAACTTTTCTCCTCTTTTTTTTTTTTTTTTTAAATAATTCACAACAGTAAATTCTGACGAGCCAACAGACTTGTTGCTTTACAGCAGGCACATCGACTAAAGTACGCGCGTTTTATCAGTAACAGCAATTGAACCCTTGGCTCTTTGGCCGTTCATAATGATAAACTTAAATGCAAAAATAATCGTCAAGAGCCAAACAGAGGTTGCAGAAGGCGCTCAGGTGATGTGTGAACGAATTTATTAGAATTTGGCAGTCAAACACGCAGCGATAGATAGAGAGGAACAATTAAGAGTCGAAAAGGAACACGCATTACATACGTTATTAAAAAAATAAATGCTAAGGAATACATCTAGCGCATTCAAAAGGCACCACTTTACGTCCAATTTAGCAACAGCATTGAAATATATTAGATACTTTTATGGATTGGAAAAATCTGACTGATCTAGAATTTTTTAGGCGGTTATCAACCACACTTGGAAAATGTCATCCGAATGTTACAATGACCAATTTCAAATTCGTGTTAAACACATGGTCTACATCAACGTTATCAAACACGAACAGCGTTTCCACCTCTAAAATATGTAAACATGACAGGAATTCATTGTTGGGAACAACCTTTGGGTGCCCTCTCATGTTTACTAGGCCAAAGAATGAAAACAGGTCCTCTTTTCCTTTTTTGTTTTTGCCCCCTCCCCCGTGCAAAGTCGTCGGATGTCATTCATTGGCGCGCCGCGGCTGTCAATCAAGGGTGGGCGTGGCCATGTGCCAAACGCCACTTCCAGTAAAAGTGCTCACATGCTGCACAGCGCGCAGTCAACAGGCTGTGGGGAACATCGACGCGCCAGGACGCTGCGCACTTTACACGCTTGTCTTTTTATACGCCTCATGTTCTTTATGGACACTTTTTCACGGTTTGATTTTTTAAAAGCGTTTGGGATGTAACTTCTAAAGTTGACTGACTTTCTGCGGAGTTCCCGCGTTTTTCGGACGTTTGTTTACCTCCCGTTTTTTCTTTTTCTTTTTTTTATCGGGGGTGGGGGGGACATAATAACACCCCGGCCGGCTAATTCCCATCACCCTCTCGACCACCATGGCGGAAGCGGCCCAGCAGCAGCAGCCACACCTGGTGGACATCGACCCGGACTTCGAGCCCTTGGCCAGACCCCGCTCGTGCACTTGGCCCTTGCCCCGACCGGAGTTCGTCAACCCGGGCGACTCCAACACCTCGTCGCCGGTGCCGTCCATCAAGCAGGAGCCCGCCGGCAACGACTACATCAGCAACCTCAGCCTACTGGAGGAGAACGAGGACCTGTGCGCCGACTTCCAGTGTCAGGAGACGTGCGTCCACCAGCAACAGCATCAGCATCACCCCAACCCCGCGCTGCAGCAGCATCCCCATCCCCATCCCCATCCGCAGCCCCAGCAACAGCAGCAGCAGCAGCAGCAGCAACAACAGCAGGTGCCTCTGCTCTCCTCCCCGCTTGCAAACTCGCCGTCGTCGGCCGCCGCAGCAGCCGCCGCCGCCGCTGCCCAGAGGAAGAGCAGCTCGTCCCGACGGAACGCCTGGGGGAATATGTCGTACGCGGACCTCATTACCAAAGCCATCGAGAGCTCCCCGGAGAACAGGCTCACCCTGTCTCAGATCTACGACTGGATGGTGAAGAGTGTGCCTTACTTCAAGGACAAGGGGGACAGCAACAGCTCTGCAGGTTGGAAGGTATGTTGTTGTTGAGTACGATGGAGTTGAGGAAAAGTGGTTTTCACTGTGCTTCTCAAATTTTATTATTATTATTTTTTGTTATTATCTATAGAAAAAATGGTTAGCTCTACAAATTACCACCATCGACATTACCATGAGCTGTAACATTATGCCTTAATACTGTATAGGTAAGTTGAAAACTTGATTGATTCAATTAAACTTGTAAATATTTGAAAACAAAACAATGCTAAAAAAACAAAATCGATTGCACTTAAAAGTTAAATACAATTGAACTGTACTACTCTGTAGGTTTATTTACGGGATTCTGTTAAGTACCTCTAGAGGGAGCCCGTGTGCCACTAGTGGTGCTTGTGACACACTTTCTCTCAGGTGTAGCAAACTCATTGTTGTTTCAGGGTCGTTATGATTTAAAACCATGAAAATGGGTTATTGCCTAAGCATATTATTTACACACAAAATTTTAAATGGGTAAGTTATTTTGAAATTGAAACAATTTGATGTTCACTTTGTTAATTTGGAAAATATACTATATTTTTCTCCCAAAAACTTGAAGGTGACTTTTGGCTTTATTCTCATAAAACTCCGACTTTATTCTTTTAATATTATGACTTGAAGTGTATTTTGGTCCTTTGAGGGGTGGAATCACACAAATACAAAATATTACTTGTATACTTTTTTTCTTGTAAAATTCATACATTTTTATCGATAAAAAAAAAAGCATCAAACTTTCCAGATTACTGCTAGCATAATTACTTAACATTGTTCCTAATTTAATTTAATTCTTGTAATATTTTGACTTGGATCTAAAAAATACACACCTTTTTTTTCTTGAAAATAAACAGGTTTCGACTTTAATCTCATAGTGTTTTTTTCACCCTAAAACGCTTTCGTACCTCTCTGTGCTGGAATCCTACATTTTAAACAAAATGCTGGGTTGTTTTCTTGCTGGGTAGCTGTTCATTTTCAGCAGTTTGGGTTACTTTTACTCAAGTAAAATAAAATAAAGTTAACATTTTCCCCCCCATCAGACTGGGTTGAAGATTGGATTTAGGCGGGTTGAAGAAATGATGCTGGTTGCCATTTTGGAAGCAATTTTGTTGTTTACTGTTACTGAAATGGAAGCAAATTGAAAGTAACATTGTTAAAAAGACTTGATGGTGATTGGATGGATGGCTCAGTGGGTCACATTGCTGACTTTGGACAGGGGGATCGGGGTCCCCCCGGCAAGACTCTTAATTAATTAACATCATATACTGATTCCCGGCCCTTTCCAGTCGCAAGACTGGATAAAAATGGGTGGGTTGCGTCAGGAAGGCCATCCGATGTAAAAACTGTGCCAAACATAGTATATGTAAATGTAGGTAATAAAATTTGTATTATTTTTTCTCACAGCTATGCTGATAACCTGTTAACCATTTCTTGATAACTTTAGCTCATCAGTATGTGTAGTTTTGACCATTTGTTGTATTTTGACCCAACATACTAGTTCAAAGTATTTAGGTATTAGTATTTAAGTACCCAATTTAGGTACTTGTAAGTAACCCAGTAGATTTACGAGTGCATGCAAAAAAAAAAAAGTCAAAAGAGGCCAATCAAAAGCAAAAGCAAAAGAAAAAGCCTTTGATTGGGTTTGACGTTTGAGGTTGTTTTGTCATTGTCCTCATTGGTGTCCCTCCTGCGTCCATTTGTGTTGCATTGCTAGCGTGGTCCATGACAGTCATCTGACTTCTCCCCGCTCCCTTTGATTTGCAAAGTCCGCTGACTCGACAGGGGCCCCCGCGTCCTGGCGTCGCGCGATGGAAACACGGGATTCTCGTCTCGACTAATTCACGCAAAGTGAATGAAGCCAGATGAAAAGGAACCCGTGAGTTCAGACTTCATGGGATGCTGCGGACAGCCAGAGGGCGGGGGGGGGGGGGGGGGGGGCGGGGGGGGGGGGTGGCGAGGGTTTGGCCGTGACTGTTTTAGATGTGGCGTGACCAGCATCAGCCTTTGGAGTAGCTTGAATGGTGTCTGGCGCTTAATTGATGGCGAGAAATTCATCTGCGATTCATCCCAGTCGTCCCACCCTGACCCTGGCGGAAGTTGAAACACGCCGAGGTGACCCCTCCGTGTCATTAATGAGGCGGAATTCGGCAGCGTGCACACACACATGCTGTTCGCCATTCATCCGTTTGACCTGGCTGTTTACAAAAGCTCCCGACTAATGTGGGGCTGTCGGATTGTGTCCCGTAAATCAGATTAGGCCAGGACAAAAAAAAAAAAAAAAAAAATTGCTCACTGTGGGCCGAACATAAAAAGGAGATTTCCAGGTGCACTCAAAGGAAAAATAACTGTTGTAGAGGTGGCAAATTCAGGTCCAGTAAGTAAAAACCCTGCCACAGTTTGGCTTTAGCCCCTTGTGCTAGCTAGCTAGCTCCCTAGCAGGTAACCGAACACCCGGGAACCTAGCTAGGGAGAACGCTAGCTAGCACATGGGGCTAAAGCCAAAATGTAGCAGAGTTTTTACTTTCTGGACCTGGATTTGCCACCTCTGATTTGGTGATTGTTGTAGCGCAGTGGGGGAAGTGGTTAGCACACCAGTCCCAACGTTTTCAGGTTCCGTGTTCGAATCTATGCATCTTGGTGTATCCTGCTTCTTCGCCAAAGTCAGCGGAGTGCAACTGTTAAATAAGATACCACGTGGCCCAAGAAAGTGTGGTGAAACTGTGTGATTACTTATTTGATGCAGGATTTTATTTTGACGGTCTGAATTTTGACAGGATGTCCGACACAAATGTTACCTGAGTGTTGCCGAGCAGACCGTGTGGGTTATGAACTTATTACTTTGGAGTTGTTAATGAAAACATAACGCATAGGTGTGCATTGATTGCCTTTTTTTTATATGCAGGAAGAAAAAAAATCAAATTATATGAAATTATACGAAAATGAGGTTCATTGTCCAAAATGGGAACTCATCCTTTTTCTGTAGCGCTCGTCCACATTAGAGTAGCTGGTAATCTATCCCAGCTCACTTTTGGCAAGAGGCGGGATAAACCCTGGATTGGTCGCCAGGAAATCACAGGGCCGAAAATGGTTCCGCCATCGTCAAATTTGACTCAATCATGACATTCTCCCAAATGGCTGAAGGGTGACTGTGAATCAAATGTGTGGGAATTCAATATGCGAACCCACCTCTGTGATCATCCAATAGCCGAGCAGCAGATATTGCCGTGATATGTTGTTATTGTTATGTTACCCCGTGAAACGGTTGTTGTTGTTGTAAGTCCAGTCTTCATTTACTCTGCCGTTCCCACCGCGTTGCCTCACACCCGCCGAGCGTGCGGAGTGAGTCATAAAGCTGCTCGTATCGACATGAACTTTGAACCCCAGCAGCACTCCAACGTCTTGAATTGGATTCGTCATAAAGGAGCGGGGAAAATCAATAGGGTTTTGTAATACAATCAGATCATAACAATGACCAAAATGTTGAAGGTCACTTGAAAGCAACGGGCTAAGAATCGTGTTGACGATGCTAGCCCTCTGCTCCCTTAGCCGCTTCGGGTTGAATGCGCTTTCAAACTTGTGTGTCTGCCAAATGTGTGAAACCACGCCCCACTGAAAAATAGATGCTACTCGGTCAAGCTAGTGTCTTTCTAAGGCCTACACATCCCTACATTTGAGCCGTGAAAATATTTACACTTATAAACGTCCGGTGCCTTTTTTTGCGGCGGGAGGCGCTAGCCGCTAGCTAGCTTACGAGCTAGCAGGCTTCTGAGGCTTCACTCAGCCGACAGACGGCGTCACTTCCTCAAATGGCAATTTAAATAATGGTCTCTGTAATTTGTGGCATCCAGGGAAGATGAATTTTCGGTTGCAGGCATAGGTAGAAAGAAAACTGTATGTTATACTAGTAAAAATGTAACTCACAGCTAGGCTGGATTACCACAGTGGCAAACAAAGGGGCTAAAGCTCTCATATAGCATCATGGGGTGCCATTTTAGCTCCATCAAAAGTAAATAAATAAAACTGAAACGGTGAAAAACAGTTTAATGCTATAGCTCCACAATTCGGTATGATAACCAGCAGTTTTCAGTCGTAGTTTTCAGCAATTATCTTCTGAATTTCTGAATTTGCTTTGTGGGTCTGTAAAAAATAAATAAATAAAAAATAAAAAATTTTGGGGGGGAAACGATGTACCAGTCTCACCTCGCTACTGCAGCCATTTTGTGTCAAACCATCAGGGTTTTTGCTCAAATAGAGAAAAAAAAAAGTCCTGTATGTTTGAAAGAGGTTGGTTGAAAATTCAATTGAAGTGTCAAGCAATACAACATAAAAAATTTTTTGGTTTCTTCACAGACTCCCTTCAAATTACAAGATGATTGTTGAATATTCAATTGTGACAGGTAGACCGTTGCAAAGGATCATTGTACTAATTTAACGTTAGCTACCTCGGCCATTTTGTGTCATGGGCTCTGTAAATCCATCCTGCTTTGATATCGTTGAGTGTTGCGAATCTCACTGAGGTCACATCGGTATCACTTTGCGGTGGCGTCAACAACATTCATAAAATAGTCCAGTTGTGCTTGACACGTCGCTTGCGTGTTAAGAAGAGGTTACCACAGTGCACACTCCAATACGATTAGACACGGTAGATCATTTACAGCAGCGGTCCCCAACCTTTTTTTTTTTTTGCACCCCCAACGCAAAGCTAACCGAAATAGAAACAGATACAAATTAAAAGTCCAACTCACCATCATGCTGAAAGTACAGTTGTTGTTAATAGTGGGAGCCCCGCACTTGTTTCTCTATTCAACCAACCGGTACCATCTTGAGATGATCAGACCAAGAGTGTTACTTATGTCCTGTCTACTCTAGAATTTTGTTTTGGTGGCAATAATTGCAGAAAATCCTGCTTCACGAAGAACGGATTTTAGAAACACAAGCAACTTTTGAGGGCTTCACTGCCTGTCGATGCAGATCATGCAAAACGGGCTTTTTTTTTTCGTTTTGTTTTTTCAAAGCAGGATTGCTGATATTTTTCTTGGAAGTTGGAGGCTCTTCTTCTTCTGTCTCATCAATTGGCAGGAAGGAACTCTGTAAAAAAAAATTGCTAGCTTAAGGACTAAGTTTTTGTTACTATCTCACGTATCATATGAGCAAGATTAGCACGTTGACGTGCGAATTTTCAAAGTTGGAAATGCTCCAAGAGAATTAATTGGAATTTGCAAAAAGGAAGTTTGGCTCTAAAACGTAGATATAGTCGGGAACATATATTTAGAATGACTGCTGACAAGATTTAATGCAAGTATGCACCTGATTTTCAAAACAAAACTTGTTGCAGACTGATGCTTAGCAAAACATCTTTAGCTCAGTCTCTCTGTGTGGCCCGCCACGAAATGGCACAGACTGGTACTGGTCTGGTGGTCTGGAAGCGCTGATTCACAGTCCGCCGCAGCATCGCAGCGACGGACGTCGCCTTTGCGCTTCTTTATCTTCACGGGCGCTCCTCATTCAGGGCCGCGTCATTGTGGCGGCTCGACGAGGGGGGCGCTCGGCCTCCGCCGCGGGGCTCGCCGTAGACGGCGCAAAAGTGTGGGAAAAGCAGCGTGCCATTCACAGCGGCGGCGGGGGTGGTGGCGGGGCCTCCCGCGCCTCCTCACAGGGGGGCTACCGCACATTGTCTACTCGGTTTACTCGTGGAGGGGATGGAGCGATTGCGTCTGGCGTAGTGACACCACACTTTTGATTAGGATTTTTGTTTTTTTGTCATGTGAAGTAGACGTGACAGCACGGTGGAATAATGATTAGCACGTCTGCCTCACACTACTGAGGCTCAGGGTTCGAATCTCAACTCTGGCCTTCCTTTGTGGAGTTTGCATGTTATCCCAGTGCTCGTGTTGGTTTGCTACGACGTTCCCAAAGATGCACGTTAGCTTCATTGAATACTAAATTAGCTGTGGTTGCGAATGTGAGTGTGAATAGTTGTCTGTAAGTGTTCAGGATTGGCTGGTGACCAGTGAGGCTAACCACTTTAAATATATACTGTTTGTAAGTGTTAAGTTTTCAGGAAAGTCTTATATGTCGCCAAATTTCAGCCAGCATAAAACTCTCTACCAAATGTGTTTTTGCTTTATTATTGTTGTCTTTTTTAGACACTTTTTGTCGATCAGCGGACGTGTAGACTGCTATGTTAGCTTTTCGTGTTAGCTAATGACTTGCTAGTTGCTGTTACGTGTTACAGTTTGTGTGTGTTTAAACATTTGTTGTTGATTTTTGTCTTCCAGATTTATTGGGCAACTTTTTGTGACCCAATGAACTAATCCGCTAATCTCGGAACAAGTGTCCTGCATTTTGTTCATTTGTTTGTGCTATTTGACAAGGTGTACCACATGAATATTTAGACTGTTGTTAGCTTCTCAAGCTAGCCGCTTGTTGGCTAATCAATATGCTTGTCACTTGGGTTTAAAAGGGTTTGTTGTATGTGTAAGTAAAGAATGGAACAGTGACTGCTACTTCTTTTATTTTGTTAAGGTTTCTACTTCCTGCTTTTCTTCCCATTCGTTTAAGTCTTAGATTTATATTTAGATGTGTTATTTCTTCTGTGTTTTGGCCAATAAAGATAATCCTAATTGATTGATATCACCCAACTATTTGTTGAACAAAAGACTCATTTGGATCATCTGTGATTGTTGTTGTGCCTTGGAGTCCCATTTGTTTGACTTGTCGGACAAGGAGCACTGAATGAAGCACTAGATTGTCTTGTGCTTGAGATTTGTGATTAAAAGGTAGTATCAACTTTTTTTAAAATAACAAATATGGATCTTATGTGACTATTGTTGAGATTATCCGTTAATGTTGTTTGATAGAAAGGAACAACAAGACGTGAAGACCTAGTTTGTCATAGCTGCTAGCATTAGCTGCTAAAGGTAGCGCATGTTTATGTACTTAATGTCATGTAGGGACAGCTCCTGATGATTAGTGGTCGGTAACGAAACGATGCTTCATTAAAATCATCATGCGCATATCCGTTCTTATTTTGAAATCCAATTTGTAAACAAATCTGAATCACCATTTCCAGCTCCTCCCCCTCAACGCCACCCCGCCAAAAGCTCCTCCGCCGGCGCCGATTTTGGCGGGCTAGCGCGTCTCCGAGCGAGACACTCGCCCGCCAACTGAGTCACGACGACGAACAGTTGTGCCAGGTGGGACCCGCTCGCAGGAGCTCTCTGGCTGGACGTTGGCCCGGGCAGGAAGTGGAATGAACGCATGTTGCCAAAAATGGCAGAACTGCGTGCAGGCCTGTTTTCTTTCGAGTGTCCTTCGTTGGTTTCAGAAGTGGCAAAAGTAATCACATTAGATTTCAGAAGAAGTGCAGATACTTCTGGTAAAAATAGAAGTAGTGATTCAACTCCAGGCTGTACTTAAATATGAGTAAAAAGAAAAAGTGCAGACTCTGATGTGCTTTTGGTTATTAATGCGATCAAAACTTGTTCTCATCTCTTTGTTAACTTTGTAAACTGGCTAACAAAAATGCTCAATTAGAAAATGATAACTGAAAAATTCACAGTTTTTTTCTCAGATTAGATGGATATTATTTTTGATCCAGTTGTTTTCAAGCTGGTAAAAGACCCGCGTTCACTATGAACAATCTTGTAGCCAACAACGTCAAACACCGCAGTCCTTGTTTTTTTCCAGTCCCAGATCTCAATCAAAGAGCTCAACCGCAGTTGACTTTACCTTTCTGCTCTCTATTTGTTTTGTGTTTTCTTACATTGTGTAGTCATCCGCTGTGTTTGTAAAAAAAAAAATGAACGGGCCCATCTAGTAAGTAGTAGAAAGTTCAAAGTCATCAGAAATCTCAAGTAAAGATACCTGAACATTCTTGTCAAGTACAGAAACAAAGTTAAAGTACTTCGTACACCACTTGTTGTTTTTGAATGAGCTTGGAAGTGATACGCACGCACACATCCGGCTGTACTTTCTCGATGTTGCTGCATCCCGTGTGTCACCGCGCAAATATTTACCGCACTTTGATGTCGGCGCGTGAATCGATACGGCCGCGGCGTTCCCTCTGTACACGCCGCACTCCCGACCCGGCATTCCTCACCCCACTTGCGGTAAACACTGCCTCCCACGCCTCAAAACAAACGTTCACGGCCCGCCGGTCGTTAGCACGCACCCGCTGACTTCAATCACCTGGTGGTGATGCAGAGTTACGGCGGGTGTTGTATGACTTATTAAAGGTCATGGTTCGGTTCACATTGGGTACAGCAAGGGAAGCAAATGCAAAAATAAAACATCCGCTTGACTTTTGTTTATATAAGAACAGATTTAATTACATTTAAAATGAAACCATCCACCGTCTGCTAGCTAGCTGGGCCGCATTGTTTGTTTATGGACATAGCATGTGGTTAGAGTGTGTGGTTACGCCTGCCACACATCGAACCTTACTGAATAATGCTGTGAATGACAATAGCATAAATTAAAAGAAGATGTTAACAATAAACTGGATGTGCAGCCTCAAAAGACTGTACATGCTCCTGAAAAGGCAAAACAGCTCTCATAAGCCACGCAAAATGACATACAAACCACGTGCCAGCAATTAGGGAAGTTGGTCGTTTTATCCGCTTAGATCCAGCTTTCAGTCATTTTTGGAGAATGTCACGAAAGTATGTTTTTGTGACCTACGAGGATGTACACCGCATTTCGCTTCAAGTCAGATTGCATTGGTAACAGTTTTACTCACCACTCATGAGGAAGGCAATAAAATGGATGGATGTCAAAACTACCCTAAACTGCTAAAACTGTGAGCAGACTAATGACAAATTGATTGAGAGGTGTTGTTTATGTATACTTTTTGCCAGTCATTGGCAGGCCACAGTCTTGAATCCAGATGCTATCGATGGTTTTCTGGTAGTATTAATTTTATCAGCCATTTTAAAATTTAGTTTGTTTTAGTCCAGTTTCAATCATGCTTCTTTTGTTTTTTATCACAGTCGACCTCATCCCGTTTTATTTAGTTCCTTTTAAGTCGACTGTAAAGCTAGCATTTTAGTCTTTATTATGTTTTAGTGAAAAACAATTTGACGCACAATTATAGTATATCAACAAGTGGCTACTAAGATGCTATCGATGGTTTTCTGGTAGTATTAATTTTATCAGCCATTTTAAAATTTAGTTTGTTTTAGTCCAGTTTCAATCATGCTTCTTTGTTTTTTTATCACAGTCGACCTCATCCCGGTTTATTTAGTCCCTTTTTAGTCGACTGTAAAGCTAGCATTTTAGTCTTTATTATGTTTTAGTGAAAAACAATTTGACGCACAATTATAGTATATCAACAAGTGGCTACTAAGATGCTATCGATGGTTTTCTGGTAGTATTAATTTTATCAGCCATTTTAAAATTTAGTTTGTTTTAGTCCAGTTTCAATCATGCTTCTTTTGTTTTTTATCACAGTCGACCTCATCCCGTTTTATTTAGTTCCTTTTAAGTCGACTGTAAAGGTAGCATTTTAGTCTTTATTATGTTTTAGTGAAAAACAATTTGACGCACAATTGTAGTATATCAACAAGTGGCTACTAAAGCTCCATGCTATGAGCTAGTTAGCCAGCATTAGCTAGTGGTCAGATTAACATTATTGTTTGAACATTATAGCCGTTGGATTAATGTTACGGTGTAACTATAATTTACTTCTTTTTTTTAACCTTTAACCGTGAATCCACCTCCTGTCTGTCCGATGTGTTTGTGTATGTTGCACTCGCTAGCCGCAGATTTGAAGGGGGGGGGCACCGTGTGTCATATAGTGGTTTTACAAAGTCAAATAATTTTCGTCTCGTTTTTGTTCATGAACTAAAATGTCCATAGATTTCAATCCAGTTTTTATTAAGTGAAGTACGTTTTCGTCTCGTCTCCTCGTCGACGGAAATGCATACTGATTTAGTCCCAATTATTGTTTATATATGAGGCTTTTAGTCTAGTTTTCATCCGGTGAAAAATGTGTTGACGAAATTATTTTTGTTTCGTTTTCGTTGACGAAATTAACACAATTAGGCATACGTGCTAAAAACTATGCCCGCGTCTTGCCCAATAGGTGAAGGCAACATTTCTCTGCCTACTTTGGTCCACATAGTGTACAATTCCCACCAATGCCAGCTTTAACCTAAGAATAGAGGCATTCTAGTCTCCAGCGCAAAGCTGATTTGGTCATCGACGTTCCGAAACAAGCTCATAGTCTGAATGTGTATTAGTGGGACGATGGGGGGGGGGGGGTCATAGAACAGCAGCGCTCCTGTTTCTCCCGCTTCAGCACACACACACCAACACACACACACACACTCACGTCACCCCTGAAAGTGGTGGAGGAGTCCAAGGTTGGCATGGCCCCAGAACAGAAGGGGCAGCTGTGTTTCTCAGGCGAAGAGCTGGAGGAGCTCAGCCCATTTCCTGCCCCGGCCGCCCGCCTTCTCCATGCCTCGTCCATTCCTTACCAATAGCAGACCACACTTTGTGCCTCGAACCCCCCACCCCCAGGGCCACCATCACCACCGCCACCTTTGTCCCACCGTATGTAGAGTGGAAGGAGAAAATGAAGCGGCAGTGAGCAGTTGAGACTGTTTGCCACTTGTTAGGAGTTGCATAAGAAGACATTTACTGGAATCAAGGAGCCGCAGGCCAAAGTCTGGTGCCACTGGTTAGTCAGCGGAACTGTGAGGCACTGTGTTAGAGGTGGTGTGTGTGCATGAGTGTGTTTGCGTGCGCGCGTGTGTGCGACTACATAACCTGGGCCTCATAATTAAAGCCCTGCTGCTGGCAGATGCACAGACACGATGGCAGACAGACACCCGGGCTGGCCGACACAGGGAACATTCCTACAGATCTTTCTTTCCTCTTTTTTTTTTCTCTCTCTTTTTTTTTTCCCCCACTTCATTGTGGCCTCATCTTCTTGCTTTTGCTTTGCTCCCACCTCCACACGTTTGAAATCACTCCGATCACCCGCAGCAGCTGTGCCTGATAACATTTCTAGCTCTCATCCTGATGACGGTAATCTAATCTCAAATGTCAACTTTTAGTAATCCCCCATTTAAAGACATTAACAAAATTAATATGTCTGAATTGCCCATAAATTGAAAGATAAAAATGTTTATTATAAATATTCTTGACAGTGTGATTCGCTAGATCCATTTAAATACAGTAAATATTGTACATTTGTACTGTAAGATTGTTAGCAGAAGCTAAGAGTGCTGATTTGTGTCGTTTGCGGTTGTGGATACAGAGATCACACTAATCCATTATTTATACAACTAAAAACTTTAACATTTAACAAATTGATGGAGTTTAACCGCCTTAAAATATTTTAAATCATGAAAATTTACCAGTCCTTATACAAACCAAATTTATAACCAAAGGGAAAGTGAGGACAGATTAAGAGGAACAGACATTTTTTCCAAACCTAAATATAGAACAAAAGAAAAGATGTATTTCAATTCAAGGTGTCAGTCTGTGGAACAATCTGGATTGTAAAACAAAATCTTCTCAGTCTATTTGGATTTTTAAAATATTTAAAAAAAACAACAACACACAATTACTGCAAAAATATGTATCGCACAAAGACACACAGTTTAATTATTTGGAATTATTTTGTAGTATTGTTACAATGAAAGCGTCTTGACCGCTCGCTGTCATTCATTTTGCGTTGTTTTTTTTGGTGTTGTCAGGGCAGACAAAACAAGTTTGACTTCTTTCTGTCCCTTTTCGTTTCTTTTACTTTACTTTGAATTTGAACATTTACTTTACTTTACTTTGAAGAGTCTTTATTTTGTAAGTACAAAATTCAGATATAATTCAATAACTTGGCAAGAAATTGTCACTAAGTGCCGGTCAGACCAGAAAGTCTGTGTCTGTCATTATAAGCATGATGACAGCCAAGGAGTCCATTATTTCACTAATGCGTGTGAAATGCGATGCAGCTGACTGACAAACACCATCATCGTGTTGGCCGTGATGTCACCACACCCGTTCAGTCTTTTGGGATTGAGCAACAAGCAGAAACGAGAATTAATCCTGCCGGCGATTTCACAACCTGGTGGTTTTTTTCCCCCCGGAGTTTCCTCTCCCAAATGCCCTCCCCGTCAGTCGTTAACGTCTGAAGCAAAATTGTGATTGGGAGTGGAGGAGGCAGGAAGTCAGTTTGGAGGGAGCCAAAGATTTGGGAGTCTTTCCGTCTGCACTAACGTACTAACAAACGTGAATAAATGGGCATTTACTGTTTGTCCAGCTGACATTATGTTAGGATTGGTTTATTGGAGATGAGAAGTAGAGGGAGGAATTTCTGTAATTGCCATGACACATCATAGTAGACGTATAGAGGGGGGTGGGGGGTTTTACGACAACGTTTGCTTCATATGGTGCGAAAGTTGGAACATGTTGTAGTGTGTGGCTGAACTATGCTAACACAGTAGTTAAGTCCAAACTACAGTGAGTTGAGTTGAAAGACACGTTTAGGCCATTAATAAAGGCCAATCACATGAAAAAACTGCACATGTAGTACTGAAACTGATATTGGAGCACAAAAAAAACCCCAAAAAAACCTCCACACCTAACTTTACGCTCTTCCTTCGTCTGCTAGCTTAATGCTAACACACACTGTAAAACATTAGCAAAGTTGAAGTCAACTAAAACTAAGCATAAAACAAAGAATTACACATTGTGTAACTGCAAGAAACTTTGTACTGTGATAGTCTGTTAGCTTAATGAGTTAGCAAAGTAGTTAAAGTGAACTAAAACAATGCGTAAAGCACGCGTTGTGTACTTAACCAAACGGCATTCACTTTGTCTTATGAAAGTCTGCTAGCTGATTAACACACACTGTAAAATGTCATAAGCTAATCATATAATACTGTTTTGATCTGTTACTCTATTGTAGATTTCTCTTATTATTTTTTCTTTTGTCAGTGTCTCTTGGTGCACTGGAACGGTTTAAACTATTAGGTCGTGTTTCTGATTTTCTTCATTCAAAACAAACCAAAAACGTTCCTCAATATGAAGCAAGCACTAGCTTCTGATGGAATTTGTGTTCCCTTATAAAAATGAGGTTTATAGTCCCAAGTGGAGTCCAAAAAACTGTTTACAAACGGTAGCCGCTAGCTCTGCGTGCGTGATGCTTTTTATTCTTGTGGAAAGGATCCAGGAAACTTCCCTCCAAAGTGACTCTTTAAACCGGCGCGGTTCGCGGCCCGCCGAAGGTGAGCTTGTGAGATCATTACGCCGTCGCAGCATCCAGTCAACGCTCCCTTCCGAAATAGCGCTCGTGGTCAGGTAAACATCTATTTGGGATGAGTCACAATGTTTTTCCCCCGAGCGAGGCTTTGGTAGTGGAGCACATGAGCGACTGTTTTGGTGCCGGCTGTGGCCGAGTGGCCCCTGGCGTAATACGATGCTGGAATCTCGACTCGTCATAAGAGGAAGAGCTCTTGCGTGGTTCTGCGCTCGCATTTGTTCACACATGAGAAACACTGCCTCCCATCAGCGCCCTCTCGTGCGTGCGTGCGTGTGTGTTGGGCGGCAAACACATACTGAGCTGAGTAACACTTTAACGGGACCGCCGACTGCCGAGGGCCCCAAAACCACAGGCATTACCCAGACCCACATTGTTGTTCAATTCCCGCCCTAAAGCTATTATGCATGGAGCCTGCCAGACTGGGCCAGCATTTAGCACACACACACACACACACACACACAACGTGCTTACAGGCGATTGATTGGAGGTGTGTGTTATGTCATCACGGTACAAACAGTGGATCCTCTGCCAAGGGACAATTCAGCTCTCAACAATCTGGTTTATAGTGGAAAATCATTATCTGGCTTGTGCTGGGATGGCACTTTGTAAATAGCTTGACATTGTAGCGGCGTGACACAGTAACCTGCTAGGGAATTCAATGAAGATTGAAAAGAGAACCACTTACATGCAACATCTTGCAGTTGTGTGGCCGATCTTCACCCAGCCTAGCTTCCAAGTCACGGTCAGAGAAACTCAAGTGTTTCTTTGTTATCACGGACACATTTCCAGAAAGAGGTAGATGACAGACGTCCACTATGTGGTATTATTTCACTCTTGATGTGTGGGTAGGCACTCCCAAATTCAAAAGTCACTCTTTTGGAATATGTCACACAAGCGCCTCCAATCGGAGAGCAGCTGGCGGCGTAAATTTGTATTATTTTGGCGTATATATTTACACGTAACGGAATGATTAAACTATCCAAGTTCCTACTGCAGGAGCCTTCCCAACCGGGCCACATTTACAGGAACTTACGGGGACGAGCGGAGGTCCTACTCGAAGGTCGATACTCCGCCGGCCCGATTAAACTCCCGATCGGGCTTTGGTGCTGATTGGCTAAAAATTATTTAGTATAAAAAATTATCTTACCTTCATGCGCGACGATGATGCATTCTCGGCCTCAGTCTCTTCGACCAAAACAATTCTCTAAATAATCCTTTGCCTATTTTCGCTCCACTCTACTGTAAGCCTTTTTAAATTCTTCATCTAGACGCCGTCTGCTCTCACTCAAACCATCCATCCGCGCCAAGTACATTAAAAAAGCTGAAAAAAACTCTTTCCTCGTTCCGATTTTTGCGGCGCCGTGCTTGGGTGACATCACAGAAAGGCGATGACGTGTCGATCGAAACTCGTGACTTGCGAGTCAGCCCTTTTCAATTCTTTATCCAAACGCTCACTCGAACCATTCATCCACGCCAAGTACACAAAATAAAAAGCAGAGAAAAACAGCAACCACCTAAAGTTTTTCTCTTTCCTCGTTCGGATTTTTTTGTCGCGCGATGCTTGGGTGACGTCACGGGAGAAACCGTCGCACGCCGTTTACGTGTCGATCGAAACTGGTGACGTCGCGAAATGGGTCGTACTCCGCAGTGGAGACGCAGCCAAAAGCGGGCCGGCTGAGAGGAAGGGTTCCCGTGAAAGTCCCTAACCTCCTCCCCATACCCGAACGTCCAGCGGTGGAAACGCGGGTATTGAGCAAGTGCAGTGTGAAAAGGGCTTGAGAGTGTCTGAGGAGAGTCTAACGTTCTCTTCCCAAGTATTTCCCTACGACACTGCAGCTCGCATCCCGTAGCTGGCAGGAAGTGCGTGCGTGCACCACGGGCCGTGATGTCACCACAACTCCGGAAGCGACATGTGACACCAGATTCGTCTTCCTCTTCCCTTCATTTTATTTTTATTTTTTTTGTATGGCGTTCTTCCTCTGTGCTATTGTCCCATGAAGGGAGCGTTGGAAGTCATTAAGACCTCAAGGTGTTGCGTGTATTTTGGGTGTATTTTGCTACTAGTGCCACTGACCCTCCAGCACAAAACACATTTTTTGAAACTGAGATCTATACATTTGACAACACGTGAATACTACTGTACGTAGGCTACAGTGAAACACTTCATAAAACAATGTATTAAATTTCTTCACATTACCTTTTATAAGGTTTCATTGTTTGTAACCATACACTATGATTTTTCGTCTTTACTATTGAAATCATTATTCATAAACATGATTCTTCATTGATTTCAAAACTTAGTAGGCTATTTATTCAAATACCAAAACTCAACTTTAAATATAAATTAACTTAAAAGAAAAAGCAAGTACCAAGTTAAATAATGTATTACAAATAATAGCAATAAAAATAATAATAAATGAAAATAAATACAGATAGATGCACACTTACATGAAGATAAAATGAGTAGAAGAAGAAAGCAGAGGTGGCAAATCTCAGTCCAGAAAGTAAAAACGCTGCCACAGTTTGGCTTTAGCCGCAGATGCTAGCTAGCGTGCTAGCTCGCTAGCTCCTCGGGTGCTAGGGGCTAAAGCCAAATGGTGGCAGCGTTTTTACTTTCTGGACCTGGATTTGCCACCTCTGGAAGAAAGTCACATTTGAGTGTTCACCGATTAGGAAGTTATATTCTGAATGTGTTCCTACAGTGTTTGTGTGACTATTTACACATTTGCAGTCAACACTGACGTATCTCATAGGCTTCATTATTGGACTCCAGGGGGACAGTCTGTACTTTTTCCAACGCCAAAAAGCAACAGGTATGTTCCCAAGCTCTGAAAGTGTAATGGGTCCAAAAACAGCCTTTGGGACGCAAACTCGCAACCCTAATGTTAAAAAAAAGAAGATTTTTTTAAATTATTATTACTGAATTTAGAGGCTTGTAACTTGGAAGCTTCTCTGTCATTATTTTCACATTTGTTTGAATGAAGTCCTCCCACGCCAGCTCTGTTTGTTTTCTGATGTGTCACCATCATTTCCATCTCATCATGAGCCTTTGAGAGGAAAAGCTGGTCTGCAAATAAATAATAAAAAAAAAAAGACTGGAATGGCTTCACTCCATCTTGTGCACTTGTTAATTTTCAAAGCGTACTAAAAGTACTTCTTGTTGAAGAGCGCACGTAACCCAAATTCGCATTCTCCCTGCAGCTTGAATTCAATATCTGTGAAATCGGCAAATATTTCCATGCTGCAAGCCACTTTTCGGTGCGTGGATGGAATGACTGCGGCGTTTCGAGCCATATTTAATAGAAAACAGCTCACACGTCGTGGGCGGCCATTTTCGCTTTGGATTTTCTGTCGTCTCATCATTCATTCGACCCCCCCCCCCCCCCCCGTGCACCCCACATGCCAAATCTTTGGTGGCTTCGCTGGCTGTCACCAGCTGAAAGACAAGTTACATTGCTGTAGCTCATTAAGGGACGATTCGTATGCATTTGCGTTCACAGAAAATGGAAGCACTTCACATGGCACGTTTTTAACACCCTCCCTTAAAATCTTTTTAGAATTGCCTTTAAAAATTGTGATTCCCCAAAAAGTTGTTTTCAATATACCACTAAAGAGATCCCATGTACCACCTACGTAAAATTATTATTAGCTCTGGCGGCATCTTGTGTTATCTTAGTTACGAAAACTGACAAGCAAATGAGATGGACCCCACAGGAAGAAAAAAAAACGTGAATGGATGAATAGTGAACCAAAAATAGGCGGGGCTTGACTGTATTTGATTTGAGAAACCTCTGTGCAGTCCGTTTTTTTTTAATGTCAGAGGAATCAGGCAGATCAAACCAGCCGGGGGATTTCCTCGCCTTAAGGGTTGAACTGGGGTAACGAGCACGTAAACGTCGCCCCCTCCCCCCCCGCCCTCTTCAGGCCGATAAATACGGACCGCCACACAGGCATCCCACAGCGGTCGGCACACTGCATCTTTATCCGGGGCCAGGCGAGGGCAAAGGCCCACCCAGCCCACCCGGCCCAGTGGCCCGAGCCGTCAGAGGCGAAAAATAACCCGGCTCCACAGACGGCGCTCTGTGCATTGACAGACCGGCAATTGTGTCGCATATAGCGGCACATGCACATCATTTAGCACGGCAAGCTTAGCCAGCACAACGTGCTGCCTGTCTCCGTGCACATGAGCCGCACGCCGTCCGGGTCTGAGTCAGGAAATCACTTCACATTCGGCGCTGCACTTGGGATTGGCGCCACATTTTGTCAACTTGTAGTTGAATGACAAATTTATTTAAAAAAAAACTTGAACTGCATAGATAGACAAAATGATTTGTTGTAAATATTTAAAAAAAAAAATAAAAAATTAAAAAAAAAATTGGGACCATTAGTCAACTGTCTTAAAGGTTTTTGTTAGTTTCATTTATTGTAAAAACCCATTAAAACAATTGCTTGAAAAAAAGTAAAAAGCAATACAGCATAGCGGTATAGCAACGGCAGTGTCTCGTCTTTCACGATTGTCTTTTGGTCCCTTAACACATCTTTCTGTCTTCCACAGTTAATGTGTCAATATAATTTGTCTGCTTGAAATGGGAAACGTCACACACACTTGGCGGCAGTCCCGTCCAACGCCTCGCGGAATGAATTAAGCGGCGAGAAAAAAAAGCTCTTTGGGGCCCTTGGACAGACATAATGCGCTCTCAATCACACAGCTGCGCTCTCCATTTGGCCGCATGTCCGAGCCCGGCAAATGCGGAAATGGCGGGAGATGAGTCATTCTCGCGCCGCGCTTATGGGAAAGTCTTGATGCGCCACTCAACAAAAAGTTTGGCATATTTTTGAGAAATTTCAGGGTGAGCCTGAAATGATCATTGTATAGCTTCATAACTTCATTTGACCTTTTCTAAACCTTTGATACTACGTTGACACCGAGCAACGGATCCTTCTCAGAAGGAAGTGGCCATTGAGCTTAGAGCGTCACGCAGTGTCAGCATACTTAATCTTACTTAGAGACGGGAAAAGTCATAGAGAGGCATAGAAGTGGACATCCTTGGAAATGTATTGGCCAATTTGTGGATTAGAAGTTTCAGTTGACCTGTAAAGGTTATAGTTAAGGAGTGCATTTCGATGGGGTGAGATATAAAGGGACAGTTAGATTTCAAAGTGGAGCAATTCTATCTATCTATCTATCTATCTATCTATCTATCTATCTATCTATCTATCTATCTATCTATCTATCTATCTATCTATCTAGCAAGCTAGCAAGCTAGCTTTCTGTCTGTCTGTCTGTCTATCTATCTATCTATCTATCTATCTATCTATCTATCTATCGAGCAAGCTAGCTTTCTGTCTGTCTGTCTGTCTGTCTATCTATCTATCTAGCTATCTGTCTATCTAGCTAGCAAGCTAGCTTTCTGTCTATCTATCTATCTATCTAGCTATCTATCTATCTATCTAGCTAGCAAGCTAGCTTTCTGTCTGTCTGTCTGTCTATCTATCTAGCTAGCTAGCTAGCTAGCTAGCAAGCTAGCTTTCTGTCTGTCTGTCTGTCTGTCTGTCTGTCTATCTATCTATCTATCTATCTATCTATCTATCTATCTATCTATCTATCTATCTATCTATCTATCTATCTATCTATCTATCTATCTATCTATCTATCTATCTTATCCCGATTGCATTCAAGAATGGTTCATTTTAAAGTGGAGTTCTTCAGTTTAGTTTGACTCAATCGCATATTTCTAAATTAAAACCGATATTTCGATTCACATCTTTTTTTTTTTGTTTTGTTGCATCTCTAGTGATGGTGTATTTCCGTTACATCCAGAAATCAGGGATGTGATTTTTCCGCTAATTCGAGGAATTCCGCTTTTTTTATCTCCCCCCCAAAAAAAAAAATCGTTTTTTTTATTTATTTATTTATTTATTTTTTTAAGTAGTTCATTGTGTATGCACATGACTCCGACAGATAACATCTTCTGCTATAACAAAGACATTTGTGGTATGCTCTAATATGAGTTACTTTTCATTTGGTCATGATACAATTATTTGTTCATGAAATTTGAACTCTTCAACATTATTTATGTGTTAACTTAGTAATCACATTAGTTAGATATGATGATATTCTCAGTGATAGTTTTTAAAAGCAAAGGCAGTCCAATGTTTTTGAATGTGACTGATTTTGAGTTGACTAAAACTGCCATTTTATATGGGATAGTTCAATATACATTGAAAATTTATGCTGTTGTTTTGTCTATTTCTTTGTCATGTGAGTGCATTGAAAGTGCCAGCGGCCCCCAGACCCCCGGCTAAATTTTCAGATAATTTCACTTTGGTCAAATCACATCCCTGAGAAATGTCACCCAAAGGCCGATTCTCGCTAACTTTATGTCTCTAGTCTGTAGTATGCACAGCCTCTGCCGCACATGGTGATCCCGCCAAACGGGTCCAGACGAACCCCGTAGCCTCGCTTTCCTCTTTCAACGCTTTCCTATTTCCTCTTGTTTGGCCTGTCAACCGCAGAGTTTGGCTTCGGAAGTGGCTGCCTGAACCCTGTTTTCAATCTGCCGCTACACTTTGGACTCTTTTGCATAGAAGCCTGCATTGGAGTGGGATCGGTATCAGGAGCGGCCAGCGCTTCCTGTGCGGATGCAATGCGGCAGGAAGCTCGCTAATAGCCCCCCCGTGCCGTCACTCGTCTTGCGCCGTCGTACGGCGATGAAAGATGCCCAGGTGTCTGCTCCGAACTGTTGTCTACCATCTAACAACTCCGGTTCCTCGCGGAGGATCGTGGAGACGGAGATCCGGGTCAAGGGGTCGTCAGTAAATATGTTAGCAGACACTTTTGCTGCTCCTGCTGAATTATTTTTTTTGGTTGGGGGGGAATGAAAGCAGCTGTTTCCAAGAGGTTCTTCCCCGAACGTCACAGTCAGCCACTCGGCCTAACGTGGATTTAAGGATCTCCACACTGAGCGTTCTTTGTCCAGACCTCCAAATTGCATTATGGCACGAAAAGAGAGCCTGTTTTTTTTTTCTTCACGGGACTGCACGATCAGCTGTGTGTGTGTGTGTGTGTGTGTGTGTGTGTGTGTGTGTGTGTGTGTGTGTGTGTGTGTGTGTGTGTGTGTGTGTGTGTGTGTGTGCGGTTGTTGTGTGTGGCGCGGCGAGACAGCAGAACGAGGGTGGGGTGGTTCCGACACCCGGTTCCGGATTGCCACTATATCCTCGGGTGTTTCTTTTTTTGTATGGCGGAGCCTATTTTTAAAAAGACAGGCTTTTGCGGTGTCTTTTTATAACTTGTTTCACAGCGACACGCTTGTGTGCAGTCGAACCTCAGGCCATTTGTTGTGCTACGTTAACTACAGCTGTCTTGTTCTTCTTTTTTTTTTTTTTTTTTTTACTCTCGCACCCCCTGCAGAGATTTAATGAAGCAAATTCAGATTTAAAGAAAAAAAGCCCCGCTTCCAGGCTTGTTATTTCCTTTGTGCTTTATTTATTTATTTATTTATTTCGAATTTCCACTTCCTTTTATGGCCTATTGACTTTAGTTAATAGGCTAGTGGTTGTGGCCAGTCAGTTCGTATTGGCGCTGATAACGTATCAAACTGCAAACACAAGAAGTCAGTGCACTCTGTCCGGATTGAATGTGCTAATGTGAAGGTGTGTTGCTTTATTTATTTTGGGGGAATTTTCACCAGACTTTGCAAGGCTAGTCACCATTGGTTGCGGCGCCACATGATTTGGCAACCTGGACTACTTATTGTTAGTGCCCAACCGATTAATCGGCCACCGATTAGAATATGGCGATTATTGGCCTTCAAACGCCAGCCAAAACAATGGCCGATTATTGTCCCCTTAAAAAGTTTCCGACGCTGTGAAAGTACCCTGAGTGCACCCTTTTGCTTGTGTAGCATTAGCAACTAGCAAGTGTGTAGCGTATGTTATTGTGGTTATTCTGTTGTCCCTAAAGCGTCCTTTAAACTGTTTAACGACACCCCAGTTGAAGTTAATGTAAAACCAAACACACGATGTTAAGAATTACACGCACTGTATATTTAAATACAATATTTTAAAACATCGCTAGCCTAGCGCTAATGCTAAAAGCGAAGGGAGGATCCCTTTCAAATGCTAGCAGGAACTTAGCATCAACTTCGGGAGTATTTTTCTTTCAAATAATGAATATCCACACACAAATCTTGTGGGAACGCATACGCATACGAGATAACACAACGCAAAGGCACAAATTCTTCCCAATGTGTGAAAAACGAGTTATTTTGATAGAATTCAGTAACACAAACGTTTTCAAACTAATTAGCATTAGGAGTTGAGGGATTTGTATTTATTATTTTTTTTTAAAGGACATGGCTCGAGTTTTAAATCAAGCACACTGATTATCTTTGGTAAAGAATACCGCAATGTGATCTTGAGGACTGGCTCGCTAACTATGTTTCGATGAAGGTTCAAGTTTAGCTTTGAAATCGTCACTGAATGCGAGCTGAAAACATTCTGCCTGCCCCCAAATTACTACCAGTAATTCCTGCCACCATGTGATCACTTGATAAACAACAGCTATACTTCATAGATAAAACACAAGTGTTTTTTTTTTAGTAACTCAGGTTTTTGGAAAGGTTTCAAAACCCTGGTGGCAAACAATAATAATAAGATTGATATCAGATGTTTTTAAAGGAACTTTGTATGTTCTCTGTAATTGGTGTGAAGCAAGAAATAATGATTTGAAGCAGATTTGATCTGATATTGCAGAATATGTGTTGCTTGCTTCTAATTGTCACAGCTCATAAAAATTAACTCGATTTCGTGGCTGTTGTATCCTGTAGTCGTCAGTATTTTATAGGCATAAATCCTGTGTTGTGTCGAGTTGCTTCCGCCCAGCCTGTAACCATAGCAACAGCAGCCAAAGCTATCAACCTGATTATCTCAAGACTTGTTAGAGAACTTCCGTAACCTCCACCGTACGTACAACATCGCGTAGTTCATGTTCATGGTGGCTGGCTGAGAGTGCCACAAAAGATCGTTTTCAAATCCAAGCGCTACGGAACGAGTTTCCCTTTTCAATGCCGTCCAGACAATCAACCAGAACGTCTGCAAACACATTTTGCAGCATTTGCTTCATTCAGTGCGAATTGTGGTAGGACAACTTGTGGCTGCTTGAACAAGACAACACTTTCAATGCCCTGAGCATCTGACACTTCCTGTCCGAGAACAACATCGCTGTCCTGGCGCAACCTTCCGTCCTGAATCACCCAACTTGGTTCTTAGGGATTTTTTTCCCTCTTTCCCAAGCAGAAGGGGATAGTAAAGGGTAAGGGATAGACCGATTATCGGCCCGGCATTTTGACAAATATCGGCCATTTCGAAGAATCATATGGCCAATAATAGATCTATTTAGAAAAAAAGTATTAATTTCAGGGAACTCATTTAAAACATTTACATTTTCAGAGATGCTGCTGACCCTGGGAACTCTCTGCACCTTCTGTTTTAGTTTGAAATTAAAACTAGGATAAAAATTCAATTTCTCTGGTATTTTTCAATACTTTGTTTACCGTAGAAAACAATTGTTTAAGTTTTTATTTAACTTTTGAAAACATGTCCATAACTTTTTGTTAGATTTTTAAAACAAAGATGTCTATTGACTAAGATTTTTTTTTAAACTCCAACATTTTACAAACCCTAAAAGTTGTTCAATAAACATTTGCTTTAAAGTAAAATAAAAATAAGTATGTTTTTTCAAATTCAAGTTTTTTTCAAATATTGATGGCAACAGTTTCCCTTTTAGTGAAAATGAATTTTGGCTCCAAATATCGGTTATCGGCGTCCTTGACTACTAATAATCGGTATCGGCTCTGAAAAAAAAAAAAACATATCGGTCTATCTCTAATAAAGGGGACCCGTTTTGAAAAAGTGGATGATTGCTGAGTAGGATTCCAGAAAAATCCTTCCAGGAGTGCGTGAATTTTAAATATCTCTGCGTGACACCAACCCTGGACCTTTTTCGACACACCTCGTAGCAAACGTGCATCGGAAGCACATTTCAGATAACTTTGTATCCCTCGTCGTCTTAGCTGGAACGGCGCACTCGGCTCCATGGCGCCATTTAGTGGGCAAAGTGTCTTTAATGACAGTTTTATACATTTTCAGCCGTAACCACACTTCTCCGACTCAGCATTTTCCCACCAGACATGACTGGGCCTCAGCTTTAGGGCTCAGGATGCATGCAGTTAAATGTGACAGTTAACCTACAGAACACAGTCGAGAAAATTCACGTGCTCAATCCGATTTGAGTTCGAGGGGGAGGCCGCATTTCTTTCCACTTTCTCGGTCCATGAGAAACTCTGCTCCAAATTGCTGCCAGCATGTTCGCACCTGTCGCACACTTACAGCTCGACGCTGCAAAAAACGCCGCGGCTGCACGTCCGCTTGAGCTTTTTGCAGCCGCTGAGGTTTCGTTTGTGGCTTTCTTCTGATTCAGTCCTGCGTGTTACGGGAGGCGTCACGGGGATTTTCTTTCACCCAGCCGGCTGACATTTGAGGTGCTGCTGAAAGTGAGAGCAATTCAGTCGGTGCGGCAGAGGAAGCTGCCCACTTTGGCGCGTTCACATCCTGCAAAGTCAAGATGCAACGGGCCTTTACCTTATTTGACATTTGACCTTTTTAATATCAATGTTCCGTCATTTTGAGAGTCGGAAAGAGCTGGAGGCCCTGAGTGCGCTCGTTTTGCCATTGTGCATTTTGGGTGTCACTTGAAGGTTCTACTTTCCAAGTCCTTTATTAAGGGAATCTTTGAGATCTTTGGGTCTGTGATTTGATTCAGAATCGATTTTTGATTCAAAATGATTTGCTTGACAATGATTTCTGCTTCAATTTATAGATGTGCAAAGAATCGTCATGAGCTACTCCATCCAGTCTGATTCGCTAATGCTAATTAGCGCGCTACTCGCGACACTTTTATCACTCAAAAGAACGGCTATTCATACAAAACGCTTCAGGAATGTATACAGAGAAGCATCTTAACATTGCTCGCCGGCATATGCTCTTTCTATGCTGCAAAAAAAATAAAAAAAGAAGCTATTTCTGACTCACAACTACAACTTAAACAAAACACGTGGAACCACACTGCCCCTAAGTGGCCAAATCGTGTACAACATGAATAGCGCTCCCAATAAAGGCATACACAAAACAAGGGCAAGACAAGTATATATGTATATAATATGCACGCTGTTATTTCAAGGCAAGGAAAGACAGTTTTATTTTTATAGCACAGTGTAAAATCTAGATTCGATCCAAATCCAAAATGAATAAAAGAACATACACTGACAGCGTTTAAAACAGCAGAGGACATTAAAATGGTTTAAACATTAACATGTAAATGTTGACATGAAAGAACTAAAAGTAAGTTTCTGAAATGACTAAAAGAAGAAGGATTTAAAAATATTGAGAGCATCTTAATCAAAGGTATGGGAATAAAGCTAAAAGTTGCGTTTACACTCTGGTCGGACTTCTGACTTCACTTCTGTTGGCATCTTATTTCATTTGCGTGCAGCAGAACAGCTAAATGCAGCTTCACCTTGCTGACTTGGAACTTCAGGGTCTGATAGTCCACCCCATTGTGCACAGTCGTGTTGATTGGACTCCGAGGGACAGGAAGTTTCCATCCACCCATTTTTATTTGAATTTTCAAGAAATGCGAAAACAAAACTGAATGGAAACGCTAGAAATTCGAAAAAAAAAAGGCCCAAAATTCACAAAAAACACTTGGATGGGTGGATTTTGAAGCGTATTGAAAAAAACGGATATTACGTCACACGCACATTTGTAGTCCCAAAGCATTGTCGGACGATTAAGTAAGGTTTGTTTGGGGAGGATGACGAAACAGAAATTTTGGGGGAATTATTTCAAGAAACGTACATTAATGATATTTTAGATGGAAAACAGCAAAAGTAATACCTGCTACGGTTTATCAAGGATTACAAAAGCAAACTCATACGACGTCATCTCACGGCGCAGTCGCTTCCTGGTCTTCTTCTTCTTTTAAATAATTGGTGGATCACATCTCTATGGTGTATAGCGCCACCTACAGGGGCGGAGTCCCCTCTCAATATTCACAAAAGAAGAAGATATGGAAACGGGCAGAAGTCGCATTTTCAGTAAATTTGCTTAAAAATTCAAAACAATTGGATGGAAACCTGACTAGTGACACTACTTAAGAGCATTTGCTCTCAGAAAAAGTATGTTTTTGTACCTTTACACACTTTTGTCTTTTTAAATTGTCCTCCAAGATTGTGTAGGTTCCACGGAAGCAAATGTGTGAATTTGTGAATGACAACTGCGACCTTTCAGTGCAAGCGGCACATCGACTTCTCGACTGACTCTTGCCCACTTTGCCACACACTGCCCTTCTTTCTCCCGCCTAAATGGCGCACATTCACACCAACAGCCGCCGCCGCCGCCTCTCGCTTGAGTCACGGTCCGACCAGTCCCATGACAAAGTCAGTGCCGTCGCGGGGGTGGGGGAGATGGGTTAGGTGAGGGAGGCGGGCAAAAGCAAAATTGGCGACGTGGGCCCAGCTCACGCAGCCTCGCATTCCTTTGCCCTTTTTCCCCTGCTTCACGAGCGTGGCGCTTCCTGTGAGGCAGGAAGTTGACCCCGCTTCCTGCCCCGCTGCTCTTTCATGTGCTCACTTCCTCCTGTTTTGCCAGCTCCGTCGCGCTTGCGTGTTTACTCAGAGCGCAGTGCTCCTGGCGGGCGACCCGCACACGAGCCGCGACATATTTTGCTATCTCGCAGTGCAGAGAACACTTTTTTTTTTTTTTTTTTTTTTTCAATCAGCCTGACAGCCCAAATCAAAACGTGTGTGTCAGATGCCAGAACAGCTCAATGTTCTTTTGCCGCTGCTCTTTGCACAATCTGCTTTCTGCTTTCCACAGCGCTGTGGAACCTTGGGTTTTGTAACCACGCTGAGGAATGTTGATTGTGATGACTGGCTGGCTGGGAATCCTGTCTCTACTGTTTCCTAAGAGATAGTAACACGTTGGCTGCGATTACGATTGAACTTTGCACACGGTGATTAGCTGGAATGTTGAGATTCCTTGAGCACTGCAAGGTGAGTCGGAAACGGGGGAAGTCACAAGACGCTTGGCTTTGTCGCAAATAAATGAATTCTGGAGCGCAAAAAGAAAACATACATTAAAGGTGAAGTCAACCCCGCCCCCCCCCCCAAAAAAAAATTCTTGATAAACTAAAACTAGTATAAATATGGTATTCTGGTTAATATTGCGTTAGTGGGAGTTAAGCAGCAAAATCCAGCAGTTCTTATCAATATCAGAAGACGGCCATTTTGCCATTTGCTGTTGAGTGAAAATGGTCGGGTTTTCATCCAATTGTTTTGAATTTTTTAAGAACATTTACGGAAAAATGCGCAAAACGGACATGTGACTTATGCCCGTTTCCATCGGTTCTTCTTTTGCGAATATTGAGAGGGGACTGCGCCGCTGTAGGTGGCGCTATACACCATAGAGATGTGGTCCACCAGTGATTTAAAAGAAGAAGAAGACCAGGAAGCTGTGTCGTGCGATAACGCCGTATGAGTTTGCTTTTGTAACTTTTGATCAACCGTAGCGTTTCTTTGCTGTTTTCCATCGAAAATTGCATTAATATTCGCTTCTTTAATTAATTCCAAAAAAATTCTGTTTCGTCGTCCCCCCCAAAACATACCTTATTTTATCATCCAACATTGCTTTGGGACTACAAACGTACGTGTGACGTAATATCCAGTGAAAATGTGCGACGTGTATCTGGTTTATTCGTAAAACCTGTTTAATTAGCCAAAATTCGCATTTTTATTTTTTTGACGTGCTTCAAAATCCACCCCGCCAAGTGTAAAGACTTGTTTGCGAATTTTGGGCCCTTTTTCAAATTTCTAGTGTTTCCATTCAGTTTTATTTTCGCATTTTCTTGAAAATTCAAAATTCAAACCAAAGATGACAACATGCAAGCTCCACACTCAAGTCAAGATTCAAACCCAGAACTTTTCAACTCAAAGACCACTAGGTCAACATGCCGCCTTAAGCATTCCAGGCAAACAAAGTAAAAAAAAAAAAAAGCTAAAGATTAACTCATGATTTGTCTGCACAAAGGCAATCATCAGTCTTGACAGCAAGATAATCTTTCTTTTTTTGCCAACCTTGAGCATTTTCCCGCAGATAACTTCACACAGGCTTGATATGGCGATTACACACACACACATTTTGGAAACACAACATTTTGTGATGAATGGCGCTTGCTTCCACAAACTATAAATACTAGCAGTGCAAGCGTATATCAAGAAATCAGGGTTCAGCATTTACCTTCGTTTTTAAGGTCGCGCTCCAGTTCATGCAGGGGACAAAAATGGATCTCATAACTTTATTGTGTTGTGGGCGTTTATGACCACTAGCAAATATATTTTTCTTTCAAAGTTTAGCCATGGTAACCAGAGGTGGCAAATCCAGGTCCAAAAAATAAAACCCTGCCACAGTTTGGCTTTAGCCCCTGACGCTAACTAGCTAGCTAGCTAGTTCCCTAGCAGGTAAATGAGCACCCTGGGAGCTAGCTAGCTAGCACCTGAGGCTAAAGCCAAACTGTGGCAGGGTTTTTACTTTCTGAACCTGGATTTGCCACCTCTGATAGTAAAAGGCTCTTGCTGTAATGACTCACAGACGGCAGTAGATGGCGAACTTGCTGCGCTTGACTTAGATTTGCGATCAGCACTGCTTTTGAGTACAAGATAAAGATGATTGATTATGTCAGCAACATGTTTAGGCACCTCACACTTGGCACATGAAAAAGCCACGGATGTTCCATTCAAGTCGTATATCTGTAAATAATTGATTTTGCCTGTAAAAGCATTCTGCTTAGTCTTATTTTATATTTTGTACTATAGTTTTAGTGTCAAATCCACTGTTCTGCTTGAACAGGCAGCTGTAAAATTAATCTCAAGCAATTATGCAGATTTTTTTATATTTAGGTGAAAACTAATATTATCGTCAGTTCAACATGTTTGAAAGAATTAATAAAGACACCGTTTAAATGTGTCTTGCGTGTTAAACTACAGTTACAAATTGTTGTGTTGTCATTTTCTGTATAAAAGTTGAAATGTGTGCAGAAGGAAAATATCCAAAGTTGTTCTTTTTTTCGTTGACTAAAATTGAATTAAAACTAAAATGCAATCAGATGACTAAATTATGTCTAAAACTTTAATTCATTTACTTTAATAACTAAAACTGAATAAAAATTTCTTGTCAAAATTAACAATGGTCACAATTTCAAGTTGGAATGCCTTAATCGGTCAAAAAATCTGAAAGGAGGTCAATGCGTAAAATGTCTTCATCTGGTACTTTCATTGTGGAATTTTTTTTTTTTATTATTATATATTTTGCTGTCAAGTGGGTAAAGCTAATAATGGCCATGAAAAGGCGAGGTGGCTGTGAATGGAGAGTGACGGCTGATGGATGGTGGCGGTGAAATGAGGCGGACACCAAATCAGAGGAGTTGGCAACCAGATGTGATGCACAGGAGCAGGAACATATTTGAGGATGTGCAAGTGTGTGTGTGTGTGTGTGTGTGTGTGTGCATATGTGTGTTAGTGTGGACAAGGCCCATGACACAAAACTATTACCCTCCGTGCCTCGTTGGTTCCTTAAACAACCGTTTTGGCTCATTTGAATCCTCCAAATCCCAGCAGGCGAGCTAGTGCCTCTCTCTCGCTCTCTCTCTCTGATTTTCTCAGCAGACCTTTGGCCAATATTCTCCTTCATTTGTTTGCGGTGCTTTAGTTACGCCCCACTTGCTCCTGGCACAAAAATACTTGTCACCAAGCAACGACAGCGTGCACTATTAAGTTAGGAAGAGCAACAAAAAAACAAAAAAAAGCAGGATTTTGTTTCCTGCGGTGTAGAGGAGACACAAGTGGAATGTGCGTTATCAGTGTTTTGTGCATGTTAAGAGATAAGACCGTCAACGTATCGACCTGAGGTGGGCAAAGTATGACCCACGGGCCACATTCAGTCCGCTGAGTTCTTCAATCCGGCCCACTGAAGATTTACGGCCCTATCATATTGCTGTAACCATTGATAAAGTCAGGACATGAGGAATATATTACTTTATTTAACAAAAAATGTCTGCCACTCGACACAATAGGCCACTTTTTCTTTTTCTCGCAAAAACCGTCACATCTGGATTTTCGTGCCGGGGCAAGTCTAGTCTTACCGTTTGGGAATTTGGCAGACCACAGAGCACCTCAATGGGCATTCCAGTGGACCGAGGGCGTTTTCTAGCACCCCGGCACATCTGACAATTTGGTGACAGGATGTAGACTTGACTTTAGACCAGGTAAGACCAGGTCTAAATGGTAGCGCAAGTGGTGTAACGCAATTTGGGTTGATTTTGATCCAGGCGCAGGAAGGCGGATTGTGTTTATGGTTAATTTAAATGAATGTATGTGTGTGTTGTGTATTCATTTATCGCTTTAAATAAAAACTTCATTTTTGAAATAAGAAATATATCAAGAGTGGGTGAAAATGAGTGAGGCATTAGAAATAAGTAATAAAACCCATGTTTCCTATTACTTAAAGAAAAAATTGATACACAGTCAATTTTGTAGAGGAAATTTTACTCTGAAAAAGGCTATACAGTATTCGGCCCCGATCTAAATAGGGTAAACTTTATTCTTGGAAGAGAGTAAAATATTCACTATTAACATATTAACTAATTTGCGCCCAAAAACATATCAATACGTTCTATTTTAATTATTACCCATGCTCCCAAAGACATATTTATACGTTTTTTTCTTTCTCCTTTGTGTTTTCATGCTAGAGCATACAGAAGGCTTTGATACAGCCTCTGACAGGAAGAGGTCGCTTAAAGCAATGGTAGTTATTACAAAAAAAACGGCCAGCAGGTGTCAGCAGAGTAAAAGAGATCAACCAGGGCCATTTAGCAAAAAAAGCTCTTTTCCCCGGTGTTTTAAACAGATTTGTGAATAAAGATGATTAACTATAGTCTACTATTTGCTGCAAAATGGAAACAGATACTACTTTTATTTCTTGATGAAAGAAGAGACTGTAATCTTTCTAAAACACCCGGGAGCGAAGGGGGTTGCTTCAGTGCCCCCACCCCCACATAGACAATAATGTGCTTATATTCCCGAGGGGCATGAAAACAGCGCTTTCTTCTTTCTTTCTCCCCGAGTCATCTGTTGAGGTGTTTTGAAAGAAGCGCCAGCTGTAAAATGGATTTGCACATGAACGCCAAGTCAAATGTGTGCATTTGTTCGAAAGGGCAAAGCTCTCGCTCACATTATCCCCCCCCCACCCCCACCCCCCTCTCCACCGCCAGAACTCCATCAGGCACAACCTGTCGCTGCACAGCCGCTTCATCCGCGTCCAGAACGAGGGCACGGGCAAGAGCTCGTGGTGGATGCTGAACCCCGAAGGCGGCAAGAGCGGCAAGTCGCCCCGACGACGGGCCGCCTCCATGGACAACAACAGCAAGTTCACCAAGAGTCGGGGACGGGCCGCCAAGAAAAAGGTACATGGAGGGCGGGGTCACATGCTCACACGGGTTTGCCGTAAACGCTGTAAAAAATAACCAACTACATAAATAAATCAAATGTTGTGTGAACTGAAAATTTCAAGGCAACAAACTTCACATTTTTAAGATGGGCAATTCTGTTTTTGCTGTTGTGAAAACTGGCCTTCCCGCATTTCACAAAAAATAAATAAGAGTTTACAGAACTAAGCGTTTTTTGTATTGTCCTCCAATTTAAAGATAAGTCAAGTAAGTCTCAAGTCTTAATCCTCATGTTTCAAGCAAATCTCAAATTTCAAAAATCACTTACTGTTATTGCCGTGATAAAAACAATCCCGGAAAAAAAAAAAAAATCTGATTGCCCTTAGAGGTTTTTCTGTAGATAAATCATTTTCAAAGCGATTTTCTCTGGAGAATAAATATTGATACATTAAAGATTGCATTTCCACACTTTTGTCAATTTTTTATTAACCATCTCTGGTAATGTGCACAACACCGAAAACAAGCTTTCAAACGCACCTTATAGCCTTAGGAAAAAATGATTATGTTTTCTTTCGTTTCTTGTTCAGTTTTAATGCCAAAAGAAAACATGTCATGCCTAAAAGCATTATTTTGGCAGCGCAATTCTGTAAAAAAAAACAGGACTGGTCGAAATTGTTTTTTTCCACAACTGTGCAATAAATCTGTTGGTCTCCTATCGCCCAAAAACCTCACGGCTCCCCACCAAACAAAAAGTGGATAAAAAAAGTTCATTGTTTACATTCTGTCATCAAGGACATCTTCCTGTGTATTTTTTCTTTTTTACAAACTCAAACAATAAATTTAACTGTATTTCAATAAACAGTATCCGATTTGTTATGTTTAAAAGTTGTAGTCTTCTAGGCTCGGCCACAGGTGTCAAACTCGAGGCCCGGGGTCCAAATCTGACCCACCGCATCCTTTTATGTGGCCGGCGAAAGCCAATCATGTGTCAATTTCAATGAACCTTGCTCAAATCTGCACCAAAATTTAATAACGCTTACTTGCCGTCTGGAGAAGTGAAGTCACCGGCGGCCATCTTATGTTGCCACTCGCTAAGGCTGCCTCACTTGTCTGTCTCTACTGCGAAAATGCTGTGTATGGCATACGGCTGTACCAATAATTCTGGGAGAAGCATAAAATTTCATGCTGGGAGATAGCGGCATACTATCACGTGCGTCGTGTTACGTTACTGATAAATGTTTTCGGTGAAAAAAAAAAAATACTGAATTTGTCAGTAACAACGGCAACGTAAGATGGCTGCCCACTGGCTTAAGTCCCTGCTGTCACCATCATAACAGCCCAGTAAGGGAAGCAATTTGCAAATGAAATTGTATCAAGTTGATTATTTGTTCAAAAGTCATCCTGTCTGCCCGCAGCTGTCCCTTCAGGGGGGCCCAGACGCTGGCGCCGACAGCCCGGGCTCCTACAACAAGTGGCCCGGCAGCCCCAACTCCCACAGCAACGACGACTTTGACGCCTGGAGCAGCTTCAGGCCTCGCACCAGCTCCAACGCCAGCACAGTCAGCGGGCGCCTCTCGCCCTTCATGCCCGAGGACGACCTGGGCGAGGCGGAGGCCCACATGGGCTACCCCGGCGCCCCGGGGCCCAAGATGACCGCCACGTTGCCCAGCCTGACCGAGATGACGGGCTCTTTGGGACGCAGCTCCGAGAACGTCATGGAGAACCTCCTGGACAATCTCAACTTGCTCTCGCCTAATAACTCTCAGGTAGGCGGGGGGGCGGCGACTCCCGGGTCCTCGCAGTCCTCCCCCTCTTCGATGATGCAGCCGAGCCCCGGGTACCCGCCTTACAGCTCCCCGAGCATGGCCTCGCAGCCTCCGCAGGAGTACCGCAAGTGTGTGTACGGTCAAGCGGGGATGAACGCGATGTCGCCCATGCCGATGCAGACCCTGCCTGAGAGCAAGCCCACCTTTGGGCCCGGCATGGGTCCGTATAGCCACGGGTCGGTCCAGCTGCCCGGGCTCCTCAAGGAACTGCTTACATCCGACACAGACCAGCACGGAGACCTCTTGCCGTCGGTGGACACGGTGGTATCGCAGTCCGGCGGGGGCTGCATGCTGCCGCCGTACAGCAGCAGCCAGCATGTGGCCAAACTGATGGCGGCGGGTAACGCCCACCCGCACGGCTTGTCCCACGCTCACCCGCACACCCCGCTGGCCATGAACGGCCGCCTGCTCATGTCCCTCAACCACAGCGGAGGCTCGGCGCGCTTGCCGTCAGCCAAGAACCCGATGCAGATGCCGTACGGCTTCTCCAGCCACCTGGGCGGCGGGGGCGTGCCCGGCAGCTTCTGCCCGCTAAACACCAACGGATACGGACGTCTGGGACTGGCCCCGCCCCCACACCTGGAGAAGCTGCCGAGCGATCTGGATGACATGTCCATCGAGAAGTTTGAGTTTGACATGGAGACCGTCCTCCACGAAACTCTGAAGGATGGCGACTCGCTGGACTTCAACTTTGAGCCCATGGTGACCCAGCAAGGTTTCCCCCACGGGGTGAAGACCACCACGCACAGCTGGGTGTCTGGTTAGGAAGGGGACGAGCGGAAATGTTTTCAAAAAAAAGAAAAGAAAAAAAGTACAATCAACCTGACTGATTTTTGCTGTTTGGTAAAACGTTTCTTTATCGTCAACATTCCTGTTTGAAAATACTTTCATCAATCATTTGAAAGCTTCAAGTGCCAGCTTTTGATCTACTGGAATTATTGATCTTTATGTACTAAGTGCCAAATTTGCCTTAAATAAGGAGCATTTACACAAACCGTTGGTTGCAGTCTGACAAACTATCCGCGAAGGTTGAATGAAAGGCAAGTGGACTTCTGGGTTTTCGAAAAGGCGACTTCAGTTTCAAGTGCCCACACTCGATTGACAAATACATCCGTCCTTAGTTCCATAACTTGTCTGCTGGTGGTGCAACTGCTAACAAGTCTCTTACTAATTTGGTCTCTGAAAGACTTAAGTCCTAAGAAAGGCTGTCTTCAATAGTTTGCTTTCCTAAAGACTTAAGTCCTTCCTAAGTTTCTAGTAGACACATTCAGCTTTCTCGTCACACCTGGACATCAGTCCTTAGTTCCAAAATGTATCTGGCAGTTGTCCACCGACTGCGAACGAGAAGAGTCTTTTACAAGGTGATCTCTACCACTTTTGTCTCCCAAAGACTTCAGTCCTAAGTGTCTCTTAGACAGATTGAACTCTCTTGTAGGGTCTGGACAACAACGCAAGTCCTCGGTTCCAAAACATGTCTGGCGGTTATCCACCTGACTGCGAACCAGAGTCTTTTACAAGGTGGTTCTTACTCATTTTTGTCTCCTAAAGACTTCAGTCCTAAGTTTCTGGTCGACCATTTCAGCTTTCTTCTCACATCAGTCCTTAGCTCCAAAATGTATCTGGTTGAGTCTTTTCAAGGTTCTCTTTACTAGTTTGGTCTCCTAAAGACTTCAGTTCTTTGTGTGTGCACCTGGATGACATCAGTCATTAGTCCTGAAGGGCCTTTGATGTCTTTCTCAAAGCGACAATCTTCTTTATCCCGACTCCTAAAACCCTCAAAAGAAACGTCCCTTTTTCTAGAGACACTAAACAAACTGCCGGGTCGTCTTCATCCTCGGTCTTGAACCAGTTTTGTCCCCTGTTGCCTTCCGTTCCACCTTCCTCGTATCATGAACGACTGACAACCAACGCACCCAAATATCATCAGCATAAAGAAGCTGCGTTTTTCCGCATTTTTGAGGTCAAGATTTTCTGAGGATCTCTTTGCGTCTCAATGTACATAAAGTTGAAAGACACGTTGTACAATCAGGTCTTATGTTTATGTGTGTTTGTGCTGTCTAAAGACAACATCGCGTTTACATAACAGAAGCAAAAATCCAATCTGGCTCCAAGAGAAAACTGGATGCTTTTTTTTTTTTTTGTATTGTTATTTTTGTAGTTGTTGAGCCGCTCTGTGCCCGGACCGCTTCTGCCTGTACATAGCTTAAGATTGTATATTAACATGACATAGTACACGTTTACTAGATTGTAGTATATATATATATATATATATATATATATATATATATATATATTTTTTTTTGGAGATATAAATTATTGTGTTTAATATAGAAGTATTCTGGTGCAGACCTGCATTCGTAACCTTAATACCACAGGGGCCTATTTAAGTAGTTATGTCTGTTTTTTAAAAATATTTTCTATATATATATATATATATATATATATATATATATATATCGCACAAGTCATATCTTCTCTTAAAGGAAACGCGCCGCAGTGGACTTTGACTGAGGCTTGCCTTCTTATTCCTTCAAGAAAAAGTGACTGTAGAGTGTGAGCAGTTCTCCAAGTGCTTTTGTGCAGCTGTGAAATAAGTCAGAGGTCAAAGTGGAAAGATTCTCAGTGCTGTCGTCATTGTTTTCAAATTTTGCATCCAAAAGCATTCTCTCGCTCTTCAACCCTCGCGTTGTATTGCGGGACAAATTGACCAGCAATTTTATTTTATTTTTTTTATGACATTTTTTTTTTATTGTACTATAATCACAATATAATTATAATATACATTAATATGTAATATATGTATTTTTTTTCCCCCTCGATTCAATTCTAGGGCGCCGCATAACATAAGGGTCAGCGATAAATGACGTAATTGAAGCTCCCGTTCCACCAAGCGGTGCATTTTGTTTCAATTCATCAACGTTTCTCGCTGGGGTTTCCACCATACAGGTTCGAATCTTCACTTCTGTCCACATTCTTTGTTTTATGGAGTCAACATGTTGCTGGAGACGAATGTGTATCATACCGAAAAATCTGAATATCAACACACTTCCCATAATAAACTTAATAGGCGCATACGCATTTGTATCATTTGACACCGATTCCTCTCGGCAGGATTTTTGGAAAAAAGCAAAAATAATCAAATATCGTACTGTAAATATACGGAAATGACATTTTGTTTTCTTCCCAATTGTCCCCACTGGAAATGTTGACCGCTTTGTTGCGTACCAAAACGAAACCGAACCGAACCGTTACCGCTTGGTGGGAAAAAGCTTCTGCTTCATAAACACATCCCATGAGGGAAGGAAAAAGGAAAAAAAGCACCACGAAGTGTTGAGTACATCCAAGTTGATCTTACGAAACGTGGATATTTTTTGGCGGCCTTGACGTAGTTCAGTTGTTAGTCACCGAAGTAGCCAAAATTTTGGCACCTTTCGTTTTTTGCTGTTTGGTTTTGTTGCAGAGGTTTTTAAGATAAAATATTGAACATTTCAAATGTGCTTTTTTTTTTTTTTTTTTTTAAACAACAAAGAAACAGATTATTATTTTATTTTGGGGGGAAAGCCCTTAATGAAGCTGCATGTCGCCTTTCAAACACGGCCAAATTTGCCTTCAAGTGACATGTTCATGTAAAAAAAAAAAGAAAAAAAGATGATTATTATTATTATTTTACATATAGATATGTAGAGGTATATACTGTATAGATTTGTGCCGGTCACTCAAGACAAAATGAATTGTTAATGAATCAACAGGGTTCACATTAAAAGAAAAAAAAAAACTGTAACTGATATTTTGACCTTTAAAATGATTGAATCTATGCATCGTATTCCTTAATTTGATGTGGCTATGGTTCTATTTCTCTCACTCTTTTTTGGACTTCTTATGACAGAGATATTTTATTGTAATATACATAGCGCTGTGTTGTTTGTGTTGTTCTTGTCTATGTTTAAAATAGTTCTATGGGGGGGGGGGGATTATTTAGAGAGTAGATGATGCAGTGATTTCTATGCTAAGCTTTTGTAAACTGACATTGTTGTTGTTCTTGTATTTCGCTCGGGTTTTCACAACATACAAAGCTAATTGTTATATTTACATTTCTATATTCAGACTTCACAATGCAGACAAACGGACCAGGTTATTGTTTTGTTTTGTAATGATATGCTTTGAAAGAAACAACTGCACTTTTAAATACTTTTTTTTTTTTTTTTTTTTTTTACAAAAGTGCAAAACGGCAAGAAAAGAGTTCCCAGATATTTTCAAATAAAACATCTGTTACATTTAACTTATATAGCACAGAGATACAGGACATGTACTGTGTGTCACTTACAATACAATACAACAATGTTACTTGTTCAATATATTCAAAAATGAATAAATGTACTTATGTGTTGAAACTCTGAAGTTTGGTTTGGATCATTTCAAAAAGACAAAAAATGTGTCAAACTGACACACACACACAAAAAGAAAGTCGTCATTACTAAATGTTCGGAATTTTATTATTATTATTTTATAATTTTTTATTCCCAAATTTTAAAAGTTCCATGTTTTTCATAGATTAAAAAAAAATACTTTGCATTGAATTTCCACATTTCGAAAATTCTACACTTTGCAAAATGACCAAATGTTAATGATTTTGTTTTTTGTTATGCATTTATCTCCTTTCATATTTCTTTTTTTCTCTTCTTTTTTTTTCCCTTCCTTTCTTGACCGATTGAAACCATTCCAACTTCTCATCAGGACATCTTTGCGAATATTTTCCACCATCCAAGAATGTCCACTTCAAAAAATCCAGACATTTCAGTTTTCCCAGTTAAAATTTATTTTTATTTTTTTTTACAATAACATTCCCACACTCACAGATGTTTACATGCAGAATTTACCCCCTGCATGCTAAAGAGAGAATTGTAGTTTTTCTTACCTCATTTGAAGTCATGTCTTTGTTTGTCAACTGCGGCTGTCGCTTTAAGATGCTGCAGTGACGCTTTGGGCCAGAGGTGGCAGTTGCGAGTAAAATGGTGACAAACTGCACAAAGATCCTTTAAGTTTAATGAACTCGTAATGAATTCAACTTAATATATTCACTTTGGATGAATTTAATACTATGTATTCCTTTTGGTGGCCTGAGGTCAGACTTTTACGGTCATCTTAATGAGTCCGCTGACATTTCCAGGTCAAAGTGGCTGACCTGAATTTATGGCGTCACGGGACTTATGTGGAACTTGACTTAGAAAAGCAAAGTTACAGTTCCCACTTGTGGCGTCTCATTTCTCCCCGCTGGCTTTTCCCAACAGCCACATTCCGCACGGCGCACCCCCCTACCCATGAACCCGCTCACCCCCAACCGCAAACTGCAAAGGCTGCTTGGCCCTCGCAACATTTGACGAGACTCCGAAGTAAAAGATCACCTTTTGGCCAGTGAGAACAGGAGCTTCCAAACGATGCCAAACGCGCCGAAGGCCCTCCACTTGCTCGCAAATCATTCCGCAGCATAATTGCATTTCAGATTAACATGAATAAACTGCTGCAAGTGCAAGAATCATTGTTTATAGCGTTATTTAAAAAAAAAAAATTTTTTTACCATACTTGTACTTTGAAATTTACATTTGTGAATGGTTAAGTAATTTACACAATATTACAGAGATTTTATTTATTTATTTATTTATTTTTACCATACTTGTATTTTGAAATTTACATTTGTGAATGGTTAAGTAATTTACACAATATTACAGCGATTTTATTTATTTTTATTTTATTTTTTTAACCATATTTGTACTTTGAAATTTACATTTGTGAATGGTTAAGTAATTTACACAATATTAGAGATTTTATTTTTATTTATTTATTTTTACCATATTTGTACTTTGTAATTTACATTTGTGAATGGTTAAGTAATTTACACATTAGACCTCCTTTTTTTTTCTTTTTTTTTACCATATTTGTACTTTGAAATTTACATTTGTGAATGGTTAAGTAATTTACACAATATTAGAGATTTTATTTTTATGCACGCACGCACGCACGCACGCACACACACACACACACACACACACACACACACACACATACCAAAAAATAAAAAATAAAATAAAAAAAAGGGAGAACAATGATGATGACATGTCAAATGATCAATACTGAGCTCTCCCCCCCCCCCAAAAAAAAAGAAAAAAAAAGAGATTTTATTTTCATTTATTTATTTTTACCATATTTGTACTTTGAAATTTACATTTGTGAATGGTTAAGTAATTTACACATTAGACCTTTTTTTTTTTTTTTTTTTTTTACCATATTTGTACTTTGAAATTTACATTTGTGAATGGTTAAGTAATTTACACATTACAGATTTTTTTTTTTTTTACCATATTGTATTTTGATTTTTTTTTTGTGAATGTTTAAGTAATTTACACAATATTACAGCGATTTTATTTGTATTTTTTTTAATAGATATTTTTTTACCATATTTGTACTTTGAAATTTACATTTGTGAATGGTTAAGTAATTCACAATATTACTATAAATGTACTTTATTTGACTGCCTTCCATTATAAATTTCACAGCCATTTTTTACAGTACAATTTTGAGGGTGCGCGTGAGGTGAAGCGGTGTACGCCTCTGGGGTAGCAACTCAGAGGTTACATAAGTTTAAGTGTATTGCAATTCCACTTCAACATTTACATTCCACAAAATCAAAAGCTTACGAATGAGCACTTTGCGAGTAAAAAGTCAAATGCACTCGTTGCACTCAAGCGTCTCTTGAAGAAGAAAAAAAAGGCTCGTCGTGTTTGCATTTCTTTTTACAGTCGTCAGTGATGTGGGCCAAGGTGTTTTTTTTTGGGGGGGGGGGGGGAGCGGGCAAGCAGGCAGTCGGACGGGCGGGGGTGCGAGGCTCGTCACACGGGAGGAATGTGGGTGTGGACGTCTGCCAGAGCCATATGCGATCCTTATGTTGCCCCCCCCCAATGTGCAAGTGAGGCCGAGTCAGGACACAGCATGAGAACGCGCCGTGTCATTGAGTTTGTTTGTATGTTTTTAGCCTCAATGGCCACTTGAAGGACATAAAAGATGTGTTTTTTTCTTTTCGTTCCCTTGAGTCAATATTTGTAAGGCAAGGTTTTATTCATTCATTCAAAAAGACAAACTTGTTGCAATGTGCATGCCAGGCCAGTAGTTGGCGACATCAAATGTGCCGAAAGACATTGTTTGGGAGCGCCGCAATAACAACGATAGAAAAATATAAAGATATAAAGACGTTTATAGTGTAGATAGAGAGTGAAGTTGAGTTATTTACTCGATGCTGCCTTGACTTAACAGTTCAATTTGTTTCATGACCACGCTTGTAACTGAAAACAATCATATCGCAAATCCCTGAATCCTGCCAAAAAGCATTTGTCATTAAAATGGGGACTCAAAAATAAAAATAACGCAAACAGGTGGCGAACCAATTCCAACGTAATCCATTTCTGATCCCCCAAAACATTAAATATTTGTAAAATATTTCTAATAAGAAAAAACTAACTACAGTATTAAATATACACGCTTGCCGCCAATCAACCCGCAACCTTGGCATCAGCGAAACACCTTATGGCTTTTCCTTGCACTTTCTCCATTCTGATTGCTAACTATATGCTAGCATAGCAACTCTTAGCATGATAGTAATTTGAGTTATTGACTTTCAGAAAAGTATGTATGTAAAGTAAAAATCCTTACGTCATTGCCTCGGTGTTCTATCTACCCAGGTTGCTACGTTAGCATAGCAACTGTGAGCATGTTAGCATTGTATCAATTCTCACTGGACATAGTGCCGTAACACAAGGAAAAAATGTAAAACCCTGTCAAATGTGCCTCGGCACATTTTCTACTCATAAAAATAAACAAACAAATAAATAAATAAACATTCTCTAGTCAGGATGCTGTCTTGATAGATGCTAAGTGTTAGCCAGCAACTGCTAACGTTTTAGCAACAGATTTTCAAACTGTACCATTGTAAAACTTGGCATTCTGAGGTCACAGTTTTAAATAGTTCTCCACAAGTCAAGAATTTTGTACTTTACTTTATATTTTTAATACGAATGAAATACACGCGTGAGAATGTCATCAACAATTGACTAACATAATGTTTATTGAACTTCATGAATGCTAACGTGTGTGAGCGTGCGTGTACAGTGTAACGTGTGTGTTGTGTCTCCAGGGTGGCGCAAGTCTGACAAATAAGTCTCACAGAGACTTGGAGCCCCAAAGACATGAATCCTGTCACTACTGTTTACCAGCCTCACTTGGATTGTTGATATTGTTCATTCTTGGTTTAAGTACCGATCCGGTTCGCTATTGACATTACCTTGTGATTAATAATAATAATAATATGAGTTAGTAACTATTAACAATGTTTTCATGGTCACCAAAAAAAAAAAAAAAGCAAGTTCACAGTGTCGACGGTTCATCAAATACTGAGCGTGAGTACTTTTGCCGCCTGTGCTCCAAGAGTGGCGTGCCGAACCAAGCGGCGAGAGAGACCGTGAGAGAGAGAGTGCGAGAGAGCTAAAGAGAAACAGATGGACTTGAACCACTCTTGTGTAAGTTGGGAGGAGACGGACAGCCGGGCCGGGCCGGGCCGGGCTGGCGGGCGTTTGATTTCTGTCCCGACGTGACCTCCAGTAAAACACACACTGACGTCACAATTCATCTGTGCTACATAGACGTTATTTAGCCATAAACCACAAATATTGTCAACAAATTGGTTACTGTATTTCAGCCACTGTATAATAAATGGGCTTAAAAAATAAACATATTAAAATAAAATGTAAATAATAAAAAAATTATTAATTCAGAATAAATTCATTCATAAAAATTAAATATGATACTGATTAACCTTTAACTCTTTGACTGCCAGACGTTTTCAGAAAAGGGATGCCGTGGGTGCCAGCCGATTTTAAGCATTTTGACTGATCTTTCAAGGTCCACAGAAAATTATGTGTTTGGACTATGGAAACACACATACTACCAAATGAAAGATTGGACTCTCATCTTTCATCAGAAAAAAGAGTTTGTTTCTACCTTATTCCGTTTTTCAGTAATGAACAATAGAAAATAGTTAGTTTCACCTCTGTTTTGAAACAAACGTCTTTTAACGTCTTTGGCACTCCTGCCTAGGATTTTACTTGACGTCTTTTAACGTCCATGGCAGTCAAAGAGTTAAAATAAAATGTAAATAATAAAAAAAATATTAATTCAGAATAAATTCATTCATAAAAATTAAATATGATACTGATTACCCTTTAAAAACAATTACATTAAAATATATTATATATATTATTGTATTATATCATATATTATTATGCACTGAAAAATACAATAAATTAATAATATAAAAAAGTGTAATGTGTAACATAACATGATAAAATGAAAATGACCAAAAATTACAAAAATATTCAAAATAAAATATAAAAATAATATATCATGAATGTATGTATTATCCATTGAAAAACTAAAACGCAAATAAAAGCAAAAACGCATTATTACAATGACAAACCGGGCAAAATACATCCAAAAAAGCCAACATGTGGAGCCGTTTTCCTTCCCGTTGTAGCATCAAAGCGAAGCCAGACGGATGTTGGATGTTTGACCTCTGATTTTCAGAGCTATGAACTTGACAACCTACTTTCGTCTCATGACTGACTTTGCCACACACGCAAACAATAGGATGCCTTTCAACAGCAGCGGCAAAAATTAAAAAAAAAAAAAGTCCTTTAAAATAGACAAGTCACAGGCCCGCCTTTGTGTTGCTGAAAGCTGTTACGACATGCGAGGGCCTTCTATTTATGGCAGCCGGCTCCCGCCCTGGGCCGTATTGCGTGATTTATACCCAAAATGGTCCTTCTCCGCCCCGGCCAGGCTTTGCGGTGAGCTGCGACTGGCACGCGACTCCTGCTATTTTCCTCCAGCGTGATAGTAGTGTAGCGTGTACGGGGAGCGGCGGGAGTGAAGGTCGGAGGGCAAACAAGGTGAAAGGCACGCGGGGATGTCAACAAGAAGGCAACAAATTGGAGAAGAGGAGGAAGGCCAACGCGGAGGACGGATTAGAGAAATGAAAGATTTCTTAATACAGCGGGGGTTGTACAGACGAGTCAGTCAAGTCGCTTTATATTGACATAGCACTAATTCATAACAGAATTTACAACAAACACATGACAGAAAGGAGGGAAAACAACTGTGCTCAATTTGGATGTTTTCACTTAAAAAGAACTGTCATGACAAGTTTGCTCTATATTTATATTTGGTTGTTACTAGCGTAACTGTGAGATTCATTTCTCAAAAATCATTTCCAGTTTAATAAATTTTCGTAGAAACTTTATTTGGACGTATGCCGCCATTGTTATTTACGTCGCAACGCATTTAGTGCGTAGAAATGTGAAACGCCAATAAAGAAAGCAAGGTAAAGCTTGTTGCTTCTTTAGGAACGCGACGAGGCTTAACTGATTCACTGCCATTGACGGCTATAGACGTAAAAAATGAATTTGAACTATTTCTATTTAACATTTTTCCCCACTTCTGTTAACAAGAGTATGAAAACCTAGGGAAAAAAATATTGTACATTTAGAACAGATAAAATTTGTGATTAATTGCGAGTTAACTCGAGAAGTCATGTGATTAATTATTTTTTTCATTTTTGTATATTAATTTTAATTATTGTTTATTGTTTTTAATTTTGTTTTTAATAATATTTTTTTATTTTTTAAAGAAGAAAATTTTAATAAAAATTAGGGGCATCAGGCGATTACATTTTTTTATCATAATTAATCGCATGACTTCACTAGTTAACTCACGATTAATCACAAATTTTATTTCTGTTCTAAATGTACAATATTTTTCCCCCCTAGGTTTTCATACTCTTGTTAACAAAAGCGGGAAAAAATGTTCAACTAATAGAAATAGTTCAAATGAATTTTTGACGTCTATAGCCGTCAATGGCAGTGAATGCTTTCTGTTTCACATTGCTCGGCAGGAGAGCCAGCCGCCATTGCGACGTAAATAACACACTCACACACACACGTGCGTATTCATCAGTGCTTTGTGTTGCAACAAGTCATGAGTGTTGCGCCGCATCAATATCAGAGGAAAAAGGTACAAAAAGTCTCTCGCTTGCAGCCGTGTGCCACTCATGCGCTTATTCAAAAGCTCGATTAGATGTCATAACGCGCTTGTTTACCTTTTTTTTTTTTTTTTTTTAGCATGCAGGGAACATATGTGTTACCTGAGCCTCGCTTGAGTCATCTGCATCCAGCGCGCTCGCTCGCGTGTGTCGGCAGGACCTTTGAAAACAACACCTACCACAACAACATCACCGTCATCTTCATCATCATCATCATCATCATCAACAAAGCAGCACGTGTTGTTGTCATGTCCCACGTTTACTAACATGCGCCTCCGCTTTGTTTGTCAGGATGTGGGATTTCCCTGACACCAAATACGGATGCGTGTGTTGTTAGCTCTGTTGCGCAAAGGAATATGTTCTTTATCCTCTGCCAAGAACGACTAATATTACTGCCGTACCGAGAAGCTAAGAGAGGAGCTGAGTCTTAAACTTGTCAGCCATCAGGCAATTTTGGTTTGTACGTTGCATTTTGCACTCTGACAAGTACAATTGATGCAAATATTCACTGAAGTCAATGAAGTAAGTGGCCTGGCAGTGTGTTGCATATCATGCATCTCGTGAACGGAGAAAATGATTTACTACGGCTTTGAAGCCCTCCTTCCGCGCATGTGTCGTGAGTGGGAACGGGCGCTTTTGACTCACTTCAAGTCTAGACTGCGAGCAGAAAGTGTTTTTAATTCATTCCATTCCCGAGTGGGTTTTCCCCTCATTTTTTATCGTCTTTGCTCAGCCGCCTCAAAAGGATGACACATTTTCATAAGTTTCTTTTCTTCCGCCATTATGGCAATTCATTCATTGTGATTATTTATGATGACACCCGTGGGTGCTGGTTCACGGGATTCAAGCAGGAGGTTATTTTGGTCAAATCCTGCGAGTCAAATCGTTCAAAGTATGGGAAAGTGAGCGACGTCGCCGTGGCAACGACGGCACGAGTGGGTGGCAACACATGCACAATTGCAGCAGAGATTGACGGACGGGAACGAAAGTGGTCGGGTCACATTATTAGGTACAGCCAAGTAGATACAAAATTCAAAATACAAATAGTAGAACGAGTTCAAGTTCTTAGCACAAACTATAAGAACAACAATTAACTCGTTGCTAAAAGTCCAAAGTCTCGCTGAATTTAAAAATACAAATATTTGGGTAAAAATGTAGGAGTAGGTGGGCATGTTTTTTTTTTTTTTGCCATACTACAATACTACATACTACAATAAAGCGTAATTGCACATTCTCTACAGTAGGTGGCAGTGGTGATCTTATTGTCAGCGCGTGCGCAGAGGGTATAAACAATGTTAATAAAGTTATTCAGCAGATTTAACTCATTCACTGCCATTGACAGCTATGGACTTTAAAAAATTCATTTGAACTATTTCTATTAGTTTTAACTTTTTTCCCCATTTTTTGTACCAAGAGTATGAAAATCTAGATTTTTGTTGGTGTAAATTTAGAACAGATATAAAATTCATGATTAAATTTTTATTAATTTTTTTAATAATCTTTTTTTTTTTAAGAAAAGATTATAAAAAAAATTAGGGGCGCCAGGCGATTATTATTATTTTTTTTATCAGAATTAATCGCATGCCTTCATTAGTTAACTCACGATTAATCACAAATTTTATATCTGTTCTAATACAATAAAAACATTCTAGGTTTTCATACTCTTGTTAACAAAAGTGGGGAAAAAATTTTAACTAATAGAAATAGTTCAAATGAATTTTTGACATCTATAGCCGTCAATGGCAGTGAATGAGTTAATTTTAATTTTATGGACAAACGATACTATTTATAATCACAGCGTAGGTTGGAACGTTGTTGGAGGCGGGAGTACTCATTTCGTCTTCCTGACAGACAAAATAACCGAGAAGCACTACTCTACTAGAAAACAAAACAAAATAAAATTTCGATCTTTCTATGGCAGGACAAGATAAAAGCCACGGAAATGAACGTCCCCAGTCCAGACTTGCATGATATGTTGCTTTGATATGTTGAGACAATTTGAAAAACAAATTGCAGCACTGTGACAGAGTCACATGATTTGACCATATAAATACGGATGTCTGTTAACTCAACGCTAATATATAATGGAAAACACCTCAGACGGGCTAACAGAAATTAACAAGCACATTTTTTTTTTAACAAGCTACAAATGCATATAATCAAACAATATTTGGCTGAAATGTGATATTTTGACAAAAGTACAGTGTCCTTTTGCCTTCCCGACAAAGAAATACGCTTCCTTCTTGTCATATACAGTCATGGTGGAACAGAGGTGGCAAATTCAGGTCCAGAAAGTCAAAACCCTGCCACAGTTTGGCTTTAGCCCCACATGCTAGCTAGCGAGCTCCCTAGCTAGCTCCCCGGGTGTTTGGTTACCTGCTAGGGAGCTAGCCAGCTAGCTAGCTAGCATGTGGGGCTAAAGCCAAACTATGGCAGTTTTTTTTTTTTTTTAACTTTCTGGATCTGGATTTGCCACCTCTGCCATTCAATACCAACACACTATTACCGGTATCACTACTATTTTTCATTTTTGCTGCATTCAATTCCAATTAATAAGTGGAATGAGAGAAGCTAGCATGTGTTCATTTTGGAGTCAATGTGCTACAAACAAGTTTTTGATTAGAAATCCTATGAGGACACAGAGAGAGGAATGGGTACGTTTGCGTTGAAATACAAACATAGTCCGGTCAAAACTCCAAAATACGTGTGCTTCCACCTGTGATAATTGAATAAGCCGGGTTTCTCTTGTGCGTTCTGTTATTGACTCAGAGAGGAACAAGAGGGGCTCGCCGGCCCATGCTGGCTGGCAGTAGGTGGGAGGGAGGGGTGCAGGGGTGGCGGCGAGCTGGTAATTCGGGGACAGGCCGGGGGCACGGTGCCAGCGAATTAGAGAGGCGGCCCGCAGGAGACGTTTTAATTTGCGCTGCCATGTGCACAGGCATGCGCCTCGGCTCCTCTCATTAGGCCGGCCGCCGTCTTCTGAGAAACCAAGAGCAGCCAAGACTGCCGAGCGACAGGCAAACGCTCACTCAACCTATTACATGCTTGTTTATTTACTTACTGGTTTTCTGGATTAGCTTCAGCAAGTAAGCTGTGTTTTTGGAGCCGTTTGTGAGTTAGTGAGCAGGAGAGCAGAAGAAAACACTTAAGAGCTTTCTAGGTAACTTTTTGAAGGCCTGGGGTGAGGGCAAAGACAGAATCTATTCAATTCTGAGGCAGGTCTGGTAACAGGAATTTGTATTTGGTTGTGACTTTTTTTCTTTAAAAAAATATATTTTAGATAATGTACCTGTCATAACAAATATTAAATCAACAGTATATGTTTTGCCTTTACATTAATGTTGCATTTTTAAAAAGGTCCACATTTTATATATTAGGTGTCAGATGGTTGTATTATGTAAATACAGATTTTTTCATTCATTCATTCTCCAAACTTTTTATCTTCACTAGATTTGCAGGGCATACACGGTAAATATTTTACATTTTTAAATATTAGTTCTATGTACTGTGTTTAAAAAAAAAACAATATTAAGTATTATGCAAATTTATTTCAATGAATTTATCATTTTATTTATAATAAAAGAACATTTTTATTATCCAGATAATTTATTTTTGCTTTTCTGAAATTCATGAAAAAATATCAGCATTATTTTTAATTCTATTTATAATTTCTGTTGCATTGTCTTTCATTTCTCAAAGTATATATTATTTTATATTCTTATTTTTACTTTTACTATTTTTATATTGTTATTATAGCTTTCAAACAATAAAAAATTGTAATCAGATTAATCACCTTAGAATTTTGATTAATCATGATTAATCTCCTAATTAAAAAAGCTTTTTTTAAATGCGATTAATTACAAAAAAAATTACGCCCTAATTTTCAATAATCTTTTTTTTTTTAAGAAAAAAAAGAAAAGGTTTATAAAAATTAGGGGCGTCAGGCGATTAAATTTTGTACTCATAATTAATCACATAATCAAGAGTTAACTAGTGAATAGTTAACTCTTGATTAATCACAAATTTTATATCTGTTCTAAATGTACAATAAAAAAATTCTAGGTTTTCATACTCTTATTAACAAAAGAAAAAATGTTAAACTAATAGAAATAGTTCAGAATTTTTGACGTCTATCGCCGTCAATGGCAGTGAATGAGTTAAGAGTGTGATTAATCTGCGTTAATACACGATTAATGCGATCATTTTTTTGTGATTAATTCATTCGTTAATGCTTTAACTTTGACAGCGTTATTTGTTATATAGGAGGAAAAGTAAAAAAAAATGCTTTGTATTGCGTCAGGCGATTTAAAAGTAACATTTGAACCTCATTAAACAGACAAAGGCGCAAAACAAAGCCAACCACTTTTGCGCTCACCCTAAAAGAAAGCAAACGACCGTGGGAATGAAACGTAGCCAACGCCGCGCACGTCCAGTTGCGCGCCGCGCAAGGCGTGTCGCATGCTTGCGAGCAGGCTGTCATCCGCGTGTCATCCGTCAACTAATTGGGCCACATTAGCCTCTCTCCGTCTGCGATTATGATCTCATCATCGTGGAGATGATGGAGAGGCTGGCTCGGGTCCGGCGGGATGCGCGGCCACGTCTCAGCTGACTCGGCCAGGAGGGAGAACGCCTCGTCGTCTCCGTGGCGACAGATACGAGCCACCATCCACGAGACGGGAGTTTTGTTTTCGTGTTTCAAACAGATAAATTGCACACTAGTTGTTTTTGTAAATAAAAAGTCACATGGTATACAATATACAATATTATAGTGTACTGTATAAAGTGTAGAAGGAATGAGCTGCCTCTCATGAGCGCCGGGATGCTAATTAGCACTCCCACGGGAAGACAAAAGCGAGTCCAAAAGGACGTGCTCGGTGTGCGATACATGTTCGCAAAAGTGCGAGAGAGAGAGACACACTCGATTGATGATATTATACAGGATAGAAGATGGGTTTCAATAATAGTACGGCTTGGTAAAAGGGGCGGGGCAAGAAGAGCCATCGGGGTCAGGAAACAGGAAGCGAAAAGGTTACAATATGTCAAGCTTCGCTACAAAATGTGTCGACAACGACGCCGCTGTTTGGAAGCTCGTTGCGATAAGAGCAACATAGCAACGAAATGTCTTACGTAACGAAGCAGCTCGCAGGCACGGCTTGACGAGAAGCGTGGGAACGTTAACATTGAGGTCAGTTGGGGTAAAAAAATACAATTAAAATAGGTAGGGGTCATTAGGTTAGGAGAGAAGTTAGGGTTGTGGTATAGTTAGTTGTAAGGTTTGGGGTTAATTATGGTAGGGGTTATGTGAGGGTTGTGTAATACACAATAAATGGGACAATAACATATAACACTAAGTGACAAATGTGCACACAGTAGAAGGAGCAGCACAATATCCATTGGAGTGAAGCAAAAAATGTGTCAAAAACTGCGCAGTTGCATGTTTATATTTTCTTATAAAAACGTGTTGTCATAATGTTTGTTGTTATTTTGGGTGAGGCTGGAACGGATTGATGGCATTTCCATTCATTTCAATGGGAAAAGATGATTTGGGAAGTGAATGCTTTCAGCTACAAGCGTGCTCACGACACGGCTTTAGTTTGTAAACGTTACGAGACCAACACGAGAATCAGCCCTGAGGGATCGTCCCCGCGGGCGCTGGCGCTCATGTGCGAATCCAACGAGTGTCCGTGTTGTCGAACGCGGACCGCGAGCTTCATCAAAGATGTCTGCTGTGCCGTCAGCGGTGACCACCTGGCCGCCCTCCCACCACCCTCCGGGAGCTCCTCCAGCTCCGGCCGTCAATCAGCGGGGCCTGACACAACACAGCCTGCTGGGCAACCTGCTCGGGGCCCGGCGCGGCGGGAGCTTTGCGGACACCTGCGACCCGTGATGGGAAACAGACCGGCTTCAAGGTGGCGAGATGTTTTGGTTTCCACCTGCTCGTGACACCAGATCCGCGTCAAAGCCGCCTCGAGCCTCGGGCCCGACTCCCACGCTTGCGGTTGCACCCGGCGCTTGCCGGCGATCCTCGCCGACATCGACTTCCTTTGGAACACGACCGTGTCATTTTTCAAGACTTGCTCGACAAGCAACATGTCAACAAAACCGAGACATCCCTGATAGCCGACTGCCCATCCTGACATCATTCTCATTTTCACAACTACTTACTTTGTCAAACTCATCAAAATAAAGGTTTTACTCCAGAAACCGACAAGTGCCAAACACATTTTACTGCAGCTAGCGTCATCTCTATTGAGGCTAATCACAAGATGATAATTGAGTGAAATAGTCCAAGGGAGATGATGTCATCCAACAGATTACAGTTTTCCAAATTCCATTTTATTTACTTCACTAATATTAACTTGGATCTCTACGGAGCCCCAAAGGTGACAAGGTAGGGGGGAAAATTTGTTTACGTTCTCTTGCTAAAAAATTGCATTCCCTTGCAAAGATTGCGTTCCCTCGCAACATTTGCGTCCCTTCACAAAAAACTTTGCGTTCCCTTACAAAAAACTTTGCGTTTTCTTGCAAAAAAAATGCATTCCTTTTGCAAATATTGCGTTCCCTCGCAACATTTGCGTGCCCTCGCAAAAAACTTTGCGTTCCCTCACAAAAAAACAACAGGAAGCTATTTACATGTTTAAGTTTTCATTTACGTTTTTAAGACATGCCAATGGTTCGAATTTTAAAACAAAGATGTGCATTGTCTGATTTAAAAAATATAAAAATAAAGCAAAATTGAGATGCATTTTCTTGCAAAAAAATGCATTCCTTTTGCAAATATTGCGTTCCCTCGCAACATTTGCGTCCCTTCACAAAAAACGTTGCGTTCCCTTACAAAAAACTTTGCGTTTTCTTGCAAAAAAAATGCATTCCTTTTGCAAATATTGCGTTCCCTTGCAACATTTGCGTGCCCTCGCAAAAAACTTTGCGTTCCCTCACAAAGATTGCGTTCCCTCGCAAAAAAAACTTTGCGTTCTCGTGCAAAAAATTGCATTCCCTTGCAAAGATTGCGTCCCCTCGCAAAAAAGGTTGCGCTCTCTCACAAAGATTGGATTCCCTCGCACCATTTTCGTTCCCTTGCAAAGATTGCGATCCCTCGCAAAAATGTTTGCGTTCCCTTGCAATAAATGCGAAAAAATGCAAAGTTTTGTGCAAGTGGACACCTTTTTATTTATTTTTACGCTTGTTATGTACTTCCGGGTCAATTTAGAACCTGTAGCCTGGAATTGGCGACTGAGAGGCGGCGGCACCAAAGCATAGAAAACTACGGCAGTACCTTTTGGAAATTTTTTTTTTTACCACTGCTGTAAACGCTCCATTCCCATCGCTTTTGGTAACACCGAAGTTGACCCGGAAGTACATCAACTTGTTAAAAAAAAAATAAAAAAATTGCATCCCGTCGGAAAAAAAACTTTTGCGCAATCATTGCTCTCAGAATTGGAGATGTTTGATGTTTGAAGTTTTTTCCTTGGGTTAGTGTTAGAGAATCAGTGGTTGAGGGTTCGTGGCTAGGGTTGCGATGGGGAACAGCATCAAATTGGCTTTGGTTTTCCAGATTGAGAAAACTTGATTTTAGGCTTGCCCATCTTTACAAATGCTAAATACGGACACCAAATACTCGTTGGGATTTTGTCTTCTCATGATGGATCTCACACAGAAACACTCGCTTGGCGGCGTCTCAGGTGTTACAGTTAATAATGCAGGCGGCAAGAAAACAGGCCTACCCTGTAACGGTGGGACCGCGCGCGCTCCGACATGTCCGGACAAGGCCCCTCGTTCTGTAGCGTCGACGCCCCCCCGGGGGCGGCGCAATGGGAGCTCGGGTCGGGCTCCCGCGGGTGCTCCAGCCCGGGAGCAGGTGGAAGGCTGAGAAGAGCGCTGCGACTCCCACAGCTCATCACAAGGCGCTCGCTCGGCTGCTTCGGCGCGTCCGGGTTCGACGGAGCCGTTAATAAATGTGTGGATTCTTCATTTAAAGGGACAGTTGCGAACATGCTGGATTGATGCCAAGTTTGAGACGAGTGAGAATTTCTGAGACAGGTTGCTAGTTCAAATTGGAAATGCTGATGCATGTCCCGTAAAATAACTTTATAGATAAGAACAATTTTGTATCTACTGCATATGCTTATAGCACACAGAATTTTTCAATTTGCAAACCATTTCCTACAATTCAGTCCATTTTTTTCAAACCGTCTAATCCCCTACCCTTCACCCGCACTCGTTTCCTGCCATTCCGTCTTTTTTTCCTCCAATTTCAAAATATTATTATTTTTTTCCATTTCCTGCCATTAAATCTGAATTGTTTCTCCATTCCTAGCATTACTTTCCTCCCCCATTCAGTCAGATTTTTCTCCCCATTTACTGCTATTTTGTCAGTTTTCCTTGATATTTCCTACCATTTCTCAATTTTTATACATCCTTTCAATTCATAGATTTGTCCCCATTTCCTACAATCGAGTCCTATTATTCAAATTTCCTAATGGTTTTTTTTTACTGTTTGATGTAACATTGATTTAATGGATTCCGGATTTAAGTTAATTTCAGTTTTGTTTACTTCATCACATGATGACCTTAAAAGTACCTGAGGTACAATTCATACGCATGAAAAAAATTAAGTTGTAAATTATTAAGTAATATTAAATTGTAAATATTAAATCTGTGGATATAAGAAAGAAAGAAAAAAACTCTGTCACACTTTTGGTTTTAGCCCCTGATGCTAGCTAGCTAGCTAGCTCCCTAGCAGGTAAACAAGCACCCGGGGAGCTTGCTAGCTAGCATCAGGGGCTAAAGCCAAACTGTGGCAGTTTTTTTTTTGACTTTCTGGACCTGGATTTGACACCTCTGTTCCTTCTTAGGCACATTTTTAGCATTATGAGAAGCGGGAGAAAAATGTGATGCGACTGCATTGCTGAATAGGAGCAAAGAGTACAGTGGCCCTAAAGGGACAAAAGGGCGGCATGGTGTTGATCTCAGAGTCCCTCACTAGTCACTATGTTAACTTAACTAAGAGAACACCCAAAGTGTTTTGTTGTTTTTTTTTTGTATCCATTTTTCTTTTGCGAGCAGCGGTGTTGTGTCGAAATAAAGGAACGTGAGAGCACATGGACGCTCTGCAGGCAATCGAGAAGAAGAGCAAAAAATAAATAAATGTAACTGGTGACAACAGATGCAGTCTTGAGTGGTCTGTTTCGCTGACTCATGGTTGTTCGTCGCCCACAAACTAAAACTCGGACTCTTGTTTCCACGGCAACCATCATTTAGACACTCCGGAGCAACAATTAGACAGTTGCCTCACGGCATCATAGACAAAATTCTGTCTGGTTGCCTCGGAGGAGCGATACGGTGACATTTGCTATCCAGCTGACACTAAAGTACAAAAAGGTCCTGCATATATTGTGCACTATGTGTAAAAAAACAAAAACTTTTTTTTCATGAAAGATTTTCATAAACTCGAACACAAAACTTTAAATTCTAAATATTGATATCTGACAGATACAGTTCAGATTCTTACCTTATGTCCTACTTGAAATATTAATTGCTCAGCCTCTTAGTTGGTTGTTAGCTGTTTAGTCTTTTAGTTACCTAGGTAGTCAAATGGTTAGTTTTGGTTCATTTGTTAGTTAATTACTTAATCTGTTAGCAAAACGTTTAGTCATTCAGTAGCCGGATGGTGGGTCAGTTAGTTGATGGCTGGTTAGTTAGGCCATCAATTAGTTAGTGGGTCAGTTGGCGCTAGTTAATTTAGTCAGTCAATATTTTAGCGAGTCATTATCATTTTTGGTTGCTTGGTGTCACTTACTTTAATTGGTCAGTCAGTTAGTTGGTCAGTTAATTCTATAGGTTGTATGGTAGGCTATGAGTGTTTTAATCAAAAATGTTTTTAAAGTTACCGGTAATAATTTAGTTGTAGTTGTGACTTGCTGTAATTGGTCAGTTTATTAGTATACATTTCAGTTAGTGGTTAGTTGTTGTACCCTAGATACTTGTTAGTTAGTTGTGATGACTTACTTTACCTGGTCAGTCATTTAGACAGTCAGGCATGAGTTAAATGTTAGTGAGTTTGTTTAATTGGTTAGTCAGTAAGTTTGTTATTGAGTATCTTAGTTAGCATTTTGGTTAACTTGTTATTTGGGGCTTTGTCAGCAAGTTAGCTGCTCAGTTAGCTATTAATTGGTATGTTAGTTAGTCATTGGTTATTTAGTTGGCCAGTTATTTAGGCGATAAAAGTAAATACAGTGCTAACAGTCTTAACATGGATGCATCATTGGTTTGCTCATTTCTAAAACTGAATGAATTTGGTGTTTTAGTCATTTTCTCTTAGTATTATTCATTTGAAGACATTAGCATGGATATGAGCAACATTTGTATGAATCTAACCCACCGCTATACTGGTGGACATGGAAAAAAAATGGCGGCAGTGGCGAGCACACACATACACGCGCACACAGTCATCAATCACGCCACGTTAAAAACAAATCAAGTTTTTATGAAAGGCTTTCAGGTTTTTATCTGACTTCCTACCGGGGGTCAAAGCGGGCTTCCTGGTTCTTAATCAACGCGGGGGCAACGGCGCACGTCCGACGCTGCGGAGAAAGTCGCGACCTTTCACGCGCATGAATGGCAGGAAATGTCTGCGCGGTCGTGCCACCGTTGCAGCCGCTACGCGAACGGCACCATACAAAAGAGTTGATTGCGCCACTTCTGATTTTCTAAGGAACCGTCGAAGCCCGGCCCCCGTCTAGCTCTCAGGAGCCCCCTGCAGGCGGCCGGCTTGTTGGGACAGCTGCTCGGATGGATGATCTGCAGCCTCTCTGCGGGCTCCCTGATTCATTTTCTCAGTCAACAGCACAAACTTGCACCGCGGCCACAATGCAGTCAGGCGTGACTCACGGGCCCATTTGGACATTTCGGTGATTACCGCACACCCACACAAAGAAAAGACTGATAGCGTGCCATCGTTTCCCTCCGTCTGTTTTCTTTGCTGTCTTTTCCACAATCATTAGTTACATCGCCTACCTGGTTACTTAGTCGGTTACTGTTATTTACTTGGTTACCTAATTTGTTGGTCTGTTGGTTAGTATTTTAGCTACTTTTTGAATGGTTTCAATCAGTCATCTAAATACTGGCTTTAACTGTTTAATTGCTTCATTGGTCAGTTAGTTGCTAGTAGGAGATTGAGTTAGTTGGCTAGTTAGCAATAGTAGGTGAGTTAATGTTAGCTAGTCATGTATATAATTTGCTAGTTAGTAAGTTAGATTGAGCTAGCTAACTAGATAGCCACTAATTAATGGACAGACATTAGTTGGCTAGTTGGTTGGTTAGTATTTTAGTTACTTATTGTTTGGTTACTTAATTTGCTGGTCAGTTACTCGTTGGTTTTTTGTAAGTGTTTTAGTCAGTACTTTGGTTTGCTTGTTATTTTTGCTACTAGTTGGTTAGTCGGCTACTTGTTTAATTGGTAAGACAGTCATTTAGTCACTAATGGTTAACAAAGTCATTTAGTTTGTTTGCTAATTAGTGGTTGATAAATCGGTTTGTTATTAGCTAGTCGGTGATTTAGTTGGCTGGATAATTTGCTGGTTATTTAGGTAGTTGGTTGGTGAGTCAGTTGGTTTGGCAGTTAGTTGTTTTTTTTTACCGCTCCATCCCTTGATTGTTACTCTGTTAGTTAATAAATGAGCTAGTTGGTTGATTGTTTGTTAGTTGGTTATTCCCGTCAGCTCATTAGTCAGTCAGTTAGTCATTCAGGTGGTACATCAGTTAGTCATTACTTGGTTGGCTGATTAGTAACCCTGAGTCAACTTCTTTGTAATATCCTTGGTTAGTTAGGTAGCAGTAGTTTGATTGAACAGCAGTTGAGTTATTAATTGGTTGATTAGTCATTAGTCTTGGGTTGGTTTTCAGTTGTTCTACCAGTTATTTACAGTTTTTTTTTTTTGTCAATTGGGTTTAAGTCACTCCTGAGTGAGGCAACAAGTAAAAATGTGCTTTGTGTCCCCATGACATGGAGACGGGGGACATGTGACACACGTGTGCGGCGCCTTGAAATAGAACGAAATAAATCTTAATCTCTCGTGGGCGTCGCCACATGACACAAGTGTTGCGCAACTAAGACACGAAGAGAAGTGAAGGACTTTGGCATGAATCACAGCACCAGTGACCTACTTTTAATTGTAAACAGTCCCGCTCAAACTTTACAAGCGTCACTAAGAAGGAAATCATGATGTAGGCCTACACATAGATTGAATATAGATACAGTACACGAAAGCACCAGTTTCCATAATAAAGAAAAGCTAACGATACATTTCTCAGATGGCATTCCATGATAGAAGTTCAGCTAATGTTGTAGTCTGCGAGCTGATACTTGTTTGGTTGGTTTGTTATTTTGACAGCTTACTATCTCAAAATGTCAATTAAAAAAGTGATTAGTCTCATCATTATTAGTGAGTTTGGGTTAAAATTTTTAATCAATATTATTATTATCATTTAGGGGTGTCAAAATGAGTGCGCTAATTTTGAGTTCATATAAAGTACCTTTAACGCCACAAATTTTCTTAACGTGCGATTAATGACCGCCCCTTCCTTGAAAAGCTTACACTGGGGAAATTCCAGAACCCAGCAGACGCGTCCATGTCAAAATTTAGCAGTAATAAATGTAATAATATTGCGGGAAAATATGCAGAATTTTTTTCATCTTAAAGATTAGATAATATGAAAAGAAAGCTGAGCTGTCACCGACGTCTTGCAAATGCAATTATGCCATCTAGTGGCAGGAAATTACTTCAACACAAATCAATATCACACATATACAGTACTGTACATCTTTTTAAATTTTAACTCAGTTTTATGAATTATAGTGAAATTACTGTTTCAATGACTAAAAGTGTTGCCATATTTCTATAAAAAAAAAAAAATTCCACTTATGTTTACACGAGTATGAAAACTTCGAAACAGATATAAAATTTGCGATGAATTGTGAGTTAACTACTGAAAATTTTAATCACCTGACACCCCAATTATTTAATATTTTATATGTTATAGCATGATAAATAAATAGTGTCTCAACACATTTGTATTATTAATGAATTTGCTTACATATTTTTGTGTACTTATTTCGACACAACTTCCTGGGGCCCCAAGCATGTTGCAGGCCTGTGAACCTCCCCCTGCTCGCCAAATTAGTTATTGTTTTAATATCTGTCAGCCCACTATTAAAGTTTCCAGGAGGGCACAGATTTTACGACCAGGCAGAACCAGACGCCAGATGAGATGGTTCTGATGTTGACCGCGTTATTGCCACTCCCATCCCCCCCACCCCTCCCCAAAAAAAAAGCATTCATCACACGACTATGATGCTAATGAGACGCGTACACGCCGCTCGTAGGTGACTCACGCTTTCCATTAGCATCAACGACGACGACGACGACGACGACGACAGTATGGGCGTGGCTACGCGCTGACTCAGCGCTCTGCAAACAGCAGCTCGGCTCATCATAAAGCACATTAAGCCCGTTTGGAAACGGGGCAACGTCACACACGGCAAACAATCTCATTCATGGAGATAATAGTGATGACTTTTGATTGACACGCTCAGAATGAGATTCAGTCAACAATCTGCTCATTATTGTGGTTGGCCGACAAGAGTCAGCACATTGTTGACATTATCTTTGCAAGGCCAATCAAAAGCACACATCTTCAAATGCTGCTCTTAAAAGTAGACTATATTCTTTTTTGGGGGGTTTTGTTTTGTTTGTTTTTGGTGTTTTTAAACAAAACAAAAAACAACAACAAACTATAGACGGTATTTTTTTGTGCTGTGTTTTTTTGTTTGTTTTTGATGTTTTTTGTTGTTTTTAAACGAAACAAAAAACAACAACAAAATGCAGACTACTCTTTTTTTGTTTTATGTCTTTTGTTTGGTTTTGTTGTTTTGTGTTTGTTTTGTTTTAAACGAACTAAAAACAATAAAATAAAATAAAAAATAGACGTAGTCTATAATTTTTGGTGTGTTTTTTGTTGTTTTTTTGTCTTTTACTATATTATTTTTTGTTGGCATTATCTTTGCAAGGCCAATCAAAAGCACACATCTTCAACTGCTGCTCTTAAAAGTAGACTATATTCTTTTTTGGGGGTTTTGTTTTGTTTGTTTTTTGTGTGCGTGTGATTTTTGTTTGTTTTTGGTGTTTTTAAACAAAACAAAAAACAACAACAAACTATAGACGGTATTTTTTTGTGCTGTGTTTTTTTGTTTGTTTTTGATGTTTTTTGTTGTTTTTAAACGAAACAAAAAACAACAACAAAATGCAGACTACTCTTTTTTTTGTTTTATGTCTTTTGTTTGGTTTTGTTGTTTTGTGTTTGTTTTGTTTTAAACGAACTAAAAACAATTAAATAAAATAAAAAATAGACGTAGTCTATAATTTTTGGTGTGTTTTTTGTTGTTTTTTGTCTTTTACTATATTATTTTTTGTTGACATTATCTTTGCAAGGCGTTGGCCAATGAAAAGCACACATCTTCAACTGCTGCTGTCAAAAGTAGACTACATTCTTTTTTTGGTTTTGTTTTGTGTTTTTGTTGTTTTTAAATGAAACAAAAAACAAAAACACAAAAAAAGCTGACTATATTCTTTTTTAGTTTTTTGTGTGTGTTTTGTGTTGTTTTGTTAACAAAAAAAGTAGACTATAATCTTTTTTCTTTTTGTGTCTTTTTGTTTTTATTTTTAAACAAAAGGAAAAACAAAAGTAGACTATTAAAAGATATACAAAAGTGACCTCCAATTATTGTCAGGTGATTAGTTAGGTAATTGTGTGAGCGCTCATCAGGGCACAAAAAAAAACAAAACAAAACAAAAATCAGCCCTGGCATTTCGACTTAGACCGGCTGGCACACGGGCGTGCACGTGTGCGTGCATGTGTAGGCGCACACACACACACACACACACACGCACACATGCTCGCAAACCTCCTCTGTAACTGAGAAGTCATTATTTGTCATAATGCATCCGAGGGCTGCTCGATTATGAAGAAAATATTCACCACGGTTAATTTGGTAATAATTTAAATCATGATTAGAGCAAGAAAATGTTTCAACGTGTAAAAAATATTAAGATAAATACATTTCTTTGAAACTATAATTATGGAAGTTCCTTTTGGACCAAACAAGATTGATTCAATTAGTCATCTTAAATTAAAAAAGCTGCAAATACTGTATATACATTTTAACAATTCAAAATAAGTATTAATAATCTTTTATTTTTGTTTACATTTATGCCAATTTTGTAATTGTGGAGTGTAATAATTGAAATCCATATTCAGGATTTTCGAGAAATAAAATGCGGACATATCCAAAACAAATAGTATGACAAACAATGACTTTGTCGGCCATTTTGTCTTCTTGCTGTGGTGCGAAAATAATGGAAATAATTGACAAGTCTGATGTTGATTGGTTCCGTTTGCCGTCTATAATATAAACAGATCAATGGGCTTCTTCCGGCTAATCTAAAATCACACCCATTTATCCGAAACGTGACAAAAACAACAAAAAGAAAAGACAAAAAAAATGAAAGTGAACGATATCATGGTTGTTACTCTCACTGCATGTTAAAATCCATCTGACGCGTTTTCACAATTTTCACAGCTCTCCGGAACAGGCTGTGCAGGTGTACCTAATGTTTTGGCCGGCCGCGGAGCAAGACAAAAGATGTGACAAGAGCATTGAAAGCACCAGTAAATCATCATCATTATTATTATTATTATTATTGCCTGTTGCCAAATGAGCGTGCTTGCCCTGCACTTCACCCTTCACACGAGCAGGTTTACAAGGAAGGAAAGTGCCAAAATGGATGGCAAATGTTTGAAATTTACAGTATTCCCACGAGTGCTGCCGGGCAAAAGGTCAGAGCATGACTCAGCACTTTTGACATTTTTTCCCCCCCGGATGAAAAATGAAGACGAAAACCCCTAAAAACCCGAGTCGGTCCGCTGAGCAAAAAATCAAGCGGGAAAGTGTCCCACCGCGTTCCACGCGCAAACATTTGTGACGCAAGTGCTGAGTCATGCAAGCCCTTTCAATTGATGGGACAATTCAAACCTTTTGCACTTTTCACATGTGGCTATCCAGGGAAATTCCACCCTTAATGCGAACATGTTGTGATAGTGTGTGTGTGTGTGTGTGTGTGTGTGTGTGTGTGTGCGCGTGTGTGTGTAGTCAGCATGCAGGCGTGCTTCACGTGGTGCGTGAGGTGAAAGGCTATTAGGGCAAAGGCGAGGACCACGACTGCTGCTCCGGGTTACTCAGTAACCCGCACACTCGTCTTCACATCACAAACGGACATAACACACTCACACACACACACACACACACGCACACACCGCAGTGCAGCTGCACGGATGAAGCAATCATTTTGTTCTCAAACGTTTTTCTTTTAAAGGAGACTTGAAGAGCAGCAAAAAAAAAAAAAAAAGCAAGTACGCTTATCATGTAACGGAGGCCTTCCGCAGCTTGTCCATCGACGCACACCATTTAAGAGACAAATTGTTGACGGCTCGTCTCTGGTGGAGGTTCTCATGCATGCCAGATCAAGCACACCGGTATTTGCTCAAACTCAAAAAGAAGAATTTGCTTCTGTGACTGGTCGCTGAATCAGTGGAGGTGGATGTTTGTGGATCGCACTCTCCTTCCTTTAGTCTTTCCTCTGGTTTCTTGATGTCACTAATCTGTTGGAATTTAGGCGTATCTGGGGTTGGTGAAAGATTCTGGATTTGTAACTTTGTGGGTGGTGTTGGATTTCACTTTGAGTTATCTCTTCTTCCTTTGATCCTTCCTCTGGTCTCATGACTAGGGATGGACCGATTATCTTCCGGGCCGATTATTGGTACCGATATGCTGCATTGTGACAAATATTGGTATTGGTATTGAAAATGGACGGCCGATAAAAGATCTATTTAAAACTGTGTTAACCTCAGGGAGCTAAATTTTAAGTTTTCAGTCCCTTGGAATGCTCTGCACCTTTTATGATTGTTTGAAATTCTAACAGATGAGTAAAAAATTAATATTTCAAATGTTTCAAAATTTAGGAAAACTTTATTTACTGGAGAAATTGATACAGAGCTATTTATTGACAGTTTCATTTAAGTTTTTATAGATGTGCTGATGACTCTGGGAACTCCCTGAACTTTTTGCTAGAATTTTAAAACAATATGTGTATTTTATAATTAAATAATAAAAAATGAACGTTTTTGCAAATCTGAAAGTTCAATAAATTGAAGTTAAGAACTGGAAGAAAAAAAAAATTCACGCCAATATTTGTTTCCCTTTTATTGAAAATTAATATCGGCTCCAAATATCAGTCATCAGCCTCCTTTGCTACTTAATTATTGGCATCGGCTTTAGAAAAAAAAAAACCCATATCGGTCTATCTCTACTCCTGACAACTCTGAAGTATCCGGTTAAGGCGAAGAAAAAAAATAGCGATGATGACGACATGTTGACTCGAGAAGGCTGCCGAATAAATAATTCTGAGCTCTCAGGGGGAAAAAAAAAAAAAGACTAATTGGACATTAGGGACTGCTGTTTTGGTTAGCAACCTCTTTAATGTCACAACTGCGGGTTTATACGAGGAAGGCATTTATTTTCTCGAGTGGATGCTGTCTTTTTTCGGCGCGCACTTTGAGGACACGTCAGGGCTGGCGGGCGCGTAATGAGCAATGATTGACAGGCCGCGGGATGACTCACACGCTTGTTAGCAGTCATGTTCTTCTTCCTCCTAACTGGGGTCCAAACTCCACCAAAATATGACATGTTTGTCCAAAGCAAAGCCGCGCACATGTCACGGCTGGCTAAACAACAACAATTAGCGTTGGGGGGGTTGCGGGGCGGGGAGGTGAGAGGGGCGTGGCCTTGTACAAAGCGTTCCCAACAAGATTCTTCTGGGAGGAGAAGCCGACACAATGACACAAACATTGCGGACACGCTTGCCAACTCGTTTTCAGGCCATGTTAGTGAAGGCGGCGCCGTTATGAAAGAAGGACGACAAAATCGCTGACACCTGATTTTGAATACCAATTTCCAACACTGCATTTAAAAAACAATATATTCCATTTAAATTCTAACAGATCTTTGGCCACCATCAACATATTCAGTTACGGTGGGGAATTGATAAGGATTTTGCGATTTTTATCTCATTGTTGATACCGTTTATCAATGTGATTGGTTATAGATTCGAATTGGTCGAGGGAATTAAATAAGCGGAACCATTAGGCAAGTAAACAAGTGCTAAAAAATTGACGTAAAAAAACAAATAACTCAACATTTGAGTTTGAATTTAGACGTAGTTTTGAAACAGATTTTTTGATTATTATCTTTTTTATAAATTTTTTATGATGGTACAAAATTCTTCTCCTTTTGGCTTTTAATGTTGAAAATTTAATGGCAAAAAAATTATCTTTTTTTTTTAACCATCTGAGTTTGAATTAAGAAGTGAAGTTTTGAAACTGATTTTTCTTTAAATAATTATTTTAAGTCCAAAATTTATGTTGACAATTTAATGGCAACAAAATTTGAAGAAATTCAAACAAAATCAGATTTTGTTTTGAAATTGCTTTTTTTTTTAATGGTACAAAAGGAATGTTGGAAATTTAATGGCAAAACAATTTGAAGAAATTCTAACAAAATGTGATTTTGAATTTGAAATGAAAATGCTGAATATTTTAAATTGATTTTTAAGGATAAAATAGTTTAGAAATTTGATGGTAAAAAAACTGAACCTTCTGATTTTAAATTTAGAATTTGAAACTAAGACCTTGATTTTTTGACACTTAACTATTTTTTATCCTTTTTTGTTTTTCTAACCATCTGAGTTTGAATGTAGACATGAAGTTTTGAAACGGATTTTTAATTTAAAAAAATATATATTTTTTTGATGGTATAAAATTAATGTTTGAAATGTAATGGCAAAAAAATGAAGAAATTCAAACAAAATCTAATTTAGAATTTGAAATTAAGATGCTGAATATTTTATATAGAATTTTTATGGATAAAATAGTTGACATTTGATGGTAAAAAAATAAGAAGACAAACTCAAATCACCTGATTTTGAATTTGAAATGAAGATCTGATTTTTCAACACAATTTTTTTTTATCCTTTTTTTTAACCATCTGAGTTTGAGTTTCAGAGACTCATTTGGTAAGACTGATTTTTTTGCTGGTAAAAAAAAAAAAAATCACTTCTAAATCCAAATGGTAAAGATACACTTTTATACTTTCGATATTACTTTATAAAGTAGCTAAATATTTTGCTACTAGTGGCTTGTTGGGGACAAAAACCCATGTGAGGGTGCGGGGTTGATGTTGGAAAAGTTGCAAAATCTACTAACAAAAGTGCTACATTGGCATTAATACTTGTAGGGTTGAAATGAAAAGGTGTTGGGGGGTGTGGGGGTTGATTGAGGGAGGGTATCAAGATGCTCCATCATTGGCTTTGACAGATGGGCCAGCCAATCAGCGCTAAGCAAACAGCGACGTGGCCGCCGAGGCTTTGTTTATGGGGCCACCTGGACGTGCATCTGGTCCGGCCGCGGGTGCAGATGGACGCGCATTAATAGGCGGTTGGCGCATGCGGGTCCAAATCACGGCACACTTTTTCTTTTTCTTTTTTTTAAATAGTACTGTAATAATAAAAGAGGATGAATTGTGGCGCTGGTGTTTGTGGTTACAACTTGCCAGCGTCCCTCCTCCTAATAGGAGGCGGTTACATAACGGCATCCGCTGAGAAGGGGGCCGTCGACTCAGGGTAACCTTTGCGTGATAACAAAAGCAACTTGGACAAATAATTACCATGCAAACGCAAAGCGGGGAGAGGAGGGGGGGGGGGGCGTACTCATAATAAGGTGATTATGTAAAAATGAATCATGCTGCATTAGTAGTACACATAAAACATAAAAGGGAGCGTTCCAGACGTCTTCATGATTGGCACAAAGTCCGGCTCGGGCTGATTTGCCAACAACACGACAGCCAGTCAGGCTATGGCACTCTGCTATATTCATAAAAATGATTTTAAAAAGATTTATATTAAGATTAGTAGAATACATAAATGCAAGATCGAGAGAAATTTAAATCAGTCAATAAATAAATAAAATTATGAATAAAATATATCCTGATAAATCAAGTTTCCATTTGAAAATGTAAAATAAAATAACAAATTTGTAAAATATATTCATAGGATATTTTATATTTATAGTTTACAAAAAGCGGTGTTCATTTATTTCAATTAAATTAATTTAAATGATCTATCTATCTATGCATCAAATTTAAAAATAAGGAAATAGGAATTGCATATAAAAAGTTGATAATGCTCACTTTTGATTGAGCTTTGAATTATGGGAGAAAAAAATAAATGTCACTGGTTAGGCCTCAATTAAATAACAGAAAAAAAATCCAATTTAAAAACTTTTAAAAACAAAATATAGGAACCGCGCCTTTATAAGGTTGATAAAATTTGAGAAAATAAAAGATACAAACAATTCATGAACAATTAATATTTCAAAATATTTCATTGCTGCCCTAACACTTCTTTACCCTTTCAAGCCAAATACTCGCCATCGGGTTCTTCTTTGGGACCCGAATACATTTCCAGAACTAAATTTAGACGCCGATCGGCCCTGTGCAAACACACCGACGTCCTCCCACACTTTTGATGCTCGCTGAACTGAGGACTTGAAGTCCCGTCACGCTCAGGCGGGCAAACGCAGAGTGATGTGGCACGCATGATGGGATGCGTGTTTGCACCCTCAGTCGCCTCTAAGTGGCAACGCCGTCACCTGTCACACGTGGGGGGCCTCAACAGGACGTGCGTGCATACACGTACACTTAAATAAAAAAATTTAAAAATCTCAAACCAATTTGTTACGGTCTGTAGTTATTCGTTTGACATCAAGAAATATTGTGGGGGGGGGGGGGGTATTTGGGCCCGTCACTGCACGAGCGCGTCTATTTAAAGGAACGGCGTGCAGATGCCGACGCATTCCATGTATTTCCGGACGTGCGCGTACCAGAAGGCCAGCGATATGGCAGCAGCATCCGGTGAACTGTAGTGACCTCGGCAGAGCTCGCTGCCGCCGGGCCTGATGTCATGACCGCACGTTGCGCGTATACTCCGCACTCACTCCAGGGGTGTGTGTGTGTGTGTGTGTGTGTGTCACCGATATGCTATCAGACGCAGTCGTGTCAGCACGGCGGTGCAAACTTCTCTCCCAGCTGCAAAATGCCACACAAACGTTGGGATATTTGGGCCACACGCTATACCAGACAATTCATTAGATACACTTAAATGGATGCTCACTTTTAATTGTGTCACTAAATATATATATATATATATATATATATATATATATATATATATATATATATATATATATATATATGCACACACACACACAGTATTTATGGACTATAAGGCGCACCTGACTATAAGGCCAGCTAGCTAAATTTGGGGAATACTCGCGTTTGTTACACATATAAGGCGCACCCGACTGTAAGTCGCAGGTGTTTTAATGTTACCGCACCGGGTTCCCGCTACTTTCTTTTCCTTAATGAGGGCGCAAATTGTCTCACTCTCCTTCTGTCTTCTCCTGCTGTATTTGGCCTCACTTGGTTTATTTTGCTGCAGGGTTGAATGCAAGTGAAAAAAGTAGCGGTTTATAGTCCAGAAATGACTGTATATATATATATATATATATATATATAGTAAAAAAATATATATTTGTAAAAAAAAAAATAATAATAAAAAAAATAATATATATATATATATATATATATATATATACTGTATATATATATTTTTTTACAAATATTTTTAGAAATACTATAAATTATGCCAAAATTATGTGCACACACACATCAAAATGCAGTGAATGAATGTATTTTAAAATTTTTCTAATGTAAAATATCTGCCTCTGCTCAATAAAGCTTGTGAAAAAAAATAATCTATGGGAAATGTTGAACAATGACAAAAACAAAAAGGCCATTTTCATTGGGCATAAACATCTGTTTTATATCATATCCAATCATAATAAAAAAAAAAAAGCTTTTGGTGGCATATTAATGCAATAACAATATTGGTGAGCCTCCACAGACAAAACGTTGGAGGTGACTCACAGGCCGCAGAACCCCACCTAAAGCGGCTCACACGTGTACACGTCTGTGTTATGATTACACATGACAACGCTCTGGAAATAACCTGCAGCCGGACCAGACGGACCGGGACGCTGGAGGCCGCGCGTCTCTCACGGCAGCAAGGCCCGGACCTGCTGGGGGGATCTGGGAAGGAGGTGCTCGGGGTCTTTGTAGGCGTTGGCCGGGCTGCTGAGCGCCGCGTGCACCTCGCCGTACGCCCGGCGCACCAGCTCGGTGGACTGCGAGCAGATTTGGTCCCTGCAAGGAGACGTTTTCGCATCAACATTCACACTCTTCATTTGCTTCATCTTCAGTGAGATTGATTTTGAATAAGAAAATCCGGGGGAAATAAATGTGCGTGATACAGAGAATTCTTGTAGAAAAAAAAAATCGGAAATAGAGATCAAATAAAAGCCCTGGAATTCATCCAAAATGGCTGTTTCTAACCAAGATGGCCGACTTCCTGTTCAATTTCAGGCATTGTTCCTTGAGACTTATTCATGCATCCTCTGCTGATAGACAAGTACACACAATTTCGTGATGACTGGTGAAACTGGCGTCAGGGTAAAATTTTTTTTTAGGTGCGACTGGGTGAGTTTTGGGTGTCGAGTATTGGAGGCCTAAAATGCTTTGAGTCTCACCTGAATGCACATGCTAGGTGAAAAAGCTGCGTTGTGCATCCAGTGCTGGTGTTTTTTGATAGCCTGGAAGCTATTAGTGGACTTGTAATTGATTAAAATGGGAAATATTGATTCGTTATAAGTGAAAACCCAAGAATAATTGATGACCATTATAAATGCATTAAAAAGAAAAAAAATTCAACCTAAAAAAAAATCTTGAAGAAAAAAAAAACAGATTAACCTCCAATAAGCATTTTCCACAAAAAGAAGAAAAAAAAAAGATTAGTGGAATTGTAATTGATTTAAATGGGAAAATTTGATTTGTTATAAGTGAAAAACCAAGTATAATTGATGACCATTATAAATGCATTGAAAAGAAAAAAAAATAACTTAAAAATAAATTCTTGAAGAAAAAAAAACAACAGATAAACCTCCAATAAGCATTTTCGACAAAAAGAAAAAAAACGGATTAGCAGACTTGTAATTGATTTCAATGGGAAAATTTGATTTATTTAAAGTGAAAACACAAGTAAAACCTATTTTTTTTTTTTTTTTGAACAAAAACAGATAACCCTTCAATAAGCATTTTCCACACACACAAAAAAAGGAGGGTTGGCTCACTCCCACCCGGCTCAACCCCATTTTCACTCGTCATCTCTGTACAATGCATCTAGAATGTTTCAAGGTTTTTCTAAAAAATGTTTTGTCTGTCTTTCTTTCGCTGTTTGTGGGCCGGCCTGATCCATTCCCTAACGGTGGTCCCGCTGTATTTCCAAAATCGTACATTCCCATAGAGTTTTACTGGAACCTTCATGGAAATTTACCAGAAACTCTCCACCCCTTTGCAACCTCACTATGTACCACATCTCGCTTGAGAGAATAAGAAGGACAAAAAAAAGAAAGAAACCTCTCTCGTTATTTGTGCTTTCGTGCGTTCATCAGCTCGGACGTGCGCGCCATCGAGATGATTTCAGGGAACCGCCGACGTGAGTGAGAAATGGACCAGAAGCTAATTAATGGCGTCCTGCCCATTAGGGCCTGCGGCGTCCATTAATAGAGAACATTAACCTGAGGTACAGAGTGCTCCTCAAGCCGGCCGCACTTCCCAGCAAACGTGACTCACAGCACGCGGCGGCTGGATGGAGGGAGCTAAAAGCATCGGCCAGGCAAACACCAAACAAGCCGGCGCGGCGTTGAGTGTGCTGCTTTATTGGGAGCGCGCCATGTGAGGGGCCCAATCGCACTCACCTGATGGCGGCGCTGAGTAGGAAGTTGAGCTGAGGCATCACCAGGCTGTCAGGAGACGACAGGTAGCGGTCAAACTGGACCTGGTGGGTGAAGGACGACAAACACCAACAACGTGTGAGGGTGGATTAGCAAACACTTCAAGGTCCTTTACACTGTAAAAAAAAAAAAAAAGGGGGAGTAATATTTACTTGAAAAAACATAGTAAAGTTTTTTCACATAACTTTTTATTTTATTTTAATAAACTTATAAAATGTACTCAAAGCTCCCCTTGCAAAAATTATGTAGAATTTCACAGTAAATATTACTTCGTTTTTTCCATTTCTTACAGTGTAGGCAATTTATGGATAATGAAGCCAGTTTCCATGAGCAAAATGAAAATAGTCCACCGTACTCACCATGGCCGCTTTCACCGAGGAAACGTCCATGCCGGGCAGGAGGGACAGAGGACCCTGATAACAACAACAAAAACAACAATATATTTTACACTAGATGCATCCCAATGAATCTACTATACAACTGGTTCTCCGTGGCAATTTGTGCACATGATCTGTTTATGAAACTATTTGGTCAAATCTATTTTAAGACAATATTCAAGGCTACCCACAAAAGATTACGTCTGTTGCTGACAGTCAAATACAGAAATAACAAAATTACTAGCTTATCATATTGCGGTTGTCACACGTTTTTTTTGTTGACGTAGCAGTCTTGAAAGCAGCACAACATACAGACAAGCATTTTTTGGGGTGGGGGGTGGGGGGGGGGGGCCTTCTACTGTGCACTATTCAAGTGGGAACTTGGGAGACTATTTTACATAAGCACAGCACATTACAATATGATTTACTGTACCGTATTATTATAATAACACTTTCAATGTCATTTGCCAGGTTTCAATTAGTGCCCATAGAGCAAATCTGGACCAAATCTGGACGAAACTTGGTTTGACTTTAGAGGCTCTAACCTTGCATCTACGTATTACTTTCGTTTCAGGTGATGATGGCATTTTTTTTTTTTTGTAGATTAAAAAATACTAATAAAAACAGCAATTTTACATGTATAATTTTCTATAAATATGAATAAAATGACAGTGAAAATACATAAATATTTCAAATGTGTAACGTAGCACTTTCCATTCAGGTGATGATGACATAAAATGATGGTTTTTTTTGTAGATTAAAAAATAAAAACAGCAAATTTACATGTATAATTTCTATAAATATGAAAAAAATAACAGTGAAAATAAATAAATATATCAAATGTGTAACATAGCACTTTCCATTCAGGTGATGATGATGACAATTTTTTAATATTTTTTTTGTAGATTAAAAAATAAAATCAAAAACCGCAATTTTTCATTTATAACGATTAATTATCTATAAATAATAAATAAAAATAATAAAATAATATTATAAATAATAAAAATAAATAATATGACAGAGAAAATAAATAAATATATCCAATGTGTATCATCCGTCCGTCCGTCTTCTTCCGCTTATCCGGGGTCGGGTCGCGGGGGCAGCAGCTTTAGCAGGGAAGCCCAGACTTCCCTCTCCCCAGCCACTTCAGCCAGCTCATCCGACGGGACCCCAAGGCGTTCCCAGGACAGCCGAGAGACATAGTCTCTCCAGCGTGTCCTGGGTCGTCCCCGGGGCCTCCTGCCGGTAGGACATGCCCGGAACACCTCCCCAGGGAGGCGTCCAGGAGGCATCCGAACCAGATGCCCGAGCCACCTCAACTGGTTCCTCTCAACATGGAGGAGCAGCGACTCGACGCTGAGTCCCTCTCGGATGACCGAGCTTCTCACCCTATCTCTAAGGGAGAGCCCGGCTACCCTGCGGAGGAAACTCATTTCGGCCGCTTGTATCCGGGATCTTGTTCTTTCGGTCACGACCCACAGCTCGTGACCATAGGTGAGGGTAGGAACGTAGATCGACCGGTAAATCGAGAGCTTCGCCTTTCGGCTCAGCTCCTTCTTCACCACAACGGACCGATACAGCGTCCGCATCACTGCAGACGCTGCACCGATCCGCCTGTCGATCTCCCGCTCTAACCTACCCTCACTCGTGAACAAGACGCCAAGATACTTGAACTCCTCCACTTGGGGCAGGACCTCCTCCCCGACCCGGAGAGGGCACTCCACCCTTTTCCGACTGAGGACCATGGTCTCGGATTTGGAGGTGCTGATCCTCATCCCAACCGCTTCACACTCGGCTGCGAACCGCTCCAGTGAGAGCTGGAGGTCACGGCTTGAAGAAGCCAACAGCACCACATCATCTGCAAAAAGCAGAGATGCAATGCTGAGGCCACCAAACCGGACCCCCTCAACGCCTCGGCTACGCCTAGAAATTCTGTCCATAAAAGTTATGAACAGAATCGGTGACAAAGGGCAACCTTGGCGGAGTCCAACCCTCACCGGAAACAAATTCGACTTACTGCCGGCAATGCGGACCAGACTCTGACATCGGTCGTACAGGGACCGAATGGCCCGTATCAGGGGGCTCGGTAACCCATACTCCCGAAGCACCCCCCACAGAACTCCCCGAGGTACACGGTCAAACGCCTTCTCCAAGTCCACAAAGCACATGTGGACTGGTTGGGCGAATTCCCACGCACCCTCGAGGATCCTGCTGAGGGTGTAGAGCTGGTCCACTGTTCCACGGCCGGGACGAAAACCACACTGCTCCTCCTGGATCCGAGATTCGACCTCCCGACGGATGTGTATCATTAAAATATTAATATTAAGGATTAAAACAATTGACTATAAAGTTCTTATCAGTAAAATAATTGTTTAAAAAAGACTGCAGGCAATTTTTCAAAATGGTTAAAAAAAAGTCAACAGAATAAGTTCTTTAAAAAGAAAAGAAAAAAAAGTCTAAAATAAATATTAACATAAAAATAGAACATATATATCATTCCAAAAAAGGCTAAAAACAAAGGATAAAAAATTAATAAAAAGAAAAAAGAAAAAGTGAACTATAAATAATAGAATCAGCATTCTACAAGCACGACAACAAACATTGGAGCGAGCCTTCTGCCCTGGAGGGACAACATAATCTCCTCCTCGTCCCGTATGAGAGAAAATGACAGGGCGGAAACGTTTTGCAGATAGTGAAAGTCAACCTTGAAGGCCGAGAATAGCCGGCGTGCCGTGCAGACACACACACGGACTTGATGTCCTCAAACACACGCTGGACTATTTCGGGCGAGGCCACCCGGGGAGACGATGACGCTCGGCGAGCGAGTTTCGTGCCGGGGCGCGGCACATCTGTTCCAGCGTGACCCGCGCCGTCACGACACGCACCGCAACTATGGCTACCGCCGTGGCCGTCAGTCAACAGTGGGCGGAGACTGTTGGACGCTTGACTTGTGTTCATAGCGTAGGAAATAAAAGCATACAATACAGACTTGGGCCGTATGGTAACCGTGGCGACGGCAGTGTAAACAAAAACACTCGGCATGGAGCTGCTTTTTGAAATGCTTGGAAATTCAATTATTTGTCAAAATCTTTCAGCATTATTATTTCTAGCCTTATATAATGGATATAAAAAGTCTACACACCCTTGAACAAATGTGAGGTTTTTGTGATACAAAAAAAAATTAGGTGTGTCAAAATGTGTGTATTAATTTTGAGTTAATATAAAGTTTCTTTAACGCCACAATTTTTTTTTTAAACGCACGATTAATGACCGCCTCTTACTTGGAAAGCCTGTACTGTGGGTCCCAACGCAGCAGATATGTCCACGTCAAAATTCTGCGGTCATAAATTTAAAAATAATGCATATATTTGTGGAGACTGGGGTCAAGTTGTAGTTTACAATGTAATTTTTTTTTTTAAAGATTACATAGCTCTTAATATGAAAAGAAAAATGCACTGAGCTGTCACCAGCGTCTTACAAATGCAATGGTGCCATCTAGTGGCACAAAAATGACCTCAACACAAATGAATACAGTACAGTAAATCTTGTAATTTTAACTCAATTTTACGAATTATTATGAAAAACTGTATTAATGACTAAAAGATGCAGCCATATTTCTCTCTGTTTAGTTGAACATTTTTTCCCCACATTTGTGTTAGAGTATGAAAACTCAGCAAAAAATATTTTACTGTACATTTAGAGCAGATATAAAATTTGCAATTAATTGTGAGTTAACTATTAAAAGTCACGCGATTAATTCCGATAAAAAAAATGAATCGCCTGGCACCCCCCCCCCCCCCCCCGTCCCAAAAAAAAATAAAGAGACCAAGATAAATGAGTTTTCAGACCTGCTCGGCGCTGTGCTGCTGCACGCAGTTGTAGATGTAGCTGAGGCCGGCTCTGGTCAGCACGTAGGACGCCTGCTCATTGATCAGCGTGTCAAGGTGAGCCTCGATCTGCGCAAATAGAAGGAGCCGCACAGCAGCAGCGTGAGTGGCTGAAGGGGAGAATATCAAAAAACAGGTGCCGTTGTGAGCAAATGGTACTCGTGCCTAATGGAGCGTCGCCGGAGCCGCGTTGCGCGACACAAAGGACGTGGTAAAATTAGACGGATAGATGGACTGCCGTAACGTGGAGGAGAAGAGATGCGCACGGATCGAGCATGTCAATAAAGGGAATGAGAGCCCGTTGCTTGGCATGAAATGGGAGTGAATGGTGTTTTATTTGATCGTTTGTTTTCAAACTAGGATCCTCGGAGCCGTGGCTCGGAGGGCCACAAAAACATTTCTAGATCATTTTCAAAAAGTGCATACCTACGTAGAGAGATGTGCAATATGGACAAAAATGTAAAAATATTAGAGTTGTCAAATGGTTGAATTTTTAAATCAGATTAATCGCATTTTAGAATTTTGATTAATCACGATTAATCGCTTAATTAACTCATTTACCGCCAATCCAATAAAAATTTACGTCTTTGGAACCCTCACCTCCTGTTTGCAGGTCAACACACTGAGCCACAGTGGACTTGAAAAAAATTGACGCCTTTAGCCGTCAATGGCAGTGAATGAGTTAAAAAGGCTTTTTAAAGAGCCCCTTGTAATGTATTAATTTTTTCGACATTTAATGTTATGAGAACATCTTCCAAAAAAAATGTATCCACTGCACACGCTCCTCCTCCTCATTTTCTAATCAGCTAATTACTTGCAATTTAAAATGATTCAAAAAAAATATTTTGACATGAAAAAATATTCTGAATGTCATACGCAAACATTTATTAAATGTTTTCTTTTAATGCATGTAGTTATGTTTATTACTCAAACACAAACTTTGCTACATGCATACATTTACACTCTTTTTTTTTTTTATATTTGGGTAAATAAAAACTGCATTTTTTCCCCCTATTAAACACAATCTATTTTATTTTTAAACAAGAAATAAAATATTTGGTGTATTAATAAACGTACACCAGCCGTGTTAAACTGAAAGAAAGAAAAAAGAAAAAGAAAAAAAAGGAAGAAAAAAAAGAAAGAAAGCTATTTTTAGACCAGACCCAGCAAAAGCTGGACTTTTCAAAACCACCGTAAACCGTCAAACCGCTAAATCATCCCGTGCCCACCTGGAACTCGAGCATCTCCAGCCTCTTATCTGTGAACTCAAAGAGCGCCAGCGTGGTCTTCATCACATACAGCGAGTTGACCATGTAGGTGGCCATGTCGGCCGTGCCCAGGTTACTGGCAGACACCGTGCACAGCTGCAGGAGGGGGTCCAGGATGCACGACAGCACCTGGCAGTGGGCACATCAACCATGAGGTTCTTCACAGGGCGGGACGGGACGGGTGATTTTATTTGATAAAAAATAAATAAATAAATGTAATACCTGAGCGAAGTCGGCCTGGCGAGCACCCACGGGAACCACGGAGGAGTCGTGAGAGGCCAGAACCTCCCTGAGGAGGGCCAAGGTCTGGGTGAGGGAAGCGGTGGGGCCCAGGTCAGGAGGTGGGAGCTCCACCTAAAACATGACAGAAATCATTCAGAAACATTACAAAGGATCCTTAACATGGAAGTCAACCAGAAGCATTTCTTGACAATAATATATGTAACCTCACTAGTGTAAACATGACATTCTGATTAAAATGACATTTTGGGAATAAAGGTAAAGGTAAATTCCACTGATTGTCACACCCAACTAAGTGGGGGTGAAATTCGTTCTCCACATTTGACCCATCCCGAGGGAGCGGCGAGCAGCAATGATTGCGCTCGGGAATCACATGGTGATCTAACCCCCCAATTCCAACCCTTTATACTGAGTGTCAAGCAGGGAGGCAATGGGTCCCATTTTTATAGTCTTTGGTATGACCCGGCCGGGGATTGAACCCACAACCCCCCAGTCTCAGGGCGGACATAAGTTATGAAGCAAAATCCAGCCGTTTTCATCCATCTCAGGGGGACGGCCATTTTGCTTGATGTCAAAATGATGACATCACAGTTGCTCAGGGCTCAGGCAAGGACCAATTACAGCTCTCCTGTTTTCTGGAGCTGCGCTGTGATTGGTTGTTGTTGCCTGAGACCTGCGCAACTGTGATGTCATCGTCAATCGACAGCAAGTGGCAAAATGGCCGCCCCCTGAGATGGATTAAAAACGGCTGGATTTTGCTGCTTAACTCATATTCCACTAAAGCAATATAAACCAGAATACCATATTTAGACTAGTAGGGCTGCATAGAACATATTATTGTAAAAAATAAAATAAAATAATTGGATTGACTTCACTTCACCCCCTTTTTTCCCCTTTTTTTCTTTGAACTATACTGGCAGTCAATTTCAATTCAATTTAATACAAATTTTATTTCACTCATTAAAATAAAATAAATTAATTATTAATTTAAATGAATTACGCGTTTAATGTAACAATTCTATAAAATTATTCAACAGCATGCCCTTGTGCTATATGTATTTTTCTAGTACTTGTACTTTTATAATTTAAAAAAAAAAATACAGATGAGACAGAGAAGATTTTGTTTTACAATGCAAATTGTTTCACAAACTGACACCTTGCTCGCTCTTTTTGTTTTATTAAAAAATGTCTGTTCCTCTTAATTTGTACTCACTTTCTTTTTTCTTTTTTTTTATTAGACACACCACTTTAAGAGGAAATACATAACTCCCAAAAAGTGAGTCCTCTATTTCCGAAAACGTGCCTGTAAGCTTTAGCCAACAAGAATTTTGCACAATTGTGATGTCACAGATCAATTAATTTATATACCACTGCCGCCACGCCAAGTTTCCCCAAAAGAAGATTTGTCATTTTAAATAAAGGGCAACATTTTTGCACAAATTCTTCTTCCATGTTCTCTTCATGCAGACGTGCCAATAATTCTGTCTTCATCTCCGTCTATCCTCCACATGTCATCTGTGAGTCAGTTGTGCTTGTAATGAAAAGGGCCGTGATTAAATCTTCCCGTGGACAAGACAAAAAAAAAAAAAAACGGAGCCGGCCAATCTTTTGTGCAACCTAATGGCGGTCATTACGAGAAGAGCGCGTTCCCGGCATGCGCTGCAATCGACACTGAAACCCAGAGGGGCCTTCAATCGGATTAGCGGCGGGGCCGGTTGGCCTCGCGGCGATCGATCGGCAGCCGGTCGGACCTCGCTACGTGGAAGAGCGCGTGCCGCGGTACATTTGGACGGCAATTTGAGCAGAATGCTACGAAATCGGCTGTGTTTTTTTTTTTTTCTCCTCCAGTGGTCAGCACGGACCACTCGGATGCAGCAGTGATGAATGTTTTCGAGAGGTCCAGAAATAGAGGTGTTGATTGTGGAGGCGTGATACAGAACCTCTGTAGGATCCTTATGAGAGAACACAGTGAAATCTCAACAACATGGATTCTACCCCATGTGACTTTTTTTTTTGCCGACTTAAGGGTTCAATGAACTTAAGGTTTGAATGAATAAACACTTTTGTGAACAAAACAAGTGAACACAATTTTCTAATCTTACCTTAAGATAAGTGTCTTTTGTAAAAAAATGATTTTGTGTTTTTAATGAGCCGAGCATTTATGCTTTTGTGAACATTAGAGATGACTTAGTCTGGAGTGAACATATCTGGCTTGTTAAAACATTGAGGACTAGGGTTGGGTTTAAAATAAATGAATAAATCAAATAATCGGTATCGGATCGATTTTCCTTTGAGCCCATATCAATTCATAAAACCATGAATCAATTATTTTATACATCTCTTTTTTCCATAAATTCTTAAGAAAATAGAAATTTAATGGACTTTTGTTGTTGTATTTTACTGTTTTCTTTTATGTATTTTCTTACATTCATAAAAAGCCTCACTTATTGCACTTTAAGACAATTCAGAATCTTTTGAACTATTGAATTAGAATTATGAAAATATTTTCATCCCATCCTTGCTGATGCCAATGTTTGTGTAACACTTAAGTGATTAGAACATGTGTTACTTTCATCAATAAACTAAACCATTTAACCTGTTAACTCTGCAAAATTTTATTTGGAATTTAATGTTTGTGGAGTTTTTATCACGTCCATGATATCTACAAAGAATTGATCTTCCATAATGAATCAGTATCGGATTGAACTCAAATGAATCGAATTGGGGAAAATCGAAATCGAACTGAAACCCAGTGAATCGAAATCGAATCGATTGAGGAAATTAGAATCGATACGCAGCCCTATTGAGGACGATTTCAAGACTACTGATGATGATTTAGTCTTGAACTTTGTGTACAACAATTTTAAGCCTTCAATGAACCTAGAGCTCATGTTTTCATAAACACTAGTGATCATTTTTGAGTCTTCAATATACGCAGCATTCATGTTTTTGTAAACATTGACAACAATTTAGTCTGAATTAATAACTCCATCATTCCAACTTTTTGTAAACGATGAAGATGAGCGCTAATGTTTTCATGAAAACTGATGACGACTTTTCACCGAACACAAACCTTGTGCTCGTGTTGTCACAAACAATGATTCTGAGATTTCAATGAACTTTATGCCCGCGTTTTCTTTCCAACATTGATGACATTTTGGGCATTCAGTGAACGTAGCGCTCATGTTTTTGTGAACCTCGGGGCAATTTCAAGTTTTCAATGAGTCGATTGTACGCATTTGACACAGTTGCTAACTTTTTTTTTTCCACTGGTATGACAGCTAAAAACGTCCAAACTACTCCTCCTAAATGACTTCCATCAATTGATATGGGATAGTTGTCACAAATCTGAAAATGTAATTCCCCGTAAGTGAGGCCTTTGCAGGTGCATACCTTATCCATGAGTCTGCTTGCATGAAGGCTCAGGCTGTTGAAGAACATTTTTTTGCTGAGCATGTGCATCTCCTCCATCGTCATTAGCAGGGAGGCCGCGCTGGTTCCCACGATGGAGCTGCACACACACGAATTGGACACGCCGTGAATGAGACAAGGGTTGAGTGGCGACCGTGCACATCGGCGGGACGGACCTGATGGTGTGGTGGTAGAACTTGAGCAGGTTGGACAGTTTGTAAAGCAGCACCGCGCCCGGCTCGGCCACGATCACCTGCTCGATTCGAACCTGGAGAGTGTCGGAACGGTGTTAGGAAATAACAGCCGACCATAAACAACAAGGAGGATTTTCGATCCTCACTTTCAGAGGCCGACACGCTCCCTCCGTGATGTGTCCAACCACCTCCTGCATGTTGTCCTCCACGTCTGCACAAAAAATGAAAAAAAGAAGAAGCTCTATTAAAAAACACATAAAATAACATTTTTGAAATCACATACTTATCTTAATGCAAACTACAGTAATCTATTCCTTTATGCAAGATTTCATTTTGGCTACTGGCTTTCAATGTTTTTTTTTTTTATATATTTGTCCACAAGATGGCACTATATTTCCCCATTCAAAGCATGCAGCAAAAAAACAAAAAAAAACAGTTTTACTGTTTTTGGCAATTAATTCAACAATAATGGGTTAAAATTGCAATTATAATTTATATTTGATATTTATAGTTGCATTTTTTAATAAATGAAGGAAAAAATACACACATATTTGACATTTGATATGTACTGTATTTTTCAGGCTGGGTCTTTTATTTTTTTAAATTCCATATTTATCTTAATGCAAACTACAGTAATCTATTCCTTTATGTCAGATTTCATTTTGGCTGCTGGCTTTCAATGTTATTTTTTTTATATTGGTCCACCAGATGGCACTATATTTCCCCATTCAAAGCATGCAGCAAAAATTCTAACCTTTTACTGTTTTTGGCAATTATTACAACAATAATGGGTTAAAATTGCAACTATAATTTATATTTAACATTTATAGTTGCATTTTTTTTAATAATTAAAGGAAAAAATACATGAACATTTCACATATTTTTCTCCAATAAACAAATTGATTTGTGTAAACAATCTGCCCTTTAAACAACTAACATATCATTAATTTTTGATTTGTACGGTATATTTCAGGCAAGGTCATTTTAAAAGACTTCAATAGAAATTATTGGACTTTTTCTAATTAAATGCGGATTTGTGTAGACATGCTGAACTTTAACGGGATTTAAAACAACAATGAAATTATTAGATACATATTTCTAGTTGTAGTCATTTTTTTTTTTTAGAGATTGTCTTGTTTAAAGTGGAAAACTAAATTCATATTAAGTATTTGATATCAGATTATTGAAAAAAAAAAAGAGAGCAATGATGATGACAAATCGGTAAAATTACCGAATGAACAATACTGAGCTCTCCAGAAAAAAAAAAAAGAAAAAAGAAAAGATTATTGTGAAGCGGTCAATTTTCCCACATGAGCGTACCCTGCAGAGTGACTTGCTTGAGCAGCGCTTCCAGGTGCTCCCTCTCCGAGGCCGTGGCTTGGTGCAGCCAGGCCAGCATGTCTCCCACGTACCTGCGAGAACCAACAGGGTGAATTAAAACCCCTCCTGGGGGGGGAAGATAATTTTAACACGTTGGGAACACAAGTGCCCGCAATCATGGGCCATCATGTTTCATTTCCCCTACAAAGACAACTGCGCTGTATTGGCTGTTACATAACGCTTGCAAAGACAACAAGGTTAAAGTAGAATGTGCGTGTGTGCTGGACGCGGGGAGAAGCAACTCAATGTTCTCAGAATCGCTGATGCCGCCGTCTGACTAAAGGCCATTCTGTGGACCATTCTGAGAAAATCTCCCGGGAGGACGGGCGGGGGGGCGGGGGGGGTTGCGGCTAATCAGGGCACACGTTTGTCAAATATCCGCTCCGTGAGAGACCTTCGCCGTCCAAACCGTCTTCATATAAACTTTACGGGTAATCTCGTACTGATCCGTCTTTAAAAAAAAAAAAAGCCACTGGCGAGTTGAATTCTCAGTAAGAAACAGACAACAAAAGTGGAATCATTCTCACATTGTATGAAAAGAAAGGAGCCTGTTGAAAGGCAATCGTGGGAACAATCTTTGTCAAACCACGCTGCTGCCCATTCGGTTATTTATCCCAAAAGTTTTCTTGCCTTGCCTCTCCTGTACAACTCTATATGAGTAACGCATATGCAAGGATGTCAAATTTGTGAGATACGTCACAGTCATTTCAGAGCTTTCAATTGGCCCAAAATGAAAGAGGGAGGAGTAACGGGTTTAGCATGTTCATGAATGCTTAGCATATGTAAGTCAGCACTTTTGGACTTTTTGGAGTCTTCAACGATTTAGTGGTAACATGCGTGTTTTTAAAAAGTGAATAGTGATTCGAATTAGGGGTGGGAATCTTTGACTGTCTCCCGATTCGATTCAAAAATGATTTGATTGACAATCATTTCTGCTTCAATATATCGATGTTTAAAGAATCGTTATCGTTTACTGCTTCAACCCGACTCGCTAATGCTAATTAGCGTGCTGCCCGCGACAATTCTATCACTCAAAAGAACGGCTATTCATACAAAACGCTTCAGGAATGTATACAGAGAAGCATCTTAGCAATGCTCACTCTCTTCCTACGCTGCAAAAAAAAAACACAACTTTTATTGACAGAACTTGAGCGTGACTTTTTCCTTCTACTCTCTAATGTGGCTATAAATTAACAGTGTATCAGAACACGCGGAACCGCACTGCCCCTAAGTGGCCAAACCGGGTACAACATGAACAGTGCTCCCAGTAAAGGCACACACAAACAAGGGCAAGATAGTATAAAATAATTGACATAAAATCCATTTCGGGACATTTAAAATCGATTATGAATTGTACTAAATGAGAATCGCGATTCCTATGAGAATACATTTTTTGGCACACCCCTAATTAGAATGTTTTCACTTTGCTTTACAAGTCTACAAGTCAACCTTCCCCATCCCAGAGAAAGGAAATGACATTCATCCCTTCCTGCCCCTATAAAATAACCAATATTTTTTGTCACATTAAAAACATAATAAAGCAGAATATTAAGAAATACTGCAAACAGTTTTCCCCTAATTCCTTCACTTTTACCGAATTGACTGGTAATCTCCATTGGGTTTTTTGCCTCTTCCACTGGACTTTCCTCCGCTTTCAGCAGCTTCGACATATCTCAAGGACAGAGATTCGCAGCTGCAAAATCATTTTAACAACCTTGGCGGGCATTATAAGCTTTATCAACGCTTTCGGTTTTAGTAACAATACCTATCGTAGATGATGCTTGTCAACTCAGCTACAAGCTTTAATTCAACAAACATCATCTGCCTCTTCTCAGCTGTTACATGCTTAAGACCGACGGTTAGAAATTTAGTAAAATATCTGAAAGTAAAACACACACACAAAAACCCCACAACAAGTACCAGTACTTTCACTGTGAAGTAACCTCGTGAACTGATGGTGGCCTGATGTGTTGAGGCTTATTGCCGCCATCTAGTGGCGGAGTGTCAAAAGTGCACTCATAAATAAAATGAGCACAAAAACAACAAAAACAAACGGATCATATCTCAACTGTGATAGTTTACAAACACAAAATGGATGTTGGTGTATTCATTGCGTTTATACCTCATGGGGTCATGCGAGTGCATCTCAATGGGACGGGGGGTACCGCCCGCCCCCCCGCGCGTCAGGGCATCGATGAAGCCACGCACCACCGCGTTCCTGCGCACGGCCCCAAACTCATCCAGGGCGTACCTGCGGGCAAAAAGGTACAAGGAGGCCGTGTGGGAAACTGCGCTGGTGATGTTTTTCTACGTTGGAGGTCAGTTGTGGCGCCCGGGGAGTGTTTCCACAAGGAAGGCGAGCCCTTTGTGAGACTAAACACCAGATAGCGCTGAATCAAAATCCAGGAAAGGCCCGTCTGAGAGCGCGACCTTGAGCATACACAGTAGAGGAAAGAGAAGGGGGGGGGGGGCAGGTGTACTTGCGCACAGCCAAAGGAACAAAAAAAAAAAAAAAAAACATACACAGTGGAAGAGAATGAAAAATGTTGCTGAGGTCAACAGTCATCTTGAGTACAGTAAGTAGACTTCCGAGGGACAAGCTACTCGAATGGACCTTTTTTCAAACCTGTTCAAGGACACAGACAAGCACTTTTCCTGCAATTTCAAGTATAGATCGCTCATTGACGTCATTTCCTTGCATGTAACGACCAATTCAGTGATGGCCCTCAAAACATTTTTTTTTTAATGGGGAACTCTCAAAATGGTTATCTAAGCTTCATCAACAAATGTTACGCGGCGGCATCTGTCCAATGGGGATCCGTTTGCAAAAATTCTCTAGCGGCGGTCCGTCTCGAGTTTGAGGCCTGCAATTTCGTCCAAAATGGCTGCGTCACACCAAAACGACCGACTTGCAGTTCAATTTCTATCATAGGTCTGGTATGATATTGTCACCCTCTTAAAAGGAACCCACGACTGTCATGACAAGTTTGCTCTATATTATTTATTTGGGTGTTACTAACATAACCATGAGATTCATTTCTCAAAAATCATTTCCAGTTTAATACATTTTGTGGAAACTTTATTTGGACGCACGCCGCCCTTGTTATTTACGTCGCAACGCATTGAGTGAGTCGTGACGTAAAATGGCGGCAGGCTGTTTACTGAGCAATGTCAAACGTCTATAAAGAAAGCAAGGTAAGCCTCCGTAGCGTTCCTAAAGGGACGATCAAAACTCTTGAACGCGTTTGGTGAACGATGAGAGCATGGCGTGGGGGGGGGGGTGGGGGGTTACTCTCCCGATCGCATTGTTGTTTCTTTAGGAACGCTACGATGTTTGTGCGCGTGGAAAGTGGTACGTGGAAAAAAAGTTCCATGTCAGTCCCATTGACGATGAATGTTGAAATGTTGATATTTAGCGTTAAATTGTGCGAATATTGTAAGTAATGTGGAATCAGGTGATGTATACCCGGGAGGTGGGAATTATTGAAGCAAGTTGAAATTTGAATGGGGGTAAATCGGAAGTATTATGTGGGAGTTGTTTCACGGCAAAAAAAAAAAAGTGTGGAGAATAAGAATCACAATAACATATCATGTAATGCATTCCCACAATGACATTATATGATGCTATAAACAAGTAAGACAAATCGAAAACATAGGCCGATTATCAGAAAAACATAATATAATAAAAAATAATAATAATTAAGCGTGCCATTCCTAAAGGTTATTTCATGTGTTGTTAAATGAGTATAAAGAAGTTTTTTTACTTTACATGTTGCAGCAGCTCCTATTAAATGCAATGTGAATCCCAGTCAGCAAATGTATGGCAGGATCAAAACAGGCTGTTTGTGTTCAGCCAGTTGACATGTGGAGCTGCACTTCCCTCTAGTGCTGCTTTTAGAGGGAGCAACAGGACAAACACGGTGTGCTGTTGTGTGTGTGTGTGTTTTTTTTTTTTTTTACTTGTAAAGGACAGGCCGGTCCTGGAGGGCCTCCATGGCTTGAGTCAATATGGGGCTGATATCACACGTCTCCTGGGTTAATCCTCTGCACTCGTCTGGGGACATAACATGGAAAATGAGCCTTTGAATGAATTTGAATTTGCCACGACAGGCACACGCCACAAGAGGCAGCAAAGTCACCGTTCAATTGGTGCAGTGTGACAAAAACGGTCGAATTCCATTTCATTATGCCACGACTGTATTTGTTTATCAAGTACAATATCACGGAATGCTAATTATCCTCATTAATATGCAGATTAGAATAATTCTATTAATTTTTATGGAAAAAGTGTGAAATGGTTTTGTTTATTTAATGTAAGCATGTTGACAATACTGTCTACACTGTTTACATTTTCTACTTTTTTTTTCCTTATGGGACAATGGGAGTACCTATTCCAGTGGTTGACACACCGTGTAGCTTATTGTGGCGCAATATATTAAATAGCAATATGGTATTAAGTATTCATGAGCATTGCGAGGTCGCAGAGTGCCGGACTTACTCTGTGTCCAGCGGTAGAGTTGCTCGTACGCCTCCTCCTGCAACACGGCCATCTGCTCCATGATCTCCAGCCTACATGACATTTACGTCACATTCACACAAGCTGCAGTGTGGTGGTGTCGGTGAAGAAAAAAAAAAAAACATGTATGTCGTTACCCCGCAGTCTGCTGGTTGGTCCGCAACAGTATTTTAACATCCTCGTGGATTTGCTTCACTCGACTCAAGGCTTTGAAAAAGTCCTGCAAAAAGAAAAAAAAACAGCACACAGAAATTAAACATTAACGATGGTAAAAAACAAATCAAAAAAACAATACCGATTTAATATCATAACACAGCCAGTTGCTCTTCTATTGGTGTCCGGCCACAGCATAAGCTTATAGTCAGATTTGCAAACGTAAACATACAACCCACACCACAGGATAATCTCTCACAATCACCTTTTTTTTTTTTTTAATAACCACATCACAAGATAATCACTCAGGATAATTTGTCAGAGAACCCCCCCACACAAAAAAAAGAGGTCTGAGCAAACTTTGCAAGGGGGAAAAAAGCTCAAATTTGCCCAAATTGGAGTTAGTTCTTTAAAAAGTACCTCTGTCATAGGCGCATCTCTGGCCGCTCGCAGTGTTCTCATCTCCTCACTGGAAAGCTGGAATTTGGCGAGGAAGGCCTGAGCCACCTGGGCCCTCACCTCAAGGCGATGGCTAAAGGAGAAATGTGATCATTTTTAATATTCATTTCAACTATTTGTACTTAGGGCCCGACTGATATGCATTTTTTATAGGCTTATGCCAATACCAATTTTTGGCAGAAAAGAAAATACAGATTACTGGTTAATCGGCCGATTGTTTAAAAATATATAGTTAATGCATAATTTGATGTGTGTGAATATTCGTTATTTGGAAAAAACACTCCTTTACCAAAAATAATCAGCATGCTTGATTTAAAACTCGAGCCATGTCCTTTTAAAAAAAAAAATCTCTCAACTCTTTAATGTTAATTAGTTTGAAAACGTTTGTGTTTCTGAATTCTAATAAAATAACTCGTTTTTCACACATTGGTAAAAATTTGTGCCTTGCGTAGTGTTATCTCATCTGTGGGTATGTGTGCCCACAAGACTCGTGTGTGGAAATTCGTTATTTGAAGGAAAAACACTCCTACAAGTCGATGCTAACTTTCTGTTAGCATTTGAATGGGATCTCCCCCTTTGCTTTTAGCATTAGCGCTAGGCTAGCGATCTTTTAAAAAACAAAGCATGTTTTGTATTTAAACATACAGTGGATGTAATTTTTATCGTCGCGTGTTTAGTTTTACAGTTAACTCCAACTGGGGTGTCGTTAAACAGTTTACAGAACGTTTTAGGGACAACAGAATAACCAGAATAACATATGCTACACAGTTGCTAGTTGCTAATGCTATGCAAGCAAAATGGTACATTCAGGGTACTTTTATAGCGTCTGAAACTTCGGATTTCTTTGATGATAAAGTTTTAAGGGGAAAATAATCAGCCATTCGGCCGATAGTTTGGGCCAATGTTTGAAGGGCAATAATCGACCGATTAAACAATTTTTTAATACATAGTTTCATTTTACATTTTAATCCAGATTAATTTCCCACTTTTTGACCTATCTGATTGAAAATTGTGATTAATTACCTTGCTTTATTAATCAAAGTGTGGTTTCCTGCCTTTCGGGCTGTTGTTAAATTGGAGCAAAATTAAAAACTTACACAAAAACAGAGGCGTTCCAAGTGTGCAATCCAACCATGCGTCCAGCAGGTGGCAGTCTCACACCAGGAAAAAAAAACGATATGAGGAGGTTGCGACCCATGGATAACAGAGGGTGACACAAAGAGATTAAATCGGTGGTGTTTGGACAGCAGTGGCATTGCTATCTTTGTCTCTCTGTGGGGTGATAGTCTCCATGGTAACAGCCTGAATCACACTGCGAACTCGAGTCAGGACTGCCTCTGTCCACATCCAACCGGGATGAATCAGTAAATCACTAGCTGCTTTTCAGGGGGGGGGGGGGGGGAGGCCAGGTGACTTAAAATTCATTCTAGGAGGCTGCCTGACTTTCCATTTGTTGTATTCCAATATATTGTCCTAATAAGAAATAATGAAAATGGAATTAAAGGCCGCCAGGGGTCAAACTTGATAACTTTTAGATGCTACCAAGCCCCAGAAATGATTTGGGATTGTGTGTGTGTGTGTGTGTGTGTGTGTGTGTGTGTGTGTGACCACAATACAGATCATTAAATAGCTCACATTACTTTCTTGGGGACCCGCCCAAAAACGGTACATTTTAAGACAAACAAAAGTGGTGAAAAAATATATAAAGATTCTTATTTAACCTTACAACCAAATTTGAGGTCAAATTCCGATTTATTTGAATACAAACAATACAAGTTCTGACAGTCCACATTTTTATTTATTTATATATATATTTAAAAGGACTGTTAGGCGTTTTGGATATTTTCCTTGGACTGTTTTCTGCCAAATTCCATCACGTTTGAATGCTAAAGTGTTTTTAGTTCCAAAGGGCCGCTTGTTAACAGTCATTAGAAAATTTAAAAAAATAATTCCACAATGATCATTTTTCTTCCCGAGTCACGTCACTAGTTGAACATGTTTCTCATTCGACAACATATTGTCTCTGGGGCGTACGGCAAGGTATGATTTCAAGCCAAGACCTGGTTTACATTAGGCTACGTTCAACACGGAGAGTCAATTCATTAGGTGTTTTAATTCAACTTCCTTCCACGCACCACCATCAATAATGTAATACAGTAGCACGGTTTACAAAGAAGGGAGGGGAATACAATTTTTAACATGAAACTCTACATTTTCCATGAAGTATGAATACAATATGCTGTGCCAACGTGTTCATTAGTCAAACCTAGCCATGCGCACATTTTTCGAAGCAGTCTCCGTCTCAGCCTTCCTATCCTCACACGGCACAAACAACTTCCATTTTATTTTTTTGAAAGCCATAAAATGCAAATGTATGCATGGATCTAATTGGATCATTCATACCGTGGTGAAAAAAATGTCACTGCTCACTGAAACCGTAACAAAGACACAAGGTTCACATTTCGCAAGCTTGTGTGTGTTGTTCAGGACAGGAGCGCTAACATAAACAGCTTTGCTCTGCGCTAGCTCATCTTCATTCCGCCTAATTTCACACGTTAAGAGATAAACTTGCAAATATTGAATGATATGCGACGTTTGAAACCATTTGTGAGGTCTGCAGTGTGACCCGTGTGAAACGAACCTAAACCATTTCCCTGAGGAACTCCACTCCAAATTTTGTCCGATTATTAGGGGTGGGAATCTTTGACCGTCCCACGATTCAATTCCGATTTTTGGGTCTGCGATTCGATTCAGAATCGATTTTGCATACATAACCATTTTTGATTCAAAATGATTTGATTGACAATTGTTTCTGCTTCAATTTATAGATGTGCAAAGAATCGTCGTGATCTACTCCAGTCTGACTCGCTAATGCTAATTAGCACGCTACTCGCAGCACTTTTATCACTGAAAAGAATGGCTATTCATACAAAATGCTTCAGGAATGTATACAGAGAAGCATCTTAACATTACTCCCCGGCATATGCTCTTCCTACGCTGCAAAAAAATTAATAAAAAATTGTAGCATAAACTTGATTATGGCTTTTTCCTTCTACTCTCTAGTGCGGCTACAACTTAACAGTGTGTCAGACCGCGTGGAACCACACTGCCAAATTGTGGCCAAATCGTGCACAACATGAACAGCGCTACCAATAATGGCACACACAAACAAGGGCAAGACAGTATAAAAACGATTTAGGGACATTTAAAATCGATTTTGAATCGTACTAAATGAGAATCGATTTTTTTTGGCACACCCCTACTGATGATTATTTTTGGAGTGGATGTTGGGAGCGTTGCCGTACAAGATCATCTTTGTGATATTGAAACCCTGACTTGAAGTTTTATGGAAAACTAGATGACCTTAAACATTTCCCTGAGGTACGTGCGGACAAAAAATATTCTGACAAGACATTCTAGACTAGAGTGACAAATAAGACACATGATGAGCCCACGGAGGTTTTCCAGACTATTTAACGCGTTTGGTCACATGATGCAGCACGCCGAACAAGGACCGCCAGTGATTGTGGTCTCGTTTCGTTTCGCCAGCTTGTGTTGTTGCTCGCTGCCATACAAGGCCGATTGATTTGATCTCTCCCGCCGCGACAATGATCGAAGCTGTACGATACAATCCCGTTAATGGCTGTGTCACACCGGAACACTCACGTTAGCAGCAAAGACTTCATTTTGCTAAGAGACTAGCTAATAGTGCGTTTGAGGACATGAGGAGTTGATTTCTTTATTTTTTATTATTATTATTTTTTTTTTTTAAATCAGACATGCCATGATGAAGTTTGTTATGTACTCCGAGTGGAAGCTGCTCCAGCTGCAAAAGAAAGGCCGAGTCCTGATTTTCTACCATTTTCCTGCCAATTTTAGTGGCTGTCTGTCCTGATACTTTGGTCCATGTTGGGGTCCGACTTCAAAAAGCTTAAGGGCCGTGGCAGTTCGTTCGTCACGCGCCAGCAATCACGCGGCACACGGTCCCATCAGAGAGCACCGAGGCGATGGCTCTGATCAACAGTCAGCCCGAGCGTGATGGCTTTTGTTTACGCTGTCGTCTGTCCGGCCTGTTCTCGGGAGGATTTTCACCGTGGAGGTCAGACCGGGAACATTTGCTTTGATTTAAAAAGGAGGGTGTTGGGGGGGGGGGGGGGCAAGAAGGTGTAAAAAAAATGGAAAATTGACTTTTTCATTACTTGTGTTACCACACATTCCTCAATTTGCAGATTTGTCAACCATTAGTCAGTGAATAAAAATCACCCGTTCAAAGTTTTTACATTATAACATTTTGTATAAAATAAAGTATTTATTTTGGTGCCACCTTGAGGTTGGGGGTTTAATTCGCTCAGGCGAAAGCCCTGTTTCTAATAGAAAAGTAGTGCTTTGCCACCATCTGGTGGGATCTCTAGGCGACTACAAACCATTTTGGGTGGGTGCCAATTGCTCGAGGCTTAATAACTACAATTATTACAATTATAGTAACTCATTCCCTCCAAGCCATTTTCACTGAAAGCAACCCCCTTCGCTCCCGGCTGTTTTACTGGATTTGGACTGATATTGCAAGGCTCACGGAATATTTTGTTCTATTGCTATAAAAGCAGGGAACTTACCAAAAGTAGGATTAGAGGCTCTCCTTTCATCAGGAAAATAAGTACAATTGTATCCGTTTTGCAGCAATTAGCATGTAGCTAAGTTTCATCATTATTCACAAACCTGTTGAAAACACTGGGGAAAACAGTTTGTTGCAACATGGCCCTGCTAGAGCTCTTATACTCTGCTGCCACCTGCTGGCCACTTTTGTAATAACTACCAGTGCTTTAAGCGGCCTCTTCAGGTCAGAAGCCTTCTGTATGCTTTAGCATAAAACAAAATAAAGAAAAAACCTATAAATACGTTTTGGGGACCATGGCAATATTTGAAACTGAACTTTTTTATATATGTTTATGAATTCAATAGTTTAAACTGTAAATAGATTGTGCAAACTGTGATCCCAAAATATACACAAGACTTTCCGTGACTTCCACCAACCGCCAAATTTCGCTCCTCTCAGAAATACAAACATCTTCTAACACAGGAGTAGGGAACCTTGACCCTTTTGCATGTCTCCCTCCTCCAACACAGCTGACTCATATTACTAGGTCACAGCAAGCCCCCATAACGATCCTGTTCATCAAATCAGCTGTGTTGGTGGAGGGAGACAAGGAAGACAGGCAGGACAGTGGCTCTCGAGGACCAGGGTTTCTTACCCGTGTTCTAACAGGTAAAGCATACTTCCTTGACACCAATGACAGATTTTGCTAATCGACAGGACTTTGACAGCAATTTGCAGTAGCTTAGAACAGAAATGCAAAATGCAAACCGCTTTTCAGTGAATAGCCGGGCACGGGTCCCACAGAAAAAAATCCCGAATAGGTGACTTGAATTTGTGAATACAAAACCGTGATTATTGTACTAACGCAATTCTGGTGCATTTATTTTCCTCCATCAAATCATCTTTAAATCCTTTGTGTGTTTTTGAAATGATATTTTGGGATTATAGTTTGGGGTTAAACTATTAATATAGGCAATTATGAACACTTTTTTTTTGGCTTGCGTTCACACTAATATGCCTCTAACGGCGTGTTACGGTAATGCAGCCTACAACGGAGAAAATGTCGGACTCATTTGTTCGTCATTTCATGTCAGACGCCTCCGGCACGGGGCCCGTGCTCGTGTCGGGAGACGTCCGGACATGTTCCGCATAGATGATGTGTCGATATAAGAGCCGCCGTGCGAGCCAGGTGGTTTGTTTCATTGGTGCTGACAGCGCGTCTTTTGGCGAGGCGCGCGCCCCCCCGGTGTGTAAGGACGACAAAAGAACGCCGGCGGGCAAACACGGGTCGCCCGCCCCCCTTTGGTTGGCCGCCTCCCACCTTTGCTCGTGCAATCTGCCGCGCCTTTCCGTTTCATTAGAGCTGACAAATGACACGGGTGCCGCCGGCTGATAAGATAGCGAGCTACTCGGGGGGCGTGGGGTTTGGGTGGGTGTTGGGGGGGGCGGACCTGCTGGGTAAACACACATCGCCGGCATCTGCGGAGCGGGCCGCGCTCTCCCTGGGCCGGCTCAGATTGGAAGATTATGCGGCAAATCTGGCTGTTATGCAGGAGAAGATGAGAAAGGTTGCACGCGCAACAACAAAAATCACTTGCGACAAGGTCAAAGCCCGCCGTGTTCTCCCGTCTGGCTGGGAGGTCAGGGCCGCTTTAGGAAGGAAAATTTCACCGAAGCGGACACGGGGTGCCAAAAGGGTGGGGGGGAAGTAACAAAGTGCAAATATTTGGCTACTCAATCCTTACATACTGTTTGCGTTTGCTCCGTTTTGCTGTTAGCTGTTTTGGCCAGAGGGGGCGCTAGAAACGATAGAAATCAAGCTGTGACAGTCGGTTGTGACGACATGTAAGTTACTCTACTCGAGTGTAGTAAATGTCAGTAAAGTAGTGGAAAGTACAAGAGGAAAAAAATCGTTACAAATGGGCAACATAAGTCAGGTTTCCATCCAATTGTTTCCAATTTTTCAAAAAATTGACTGAAAACGTGCAAAACGGACATGCGACTTATGCCCGTTTTCATCTGTTCTTCTTTTGTGAATATTGCCGGCATTCACCATTGAGACACGTGATCCACCAGTAATTTAAAACAAGAAGAAGACCAGGCAATGACGTCGTATGAGTTTGCTTTTGTAATTCTTGATAAACCGGAGCATTTCTTTGCTCTTTTCCATCTAAAATAGCATTAATATTCGCTTCTTTAATTAATTCCAAAATGATTTCTGATTCATCGTCCCCCCACCCAAGCATACCTTTACTTTATCGTGCGACATTGCTTTGGGACTACAAACGTACGTGTGATGATGTCATATCCGGTCGACGTGTATTTGGTCTTGCCGGTAGTTATTCGCAAAACCTGTTTCCATAGCCAAAATTCACATTTTCCGTTTTGCGATACATAATTCAAAATTCAACCCCTCCAAATGTATCAACTTTTCTTGCGAAATTTGGGCCCTTTTTCAAATCTCTAGTGTTTCCATTCAGGTTTATTTTCACACTTCTTGAACATTTGAATAAAAATGGGTGAATGGAAACCCAACTATAGCGGGAAATTCGCAGGACATTTCCAGACCGCTGCTAATAAATTTTCATTGCAATTCAAGATGGGAAATATTCAAAATTGAAAACTTCCCCTGCTAACAAAGTGAATTCACGGGAATTTATTTCCATTAATCGGTAAATGATGATAATGGTAAACAAAGCTTTCCAAAGAGTGTAATTTCACACATGTACAATTTATTTAAATTAAATAACATTTTTAATATTTTCTTGCCAATGTTTAACTGAATAATTTCCGATGCCAATCTTGTAGCGTAATGTGTTCGTTAGGCGACCCCCGATACGATCGGGCAGCCCGATCACATCTGGTACTGACATCAGTCCCCCAAATTTTATCTTTTTTTATTCCCAGAAGTCACAAGCGCCCCCGTTGCATTTAACTGTTAGATCGAGAGTGTGAGAACTGAATGGCCACCCGCCATTTGAATTCCGCATCGAGCTACAGCGCGTGTCTGCTAAACGGAGCCTTCCTCCCGCCGCCGTCTCTTTGACTGACACGTCCGTCCTTTCCGTTTGAGTCGAGCAGGCATTCGGGGACTGGCTGCTGCCGCGCTGGTGGTGAAACATCACAGCTGCTGTCACTGCCGCATTCGGTTGCCAAAAACACGGACGCGTGTTCCCGTCAAGGTCACTGAACACGGAGGTCACAGCCACGCATGCAAATGAGGCCGAGCTCCAGCTTGCAGCCGACAGCAGGCGAGGTTACGGGAGCCGCTCGCGCGGCAGCGTTTTCAGCTGAACAGGTATATAAAAGCCAGTTGTCGTCACCGTTTGTTTGTGAGACTGTGGCGTTTTGAAGCTCGTTGTCAGCAAGTCTGGACGATTGTCTTGTTGCGCAATAACAACAACATCGCATTTGGAATGAGATTAGAGAGCGCTGACAGCTTTGATGTGCGTCTCGAGGCCGAGGGCGTGACGGGGACGCCGAACGGCAGGATGAAGCCGCAGTAATGACCAGCGCCGCCCTCCTTATGCAAATACAAGTGATTCGTTCATAACTCGCATTCATTATAAATAAATCTCTTACTGTCTTTGTTGGGAGTTTGCACTTTTTGAAATGAAATCACTCGCAGGACTGCCAGCCATCATTTACAGCAGGGGGGAGGGAGCCTTTTTTTGGGGGGGACTTGCTTGGCTAATACTTAAAAAAGACTTGCCTTGGCTTTCGAAAGATACAACATGGCTTAACTCATTTGCTCCCAAAAAACGTATAAATACGTTCGATTTTAAATATTACCATGCTCCCAAATACTTTGTTATACTTTTTTTTCCTTTTATGCAAGAGCATAGAGAAGGCTTTGATGCAACGGCCAGCAGGTGGCAGCAGAGTATAAGAGATCAACAAGGGCCATGTTGCAAAAAAGCTCATTTCCCGACTATTTTAAACAGATTCGTGAATAATGATGAAACTTAGCTATATTCTAATGGTAATTGCTGCAAAACAGAACAGATAGAAAATTACTTTTTTTTCCTGATGAAAGAAGAGACTCTAATCTTTCTTTTGGTAGGTTCCGTGTTTTTATAGCAATAAAACACAATATTCTGTGGGCCTGGCAAAATCTGTCAAAATCCAGCAAAACAGCTGGGAGCGAAGGGGGTTGCTTCAGTGAAAATGGCTGGGAGTGAATGAGTTAAAATTGAAGTGACCTGCCAAATCTTGCCAGGATTTTGTTCCATTTTATTTATTTATTTGTTTGTTTGCTTCTGAAATAAAATTTGTGGAGAGGGTTGTGCCGCATGCAAAAACCTGGCAACCTGGCAGAGGCCAACTCGGACATTCCAAAGACTATAAAATTTGGGAAGGAGGTGGAGCTTGCGTGTTTTTCTCTAAGATGGGTGCAAAGTCAGCTGGGATAGGCTCCGGCTCGCCTGCCACTCTAATGAGGACAAACACTTTTCAAAAATAAATGGGTAATAATGACTCTATACTCACTTTTCACCTTGAAGCTTGTTGGTTTTCACAATCAAGTCTTGAGTTTGCTCCTTGGCAGCCTGTCAAACACAAGAGTCACAAATGAAAATTTTAAAATGACAATCATTGAACAAAAAGATGCATTTTGCCGTACCTTTAACCTGCTGGTCATCTCCGCACAGCAGGTGCTCATGGCCTGAACGTCCTCGTGAACACTCTCGAGCTCCTGTGGAATGAGAGAAGGAAAAAAAAAACTGAACAGTGAATAATTGGGGTTAACCCCATCAACACGTTCAACACACTGGAAGCATCTATTACCTCTTTGACATCTTTAAAAATCCGAGCAAAGTCCTCGTTGATGGCCAGGCTCCTCCGCTCGATGTCACCACGCAGGTTCCTCCGTGTGCGCAGGCTGTTCTCTGTGAAAAAGGCTGACAGAGCCGTCAAGGCCTCCAGCATCTCCTGCATTCACGCCACAAAAGAAGGCTGATTGATATGCTGACTCAAAACACTCAATGTCAGAATGCACATTTCAAGGTTAACTTTACCTAGAGGCATGTTTAATTATTAAAAATGTCACAAACAGAAAAAATACAATTCTAAAAAATCCCAATTAACATAATTATGTATACGTCCTTAACTCTATGACCAATTATTTCAATCAATACTTAGTACCTGTAGAGCATGAAATACAAGACAAGTCATGCAACACTGACTGAAAACAGTTGTGATATACTGTAGTATAAGTACAACAAAAAAAACTTTTTGCTTGCTTAATTGCGTTTTTAATCATATTCCAAATTTCGAAGTGTAGTTTGTCCAAGTGAGCTTGCCGTACAAACGTAACAGATCCTGTTCCGTATGCATTACTGCTGCCTAAACCACAATTTAAATATGATTAACTAGACCAAACAGGTTCACTATGAATACCGAAATTCATCAATGTTGCCAATTTTGCATAAAAAGGGCGAAGAAGAGCAAACCAAGAAATGAAACGAACTCATTACGTTTTAAACTGTAAAGCACTGGATACGTAGTCTTTTCACAATAAATATGTTTACTAGAAAGTTAAATTTTGTTACGATCACTGTTATAAGAATAAAACAACTGGATTTTTACGTTGTGCGTAACACGACATTCATACAAGCTATCTTGCCGAATTAGCCACCGCTAGCTCGTTTAGCACCCAACCAAAAGCTCAACAGCAGATTTACCTTGTCATTGTCAAGCCGCGTCTCCAATATTTTATTCAGCTTCCTCGACAGCGGGTTGTTGGGCTGAGGCGTCGCGTTTGTATTCTTTAACAAAGCAGCAGAAGAGCTGTCGACTGCTGAGTCTACTTTAGCGTCAGCCATTGTACATAATCAAGCGTCTCTCCTCTCCACGTCAACTGCTTTTGTTTTGGTCCGTGGAGGATCAACGTCCGGTCAGTGTGTTGGGGAACAAAGACAACAATAATAAAGGTTCCGCCTCAAGATTAATTAATTTGTGCCCCCTTCCAATATTACAATTCGCTTTGTAGTATAATAGAATGTTATATTAAATTAAACGTTATTAATTAGTTGAATGTTATCATGTACTGTTCTGAATACATATAATAATAAAAAGTTTAAGGGAATCCAGTTGTACAAACAAAAATAATTAAAATTTGATTAAGATGACCTAATTCACTCAAGCAATTTCAAGCAACTTTCTGAATTTGACAATCCCACAGCTACACAACAAAAATATCTTACATAATGAATATTTCAATATCACAATAATACATTCAATTAATCCGGTTAATCCAAAAACAGATGAGAAATCCTGAATTGATTGTATTTTGTAATCAGACCACATGCTGCGCTAATCTGAACACAAAATTCGCTGGTATTTAAATTCAGTCCAAATGGAATCATTATTAATATTATATAACACTGTGATCTAACAAAGGGGTAATCCACTGTGCTTTATACAAAGAAGATTGGAGTATTACGTTGCAGTAGCTGCAACAATATTTGTTGTTAGTTGTGGTGGATTGTGGTATTTGGATAAATGAGCAGCAATATATTAGAATAAAACAAATGTCAAATTGAAGTGACAATTATTAGCTTTAACAACGAATCTCACTTCACAGTGCTCGATTTAGCAATTACTATTATTTCATAAGATTGTGATATAACAGAGATAATATACTGGGCTTTATGCATTAAGCAAGGGAGAAAGACATTGGTATTAAGGATACATACAGTAACAATGTTTTTTTTTTGTTGCTTTCTTTTGTTGCAGTTTCAGAGAGGTCTTCATTTCACAATACACGTATAGGCCTACATGTCATTTTTTGAGTGTTTTATTTGTGAGGGGGTGAAATATTACGACTAATGAAAAATGTTAAACAACACTGCGCATTGTTAGCTTTATTTTAACACTAAACCGCTTCCCACTACAGTACAATCAAAATTGTAATGAACATTTTTACTGACATACTTTACATACACGTTTTAGCTAATTTTAATAAAAATCCCGACTCCTCCGTTTGTTTGAGTAATCAAAGATATTCACGCGCTGGCACAATTTAAAACTTTGTTCTACAACAGTACAAATGAAACGTCAGTGTCGAAGTGCGGCAATGGATTTTACGAGGTGTCCTTGAACGCCTCGTGACACGTTCAGGGACCGCGAGTAGCAGCGGGTCCAGCCCCTGGGTGGGGATTGGCGTGATTGATGGTCACCTCCTCAGAGGCGCGTACGCTCTCGCCCGCTCCGCGCATTTGTCACTCGCCCCGGCGTCTTTCCCCACGCGGACACGCAGCCGCGCTTTCATCGATCACGCGCTCATCGTTAAACGTATCGATGAGGACGAAGTGACCTGGGAAAAAATCTTCGCGTCCAACCGAAGGATTTTCTTCTAACCACCCCCTCCCGTCGATTGTGGAAAAGTTTCCAGCGACCGCAGCTGGAGTCCGCGGCTGGGAAAGAAGCCGCCGGCGAAGAGGCGCACTTTACTCCCGAGCTCTGGCAATATGTAAGGCCGTCTTCTCTCCTCTCCTGCGAGTCATTTTATATTCTTTATTATTAACATTCCGACGGTGTGAGCACTGCGATAAGTCAGCGCTGAATCACTTCCTGCAGGGGATGGTGTGTGTGTGTGTGTGTGCGCAGTGTACAGCAGCGCTATGTAAACATCCACTTTATGTACCGTTACTGTATGCCACTTATAGGTCACTAAACAAACACTTGTACTCACTGTTTTGCGGGGTAGAAAAGCATCACATTGGAGATGTCTGAATATTTCAGGTAGTGTTTTTACGGTTGAAGTTTCACGAGCTTTCTTGCACTCATGCACGTGTGCACAATAATTATGACGTATCATGAGAATTCATCAAACTGAGAAAGAGGGTAACGGAAATTGCAGAAGATCAATACTAAAAACAAATACAGTAAAACCACAAATAAACTTAAAAAAAAAGCCTGTAAAACTTTTCTTTTTTTTAAATAAAGTCTAATCCAATCTATTATGCTGTATGTATGACTGACCTGTGGGGCTCTATGGGATCATTTTAAAATATAATGATGATAAAAATAATGAGATCAAAGAATTGATTTCTACAATGATTCACATATTTCTGAATGAAATCGATTGCATTAGACCGGCTGTCTACCTTGTGCCGCAAAAAGTTGGGTCAAATTTGGGTCACAAAGTTATTAATTTGACCCAAATATGAGTATGGGTCACAAACTCTAAAAATAGTTGGGTCAAAAATAACCCGACTATGGGTAAAAAATGGACCGATTCTCTACTTGGGTCTATTTGACCTAACTTTGAGTCAAGAAATGGATCTTTTAGTGTAAAACAACTCATAATTATTGGTTAGATCCTTTACTTGGGTAAAAAAAAAAAAAAAAAGGAATATTTTGTATAAAACAACCCATAAAGTGGATCGGTTAATTTTGTATCCATAATTGGGTTACTTTTGATCCAACTGTTTTTAGAGTGCAATTTGGTGGCAGAAAACCGATCTAAACTCAAGGCCCTCTCAGACCAAGTCTAAGTGCTGGCACAAGGTAGACAGCTGGCCATATTTTGGGGGAAAAGTTATTCATTTGACCCAAATATGGGTAATGGGTCACAAACTCTAAAAACAGTTAGGTCAAAAATAACCCAACTATGGGTAAAAAATGGACCGATCCTCTACTTGGGTCTATTTGACCTAACTTTGAGTCAAGAAATGGATCTTTTAGTGTAAAACAACTCATAATTATTGGTTAGATTCTTTACTTGGGTAAAAAAAAAATATATATATATATTTTGTATAAAACAACCCAGAAAGTTGGTTCAAATTGACCCATAAAGTGGATCGGTCCATTTTTGATCCATAATTGGGTTACTTTTGATCCAACTATTTTTAGAGTGCAATTTGGTGGCAGGAAGCCGATCTAAACTCAAGGCCCTCTCAGACCAAGTCTAAGTGTCGGCACAAGGTAGACGGCTGGCCAAATTTTGGGGAAAAAAATTATATAAAATATAAAAAATATATATTTATTTATAAGTCAAATGAATAGCCCCCCCCCCCCCCAAAGAAAAAAACAAAACAAATAAACCCCAAAAATTGGTTTCCATGCAATTTTAATAGAGCACTGATACTTCTCAAAAAGTAATGTCAAAAAAACCAGCCATAAACATAATATAAATCTGCTATTTCCCCTTCTCGCCGTCAGGGCCCCGCAGCCGCTGAGGAGGTGAAGACGTCTCGCCCTCCTTCCCTCAACACCTCCCTCCAGTAACTCTCCTTCACCGCCATTCCCGCCCGCGTCCGACCCCACATGGCGTCCAGCCTGACGTGCGCCGGCGCGGTGTGGGCGTTGCTGTCCCTGCTGTGCGCCGCCGCTTCCTGCGTGGGCTTCTTCATGCCCTACTGGCTGCTGGGTATGCAGATGGACAAACCCGTGTCTTTCGGGACCTTCCGGAGATGCTCGTACCCGGTGCGCGACGAGGAGCGCCAGGCCACCGTCATGCTGGAGCAGTGCGGCCGTTACGCCTCCTTCCACGGCATCCCCAGCCTGGAGTGGCGCATCTGCACGGTGGTGACGGGCGTGGGCTGCGGCCTCCTCCTGTTGGTGGCGCTGACGGCGCTCATGGGCTGCTGCATCTCCGAGCTCATCTCGCGGACCATCGGTCGCGTGGCCGGGGGCATTCAGTTTGTCGGAGGTGAGTGTGTGTGCTCTGATTGGGACTTTTCCAACAGTTTCCCCAGTGTTTGTGCAAGGGATGAGAAGGAAATTCTATTCTCAACTTTTTGGACAAAAATATTGGGACTCACGGATTGTTGACTGACCAATGAAAAGTGACATACCCAAACAATCGCTGGTGCTCCTTGGTCATTCTACCTGTCAATCATTTTATCCCAGTGGGTTGATTTTATCACTTTGTATTGGTCGACCTACACATCAGTCAGTCAGTCATTTCAAATACTACCAGTAATTGGGTGGTTTTATCACATTTCATTGGTCAGTCTACACATCAGTCTTTACATGTAGCACCAGTGATGATTGACATAACAGACTGACCAATGGCATGTGATGGAACCAGTCAGGTGCTAAATGTCATGACTGACATGTTGACTGACAAATAACTGACATCTAGATTGCTCAATGACTGACATTTCAACTGACCAATGACATATGGTTGACGTGGCTTGGCCTATGACTGACATGTGCACTAACCACTAACAGACATGTGGACTGACCAATGACAGACATGAAGACTGAACAATGACTAACATGTAGACTGCTCAATGATGGACATTTAGACTGACCAATGACTGGCATGTTGAATGGCCAATGTCTGACATGTGGACTAGCCAATGACCGGCATGTAGACTGAACAATGACTGATATGTTGACTGCTCAATGACTAACATTTAGACTGACCACTAACCGACATGTGGACTGACCAATGACAGATTTCTAGAATGCTCAATAACTTGACATTTCAACTTACCAATGACATGTGGTTGACGCGGATTGGCCTATGACTGACATGCATTAACCAGACACAGACATGTGGACTAACCTATGGCTTACGAAGACTGAACAATGACTGCCATTTAGACTGCTCACTGACTGGCATGTGGATTGACTAATGACTGACATGGACTAACCAATAACAGACATGTAGACTGCTCAATGAGGGACATTAAGACTAACCACTAACTGACATGTGGACTGACCAATGAATGACATTAGGACTCACCAATGACGGATATGTAGACTGCTTAGTGGATTGACCAATGATTGACGTGGACTAACCAATGGAAGACATTTGGACTAACCAATAACTGACATGTGGACTAAGCAATGATTGACATGGAATGGCATTCGAGACATGTAGACTGAACAATGACCGACATGTAGACTGACCCACGACTGATATGTAGATTGACCAATGATTGGCATGTGGACGAACAAATAATTGACATGGACTGGCAAATGAGAAATGTGGACTGAACAATGACTGACATGTGGACTGGCCAATGTGGTGCAATGTGCTTCTTCCGATGTTTTCCTTTGCATTGTGTGACTCCAAAGCAGCTGGCTTGTCACTTAACTGTGCCTTCTCGCTGGTATGTGCGGCAGCCGTGCTGGCGTGCGCTCAAAAATGTTGTTTTTACTTCAAGTGGTGTCCAGAAGTGTCATGTGACTTGCGTCTGTGGAAAGGAAGCCCACGCTGTGCCTTCTGAGGCCAGACTTGAGCTCTCCTGCCATCAAAAGCCTCTTTTCTGTTGTTGTTGCCAGTTTGATCGACGCCCTCGCTTTTTGTGCGTGTGCGTACGCTTTTGTTTACGTCTGTTGGCTGTCTTTATGCACATGTGAGGGGCCGGTCGGTCTTCGGCGAGGGCTTTGTGGCCTACTTTAAGACGCTGCAGCCCTCTCATTAACTGGGCGACGCTCGCTCGCCTGCTCGCATTCTGCGGCTCGCCGCGCTGCTATTTGCAATCCCCGTCACGCCGCTCGGCTTGGAAAAGTGACAGCCAGGCAGGTTGCGGACGGATTTGACGGAGCGTGCGGATGGAGATGACGATAAGGACCACCGTGGCCCGTTTTGAAAAAAAAGACGCGCTTGCATCACAGTAGCGACATCAGTACAAAAAAAAATAAACACACTCGTACCTCCACATGTTTAAATACCAGGCAAGTAACGTGACTGACATCTAGACTGACCAATGAAACGTGACAAAAACAACCAATCGCCGGTGATGCATGCAATGATTACAACTAGACTGACCAATGACGAGTAACATCAACAAACAGTCACTAGAGCTCGACTGACCAACGAAGAACAGGAGATGTGACCCAACAAACACAGGTCGAACCACTGACATATAGACTGGCCAATGAAGAGTGACATCACCAACCAGTCACCAGAGCTCTATGTCATGACTGATATGGAGGCTGACCAATGAGGAGCAGGTGACATAAGTGACGAATCACCGCTGCTAAATGTCACGACTGACATGTGGACCGACCAATGAAAAGTGATCATGACTAACTAAATGGTGGATGTGACGTTGGTAAAAGATTTTAATTTTGGGTTTTGGAATTTTCATTAAGGCTAGTTTTTATTTTTGTTTGTTTGAAAACGTTTTAAAAATTCAGCTAGTTTTAATGAGTTTTTATAGCTGGTTTGTTCATTTTTATTTTTGGGAAAAGCATTTAGTCAAATGTTTTATTATTTTTTAATTATTTTTTTTGAGGAGTATTTATCAGATGCAAGATAAAAACAAAAACGGTCACTAAGTAATGTGTAATTAAGTAAACTAGAATTCTCAAATAACTGTTTGAGCTTCTTTCTGTATGGACATTTAATACATTAAACTTGAATCCTGAAAGCTTATGTGTGATTTTAATCTCGACAAAAATGAAAACAAAGGACATTTTTGCTATAATTAAGTTAATTTTAGTCAGTTTTAGAAACGTAAAATGTTGTTCAAGCATTTTATTATTTTTTTTACAATAACCTTGCTGTAGCTGAGGTTAATAAATGCCGTGAAATCTGGCTTTCATGTCGGGGAAGCTCATTTCAAGCTAACTTGCTATTTTTAGTTAGCGGATAAAAAAAAAAAAAAAAAAAAAAAAAGCAATACGCTGCTCTGTCTTTTCTGCAAATTTTCCTAAATCCAGTCACGCTTGGCGGCCGAGTGGTTACAGTACAAAAGTGTGAGCGGGGGCGCGGCAAGTGAGCTCAGATCTTTTAAAAGCAGATGTCTCGCAAGGGCTCATTGGAAGTGACACAATCGGGAAGCTTGGCATTGTGCGGGCGCAGACGCGGGGGATGCCGACGATTGGAACGCTCCGTGTCATGAGAACGGCAGCGGGACCGTTGGCGTGGGTGGCGTTCCTTTCGGAGTTTTTTTTTTTTTTCTTTTTCCCATCCCGTCTCATTAATACAATGACAGCCATTGTTGTTTTGCTACATTTAGCAGTGTTGATGCGAAGGCCAAAATGTCCTCTTGAGTGTGTTCCGCCTCGCCGATCAAAACTCCAATGACGGACTTCAAAAAGATTCCTTACTCGGATTAGGTTGTTAGGGTTTTGGATCCGCTGGCTTCCCCCTTTCACGATTCTCCCTGCAGAGCCTGGCATCGTCTTTTTGGGGAAACACAACTTTTTACACCCCTCGAGGGTTCTCTAATTGTGCCCTTTTTGTGTTTGGACTCTCTATTTGCTTCTAATGACTGAACTGGAGCAGAGTGTCAGGATGTGTTAGGGAGGAAAGGTGGAAAACGGGTTGCACTACTCAAATGCGACCAGCAGGGGCGCTGCTGATTCTGCCTCAACTCATTCACTGGCATTGACTAGCTATAGACGTCAAACATTTATTTGAACAATTTTTATGAGTTTAACATTTTTTTCCATTTTTGTTAATAGTATGAAAACCAAAAATTTTTTGAATTTTTTTTTTTGTACATTTAGAACATATATAAAATTTGTGTGAGTTAACTAGTGTGAGTCATGCGATTAATTACGATTACAAATTTGCCCCCGATGCCCCTAATTTTTAATAATCTTTTCTTTAAAAAAAAAAAAAACATTATTATTTTTTTATTTTTAATAATGTTTTTTTAAAGAAAATATATATATATATTTTGAATATTTTTAATTAACTTTTATTTAAAAAAATATATATTTTTAAAGAAAAGATTATTAAAAATTAGGGGCATCAGGCGATTACAATTTTTTTAACTTAATTAATCGCATGACTTCACTAGTTAACTCACGATTAAAAACAAATTTGATATAGTTTGTGAATTAGTACTTGTTAATAATTATCATGATGTTGTATTAGCATAGTTAGCATTAGCTAGCACTAGCTAACACTAGTGGCCTGGTTGTTCAAAACTTTTTTTTAAACCACTGAATAAGTCGATTTAACCGCCTGTTAACTTTAACGGCACATTTATCTTGTTCAAAACTCGGTTACTGTTAATTTGACGTTAAAAGTTAACACTTTAAGGACAGCTGCTAACTTTTTAACCGTGTGGTTGAACTCTCAATATGAACTCTAGATGGCGCTTGTGGCTCAATCAATCAATGAAGACTAAGTGAAGCAGCTTTGAGAAAGAAAAAAAAAGTCGTGGATGGACTCATTAGACAAATAAGGAATAAGATAAGTCTTAAATCTGCGGGGATTGCTTTAATTGAGATTTACGGAAACAGATGGTGCTTGAGGAGTTTGGTTGAAAACATCCACGCAGTCACTCGTTGGCACTCGGTGATGAACGATGCATGAAACAAAAAAGTGTGCTACGGGAGAGCTTTTAAAGGCTTCTTTGGCTTGTGCGATGGCCGGGCGCCAATTCGAAAAGAAAAAAAAGATCGCACATGAAAAATATGCAAGAGCGCCATCAATGCTGCGTTACGCCTTGAAATCGGCTTCGAGTTGGCAAAAGTATGCACACTCTATACTTAAGTATAGATGTATTCACTATTTTGTAATAAGACATCAGAAAGTACCGATACATTGCTTATAAAAAGTCTACACACCCTTCTTCAAATACCTGTTTTTGGATGGGAAAAAAACTAGACCAAGATTTACTAGCTTGTAGCATGAAGTCATAAAAGCCACTTGTTGATGTACTGTAACTGTGTGCGAAGTCGTTTTGAATCAAAAACGTAAGTTTTAGATTAGATGGAAAATGTTCAATATTATCTGCTGGCAAAAGAAATGTAAAAGGGTCAAATATTGTCCTAACTAAAACTAGACAAATAAAATGATGTTTTCTTGACTAAATTTATAAATGGCTGATAAAATCAACACTGGCAAACTAAAAATTCCCAAAAAAAACAAAAACAACCAAAACCAAAATTCAGTACTAGCATGAACCAACTAGTCACTTGTAAAAAAAAAAAAAAAAAAAAAAAGATTGGGAATTGGGAAAACAGTCATCGCAGAGGTTGGAAAGCCTATTTTGACAAAGTAAGGAGCTCAAATGTAGGCGTTTTTTTTTTTTTTTTTTACTTCTCACCACAGATTTTTAGGCCACCATAAAAAAAAAAAAAAGTGTTGCGTTGTGTCAAGGCGGCGTGCAACAGGGTTGTATTTTACACAGCCGTTGCGTCCTTGAAGCCCAAATGACAGGCTATGATGGGATGCAGACAGGAAGTTGTGTGACATGCACATCCCGCAACCATGTAAAAAAAAAAAAAAAAAAGAAGTCCAGAGCCGCGTATTTATGTATGCGTCGTAAATTTGGGGTTGTAACTCTAATTTTGTCTCTCCGGGGGGAAAATTGAGAGACCTCGACGGACGGCGGGCCGAGAGGATTTATTATAGATTAGAGACATTAAATGTGTATTAAATTACACGTGACCTCTGGGTTGTGACGGTTCCCGCATGAAATACGAGCGGCGGACGTGGACGTCGCGCATGCAGGCCACATTTGGTCACAATTCCAGATTCGAGACGGCGGATGCTAATATGATATGTTTACGGTACATTGTGGTTTTGAGAGCCGCGCAATTTTCAGTGTGTGCGACTCAAATAAATCTTCCTCTTTGGGATGACATTGAGATCAACTGCGACCGTCCACATTTTTACATGTCAAACATGTTCGGTTGTAGAAAGTCCATTTAAACGTGACGACAAACAATTTCAACATTTGGATGGTTTTCCGTAGCAGAAGCAGACATTTGTATACGTTTTTGATTAGGGTGTAGGGTTTTAGGACTGTGGGTTGCGTTTCTGTGTAGTGCTGTCAATATCGACTATTTTTAGTATCGATTAATCTATCGATTATTTAAACGATTAATCGGATTCATTTTAATTTTGCATTTAAGTGTACTACAAAAGCATTTCCCCTCTGATTAATGTTTATAAGCCAGTGATTGATGTTTATTTCGCATTTCGTATTCATATAGTGTTAAAAAAAAGGGGGGGGTGGGTTGATATTGTGCTATGTTAGCGGTTTGATCATTGTTTTCCAAAGTCAAAACAGATGTCTGCAAATGTCTTATTTTGATTAAACATAGAAGATAAGAAGTCTCCATTCATTTAGGACTGCAGAAATCAGTCAACAATTACTGTTTATATGCTGAAATGAGAGGATTTGGACAATAAAAAAAAAAAAAAAAGAGGCTCCAAACGATTACAGGGAATCATCGATTCAAGTCGGATTTCACCGTTAAAGTCGATATTTACATCAAAATACTTTGTACAGTAATTTTAAAAAACATATTTTTGCGAGCGGGAAGATGCCGGAACCAATATTTCTTGTTTCCGCACGGACATTCACGAGCGCCGAAACGACGTAGGTCGCGTATGACGGAACTCGAGGACTCTCAGTACTCGATTAGTAAAATGGTTGTCGATTAATTTGGTAATCGATTACTTGGCGGTAATCGATTGATTTTGGCAGCCCTAGTTCGGTGTTTGGGGGATAGGGTTTGGATTAGAAATGAGGATTAGGGGTTAGGAAATTAGGATTAGGGGTTAGGAATAGGGTTAGATTTAGGACGGTTTGTGGGATTTTGGTTGGATTCAGTTTTGCATGTTTGACTTCAGGCCCCGCTCTACTCGTCTCTCACGTGATAGCAAGACAATCCAATCAACAGCGATCTGATTTTAATGGCTTCACTCGAAAACAATCCTGGGTTGTGTGGGCCCAAAGCGAACGAACACCCGGGTCACGTGCTGGGCTGTGATCCGCACACTTAAAAGACATGTCAGCACGTTCCAGATGGACCGCCTTCCGTACTCTCGTTGCCAAGCGCTCTTTGGCACAGCCGGCCTGCTGTCCTGTTTTTCAAGGCATACCAGCACAGCCGGCCCCTTTTGTCCTTTTGCGAGCACTGCCAGCTGGATCCCGCCAGCGCCGCTCGACGCCCCCGAGCGTCCACACGTACGTTGCGGTTCTTTCCGATAAAGAGCTCATCGTTGTCGCTCCGCTGACCTTTTGCGAAGACCGGACATCGTCCTCTTAGTTACTGTTGCTAAGCCAGACAAGTTGAGATGAATTTGTGCAGTGAATTCAATTCCTCAAATTACGGCGGAGTTCGATTCCTACGCTGGCGAATTTCAATTTAAGGCAGATTAACCCGTTAAAGTCGATATTTACATCAAAATACTTTGTACAGTAATTAAAAAAAACAACATATTTGTGCGACCTGGGAAGAGCCGGAACCAATATTTCGTTTTCCCGCACGGACATTCATTGCTGACGGACGGCAGAGCGCCGCTCTGAGAACGGCGCTAATTCAAACTTAACTCGTTCACTGCCATTGACGGCTATAGACGTCCGAAATTCATTTGAACTATTTCTATTAGTTTAGCATTTTTTCCCTAATTTTGTTAACAAGAGTATGAAAACCTATTTTTTTTTTATTGTCGTAGAACAGATATAAAAAAATTTGATTAATCGTGAGTTAACTGCGATTAAAAAATTGTAATCGCCTGACACCCCTAATTTTTAAGAATTTTTTTCTTTAAAAAAAAGATGATTTAAAAAATAAATAATATATATGTTTTTTTAAAAAGAAAAGATTATTAAAAATTAGGTGCATCAGGCGATTACAATTTGTAATCGTAATTAACCACATGACTTCCCTAGTTAACTGCCATTAAAAATTGTAATCGCCTGACACCCCTAATTTTTAAGAATTTTTTCTTTAAAAAAAAGCTGATTTAAAAAATAAATAATATATATGTTTTTTAAAAAGGAAAGATTATTAAAAATTAGGTGCATCAGGCGATTACAATTTGTAATCGTAATTAACCACATGACTAGTTAACTCACGATTAATCACACATTTTATATCTGTTCTAAATGTACCCCCAAATTTTTTCTAGGTTTTCATACTCTTGTTAACAAAAATGAAAAAAAAAAGTTAAACTAATAGAAATAGTTCAAGTGAATTTTTGACGTCTATAGCCGTCAACGGCAGCGAACGAGTCAAACACGGAAATGTGACGTGACGAGCCGACATCCGCAGATGCGCGTAATACCAACACACATAACTTTAAAATGGCGTGATTGCGGTGGGAAACGACCGAAAAAGAAGGTGCTACGGACGAGTCGAAACGACGTACGGGGTCATGACCTCTGTCTGCCTTGCGCCGTTATCGGCCACTCTGCGCCGGGTGCGCTCGTCCGTCTCCATGAGACACGAGTAGATACACTCCGAGGTGCGAGATTCTCCCACAGACAAACACTTGCATCATTTGTATTCCCGCTCGCCGAGTGATGATGATGGAGCGCTCGGCCTCATCGACCATGCACGCGCGAGAGGGGGGGAAAAAAAACGATGAGAGTGGCGAGCGAGAGAGCAAACACTCGTCCTTGCATGTCTACTTCAAAGTCGAGCTTTTTGGGAACATTTTGCTCGCTCGTTTTCTGCCCACTCGGGGTTATAAAGTGGACGCCGCTTCGGTTTGAAGATGGATGGCCCCAGCGGGCACAATCCTGTCCTGTCCAGTCCTGTGCTGGTTCTCAAACTGGGGTCCCTAAAACCAACTGGGGTCTCACGTGGTAGTTCTGTTTATGATCAGGAGGTTGTTCGAAAAATGGATCTACTGAAAAAGGGGGTTCAAGTTTGAGAAGCGCTGCCGTCGTGCAGCACAAGGTCGATTTCTCGCACCCTCCAGGAACACTTTGAGGCAGGCCCGTCGCCTGCACTCTGTGGAGCCACAAAAAAAAAAAAAAAAAAAATGTCATTGTGGAAAAAGTTGGCATTGTAAAAGGTTGTATTGGAAAAGAAAATAAAAAACACACATTTTTTTGTATTATGATCTTTTTAATTGTGAATCTGTTTGTCATTTTGACAAAAAAAAAAAGTCCATTCACAAAGAAATGATGGTAAAATGACCATTTACTGCAAATTTCTCAGTAAATATTTTTTCTCTCCATTTTTTTCAGGTTTTAAAATTTTACATTTTATGCCATCAAACAACAGACAAATATTTGTGAACGTATTTTAACAATCAATCATGTTTTTCTAATGGAGTTTTTTTTTTTTTGTAAAAGAACATAAATCTCGCGTGTTTTACAGTTACAGTGATTTCATGTCATTTTACATTTGACATAATACTAGTAATAATAATAAAGTTAATTTGTAATGCACTTTATATTTCAAAGAAACCTCAAAGTGCTACAGATGAGCGTTTAAACAAATTACAGTGAATAAAACCGTTAAAAAACATAAAATCTAACAAAGACACACAAAAAAATGACTGGTAGGCCTTTAAAAAAATGTATTTATTTTTTTTCAAAACGTACATGTAAAATCTGAGTTTATTTTTGTATATATATTTTTTTAATTAAACAGTTTTTTAAAATAAGGAAAAACACTGTAAAATAAAATTAAGAAAAAATAAAATCCAAACATTTTTTTACAGCGTGCCTACTCCCTCCCCATGGACGCCGTTCATCCCGCCCTCCCCCGAGCTTCCCCACCGCCACTTGGCGCGACTTCAGCCCGCTTTCAACCTTCCCACCACTTTGTCCTCACATTGAGCCGCTGTCCAGTCACCCGGAGAGGACTCGGGTGCAGACGGAGCGGCAGAGCGAGGGGGGGGGGGGAAACGGGGCGGAAAGCTGCCGCGGTCCATCAGCGGGGATTTTCTCGCGCCAAACAGGAAGTGTGACTGAACTAAAGAGTTGACAGAAGCGAGCCCTCTCTTAAGTCCGTCCGAACCGGCGGACGGCCGGCGTGAAAACGAGACTGTCAAGCTCATGAATGAACTGTCAAGCTCCCCCCAAAACGTGGTAGTCGACCCCAAATTCAACTCATTGCTGTCTTGTTCTGTTTACGAGTCAAGCAGGTCGAAGGTCATTCACACATTTGCTCGGGATGATTGTGGCCGAGGGTTCGCACGTCAAACAATTTGTAGCCTTCCGCTGGCTTTAAGCGTGATAAACGAGACCATTTGTTGAAGCTGTTGGCGAGGTACGACGGCTAATTCCAAATGAGTGCCTTGCGGTGGTGGTGGTTCGAAGGCGGTGGGTCGCAGTCAATGCTGATGATAATAATAATAATTAAAGCTGACAGCAGCGGTAAACAGGCCCTCGCGCTGACGCCGCGCGGCGGGATTTGGCGTTAGCAAAAATGTTAGCGTTGTCCATCTGCGTCGAGATGGGACAACATTCCAAACGACAAGCCCTGGAATTCATCCAAAATGGCCGCTTCAAGCCAAAATGGCCGCTACTGCGTGACAGACGTGTCCACCCAATCACATTTCAGTCAGTCAAACTGGCGTCAGGGGTTTCATTTGCTTTGACTTTCTGAGGAGCGTCCAAATGATGAATTTCAAGCCGTCCTCGCCCATTAGATGACGTTTATAAAAAATAAAAAAAGCTTTTGCGATTGTGGCTCATTTGGGCGAATTCCCTCGTTAGCAGGTTTTTTTTTTTATTACAGGCCACATGGCGGTTGTAATTGCGGGTGTGGGCCGACCGGACGAGTGAAACGGCATAAATCGACTCGTCACACTTCAGTACGTTTCTCGGTTCAGTTCACACGACTCGCATTGAGGGAATAAATAACACGCAGAGCGTAAACAGGACCGGATTTAATGATTCGGTGACAATGAAACACCAACGGCATCAATTTTAGGAAATGACGTTATTAGTTTGTCTTGTTAGGAAATTGTACAAATTGTTATGATCTAAAAACACTAATAATGACATTTGCTATCGTTTTAGCTTGAGCTACGATAGCGTATTAGGGCTACGTATAATTATTGATTTATTTTTTTAGAAAGTGGGGGCAAAATTTTTATATATATATTAGGGGTGTTAGAAAAAAATCGATTCGGCAATATATCGCGATATTACAATATTACAGCGCGCAATTCTCAAATCGATTCAATACGCGGCCGAATGAATTTTTAAACATCCATTTTTAAAAAAAATTGACCCATAAAAACAAAACATCTTAGGGTTAGGATTCTCACATTAAGCGTGGAAGAATGTTATATTAATGGAACATTAAGCCTTAATATTTGATTTCAGTGCTGTTCAAACATGAAACAAATGTTGACTGCAATCCTGAATTTTCAGATAAATACAATTTTCATACAAATCTTACAGTGTACATGTACAAGTTTACTGATTAGTATTTTCAAAATTTGAGTTAAAAATTTTTCTCTCGCAATAATCAATTTATAGATTCGTATCAGGATTAATCGGTATCGAATCGAATCGTGACCTAGGAATCGTGATACGAATCGAGTCGCCAGGTACGAGACAATTCATACCCCTAATATATTTGTATAACTGAAATGTGGGGCTAGGTATCGATTCTAATTTCCTCAATCGATTCGATTTCAATTCACAAGAGTTCAATTCGTTATTTTTTTTGATTTGCTTAATTATGGAACATCAAGTCTTCTTAAATATCAAGGACATGATAAAAACTCTTTAAAAAAATTTGCGGAGGAAGTAGCTGGCTAAATGATTTAATGTTATATTTTTACAACATTTTACCATCGGCATCAGCAAGGATGAGATGAAAATATTTCAATAATTGTAAAAATAAATGAAAAAGATTCTGAATTGTTTTTAAGTCCACTTTCAAAATCATTTTTTTAAAAATAAATTTATGGGAAAAGAGATATATAAAATAATCAATTCATGGTTTTATGAATTGATATCAGGCTGGAAAAGGAAATCGATCCGATATCGATTATTCGATTATTTAAAAAAAATTTTAAAAACAGCCCTACTGGAATGCGATATTCATCCACAAGACAAATTCGCCGTTGCTGTCGTCTCCACACTGAGAACGACGCGCGGCAAAACACAAAGTCTCTTCCCTGGAATTCGGTCACACGTTCCGTCTCATTAGGATCAAAGAAGACGGAAGGCCCGCGTTTGACCCTTCAATCAGGAAGTCGAGGCCAACACATGAATACGTACGGATGGGCCAGATGAGGTCCAGATACTCATTTAGTATTCATTTGCCGTTCGACAGTCTCGGGGGCACCGAGCCTTCCACACTACAGTTAATTATACCCGTGTTATTCCCGGCCAGGGGTGGAATGTGAGGGTTGCTGCTGCTTTTGTGCTGGGGTCAAATATCAGGCCGGTGAAATGGAAGACGGGTTAAGCGGGGAGACGCTTCTGCAAATATGGTGCCGCGCCGCCATGTTTAACCCCAAACACGGCCGTATTCATTTACGTCGTGCCGCGTTTCCCGACCGTCAATTACGCTTAGATGAAAAAGGCTGAGCCCCCCGTCGGAGGTATTAAGTCGGGGAATTATGCTCGCCCGTCCCGCGTCGGGCTCGGCTCGGTTGTGGTACGACGTGCGCCAAGCAGAAGTATTTATAGACGTTCTACAGATCACATCAGATGGATTGGCTTGGCAGATATTCTGCATTTTCATGCTTGGTTTTAATGTTATCATTTGCGATCGATGTGAACTCCCAGCTATTTTCACTGAAGCAACCCCCTTTGCTCCCAGCTGTTTTACTGAATTTTGACAGATTTTGCAAGGCCAACACAATATTGTGTTCTATTGCTTTAAAAACATGGAACCTACCAAAAGAAAGATTAGAGTCTCTTCTTTTATCAGGGAAAAAAGTATATTTCTATCTGTTTCCGTTTTGCAGCAATTAGCATTCGAATATAGCTAAGTTTCATAGTTATTCACATTCCTGTTGATTGGATCATTGTCAAGTCCAGCGATCGGTGATTGGCTCCAAAATCCTGATCGTGTAAAGCCGATTATTTTGGGTAGTGCTGTCACTATCGAATAATTTTAGAATCGATTAATCTTTCGATTATTAAATCGATTAATCAACTAATCGGATTCATTTTTATTTTGCATTTACGTGTACTACAAAAAGCATTTTTTTCCCCTGATTACTATTTATCAACCAGCTATTGGTGTTCATTTTGTACTTTGTACGAATTACGATTAAAAAAAAAAAAGTGTGGATTGATGTTATACTATGTTACCGATTCTGTCATTGTTTTTTAAAGTAAAAACAGATGTTTGCAAATGTCTTATATATGCTAAAATCAGAGAATTTGGACAATTTTGAATTTAAAAAAGTGGCTCCAAACGATTACTGAAATATTAAAATAGTTCATTCATAATTTGATAATCGATTGCTTGTCGATTAATCGATTCATTTTGGCCGCTCTAATTTTGGGTGAGTTTAACATCCCTCCACAATTTGAATTTTACAGAGAATTCCATTTTACTGTAAGTGGCGAAATGTTTGTTTGAATTTCTGGAACACATCAATAGTCCAATTTGGGCTTGTGATGAATCAGTACACGATCACACGTTTTGTTCTGACCGCTGGTTGGATTTTCGCATGTTCCGGTCGGTGGCACGCACGCCTGAGAGGAATTTTGAGTCTGCCGGCGTTGCTGCTCGGCGTGCTGAGAGGCCAACGTCTCACAGTGTGTCCTGAGGAATGCTGGGAATTCGGGGTGGCGATATTGGACGGGGGGGGCTGCCCCTGCCCCCGCCCCCACACTTCCTCCGCGCCGAGATTTTAATGAGCTCTCCTGCATGGATGTATATTTCACGGACTCGCTCTCGCGGTGATACTTGCCGGCTTTTTGTTGTCTTGAACAACATCCTGACGTCTATATTTAGCTAAAAAGCCGGGTTCGAGAGCCTTAACAGTTCATCTCTAGACTCTTTTTTTTGAAGCGGCATCAAAGACACATCGGGGCTGTAATAAGCACAACGCGAATCCCGTCATTAGCGCCGAGTGACAATCCTTGTCTTTGTGCCGCACGGCATTATTTCTCAGGCGGGGAAAAGAAGACAGGCTGAGCACGTCGAGGGTATTTTTGTGGGAAGGAGCTCTCTGGAGCGGGATCCCAGTTTGGCTTTTTTTCCTTCCGGACCCCTCCTTCCAGCTGGGTGGGCTCTTCCCATTATAGGATCTGCCTTTCCGCATCACCCGGACCAGAAGGAGGGCGGGTAAACAATTCAAGCCGTTCCCCAGGGTGGGTCCTGCGGTGGTCAGCGGTGTGTTGAAGCATCACCGCCTGCCTTTTTTTTTTTTTTTTACACTCCCTGCAAGCACGCCAGGGATGGGAAATAAAGTACAAATATTTTGTTATTGTACTTTAAGTCGATTTTTCAGGTATCTGTACTTAACTCATTCACTCGCAGCCATTTTCACTGAAGCAACCCCCTTCGCTCCGGGCCGATTTACTGGATTTTGACTGATTTTGCAAGGCCCACAGAATATTCTGTTCTATTGCTATAAAAACATGGAACCTACCAAAAGAAAGATTAGAGTCTCATTTTTCATCAGAAAAAAAATTATATTTCTATCTTTTTCCGTAAGCAATTAGCATTCGAATATAGCTAAGTTTCATCATTATTCACAAATCTGTTTATAACAGTGGGGGGAAGAGCTTTTTTGCAACATGGCCCTGGTTGGTCTCTTATACTCTGCTGCCACCTGCCGGCCTTTTTTTTTTTTTTTTTAACAACTACCATTGCTTTAAGCCACCCTTTCAGGTCAGAGACTGCATCAAAGCTTTCTGAATGCGCTAGCATAAAATTTTATTTATTTTTTTTTTTTTATAAATATGGTTTTGGGAGTGAAGGACAAAGTATTAAAAAACGTATTTAGCCATTTTGGGGTTTGAACGAGTCCAGTATTTTTGTGTCGACCACAGCAGATTGACTCCAGGTCCGATGTATTAGCATAAACGTCACGCTTACTAGCTTAGACAACAACATGCAACCTAACTTAATTTAGGCGCCATTTTTTTTTTGTACACAAATACCCGTACTTGCACGTAAGTACAGACCGCGAGTACCCTGAAGCGCTCGCGTTGAGCGAAGCCTGCGCCACCTTGTCGACTGGCCCTCCGCTGAACCCCAAAGAGGAATTAGAAGCAATTCAGCTGCGACAGCGAGACGTAAACAGAAAGGAGAAAAAGAGAGAGAGAGAAAAAAAAAAAAGTCCAGCGTTTACAACAAGGGAGTCCGATTTCCCGATATCATTCTTCGGATTCCGAGTCCGAGCTCAAACATAAGTCATGTTGTCATTTGTCATTCTCCAATAGCATCGAGAGCCGTCGCAAGATCCGACACTGGAAATAAAACCGGGCCTGCGGCCGGACAGAACCTAGCGCGACTATAAACAGCACACAAGACGTCCTGCAGCCGTATTTGTATGCGCTCAGCGAGCTAATGCCCAAATATGGACCTGTTGTGCATTTGGCGGAAAATGTTCGGAAGCCGTGAATGCGACTTAAACCGTTGATGCAAGAAGTAGAAAGCAAATGAAACATTCCAAGATCAGGATTTTTTTTTTTTGAATCAGGCCCAGTCGCGAATAATTGACAGCTGCCTCCAAAATGTTTTTGATTGCCTAGAACAGTGGTTCTCAATTTTATTTGATTTTTTTTACTAAATTTTTAAGCCAACGACCACATGACCAACTTCAACATACAATAGTTGTAGTAGGATTATTGTAAGACAATGTAACATTATGCTTGAAACATCAACGCTGTGCTTATATAGAGAGAGGAAAAAAACGACTGCACTCGAAAAAAAAAAAAACAGAAAACCCACTATGGGTCAAAAATGGACAGATCCTCTACGCGGGTCTATTTGACCCAGCACAAATTTGGTTATTTTGTATTAAACAGCAGAGAAAGTTTGGGTAAATAGACCCATAAAGTGGATTGGTCCATTTTTTTTATCCATAATTTGGTTACTTTTGACCCAACCGTTTTTAGTCAGTCATCAAAAATGGACCAATCCTCTACTTGGGTTGATTTGACCCAACTTTGAGTCAAGAAATAGGTCTTTCAGCATAAAACAACTTATAAATATGGGTCACATTCTTTACTTGGGTCAATAAATTGGGTTATTTTGTACTAGACAACACAGAAAGTTGGGTTGAATTGACCCAGAAAGCGGATCGGTCCATTTTTGATCCGTAATTGGGTTACTTTTGGTTTTAAGAGTGTACACTGTAAAAACTTTTGGGTCAAAAATAACCCAACTATGGATCAAAAATAGTCTGTCTCTTTTTTTATCCATAATTGGGTTATTTTTTACTTGGGTCGATTTGACTCAACTTAGAGTCAAGAAATGGGTCTTTCAGCATAAAATAATCCATACATTTGGTCAGATCCTTTACTTGGGTCAAAAAATTGGGTTATTTTGTACTAGACAACACAGAAAGTTGGGTCGAATTGACCCAGAAAGCGGATCGGTCTATTTTTGAGCCGTAATTAATAATTAAATAAAAAAATAAAAAATTAATTTTTTAGTGTAAAACAACTCATAAATATTGGTCACAATCTTTACTTGGGTCAAAAAATTGGGTTATTTTGTACAAAACAACCCCGAAAGTTGGGTCGAATTGACCCAGAAAGCGGATCGGTCTATTTTTGAGCCGTAATTGTGTTACTTTTGGTTTTTAGAGTGTACACTCTAAAAACAGTTGGGTCAAAAATAACCCAACTATGGATTAAAAATGGACCGATCCTCTAGTTGGGTTGATTTGACTCAACTTAGAGTCGAGAAATGGGTCTTTCAGCATAAAACAACTCATAAATATTAGTCACATTCTTTACTTGGGTCAAAAAATTGGGTTATTTTGTACAAAACAACCCAGAAAGTTGGGTCGAATTGACCCAGAAAGTGGATCGGTTCATTTTTGATCCGTAATTGGGTTACTTTTAGAGTGTACACTCTAAAAACAGTTGGGTCAGAAATAACCCAACTATGGATCAAAAATGGACCGATCCTCTACTTGGGTCAATTTGACCCAACTTTGAGTCAAGAAATTCGTCTTTAAGCGTAAAATAACTCATAAATTTGATCAGATCCTTTACTTGGGTCAAAAAATGTGGTTACTTTAACCCATAAAGTCAGTCCATTTTTGATCCATAATTTGGTTACTTTTGACCCAACAGTTTTTAGAGTGTAGAATCCGCTGTAGGTAAATTTGTGCAAAGTGAGTTCCCTGTACTTGCTTTTTTTTTTTGTCATTCGAAGCCGTGTGTTGTCAAACTTCCAGCACGGCGAGTGACTGCGTTGTCTGCTGCTCTATTTTTGAGCGGCACGACAACACAATTCTTAGTTCTTAGAGCGAAGCCAAAGCAGGGCTTGATTTAGTGTGATTGAGCCGGCGGCCTGCGTAATCACACGTTGCAGGTATAGCGGGAGCGGGAGATGCCTTTTGCGTGTGTGTGTGTGTGTGTGTGTGTGCGCGTGCGTGAGGGGGGGGGGGGGGGGGGTTGAACTGATTAAATGCGTGTTCTTCTCTATCTTTTGTGGCCGAGACGGGCTAATGGCAACAGCAATCTTAAGAGGTGAAATTGCAAACCTTCCACAGCGTCCATCCGTCTGCTTTGTGTTTTTCAACCTAAACGAAATCCATTCATTGGAAAGAATAAAAGCTTTTTTTTTCTTTTCTTTTTTTTTTTTTAAAACTACCGCAGCCCTTTAATCGCGTCCGCAGCATATTGATTACCCAAAGCCCCCGCGAGAGCCTTCTAAAGAAGCAATTCTAAAAACAAATAAAAGCCACGAGCCCAAAGTCATTTCGACCACAAATTATCATAATTTAATGTATAATCAGAAGATTTTTTTCCCCCCCCCCAATATGTAGTTAGGATGGACATCTGTGGAATTTGGAAAAAACTAAATAGATTGGTGCTAAAAAAATATTGACAAAGGTTGGGCTTGACCAATGAATCGATATTTATCATTCCCATACATCACATATGATATTGTGATTTTTATTCTCCGCACTTTTTTGCCGTGAAACTTCTGATTGACGCCATTCAAATTTAAACTTGCTTCAAAAATTCACGCCTCTTACAATATTGGCACAATTGAACGCTAATTGAACTTGCATACATCGTTTCCGATTTTTGACTCAAAACATACGTACGCGGTACATATCGCGATACTTTATTATTATATTGCATAATCAATAGCACGGTCGACATAGTGGTGGTTATCACCTCTGCTTCACAGTCAAAAGGTTGCAGGTTTGAATCCCACCGGTATGTGCGGATAATTTAGCTTCTTTCAAATATGGTGCTCACATGAAATTCAATTTAACATAAATGTATATGAGCTGTTGTGGAGTTTCTGCAAAGGAGAAGTTTAGGAGCAGAATTTTTCTTTGGAACGCAAAAAAAAAAAAATCAGCTTCAGCTGGATCCCACGAGGCTCAGCACCCAAATGAGATACAGCTTTGTTTCACAGGCAAACAATTTATACCGTCACAACAATTAGGCTCCTCTTGTCAGCTATGTATGGCATGTCAAGGCTGCGTGTGGCATAACAATCGCGCACTCGCGAAGGCAAAAACAATCATTCGCCGTGCGTATGTGACACGAATGCGAAGAAGTAACTCAAATACAGCGGAGAAAAACCGGAGCGCTTGATTAAGGTACTGTGATGCCCTCGCATGTGGGCAAGGAGAGCCACAGCCACCAATGCAAGGAGCTGACAAAACCCCCGCCCGCACAGACGCTCACACGTTTGCTGTTAGTGTGTGTGTGTGTGTGGGGGGGGGGGATTGTTTGCCCATTTGAAGTGTTGGCTAACCAGCTCCGATTGTTGCGGTTCGATTACTTCTGTCTGCTCTTCGAATTTGGCGACACAAAAGTTCCCGTCAGCTGAGCGCGGTCACATACTGGTGTGAGTACGAGTAGTGAGTGACAGCTGCTACCCACCCAGCTTGGGGGGGGGGGGTTGATGGGGGGGGGGGCACCAGTGAATGTCCCTGATTGTGTGAACATCCTTGCCAGCGGTCTCCGCCATGTCTGGAGTTCATTTTGTGTTGACTTCCTGAGGGGCAGAAGCAACAGCTGAGAAGCACGTGAACTCTTCCAGCTGAGATGGCAGGATTGTTGTTGAGAGTTTTTTTTTTTTTTTTTATAGCTTAGTGGTAGCTTCATTTAATTCACTGGTTTTGTTCTGTCCTGTATTCTAAATGTGTTGCTTTTATTCTTGGATTTTTGGTTGAATTCCCAAATGTTGGCCGCGTTCTGATGGGGTGTCGTGTATTCTAAAATCAGATTTGGAATTTCGGGGTTGTATTCTGAGACATTTGCTTGCGTGGCACAATATTTTAAGATAATTGGATGCATTGCAAAATTTGGAGTCTAAAATGTTTTCTGTATTTCAATTTTTTTGGGTTGCATTATGGAATGTTTGGCTGGAAGTATTTATTTATTTAATATTTGTTTATATTGTGAAATTTTAATTGTTGTCCAATTTTTTTGTATTCTGAAATGTTTGGTTGTATTACAAAATATTTGGTTGTATCAACAACGGTTTTGTTGTTTCCTGAAGCATTTGATTGTTTGCCGAATATTTTGGTTGCATTTCAAAATGAATGGTTGTATTCTGAAATTTGAGGCTGTTTTCCACAGTTTTGGGGGATATTCAAAAATGATTGATTGTATTCTGGAATGTTTGACTGGTTTTCAGAATATTTGATTGAATTCTGACATTTTCGGTTGTGTTTCAAAATTATTGTTTGTGTTGTGCAATTTTTGGTTGTTTATTAAAAATAGTTTTTATTCTTGAATATGTGGTTTTGGATGCATTCAAAACGTACTGGTTGTATTCTAAATATTTGGTTCTGTTGTACAATTTCTAAGGTTGTATTTGTGGACAATTGTGCTGGTACAAGTAATCAAGCAGGGGGACGTTTGTCTCTATCTGCACTCGGGGTGAGGCTTGACATCACACTTTGCTGCTTCAGCCGGCAGTAAAAGCACAAGACCAAAGCAAACGAGCACTGATTGCATGCAAACGGCTCTTTTGTCTGCCCGTAAATCTTAGCGGAGAACAAACCCCAGCAGTTTTCTGCACTGCGCACCATCTAACACCACCACTACCAATACTCTTAGCACTAATACTACTATAGTGGTACTAATTTTCCCAGCTCAAGTCAAAGGTAGAAGAACTCTATTGTCACTGCATTATACATTACTTCATGAGAGTAAAAAATAAATCATAAATCAAGATAGTTGTAAGTCAAGTTTCCACGTTACTGCTACTACATTTGGAAACTAGACTAAGTGCAATTTCTGCAGAAAATGCGTGGGAATGCTGGAAGCTGAATGCTAATAGCTGAATGCTAATAGCTGAATGCTAATAGCTGAATGCTAATAGCTGAATGCTAAGATGAACGCTTATGAAGTAAATTGAAAGATAAATTATGTGACATTTACAAACTATTAATTATAGTTGAAAATTTCATTTACTTAGATGGAAAAATGGAGCTAATGATATGCAATGGAAAAATGAAAAAAAAAAAAAACACTCAATAGCGCCATCTAAGCATGCAGTACCCTCCATTCATTTAGATGGAAAAGTGGAGTTATGATAGTCAGTTGGTATACGTATAAACATTTAGCATAACTGCCATGCATATATTTGCAATGTACAGTCGAGGGTGGGACTCGAACCTGCGACTTCCTGGTTACTGGGCAATGCACTTTACCAAACTGCACCACTGAGTATTTGTATTGAAAACGAATGGGGAAAAAGTTGCTATTTAACGTTAAAACGTGCTAATACTGTAATGTGGAATCAGACGATTCTCAAGATGGCGTGAATTTTCGAAGCAAGTGAAATCTAAACGGTGTAAAACTTCCAGCATTCCCACAATCGCGGTCACCCAGCAGCCTCCCACCTGGGGGCCCACCTGGTGACCATATGGCCCAGTTCGGCCGCGTGAGTCGACCCCCGCCTTTGCGGGCCTGTCTTTAAGACGGATGAGGCTGCGGTGTTGGCCCCCGGGGCCCCCAGACACCCTGCGGGGACCCCACTATTGGCTTGGTGGATTAGATGTGGATCACAGTTGACATGCCATAGCACATTGGAGCGCCGCAGAGGAGGAGGAGGAGGCGGAGTCAGGCTCCCCCCCCCCCCTCCCCATTCTCAACTGTGAGGAGCAATCATGTGACCCTAGAACAAGATTTTATTTATACTGGTCATGAGATCCGATATAAGAACTGCGGTTCAATGATAATAATGATATTTTTGTATTGACACAAACACATTTGACAATAATATGGTATGAATAAGCAACCATGTGTCAAAAGTTAATTATTAACAAGATCAATATGTATGAATGTTTTGGTGGGTGTTTTGAATGTATTATATTTTCGTGTTGCAGCACATTCTGCATGTTACAAATACGGTTGAATACATTTTCAGGGTGTATCTAAAGTTTCTATATGGAGATGTTTTATTTGTATTTTTCCCTTCAATTTCATCATTTTTCAATAAGGTAACCAAAATGTTCAAACACATTCCAATTAAATACCAGTGTACATTTTAAGTTTAAATAAATACATGACATCTTCATTTTAATTATTCAGTTCAGGCACCAAATTTTTTTATTTTATTTTGTAAGTCTTCTTTATTTTTATTATTATTTTTTAATTATTATTCTATTTGATCTTTTTTTTTAAATAATAAAATATATTTAAAAAATGAAAATATTTACATTTGTCTGTTACATTTTTATTTTGATGTTTTCATGTGGCTGAAAACACATTCCAATTATTTTTTTCCTACATTTTACATGAATTGATTCACATTCATTCACAGAGCTAAATAAACAAAATATTAGAAACAAATTGAAATGAAGTTTTAGTAATTGACAATAAATTCATTTTGAAACACGCTAATGTCACCAAAACTGAATTCAAACATGTTTAGAATACAAAAAACGTTTGCAGTCCCACAATAATAATCCCAATAATAAACCTATTGGCAAATTCTCACCGTTCAGACCAAATGTCGTATTATTCGATTGTCCAACGCATGCCAGCGAATCCCACACTGAGCGGGCCGGGCCAGAGCCGCCCTTGGAAAGGTGTTGCCGCCGCGGCTCAAGGTCTAACAGCGGGACAATTATGGCTAAGTGGCGCGATAGATGAAGACGATGCTCGGGGATGATATGTTGCCGGAGGTTTCTTTAATTGCTGCCCGCCCGCTGCGGCTGTGAATCATTTTTTTATGGCAAAGGACAAAAATAAAGAGGAAAGCGCGGCGGAAGCGACGTTGTGTACTGCGTGAAGTGCAACACAAATAGTCGGCGGCATTGTATGGAGCGAAAAAAAACGGATTGCATGGGCGTGTCTAGCCCACTTTTGGGGGTGCTCAAGCACTCTTAAAGTTAATCCAAGCCCCCCCCCCACCAAAAAAAAAATCTGCCAGATCTTTATATCAATCATTTTTTTCTACTGTATCCTTTTTAAACAAGCTAAAGTGTTAAAACCATAGTAGCACCTCCCTTTTGCCTCAAAAATGGTTTGATCCAACCCTGATCCCATCCCTGTCCCACAAATACAGTATTTGTGTGTTGAAATGTGCCTTTGACTCATTTTCACTGAAGCAACCCGCTTCACTCCCTGGCTGTTTTACTGGATTTTGACTGATTTTGCCCAGAATATTGTGTTCTATTGCTATAAAAACATGGAACGTACCAAAAGAAAGATTAGAGTCTCTTCTTTAATCAGGAAAAACTATATTTATATCTGTTTCTGTTTTGTAGAAATTAGCATTAGAATATAGCTAAGTTTCATCGTTATTCACAAATCTGTTTAAAACAGTGGGGAAAAGAGCTTGTTGCAACATGGCCCTGGTTGATCTCTTATACTCTGCTGCCACCTGCTGGCCGTTTTTGTAATAACTACCATTGCTTTAGGCGTTCTCTTCGGTTCAGAGGCTGCGTCAAAGCCTTCTGTATGCTCTAGCATAAATAAATAAAAAATAAAAATAAATGTATAAATACTTGACCATGGTATTATTTAGAATAGAATGTAGTTTTGGGGACCAAATGAGTTAAGGGGCGTGGCCTTGTAAGTGACGTCATGAGGGGTGGTCAGAGTCGCTCTCTGCGAGTGTTCATTTTGTATTTGACTTTTTGTCCCCTTCAATAAACGTCTGAAAGTGCGTCAGCGACTGTGTCTCTCCTTGCCCATATGGGAGGGCATCGCACTACCTTAATTGCTCTCCTTATTTTCCACTTGACTTGTGCGACGGCGTAACCGAACCTCGCAACGCATTTCGCTCCGCGACGGCTTGTCAATTGAACAATTTGCAGGTAAAAGTAACGCCGTCGTTCGTCTGATGTTTGCAGCCTTATTGATATGACAGACAAGAAAGCCGAGTTGTTTGTTATGGCAAGTCCGCGTGGAAAGTCTTCCGCTCGTGGCAAAGTGAAGGACGTGCCGCCTTTGTTTGTTCCTCCCCCACGAAGGGAGTCAAACACAGCTTTAGCAAACTTCAGCAAAGAAGAAGAAGAAGAGCAGATGCTGACTGTCGGATTAGCTTACGCCGCTCAACATGAATTTCAGGTAGAAGCCGCTCGTGGAAACGCTCAGCTATCCACTCTCTCGCTCACTCGCTCTCTCCTGCACCATCAGCCCAATGATAGGACAATATATTAGCGTCAGGCTAATAGCAGGAGGGCATTTACTGACTGGGATTGGATTTCGTGTCAGTGATGGCCAAGAGAGGCGGAAGATGACGTTACCTTCCATTAGCGGCTTTTATAGTCTCGGAAGAGTTCTTCAAATCTTCCGGAATTTTATCCTGCCATGTATAAGGACGACCGTACGCCAACGAAAAGAAAATGGCTGTTGACCTGAATTTGAATTGTTGGTTTGGTAAAATTGTCTAATGGCTTAAATTGGTTTCATGGAATTAGCTTTATCGCGACATCCCCATACAAAGGACTTTCCTGGTTCTTTAACTATCTTATCTACCAACCTACATCCATCTGCTTTTAGCTAACTACTGTACTTACCTACAACAACCTTCCTACCTATAACTACCGATGCTACCTACCTACTGTTTCTCTATCTATACGTACCGACCAACTGACTTTAAATACCTTGTGCCTACCTTTCTACCTACCAAATGTCGATACATATCTACAGTATACCTGCCAACCTATTTACACATCAACACCATACATACACTAACCTAATTTTAGCATCTACCGACCTACATACCTATGTAGCACGTACATACGTTTCTACCAATTTTCCTACCTCCACATCTGTGGACGACTACAGTATATTTAGCTACCTCCTCCTACCCACTTAGCTACGGCTAACTCTAATTTCCCATGCCTCAATTCATGTTCGATTTTAGCTAATCGCGAAAATGTGTCCTACTTTTAAAGCTTTGCGTTCATTTTAGGAGACAGCTGTACATTGTGGTGAGAACCGTCTCTCTGTGTACATTCTTTCTAGCCTGGTGAAAGTTAAAGATGTTTTTGCAGCTCCCCCCCCCTAAACTCCAGACTTTGAAGTTCTGCTGCCAACAGCTTTCTGATGAAGAGTTGGCAAGGGAGGGGGGTGGGGGGGGGTCGTTGAGACTGTAGGGGGGAGGGTAGCAACAGGAAAAGGGGATTGGAGGGAGGGGGGGGGGGGCGTCTTCTGTGGAATCTGCGCTTACCCGCAAAGAAAGCGGGAGAGCCGTCTTCCAGCGCGGCTTCATAAACCTGCAGCGATGGAGCGGCTTGGCTATCGTTCTCGCAATCTACTTAGAATAAAGGCCAGCCTGCCGGAGATTACACACAGACACAGTAAAAAAAAAAAAAAAAAGCGGCGGAAGATGCGGCATCAATTCCTGGAGCAGCTCGAAATCCGGTTGCTCTTTCTATAAATATCAAAAACATGCGATTGTGGTCAACCTCGGAGTGTTGCTTGTCCATATTTGGAAATGGACCAGGACGCTCATAGAAGCGGGACACGACGTTTCCAAAATTGGCAACATTAGACGATTAGCTTACCGTTTTCACCTTAACTCATTCACTCCCAGCTATTTTCGCTGAAGCAACCCCCGTCGCTCCCAGCTGTTTTACTGGATTTTAACTGATTTTGCCAAGTCCACAGAATATTCTGTTCTATGGCTATAAAAAGGTGGAACCTCCCAAAAGAAAGATTAGAGTCTCTTCTTTTATCAGGAATAAAAAAGGACATTTGTATCCGTTTCCGTTTTGCAGCAATTAGCATGAGAATATAGCCAAGTTTCATCATTCAATCATTTCAAGCTGTTGAAAACGCCGTCATAAAGAGCTTTTTGCAACATGGCCCTGGCTGATCTCTTATACATCGCTGGCCGTTTTTTTGTAATCACTGCCATTGCTTTAAGCGACTTCTTCATGTCAGAAGCTGCATCAAAGCCTGGTTTGAATGAGTTAATTCAATCTGTGAGCGAGCGTGTTCATAACTAAAGAAATCAACTTTTTTTTTTTGGGACGACTACATTTCTTTGACTGCACTTAATCTTCTTCATTGTTTTTGCTTCCTTTTCGCCACGTTCTTCTCACTTGTAGCAGCTCGACTTTAAGCAGCCAAGTGGACGACACGCACACTTTCGAGCTTTCACTCAGCGGACATCGGCTTCTCAGCACTTACTTTCTTAGGATTTGTGGTTAGCAAAAAAAAAAAAAAAACCTTCATATGGTCTCACTGTATCGTTGAGGTTCATCCATGTTATCCCCATGTTGATAAATGGGGGAATCCCCGGTACAGTTCGACTCGGTCCCTATCGCTATTTACTGCAAAGTAGTTTTATTGAGCCGCGATTGAATCTTGAACAAGACCAAGTCAACTGTGGCGGACGGGTTTTCCCCTCAGAGGATCAATGAAGTCGTCCGAAAGCGGGAGACGCTAATAAGACGTGTAATGGAAGTCTCAGGGCCCCCTCGGGGACCGTTGTTAAATTCATCAGCGTCTGCTGTTTGATCAGCGACACATTACAACTTGTAATCAGTCACACTCGTCCGGGTCCGGCGTCCGGCATCAATCACGTTGTGTGCCGCGTCAAGTCTTCCCGCCAAATGAGTCGGAGGATGTCATGCGGTCGGATGAGATGAATGCTGCCTGTCCGAGTATTATGGGACGCGCGGAGTTTGAGTGGCAGCTGTCAGTCATTGCCGGGCCAGCTGTGGGCCGGGGTCCCCGTGGCGGGTCCGAACTATCGCGTCGTCTCCAGTGGAGGTTGTCTTATAAAAAAAAAAAAAAAAACAGGGAGCTTCCATCAAGCAGGAATTGAGTGAATGGAATTATTCTGACCAGGCTTGTTTGTAGCAATCAAGCTAGCAGTTAGCTTGCTAGTTGACCCAACAAAAATCATCTTGGATGTAGAAGAAGAGCTCGTTGTCATTATTTAAATACCTAAACGAGGAGCCGGTTAGCCGGCGAGCTAGCTGATGGCTAGATTTGCCAAAAAGCACAGAAATATTGAACAGTTAAACATTCGAGAAGGTCAGCTGTAAAGGTTAAAGTGCATTTTAGGTTGATTGTGAAATTTCACCAGATAAGGCCAATATAGATCCCGAACTTTTCCGGGGTAGAGCAAATATCTGATTCAGCCGATGCCAAGTTGAGTCATGTCGGCTCCTTTCAGTTTCATGCCTGCATTTGTTCTCCATTTCCTGTCACTACTTTCCTGCGTGAGGGCTCGCCCGTTTCAAGCACACGCCACAACTTGTACCCTCTTTGCGCTTTTGTTGCCGTGATAAATTAGAAAAGAGAGTGCTTGGAACATATTCACATTTATTTACGTAACATCTCTTTAATTCGAAATGGCTTCATTGTCCATGAATTTGAAGACGTACCTTATTTGCACTTGTAACCAGTTAATGTTATCAGCCATTTTGAAATGTTTTAGTCCAGTTTCAATCACACTTGTTAGTTTTTAACATAGTTTAGTCAACCTCATCCCGTTTTTGTTTAGTCCCTTTTTAGTCAACTATAAATCTAGCATTCCAGTCTTTATTTTAGTCCAAGAAAACATAATTTTATCCGTCCAGTTTTAGTCAACAAAAACTGTCAACGTTTTAGCCTAGTTTTAGTCAGGACAATCATTTTACCCCGGCATATTTTTTGTCAGCAGGTCATGTTGAACATTTCAGATCTAAAACTATTTCACATAAAGTTTTCTCTCATCTTTTGGATGAAAAACAACTTGACACACAATTATAGTATATCAACAAGTGGCTACTATGGCGCCATGCTATGAGCTAGTACGCTAACCAGCATTAGTTAGCGGTCGGATCAACATTGTTGTTGGAACCTTATAGCCAAATACAAAATCATATCATTTTTGTCTCGTTTTTTTTTGTTCATGAACTAAAATGTCGACAGATTTTAGTCCAGTTTTTATTAAGTGAAGTACATTTCCATCTCATCTTCATTAGTTGACGAAAATGCATACTGATTTAGTCCCAGTTATTGATTATTAATGAGGCTTTTAGTCTAGTCTAGTTTTCGTCTGGTAAAAAATTTAATTGTGTCGACGAAATTGTTTTTGTTCAGTTTTCGTTGATGAAATCAACACTAGTAACATTAAAATAGTCCTGATTTGAACGGGAATGAAGGGAGCCGCTTTGTTGGGCCCTGGGAGTCAGCAGCGGTCCATCTTACACCTCTTGTATATGCCAATCAAAAAAACTGTCAAAAGAGTTTTGTCGCAGTTTTTCTGTGGTAGATGGCTTAAATGGCTTTTTTTGAAATATAGGTAATTATAAACTTTTTTTAGTAGGGAATTTTAGTTTCTTGCAGATTTCTGAATGGCAAGGGTTAACTGTACTTGCTTAGCCTCCAGGTTTCATTGTAGGAAAAAAAAAAAGAAAAGCTGTTTGGAAATGAAAAAATCATTAACCAAGGTGTGCAGTGTGTGTGTGTGTGTGTGTGTGTGTATTTCAGCAACTACTTGCAATGCAACTCAGCCCTCGGGCTGAATTTGTTTTGGTTGCCAAGGTGAAGAGTACCGATCGTCGACTCGAGCGGTTGGCCAACAACTTGCCGCCATCACTCAGGCCCGCCTCGTAAAGCCGTCGCGCACCTGACTCGCCGTCACTCCTTGTTGTCTTTCATGTGAACAACAGGCGCCCGTTACTGTCGTCACGGCCAACTGTCCCCTGAATTACCCAGCGAACCTGGCGGGAAATGAGGCGAGCGGCGGCGGCGGCAGGCTTTTTTTTTTGCTTTTTTTTTTCCTCCCGAGTCGCGTCGTCAACGAAACGGCTGCTGGGTTGCTCTGAGATTGCTTTTCCAGCTGTCGGACTCGTTCCCTGCGGACGTCTTTCTTTTTCTTTACAACTTCCGGAACAATCTGGAATTCCTTTTAATAATGGATTGCAAGAAGACTATAGTGCAGGGCTCCCCAACCGCCAGTTCACGGCCTCCATTTGGTACCAGGCTACACAGAGCACAGAAATATATACGACGGTGTATTGGGGCCACGTATACATATATATTTTTTACAGAGTGGGGTGGGAGCGATATTCTGAGAAAAAAAATGTGCTAATTTGCCACTTTATAAAGTGGCAAATTTGTTTCAAAATGTTAATTGCTTGACGAGATGAGTATTAAAAATTAGGGGCGTCAGGCGATTACATTTTTTAATCGGAATTAATCGCATGACTTCAATAGTTAACTCACGCTTAATCACAAATTTTATTTCTGTTCTGACTGTACAATGAAATATTTTTTTCTCTAAATTTTCATACTCAACATAAAAGTGAGGAAAATGTTAAACAAATATAAGTATATAGTCATTGATACAATAATTTCATAACAATTCAAAAAATTGAGTTACAATTAAAAAGATGTACTGTACTGTAAAAAAACGAGTGTGATATTGATTTGTGTTGAGATCATTTTTCTGCCACTAGATGGCATCATTGCATTTGTTATGTGTTGTTCTTTTCATATTAAGAGCTATTTAATCTTTAACATAACATAACTTATGAAATTCTGCACATTTTTAAAACCATAAAATACAACTTGACCCTGGTCTCCACAAATATATGCACTATTATTACTGCAAAATTTTGATGTGGACGTGTCTGCTGCGTTGTGACTGTATTTCCCCCATTACAGGCTTTGCAAGTAAGGGGCGGTCATTAATCGTGCGTTAAAAATTTTTGTGGCGTTAAAGAAACTTTAAATGAACTCAAAATGAACACACTCATTTTGACACCCCTAAAAAATTACAAACATGCCCAACAGATGCAGCAGGCGAATCTTTGAGCAAATTGCTGAAGACGGCAAACTTGTGAATATTGCTGTGATGATATTTGACTTTCAAGTGTTTCTCCTCCTTTGGGCTTCTCCTGGCTTTCTACACGTTCATTTTCCATCCCTAAAGTGTTTTGCGGGAGAAGACGGCGGTGCTGTGTGAGTCCCGGCTAGTTGGCCTTGCCATATGGTGTTGGTAGAGGCGCAATCCCCCGAGGGAGGAGGCCGCCGTATGGTGGCAGGAAACGCACTGACACGGCTCCGGCAGGAAAACAAGACGGAGCAGCCACAACATTACGTAATGTTAAAAAAAAAAACACACAAAAAAAACAGCCTTGACGAAGAGAGCTGGAATAATTAGTGGCGCGCAGACCTATTTGTGTCAGTTGGTTGGCCATTATTATGTTAGACAGTTTCTTTTTGGTTCATAAAGAGCAACCTCTGAATACCAGAATGAACCATTTTTGATTTTGTGTGTGTTGTTTATAGGTTTATATAAACCCATAACATCCATGCTAATTTCATTTAGACCGTCTATAGTGGTTTGCTTAAATGTTAGCGTAAAGCTTGCAGACGTTTGTTAGAGGTGTGTGATTGTTTTTTTAAATGGATTTTTAGATGTTACAGGCAAGTGTAGTACCGCGCTGTGCCACAACATGTTGGGCAGCACTGAGCTGAAAGACATTTGGGTGTGAATAGGAGCAAGAAGAACAGGCAGAGAAGGTCCCCTACTAAGCTACATTTAAAGTTAAACATGTTATATGCTAGGTTTGTATGTGTTATTGCTCTCTCGTGTGTTAAAGCAGCACTCTTTTTTTTTTATTATCGTAAGATATTTGCTAATTTCAGTGAGCTCATCTAAGGTGGTTTGCATTATATGTAAGCATTAAGATAAGGGTGGTTGAACACTAAAACAATGTCTAATTCTCTTTTGTTTTATATTATGTGTCTGCTTTACAACAAGTTTCATCTGGGAGTGACAAAGACCTTGATACAGACACTATATTTAAAAAAAAAAAGCTAATTATATAACTGTAAACTGTTTTTATAATGACTTTCTTTTTAATTCATGGTCTGTAATGTATCCCACATTAAAATAATTAGGGTTCACTGTATACAGAAATAATGAAGAGCTTGTCTCAATTCAGTTAGCCCATGTAGGGCATTTCACCGTTTATGTTAGCATTAAGCTAGCATTCTTTTGGTGGAAGAAATGTTATGATTTGCTTGAACGCTTTGGTATTTAAGTATGGAATGTTTTATTCTCTATTGTAGGGGTGACAAATAAACAGCTTGAAGCTAGCATGTTGTACCTCGTAGCGAACAAGTCCTCTTTTCATTTCCTGAGCGTGATGTTATACATGCTAATTCTTGACGGTGAGAACAGGTGCTAAGGAATTGTTTTTTTTTTTTTTTAAGTTTAGTGTAAATGTGTTTTGATAAGTAAAAAAAAAAAATGTTTTTCTGATCTTCTCTGATGAGAAGAAGTTCTGGAATATGACGAACGAGGGTTCACCGTATACCCACTTGCCCTCTGCGAAATGGTACAAAAAGTGTATTTCCCACTAGCAAGCTCCTCTGCAGTTGCCACAAAGTCTTTTAGTGACGTCAAAAGTCAGCTCCAGTTTGACATTTAGCGACATTTCTACTCTGTTCTCTGTTAGCCCATGTATGGCATTTCACCGTTTATGTTAGCATTAAGCTAGCATTCTTTTGGTGGAAGAAATGTTATGATTTGCTTGAACGCTTTGGTATTTAAGCTAGCATGTTGTACCTCGTAGCGAACAAGTCCTCTTTCCATTTCCTGAGCGTGATGTTATACATGCTAATTCTTGACGGTGAGAACAGGTGCTAAGGAATTTTATTTTTTTTTTAAGTTTAGTGTCAATGTGTTTTGATAAGTAAAAAAAAAAGTTTTTCTGATCTTCTCTGATGAGAAGAAGTTCTGGAATATGACGAATGAGGCTTCACCGTATACTCACTTGCTCTCTGGGAAACGGTACAAAAAGTGTATTTCCCACTAGCAGCCTCCTCTGCAGTTGCCACAAAGTCTTTTAGTGACGTCAAAAGTCAGCTCCAGTTTGACATTTAGCGACATTTCTACTCTGTTCTCTGTCACGGCGCTGAAAAGAGTGATTGTGCTCTGAGGATTGATGACAGCCTACAAGGAGGGAGTGTGGGGGGGGGGGAGCAATGATCGGTGGGGGGGTGCCGGCGGGGGGGATAGGTGTCTCTTTGCTGTGACCTTTCCGCGACGACGCTGAGGATTTGTGTGCCATCTGCGGCCCAGCGGGCATCATCTAATCCCGCCGCCGTCGCCGTAAACCTTTCCACCTTATCTTGCTCACACACTCTTCTGGTGTGCGACACATCTACCTGCGCGTTCGTTCCAACGTCAACAAATATGTTCCGGCTCGATAAATCGTTTTAGCTGAGACCGAGCTGGGCCCGCTTGCGGGTGCGAGGACGTGGATATGAAACAGATACGCATCGCTCGGGAACAACCTCCTTTTGACCCGCGCATGAATACGGCCTTTTGTCGCCGAGGTATCGCTTTCTCGCAGATTCAGCAAAACAATTCCTCGGGTGGATGAACTGGGAAGTACTTTGTCCTTTCGGATGCGTGTGCCTCGTATTCACGCTCGTCGACTTGCATTCATTGGAAAATACTTTTTAAGTCTTCTCAAACTTTTTGGGTGCAGGGACCCCGCACAAGGAAGACATTTTTCCAAGGAGCGCCTCACAATCCTAACGGCTATCAAATATAATGACCACATGTAATAAAATTTGACTCTAAACAGTCTATGTGGTCCCACTCTAAACAGAGTCAAATTTACACTTGGAAGAGTAAAATATTACAAAAAAGTCACAAAAGGAAGTAACAAACCCACCAAGCTTTTGGATATAAACGACAGGAGTGGCATAGCTCCCAAGCTGAAGGGTATGTGAGTTCGTTCCTCAACCCTTGTGTAACTTTTTTTCTTTTAATAAACTAGTCAAATTCAGTTAAAATCCCTCCTTGCAAAATTTACTTTAGTGAAAAATCTTTAATAGTTTGTTTTTCTCATGGGATTGGCAAACACACACTAAAAATACTTTCAGTAAAATTTACTCTGAATATTTTACTCTTTTCCAAGTGTAAAGTAGAGTAAAATTTACTGTGTACACATGGTAAAGGCGCAATGGATATTTGAACCCAAATGGTGGAGCAACAAAACACACACACGCGCGCAAAATAAGCACTTCAAATGTCTCGAAAATCGACCATTACAAATAAATTCACGGAAAAAAAAATTTCATTACTAAAGTAAAAGTGCTCCCCCCCCCCAAAAAAGTTAAGCTTTTGGGCAAGGGACGCCGTTTGAAACGACTTGGAGAAGCCTATGGAATTTGGATCGTACGAGCTTATTGGCAGATATCCTTAGCTGAATGTCAGCCAATCAGAGGAGTTCCTTGAGTAGCCGACAAAATTAATGAAGTTATATTAGTTAACTTTAATTTGAAGACCTTTTTTATTTTTATTTTTATTTTTTTTAAATTAGACATTTTTTTTTCAATAGGTGAAAAACAACAAAAACATTTTTTCCAACACAAAAAACATTATACAGTATTTCTCCGGAACCCAACATCCAATTTTGGCCTTCCAACCGAGACAAAACATTTTCACAAAATGTCATTTTAAAGAAATCTTTTAACATTGCACATACATTTTTTTATCCTCTGCAACAACTACTTTCATTGTGTCTTACTGAGACGCTGTGACTGTCCCCATGCATAGCCGTACGTGACGTCTGTGTGATACTGCCCCCACAGGATCAAGAAGGAACAGCACGATCCCAATTGAATTGAAGCAAAACATTTCTTGACATTATAAACATTTGTGCTGTTTTTTTTGGGGGGGGGGGGGTGAAGCTGGAACGACGTAATGTCATTTGCATTCATTTCAAATGGGAAAGCCGATTTGAGATGATCACGAAACAAAATGGAAACATGTAAATGTCAACATTGATTTGAAGCGGCTCTTATCTGCACAAAAATATCATTTGAAGTCAACTCAAGCGGCCAGTTTAGATCTCACGGTGGCCTTCCTCCAAGATCATATCCTGCTTGGAAAATGTTCATTTTCCTCCTCCTCGACGACGTGGGATGATGGAATTGCCATTGAGGACACGCCGCGCGTTTCACTCCGGGCTGCGGCTCGCGAGAGCGCAGCCATTCCTTTATTGTCATATTTCTTTATTGGTAATTAGTTTTATTGCACAAGCGGTGCAAGCTGTATCCCCCCCTCGGCCATGAAGAGGATGCGAGGAGGAAATTGGGAGGCGTAAAATGGAGAATGCGCTCGTGACGTCTCCGTCGCAAGTCACTCCGGTTAGATGTAGATGTTACGCTTAAATTTGAAGAAAAAAAAGTGAAAATAAAATAGATATGCTACACAATTGGCGAAGAGTGCGGTATAATAAACAGGAAACAGTCGTCTGTAAACTGCAGTATATTAGTCATCTTGGTAGAGGATAAAGAATGTATGCCTGTGAGTGTGTGTGGGTTTTTTTCTTCCTACATTATGTTACTCCAACGTTTGTGTTCAAATATCTTGCTGGGTTATGAATTTAGCAACGTAGACTTCATTAAAGCAAAACTATGCGTGGAATTATTTGTTTTAGAATGCTAACGCTAACCCTAACACAAAATGCAACTCATTTCAAACTTCTCAACCGATTCAAAACATTCTAACTCCAAAATAGTCACCAACTTCAGGGCACCCTGGAAACCATTTTCCCACAGTTTCAAATTCCTGTTTTCCCCCAACCATTCCAAATTTTCCATGAAAAATGAATTTGACTTCTTTCTTTCTTTTTAAACACATTTTGTTAATTCTTCCACATTACAACTTCAAATGTTATAATATTCACAAAGTTCAGGGCATTGGGAAACATGTTTCCTTATTCCTCAAATTCCTACTTTTCCCACAATTTTATAGTTTTAATGAAGAAAATAAAACGATTTAAATAAATACTAAATTTTACCCTTGCACATTGCTCAAACTATTTTAATGATCACATCTTCAAAATTGTGACAGAATCCAGGTCATTTTGGGGACAGATTCACAAAATCTGAAAATTTCTCAGTATTTTACGTGACAACATTCCCGAATCAATTCCATCTTTTTCTTGACAAAACTGGTTCCTTTTGTTTTCTTCTTATGGGCCTCACTGAGCTCACGTTCAACATTTTCATTTTCATTTGAAATGAAGTCAGCTATATATATATATATATATATATATATATATATGTGTGTGTATATGTATATATATATATGTATATGTATTTAAAAAAAAAAAAAAAAAAACATTTATTAAATTTTTTTAATTGATTTGTTGGATTTAAAAAAAAAAAAAAAAAAAGGAGAGCAATGATGATGTCAAATCGAATGAACAATACTGAGCTCTCCTGGAGAAAAAAAAAAAGAAATGAAGTCAGCTCCTCAGCATTCAACATGCAATTTCTGCAGGAATTGACTTCTCTCGTTAGTAGATAAATGTCCAATGTTTAATAATCATCACTTGATTAGTTCTCAGTAGCATCACAGCAGGACGCTCCGAGGCTGACGGGACAGCGTAGCACCCGCAGGAATTCCAAGTCAATCGGATTTGTACGCCAGGGCCGCGTAATGCAATCTTTTCCCTTTCCTGTGATTTACTGCTTGGAATCTTTCAAGCTGGACTATCTTTTCTTGTTTCTATTAATCTGGCTGAAGTGTTGTGATGCATGGCCCGGCCCGCTTGGCCAGAATGCACCGAATCTCGCCTCCCTCGCGCAGGAACCGTTTAGCGGTTCTCTAGCCGCCCCCCATTCATTCATCTCGTTTCTACGGTGGATGGTCTTCAGGCAAAGTCTGATTCCATTTATATCTTTTTATAGCTCACCAGGAGGAGGGAAAACCTCCTGTTTGCCCGGTGAATTGTGGCTGAAAGTCAAGCGCTGGCGTGGCTTCGCATAAAGCCGTCCGTCCTACAATAGAGAGCTTCACATCACCACCCCCGCCCAAGGACGTGGTGACCTTCAGCTTTAGGTTGGTAGGGAGGGGACGAGGGGGGGGGGGGGCGTTGACCCAGTAAGGCTGAACCTCTCCTCCATCAAGAGCTCCCATCTTCTCAGACAGCCGCCATTGTTCCTTAATAAATTCACAGAATACTAATGAGGCAGCTTTAGTCCGGGCAGGGGGGCACGACACGGGCCAGGAATGTGCAATGTAGAACATATGCATATGCATTTTTTTTTAATAATTCAATGATGCCTTATTAACATAAATAAATCATAATGTCTAACAGTGTTAACCAAAGTGTGTGTGTGGGGGGGGGGGGGGGATCTTAATGGCTCATGTCCTTGGTGGAGGTAATGAAACTAGGAATGTTTCCCTAAATATGTCTTAGGTAGGTCAACGTTTCACACACCACCAAGCAAAAATGTATACAGTGTTCAGATTTTTAAGTGATTTAAGACAATTGAAAAAAAAACTTTTACCAGGTAAGCACTGAGGTCTACCCATTCATTACGTGCTAGCATTAGGCTATAGCGTACGTTATATGTTAGCATTAAGATGGCATTTTTATCTATCTAAAAAGAATCTATTAAAACATGTACTTATAGTTTGTTTGTTTCCTTTTGACATAGCGAACTTGTGGAGAAGAGTCTGCTACCACAATGTAGTCACCAGATAAGCTAACAGCTACCCTAGCTTCTCCTAGCTACACTCCTCCTTTTCCTCCTCTTTCATTCTTCTTCTTCTTCTTCTTCTAGCTGCCCTGTACACCACTCATTCCATTGCTAATTTCAGTTAGCCTGTGGACAGTTTCCCATTACGTGCTAGCATTAGGATGTAGCGTACGTTATATGTTAGCATTAAGCTGGCATTTTCATCTATCTAAAAAGAACTATTAAAACATGTCATTTTAGTTTGTTTGTTTTTGCCTTTTGACATCGCAGACAGTCTGCTACCACAATGTAGTCAACAGAAAAGCTAACAGCTAGCCTAGCTTCTTCTATTTAAAACTACTACTACTACAATCTTCTTCTTAGTAGTCTGAATGGTCGATGAGTGAATTATTAGTGCGTCCGCGTCATTTCAATCACGTTTGTGTTTCATCACCGTAATTGTCACGCCATTTGTGTCAGGGAAATGCGAATGTTTCGACCTGTCGCCGTCGTTAAATGGCCGAGCCAGTCAGAGTGCGTATATCTCTGCCGCTGAGGGGGTGTTTATACTGCTAACATACTGTAAATCTTTCAGCACCGCCAGCCCGAGGTTGTACGGCCGTGACATTCATCTCGGCTCAACAGACTCTTCATCTTTTATCCGAGTCCTGTCGGGTCCACGGACACGTTCTTTACGGCTCAATCAATCAGAGGCGGCGCCGGTAGCAGAATGCCCGCCGGCGACCCTTGCGGCAGACCTCGCACTGGCAGGGAGAGGATTAGCATCGCGTTTACACTTTTGGATATAGATCCGTGCCTTTTGGCTCAGGCTTATTGTTACGTGAATCTGCAAAATAGCAACAGTCCAAAATGGCGTATGTCCAACTTAAAGATCTGATGTACAGTGAGACCACAAAATATTAAAACCGCAAAATGGCAAGGGATGAAAGAACTGTACATGTGAAGAGATGGAAAAAATGGGATGGCAACCTCGGTGTTTAAATCCAGTCTTTGTTAGCCAAGTATTGCTCTGTAGCGGCTAAAAGTTAATTTTGCCATTTTTCACAGCGACGTGGTGACGGGTCCTAATTCATCGTCGCTGCAGCGGAACTGAGTTTTATCTCTCATTTTAAGCCGCAGACTCCTTCACGTTCATGAATACTGATGAATTGTTATGAAGCTACTTTTTGCACACCACTCATAAAACCTGAGGTTGCGGGCGGGGCTTGGGGGGCATTTGGCGTAATTGAGTTAGATTGTTGATTCTTCTAATCCTGACGCTCCGTCTGCTCCGTCTGCAAATTTAAAGTGGAATTCTGCCGCAAATTACCTGCCGCGCGCCGGTTGAGTCAGACGGGTAATACGTCCTAATCCTGAGCAAATTGACTTTATTTGTAACGTACTATTTCGTCCGTTTCTTTTGTGGATGCAGTGTAATAAAGCAAGCGGGTTTATGGCGGAGGCTCGTGAATCTTCAAAATTGCAGCCGACACGCTGAATTTACGTCCGAGTCAGCAACGGTAGAAAGAAATTAGGTGGGCACAAAAGTGCCGCTATGTATTTTCAAGTTATTATTCACATTTGTTTTTGTCATTAATCAAACTTACTGTCAACTGTTTGCCACAACTTTCTGGCGCCCTCTGGTGGTTTGGAGTGTAAAACATAAATCATATTAGCTATTTAAACGTCATACATTTCAGAGTATTTTGTGAAAAAAACATAGTCACAGATATTGACAAACTTTATTTGAGTGAAGTGTGTTTGGCTTTTTTGTGAGTTTTTTTGTGGTGCTAAATACTGTACAGTATTTATATTAACCTAAAAAGCTGTAAAAACCCATAAAAAAAAACATTTGGTGCAAATCTATCCCAAAATTCAGATTTCCATGATAAAGTGAGGATTTCCACAAAAAAAAATCTGTGAGTAATTGAAACCTACTCAAAAAGGTGGCACACACAAGATGGCGTCGAAGCGGTACTATTGACGCCAAGATTCCATTAGATGTCGCAAAAACAATGAATCGGCGAGTATCAGCAAATACTAGAAGATAGATCCTAAAAAAAAAAAAAATCCAAATTTGCGAATGCCTAACTGCGAATAGGTGGAGGTGAACAGTCTAGTTTGTATACAGTAGGACACACTTTTTTTTTAAAATGATAGGACATGATCTATTTTCTGATTTTGGGGATTGTGAGGAAAAGTTTGTTTTTTTTTGTGCTGAAAGTCAAATTCATTCATGGCTTTAACGGAAGCCATGTGTGCGTGGGAGGGGTCCGTGTTCCATCTGTACGCCCAAAATGGTTCCTTTATGAAAAAATTCTTCTCTGATTAGGAGAACATTGCGCGCTGCTGCACAGCTGCTCGACTGTTCCCGTAGTGTTGGGAATTTTCCCTGAGGTTGGGGGGGGGGGGGGGGTTATAATGGAAAGAACAGAGATTCATCTCAAACAATCTGGGACGTCGCCTGTTTAACTACTTTTACATTCATCACTCTTACAGCTGTTTTGTTGTTCTTTTTTTTTGGGGGGGGGGGGTTCTGCTGCGACAGATTGCCTCCAGGCTTTTAGCGCTTTAATGAACGTGTCTATCAAAACAACTTATCATATCACGCAGCCTGTAATCGGACCATGAGGGGAACATATCACCCGAGGGGGGGGGGGGAGGGGGACTTTCAGGTGTTTCATATACTAATTCGTCATCCCAGCGGATGTGGAATAAACAAGCATCGCTGCTATGTTTAACTCTCATTCGTATCAATTCCAGTGATGGAAATAAACAAAGCACAAAAAAAAAACTGTACTTTGTTACTGCACTTAAATATGTTTTCAGTAATCCTGTACTTATTTATTTCTCTAACAACTTTACGCTTTTACTCCTTACATTTGGAAACAGATATCTGTAATTTATACCCCTTATTCTGTCGATATACATATGCTTATGTTTTCTACCCACGGCAGATGAAAAAAAAATAAAATAATTACAGGACTGTGAATATATCTCATTAGATGTCCTTTCAAAATTAATGTTAATACAATGAATCAAAGGACATTACAGACATTTTTGTTATTTTCACTTTTGAAAAAAATTGTCAATTCACAAAGAAATCATGGTGAAATTAAGAATTTTTACTTTTAATTTCTCAGTAAAAAAAAAATCTCATTTTTTTTTAGGGTTTTAGAGTTGGATTTTACATTGTATTCCATTAAATAACAGACACATATTTGTGAAATTACGATACATTTGCGAATGTATCTTAACAATGAATATATGTATTTCTGATAAAAAAAATTTTTGTAAAATAACAGAAATATTGTGTTTTTACAGTGATTTAATGTTATTTTATATTTGACATGTCAAAATCAGAGTTTTTTTTTTTTTAATTAAATGATATTTTAAAAATACAGGAAAAAAACCTGTAAAATAAAAAGTAGAATTCGAATTTTTAATTATTATTTTTTACAGTGTAGGGACCAATAAAAACAATGGCAACAAATTCAGAGAAGCAAGATTTCCTATCTTTGGTCATATTTAGGACAACTGTTCGACTTTGTCGGCTCAAAAAATAATTTGTGAGGAATGTGTTGTGTGTTGTGCGAGCTGAAAAACCAAAATATTATCTGTCTAATCTGAAGAAACATGTGATCCTAATGAGGATAAGCACTGTAGAAAATGAATGAATGGAAGTGGCCAAATTCTGATCTGAAGATAACAGATTTCATGCATCTTATTCTTTTTCTCTTACACAAATTGTGTCACTTGACTGCAAAAAAAAGAAAGAAATTCACGGCCATTAAAAAATTTGCAATTGCTTAAAAATGGCGGTAAAGCACTTTTTTCCCCTATTAGACAAGGCAATGATCTGACTCGATGATACTCCTGTTCTTAGTTCAACTTAGTTACTTTCTACCAAGATGCCACCAGATGGCGCTAAAACAAAAAAAATTAAATAAAATAAAAAATTAGACATGGCCTTGTCCTGAGCACCACAGTAGCAAATCAGTGTTTCGTTTTGGCATTTTTGTGTGTGCGTGGTAATTAACAACTGGACAAACGTCACAATGGCATTCATTTCCGTTCTTTTCAAGGCCGCTTTACCAGCACGGCGTCAACAACAATGACAAGAGGCGCAATTGCAGCGTGAATTTCAATGGGCCGCCCTTTCTTGACTCCTGTTTGCTTTCAATCTTCCGACGTATCGGAGCAAAAAGAGCTTTTCATCCCCGAGTACACCGGATCAAGCAGATATGATATGATTATGGAGTAAGCATTTGATACAATGCAAAATGTCAAGCACACGCACACGTTCAGTCCTGCTCAGGTTTTCTTTTTGTGCTCCCCTATTGTGTTACTCATGGATTACCTGACATGTTATATAAAGTGTTTTTTTGGGCTACACTCCAAGGGTATTCCAATGTCGGAATGGCAACACATGACTCCAAAAAAAAACATCATCATGAAGCTTTATCTGATCCATGTGGAAAAAAGACATATGATAGCCTTGCCACACTGAATAAGAAGCTAAAATTTCCAGCATAAAAATGACTTTTTAACTCCGCTCATGATGTAACTGAAAACATTTGGGAAAGACTGTCTTTCAAATAACATCATGTATATTTGTGTAGAATTCATATTTTAAAATGCGTGTTGAGAAGGTGGCTAATTTAGCAGGCTAGCTAAGGAAATGAGGAAAAGAAAGGTTTAGCCTTTAAGCTAAGCTAAAGGCGCCTCTTAGTATTTCATAATGTAACATAATCATTTCACTAAAAGGAAGGCTAACGTAGCAGGCTAGCTAAGGGAATGAGGAAAATAATGGTTTAGCCCTATGGTAAGCCTTTAAGCTAAGCTAAATGTACCTTTTAGTATTTCCTAATATAAGATAATAATTTTACTAAAAGGAAGGCTAAAGTAGCAGGCTAGCTAAGGAAACGAGGAAAAGAACGGTTTAGCCCTATGGTAAGCCTTTAAGCTAAGCTAAATGTACCTTTTAGTATTTCCTAATATAAGATAATAATTTTACTGAAAGGAAGGCTAAAGTAGCAGGCTAGCTAAGGAAACGAGGAAAAGAACGGTTTAGCCCTATGGTAAGCCTTTAAGCTAAGCTAAATGTGCCTTTTAGTATTTCCTAATGTAAGATCATCATCATTTCACTAAAAGGAAGGCTAACGTAGCAGGCTAGCTAAGGAAACGAGGAAAAGAACGGTTTAGCCCTATGGTAAGTCTTTAAGCTAAGCTAAAGGTATCTCTTAGTATTTCATAATATAAGATCATCATTTCACTAAAAGGAAGGCTAACGTAGCAGGCTAGCTAAGGAAACAAGGAAAGGAAAAGAACAGTTTAGCCCTATGTTAAGCCTTTAAGCTAAGCTAAATGTACCTCTTAGTACTTCATAATATAAGATCATCATTTCACTAAAAGGAAGGTTAACATGGCAGGAAAACAATTGACTTATGATTGATTTATGCTTAACCCAAGTAATGACTTGAAAAAAGATCAGCACATATGTGATAAAAAAAAAAAAAAAAGTCTTGTTATGTCTCTGAAAAGTCTTTTCAAACCCACATTCCCCCGCCCACCCGAGGGTAAAACATGCTAGCCGGTGCGCCTGTGAAGTGAACGCAGCACTTGAAACAGAAGCCGCTATAAAACAAACGTACACTACTTTGCACGCTTGCTTGTTGGAGGATCCCTGAAGCACTGCCGCATTGGCTTTTGAACAAGTTTGCGCAGTTGATGCGTTCCCGTGGCACGCCACGCTGCTGTCACCAACGCGTTTTGATGTCTGTGAAGAGGACATTGAAATATTCACCACTTGTTTGGGGCGCTATTAACATGAAACGTGTCGGTGGCTTTGATTTTTCTCCCCCAGGAGGCTGCCTTGCAGTGCCTCGTTTGCACCCATAGTCGTTACGTACTGCTCATTTTGCGTGTCAATTTTAAATCAGGAAACAAATGACCTCGTAAAAATGGTTAGAATCAAATTATGAACTATAGATCTTTACACAAATATATTAATAGTGCGTCTGAGATTTATAACTGGATTTAATCAGCGTTTCACAGATAAGGGAAATTACTCTTTTTGTTTTACCCACTTTACGTCGTTGTAAGTACTTGATTTCCATTTGTTATGTTTATTATGTATGACCATTTAAAAAGGCAACTGTAGAGAATAAAAAGAATAACTTTTGAACATACACTTTTTTTGTGCAATTTGGGACACTTTAGGAAAAAAAAAATTTCCTGGGTGAAAATATGACATTTTGAGTGTCAGGTCAAATGTCATAACAATTGGACCTGAACTATGTACGCCTATGTAAGGATTAAAAAGGTGATTAGTGTCCAGAGGTGACAAATCCAGGTCCAGAAAATGAAAACCCTTCCACAGTTTGGCTTAAGCCCCAGGTGCTAGATAGATAGCTCCCATGGTGCTCAAATACCTGCTAGGGAGCTAGCTAGTTTGTTAGCACCTGGGGTTAAAGACAAACTGTGGGATGCTAACTCCCTAGCAGGTAAACGAGCACCATGGGAGCTAGCTAGTTTGTTAGCACCTGGGGGTTAAAGACAAACAGTGGGATGCTAACTCCCTAGCAGGTAAACGAGCACCATGGGAGCTAGCTAAGGAGCTAGCATCCCACAGTTTGGCTTTCGCCCCAGGTGCTAGATAGATAGCTCCCATGGTGCTCAAATACCTGCAAGGGAGCTAGCTAGTTTGTTAGCACCTGGGGGTTAAAGACAAACAGTGGGATGCTAACTCCCTAGCAGGTAAACGAGCACCATGGGAGCTAGCTAGGGAGCTAGCATCCCACAGTTTGGCTTTCGCCCCAGGTGCTAGATAGATAGCTCCCTTGGTGCTCGTTTACCTGCTAGGGAGCCAGCTAGTTAGTTAGCACCTGGGGGTTAAAGACAAACAGTGGGATGCTAACTCCCTAGCAGGTAAACGAGCGCCATGGGAGCTAGCTAGTTTGTTAGCACCTGGGGTTAAAGACAAACAGTGGGATGCTAACTCCCTAGCAGGTAAACGAGCACCATGGGAGCTAGCTAGGGAGCTAGCACCTGGGGTTAAAGACAAACAGTGGGATGCTAACTCCCTAGCAGGTAAACGAGCACCATGGGAGCTAGCTAGGGAGCTAGCTAGGGAGCTAGCATCCCACAGTTTGGCTTTCGCCCCAGGTGCTAGATAGATAGCTCCCATGGTGCTCGTTTACCTGCTAGGGAGCCAGCGAGTTAGTTAGCACCTGGGGATAAAGCCAAACTGTGGGATGCTAGCTCCCTAGCAAGCTCCCATGGTGCTCGTTTACCTGCTAGGGAGCTAGCTCGCTAGCTAGCTAGAATCAATGGTTAAAGCCAAACTGTGGCGGGGTTTTTACTTTCTGGACCTGGATTTGCCACCTCTGTTAGTGTCATTAGCGAGAGTTTATTTTTATGGCCCTATGAAGTCAAACCTTCCCTGAGGAGGTTTTCCATGTTGGCTTTGGTGGTCTCGTCACATGGTTTCGACCATCGTCAGCTTGAAATTGGCAACTACAACCCCCAAGTACTACCTAAAAATAAGCAAACAAATTTAAACAAACTAAATAAATACACTTTACTTTTCCCCCCCCAAATACGCCGTAACAATTCTTCCACGTCACCTGACTTGACAGATGTGTAGAGAGTTAAGAATGCGGGCAGAGTTGGAACATATGTGTTGTCTCATACTGTTGATGTCATAAAAGCCTGGTTGCCATGGCTGGCGGCTGTTTTCATCCCCTTTTGTGAGCGTTCTCCTCCGACGTTGTTCATGTTTCGGATTCCGGCAGCGGCTTAGCGCGTGAGTGAGAACATTTACGAGCAAAGAGTAAAGCATACATCATTTTAGCCGACAGCCCGCGGAGGAATTTCTCTTAAATCCTCCACTTCTGCTTATTTAACTGTACGTCTTTGGGAACGGAATGTGGACCGCAATCTTAAGATCTGAGGAGACACACCCGACGAGGTCGCAGGGAAGACCTGCTGGATAAAGTGAAAACGGACGACCATGAGCCAGATCCGGCGTGCTATTATTTGAACAGACTTAAGTGTGTCTGTTTGATGGGTCTTGCTAAATGGATTAGTTTGATTCATTTTGGCAGAAAATATGCATCCTTATTGTAAATTGGAAAATAGCTAAGCTACTGGCCAAAATATTTACTTGCCACTTGATTTACTTTATTTATTTTTATTCTGTTTAATTATGTCATTACCTTGTGTATTTGAAGGGGAAGTCAAACCCCAAAACTTCTTTGAACAATAAAATATCTCTTGGAGCGGCCATTTTGCCACTTGCTTACTCGACTGAAGGTGACATCAATGTTGCTCAGGTCTCGGGTAACAACCAATCACAGCTCAGCTTCAGAAAAAAGGTGAGCTGCGATTAGTCTTTGCCTGAGCAACTGTGATGTCATCTTCAGTCAACAGCAAGTGGCAAATATGGCCGCCCCCTGAGGTGCATGAAAATGGCTGGATTTTGCTTCATAACACATATTCCACAAATGTAATATTAATCAGAATGTCATGTTTAGACTAGTGAGGTCACACACACACACACATATATATATATATGTATGTATGTATTATTGTCAAGAAATGTTTTACGGTTGACTTCAACCAAAAACGGTTGAAGGCTGGAATGGATTAATTGCATTTCCATTCATTTCAATAGGGAAAGATGATTTCAGTTATTTAGGCCACCATGTAGCGCCGCTTTGTGAAGAAAATGAATTTGAAACCACTGTCAGAAGGTCTTTCCACCATCCTCAAGACTTTCCAAACGTAATTACCACTTCCACAGTTTCAGCCCCGAGTGAGCTGGTGTTTCTGCTTTATCGCCTCCTAATGAACCAGAAGCTCGTTTTCCCACTTTAAGCGGCACACGCATTAATTAGCGGCTATAGCGCGCAACTCCGAATAGATACAAACGCCTCTTGACAGAGTGCTTGTACCGTCGACACTGAAACAGATCAATATAACACACACGCACCTTGCGTGCTGGTGTCGGGTGCCAGGCGACTGATATGTTAAATTGGATGAATTGAGCTTCTGAATGGCAGCATGTCAACAGCCAACAAACAAGCAGGGTGCCACTTTGGCTTTTTTACTCTGAAATCTCCACCTGTCCATTCATTGAGCAGAGATGTGATTTGACCAAAATGAAATTATCTGAAAATTTAGCCGGGGGTCTGGGGGCCGCTGGCACCCAGCTAGTCCCCCTGGTGGGGGGACAAGGGGGGCGGAGCCCCCCGGAGCTCATGGGTTTTCCGTGTTTTTAAGTACTTTCAATGCACTCACATGACAAAGAAATAGACAAAACAACAGCATAAATTTTCAATGTATATTGAACTATCCCATATAAAATGGCAGTTTTAGTCAACTCAAAATCAGTCACATTCAAAAACATTGGACTGCCTTTGCTTTTAAAAACTATCACTGACAATATCATCATATCTAACTAATGTGATTACTAAGTTAACACATAAATAATGTTGAAGAGTTCAAATTTCATGAACAAATAATTGTATCACGACCAAATGAAAAGTAACTCATATTAGAGCATACAACAAATGTCTTTGTTATAGCAGAAGATGTTATCTGTCGGAGTCATGTGCATACACAATGAACTACTAAAAAATAAAAAAAATAGATTTTTTTTTTTTGGGGGGGGGGGATAAAAAAAGCGGAATTCCGCGAATTAACGGAAAAATCACATCCCTGATTGAGGTAGCAAATCCAGATCCAGAAAGTAAAAACCCTGCCACCGTTTGGCTTTAGCCACTTGTGCTAGCTAGCTAACTGAGCACCCCGGGAGCTAGCTAATTCGCTCGCGAGCTAGCACCTGGGGCTAAAGCCAAACCGTGGCGGGGTTTTTACTTTCTGGACCTGGATTTGCCACCTCTGAACCAATCAAGGGTAGGCACAGCGTAGCCAAACCCACATTCGGACTAGAAGTGGTCCAGGGCTGGACTGGACTGGTCCAGGACTTTTCCAAGAGGACTTAGTTGCTGGTCCCACTGGATACTTAATGAAAACCTTTGCGAGAGATTTCTGATCAACACTTCAGCCAGGCCTGATACGACAACCTCGAGACGTGTTGCAACGCTTCAACGTGCACCTCACACTTTTTTATTTTACGCGCAAATCCTTCTTTTCAGCGCATCCTCACTCAGCCGCCGATCGCATGCGCGTCTCCGAAAACAGCGGCTCGGCCCGACAGTACGCTCGGCGCGGGCGTTGTAAGACTCAGCGAGCGGCGTGGGCTGATCGGAGCTGCCCGCGGGAATCGCAGCGGCGTTTGAAAAGGCGTCTCCACTTGAGGCCTGTGAAGGCTTCCCAACTGGAGCGAGATGAACACTTGCAACTTTGTGGGAACAATTCGGGGAAAGGACCTTTTCTGTTTCTAGCGCGCAAAGAAGCTTTATGACAGCAATGGCTGAATTTGTATGGAGTGAAAGAAGAAAATATATTCTACAGTGCAGACGTGGTTCACAAATGAACAAAAATAAATAATAATTAATCACCCGGCCACATTCCATCATCTTGTAAAAAGATGGGATGATGTGGGAACAGTTTCAGGAATGCCCTGTTCTGTTCCAAGGGCACATTTTGAGGACAAAGTCCATATTTTCACATCCTGTAGGTGGAACGACCCGATACTTTTGTCACCTTTGTGCATCTCGTCAGCTGAGGCAAATATCTTCTGTGTATTTTCAGACCGTGTCTTCTCTTCCCTATAGTTTTCTATTTGCTACCAAAATGGAGAATATCCCAAATGACTGCGATTTATTCAGGCACATTTCCAAATTCTCTGCAGCTTAGTGGCAAATCCTGACCTTGACAGGAATTTATCGTCTGGGTGCAAAGAACTGTTTGACTTCTTGAACTTGACAAAAAAAAAAAAAGAGCTGCGCTGTGAAAAGGAGACTTTTCTTTTAGGTAAAAAAAAAAAAAAAAAAAGTCCATCAATGACAATTAGTCAATTCCATACAGTTACGCATTTCGAAAGATCAATAGCTATTTCGTTAGAGTGATCGAGATTTTGTTTTGTTTGTTTACTTTGTGCGTTTGTTCATTTGCACGTTCGGTTGGTGAGATTTTTTGTTAAATCCGTCGATAGATATTTTGTTAGATCTGACTAACGGATCATTTGTGGATCTTCAAAGATATTGCCTGGATGCAAAGATGTTTCTCATTTCTTGACAACAAAAGGAACCAAGCTGTGAAAACGAGAGTTTACTTTAGGCAACAGTTAGTTAGTTTGAAAGATCAATAAGTTAGTTATTTCATTAAATCAATAAATCGCAGTTACTCATTTACATCAATAGATTTAATTGATTAGAGTAGATATATAGATTTCATTAGCTTGATCGATTAGCTGAATTAGTTTGTTCGTCAATTCATTGGTTAACTAGTTTGTTTATTAATTATTATATAATTAGTTAAGTGTGTTGGTTCGTTCCTTCGTTTGATGGTCAGTCAGTCAGTTACGTATAATTACTTTTTTAGATCGCACAATAGGTCGATCAACAGTTATCTTGTTAGATCTGAGTGATAACTGGTTCTGAAAATGGATAAGATGGATGAATGTTCGATTGAGAAAATGCTGAGCTTGAAAGATATTTTAAGTGCCTGCAAAGAAGTGTCTTTCTCTTTAACCAAAAAAAAAAAAAAAAGTAGGAGGCTGTGAAAATGAGACTTTTCCATCAGGTAACCTAATAAAAGAATGAGGAATCAAGAAGCCAGGATGAGACAATGAACTTCCCCCGTGAGTTGAAATGTGACATGAAAAAGTGAATCGATGGTGATGAAATGCGAGGCAAATGAAGAAAGATCAGCGCGTTAGGCGCATTCGAAAAGGGATTGAGTCCATTTATGGAAGTCCCACCCAGTTCAACAGAGCGAGCTTTTCAGAGAAGCCATTAACGCCGGAGATAGTCGCTCTGATAATGGAGATCAATTGAAACTCAATCTCGCAGGAACTTGTACAGCTTCTTGGGCGGTTAGCAGATGTGGGCCAGTCGCCGTGGCAACAGCAGCAAACAGTGGCGGGCGGGTAAATAAAGCCGTAAACAAACAAACAAACCTGTCCAGGACTCGCAGCACTTGACCTTCTCACAAAGTGGAAGGTATGTCCTGGGGGGGGGGGGGGGGCAAAGTGAAATATTTGGATTCAGAGGAAGCACCTCTGACTAGGCACTGGTGGAACACAAATACATTGAGAAATTGATTTTGTTATATCGAACTTACTGTGTAGATAGACGCTGTAGATTAGATTGGATTAGATAGATGGATAGAAACTAGCTAGTTAGCTACAATAGATAGGCTAGCTAGCTTCGATAGATAGATAGATAGATAGATAGATAGATAGATAAATAAAAGCTAGCTAGTTAGCTACAATAGCTAGGCTAGCTAGCGTCGATAGAATGAAAAAGATTGATAGATCGATAGATAGAAGCTAGCTAGTTAGCTACAATAGCTAGGCTAGCTAGCTCCGATAGATAGATAGATAGATAGATGCTAGCTAATTAGCTACAATAGCTAGGCTAGCTAGCGCCGATAGATAGATAGATAGATAGATAGATAGATAGATAGATAGAGAGAGAGATAGATAGAAGCTAGCTAATTAGCTACATTAGCTAGGTTAGCTAGCTCCGATAGATAGATAGATAGATAGATAGATAGATAGATAGATAGATGCTAGCTAATTAGCTACAATAGCTAGGTTAGCTAGCTGCGATAGATAGATAGATAGATATAAATAGATAGATGCTAGCTAATTAGCTACAATAGCTAGGCTAGCTAGCTCCGATAAATAGATAGATAGATAGATAGATAGATAGATAGAAGCTAGCTAATTAGCTACAATAGCTAGGCTAGCTAGCTCCGATAGATAGATAGATAGATAGATAGATAGATAGATAGATAGATAGAAGCTAGCTAATTAGCTACAATAGCTAGGTTAGCTAGATAGATAGATAGATAGATTTTGCATTTGGTTTGTTCAATAATGTGAAGTTTGTTAGTTTTTTTTCTTTGACAAAGTTGATTTGTTAGCTAATTTGTTGGTTAGCTGATTCAGTTAGACAACTCGTTCCCTTGTTCGATCATTACACAAAGATGAACTATCTTTAAAAGCGGATTCAGGAATTTTAGCTTATTTTGATTGTTTTGTGTCCTAATGGTATAGGTACAGTCCGGGAAGTGGTATGCTCGATACCAAACATCAGCTCTGGGATTTTTATTTTTATTTTATTTTTTAGGGGGTTTGGACTTGGAAGAGGTTTGTGGTCTAATAGGTGAAACTCTAGTTTATCTTTCTCCATGCAGATTTGTTTTCCCCAACCGATTTGCCTCTTGTCAGACCTCAACGCCTCTTCACGTGGCCTCGTCAAAACCAGGCAAGGGTAGCGCAGCCGCACCCTTTCCATTGTTTTGTGCACTGAAATCAAAGCCACTCTTGACTCTTTTGAAGAGAAAAAATATCCTCCTTACAGTATGCCAATGCCCCCCCACCCCCCGTCCCCCGTAAAGAAATTCAGTTGGATTACACGCGACCGTGTCTTTCCGCGTTGCACTTGAAAGGGAATCCGTGATATTGTTAAATATTAATCGTGAATACATTATCAGGCTGGCTGGCATTGCCTTTCACTTTTCTTTACGGTGGTACATTTTAATCAAAACACCATTTGATAATGTTATGTAACGACAACATCTCATGTGTGTGTGCACGTGTGTATTTGTGTGTGTGTGTGTGTGTTTGCACCCGGTTGGCTGCCTGCACAAGGATTTACATCCAATCCCCCGGCGTGTCACTTTTTCTGTGATGCTTGGCGCAACGTTAAAATTTGGGAAGTAGATGTGGTTAAGTTGTCACGGATGAGGAAAAAAATCCCTTGAACCTCTCTGATCCTGAGCTGGAATTACGTAAGTTTTTACTTCTTTTTTTTTTTTTTTTTTTTTTAAGATATATACTATGGGATCAAAAGCCGTACTTGGCAAGGGCCCAACAGTATCATTGACTCATTGACATTAAACAGGACAGGAAAGTTTGTGTATCTTGATGAATTCAGTTTGGTGTCATGCAGGCACAAACAAAGAAGAGTTTCACAACTACTGTAAACTATTTCGGAAGTATATTAGTCATTTGTCCGCCATTTTTCAGCTTTCAATTCACCACGCTGCCCGTCTGTGAACGTCTGTCGCGTCTGGAGGCAAGTTGTGTACACCGTCGAGCATTTGAACTGAAACACAAAGGCAACACGAAACAAGGGCGCAAGAATGTGCACTTCCACACACCTTCCCAGGAGGCTCGGAGAACCTCCCGGGATTTTGCTTCTCGCTCATTACAGGAAAACATTTTGAATTTATGAAGAAAATCCGCCAGCAAGTTCTTCCCTCCACACCTTGACTTGTGATTACAATAATCCGCAGCAAATTGGTGGTTCACTACTCACAAAACATTCAAATAAACCATCTAATTTTGTGTAATGAAAGCCTGCTAGCCTAATGCTAGCATATAATGTGAAACACCATAAACAACAACGCAAATTAGCATTAATGTTACTTAGATTAAAACCCTGAGCCTCAACACATACAGCATATAATAATAGCATATACTGTGTATTTATATGACAATTACTGGAGCTTAGTAGGCCACCTTCTCTGCCTCTTCTTCTTGTTCATAATTACGTTTCTTCTATTGCAGTACAGCTAGGCATGTTGTGGCAAAGCGTGGCACTGCACTGAAAGCGTACAACTTTATGTGTGTGTATTTATTTAAATCGAATCATCTGTAAACATTTATTTTGAATGGTTATGTCATAAAATGAATTATATATTTATATTATATAAATTATATAAGATCGTAGATTGTAGTATATTTATGGTTTGAGCTAATTAACGCCCCAAAACATATAAATGCGTTCTATTTGAAATATTATCATGGTCCCAAAAAACGTATTTATATGTTTTTTTAGTGTGTGTTTTTTTTTTAATGCTAGAGCATACAGAAGGCTGTGATGCAGCCTCTGAACTGAAGAGAACGCTTAAAACAATGACATTTATTACAAAAACGGCCAGCAGGTGGCAGCAGAGTATAAGAGCTAAACCAGGGCCATGTTGAAAAAAAAAAGCCGTTTTCCCCACAGTTTTAAACTGATTTGTGCATAATGATGAAACTTAGCCATATTCGAATGCTAATTGCTGGAAAACAGAAACAGATACCGATATACTTTTTTCCTGATGAAAGAAGAGATTCTTATCTTTCTTTTGGTAGGTTCCATGTTTTTATAGCAATAGAACACAATATTCTAATGGCCTTCCAAAATCAGTCAAAATCCAGTAAAACAGCCGGGAGCGAAGAGGGTTGCTTCAGTAAAAATGGCTGGGCGTGAATGACTTAATATAATCATTTATAAACATTTTGGGGTGTGTAAGTTTCGCTCTCCGCGGCAGGGCTCAGTCCGTTTCCGTCTACATTTTGAGCCCTTCCCGTGCATCACTAACCTGCTGTGGCCTCGTCCTGTTTTGTAGGCCTGCTCATCGGATCCGGCTGTGCGCTCTATCCGCTCGGGTGGGACAGTGAGGAAGTGCAACAGACGTGCAGCAACAGCTCGGACCAGTTTCAGCTTGGTGAGATGATGCAATCACTAAAAAAAAAAATAAAAAAATACACATAAACGGGTTTGTTTTTGCTTCAATTCTTATCTGAATTGAAGTTGTGTTTTATATGATAAAAAGTCGTGGAACTAATTAGAAAAACTACAGTAGCCTACTTTATGTCTTACAGTCTGGTGACAAGTTTTTTTTTAAATTACAATATTGCTTTAAAAATGTTGTAATTTTTTTTTTTATGTAACTCATCTACTCAACACAAATCACTGATTCAATATAAAACTTTCAAAGTTAAATAAAATTTTTAGCAATCAAGCAGACAGCAATGTAGAGCAACAGAACTTGTCGGGTCACTTGTTGCTAGGCAGAATTCAAGGGGCTCAAGTGAAACTGCGCTTTTTAGGCCAGTGACATTCTCGGCATAAATCAGCCACGCCCCCTTGGCTGTTTGAATGACATTTGAAGGTTATCGTACTTTGTCTGTTACTGTCTGATCAGCTTCTTTTTTTTTCTTTTAAAGTAATGCAATTAAAAGGAAAAAAAATTATGTACCACAATAAATAGGCTGTTGCTAAATGTTGAGCTTTTTCAATTACATTCTATCTTAAAAGTATTTTAAAAACTTTTTTTTTTTTAAATCATGATTCATTCTAAACTTCGAAAACCACATTTAATTTCTCATAAGAAATGAGTCATTATAAAAATTGAAAATGAATTTGAACAATTAGACAAAAGCGAAGCATATCAACAGAATTGGTCACTTGTTGCTAGACAGACTTCATAGGGGACTTAATAATAATAATCATCATAATAAATTGTATTTGTAATGCGCTTATTATTACTTCAGTATTTAAATTCAATTCGAAATGACTGCAAAATACTGGAGCTCTCAAAATGGAGGAGAGATCTTCACCTTGATATTTTAACAATCGCTATCAAAAGAGTCGATTTTTTTTCAAAAAGTGCAAACTGTCTGTATGTATCAAGTGATAGCGAAAGTGAAACATCCGATTGTGATGAAAATTTCACATATCTGACAAGCTTGTTAGCGCACTGTCATGACAAGTGTTGTTTGTCTGGTGCCAAAAGCTTCAGCTGTTTGTAACCTCACCAAGGTTGGAAATAACTTCAGCAGCATTTTTTTTTTTTTTTAACACCGTCACACAAGCGCTCGTTAGCACCGACGTTCTCCCACGGGAATTCCACGCATTGCACGAATCGGATTCAATCATTTATTAGTTTGCAGATGCTCGACAGTCATGGAAAGAAAGTTTGTCTTTTTTTAATAAGTCACAAAAAGGTACGCTGAGGTCGGCACGGCGGCGGTTCAAGCTGCACTAATGAGTGGAACGCCACAATTTAGCAGAAACTTACTGAGAAAATGTTCTTTTTCCGGAATAGGTTATGCAAAAAAGGGGTTGTTGTTTTCCGAATTGTTTGACTTTGGCTATCGATCTCTTCTCGTGTGATGTCATGGAAACATCAACCGGGCTTTTGTTTGTACGGGGGTACTCACAGGTTTACGTTTAAGGACTCGCACCCAAAATCTCCATTTGCCAATCGTGATAACCGTCATGGTGGAAAGGGATGGTGGACCCAAATACGGGGAAATGGGAATCAAAAGCAATGCGTGGGAGGAAGGTGAGCAGACAACCATGACTTGATGGGACGTGACTGGATTGGTCGCCATGACTGGACGGGACTAGACTGGTCGCCATGACGGGACTGGACTGGTCGCCATGACTGGACGACACTAGACTGGTCGCCATGACTGGACGGGGCGCGGGTAGACTGGTCGCCATGACTGGACGGGACTCGACTGGTCGCCATGACTGGGCGGGACTGGTCGTCATGACTGGGCAGGACTAGACTGGTCGCCATAACTGGACGGGACTAGACTGGTCAGCATGACTGGACGGGACGTGGGTAGACTGGTCGCCATGACTGGGCGGGGCGTGGGTAGACTGGTCGCCATGACTGAGCGGGGCGTGGGTAGACTGGTCGCCGTGACTGGGCGGGACGTGGGTAGACTGGTCGCCGTGACTGGACGGGGCGTGGGTAGACTGGTCGCCGTGACTGGGCGGGACGTGGGTAGACTGGTCGCCGTGACTGGACGGGGCGTGGGTAGACTGGTCGCCGTGACTGGACAGGACTAGACTGGTCGCCATGACTGGACGGGACTAGACTGGTCGCCATGACTGGACGGGACGAGGGTAGACTGGTCGCCATGACTGGACGGGACTAGACTGGTCGCCATGACTGGACAGGGCGTGGGTAGACTGGTCGCCATAACTGGGCGGGACGTGGGTAGACTGGTTGCCATGACTGGGCGGGACGTGGGTAGACTGGTCGCCGTGACTGGACAGGGCGTGGGTGGACTGGTCGCCATGACTGGACAGGGCGTGGGTAGACTGGTCGCCATGACTGGACGGGACGTGGGTAGACTGGTCGCCATGACTGGACGAGACGTGGGTAGACTGGTCGCCATGACTGGACGAGACGTGGGTAGACTGGTCTCCATGACTGGACGGGACGTGGGTAGACTGGTCGCCATGACTGGAATGCGCGTGACGTGACAGGACCTGATTTGCCTTGACTTGCTGTGAAGTGACTTGACTTGGCTGCGGCGACGGCGACTTGGCTTAGGAATTTCCACACATAACAGACAATGCGCCCACACCGACTGGACAAACACAACACACTAAACACACCAACACTAATGAGACACACCTGGGGAAGGGAAGACACACACAGGTGGACGTGGTTTGACATAACGAGACGATGGAAGAAACCAGGAACACGAGACAAAAAACACCAACCGCAGACCAAAACAACAAGAACACCCATAAGGAACAAATACCCAACAACCCCCACAGAATCGAAACATGACATTAACGTCAACGAATGACGATGAAACTGATTCGCATCTTACACGTTTCCGAGAAAACACGTCCTGGTCCAACAAATGACAAATCCAATGTTATCCGCTGTGCTGACGGTGTTTCTTCCTGCAGTCAACAGCTCACGGATCCAAATTTCCTTTGCAGGTTCCTGCCAGATCGGCTGGGCCTATTATTGCACGGGCGCCGGGGCGGCGGGCGCCATGCTGCTGTGCACCTGGTTGTCGTGTTTCGCCGGCAAGAAGCAGAAGCAGTATCCGTACTGAAGAAGGTGGGAGGAGCCAGGTGGGAGGAGCCAGGCCTGCCGAGCGGTTCTAATGACACCGCTACTACGGTGCACAGCGAGGGACAAACTGCAGGGACTCTTTCATAATGCAGCACACACACACGCAACACTGCTCAAAAAAAGGTCGGGATGCGGTGAACCTGGCATATTCTCCCTAATTTGTAGATTTGTTTTTTGTCTAATGGGGAAAAAGTGCTTTGCCGCCATGTTGTGGCATCTATTGGTATTATTTTGAGTGGGCACTGGTTACTTGCGGATGTTAACCCTTTGCAGCTGGGCCTGCTCCCGAATCCCTGTGAGCAGCGGTGGTTCACTGGATTCATCTTTTAGGTGAAATTTCAAGATGGATTTAAAATGCATAACATTTTCTTCAGAGTCTAAACTTTTCACTTGTTGTTTTGATTTTTACTCTCCACACTTTGCCGTGTAACAACTCAACAAAATAATATTTTCTATTTACAGCGTTCAAATTTCAACTTGCTTCAAAAATTCACGCCTTCCGGAGTATTTATCGTCTGATTTCGCATTACTTACAGTATTCGCACAATTTAACGTTAAATATCCACTTTTTTTTTTTTAATCAACATTCATTTTCAATTCATTTTCGTACTGTCGTAATTTCCTGGGTTCAAACCCCGCTTGGACCACATTTGAGTACTTGAGTCATTTATCTTTCAATTGACTTCATAATCACACGCATTCAAGCTAACAGCATTCCCACGCAATTTCACTCAATTGCAGTTCTCGCACAGAAAGGAGGCGAACAGCAAAATTGCAGAGGTCAGAATGTAGGAAAATTCTCCCAAACCTGCAGACGATGCGCAGGCCAGAATTTATTTTTCAAGGATTTTACTGATCATTTGAAGTGAGAAGTTCCCGATGTCAGGAAAGTGTGACATCTTAGTTGCTGGACGATCTCTTTGTTCTGGAGGGAAGGACATAAAGGCGGCTCATTTTTGGAGGAAGTGACCGATGCTCAGTCGTCAAATGGAAGAGTCTCAGGTACTTTTAACAACAGCACAGCAGGACGAATATCCATTCATGGATGGAATTCCTGTTATGAATTTTGCCATTCGGAAGAGTTGGACATCCCAAAAATGTGGACAAGTTCACTTGTAAAAGTTTATAGCACATTTGAGGTTCATCCTGAAATTTCACCCCGAGATCAAAATTCCCAACTTTTTGAGAGCAGTGTATGAATACACACGGTTTTGAAAATCTTCTCTTAATGTGTGGACCAACCTTGTTTGTAATGCTTTATTGAACAACTTCTCTTTCTCTTCCCACCTATTGATGTGTTTGTGTCCTGTGATGAAGACTTAAGTAATAATAATAATAATAATAATATCGCAAACTTCATTGTAACGTGAAGTGTTCTTGTATCTTCATTGCCTTAAACAGCAACCCCTGAAATGCAATAATCCCCCCCCCCCGACAAGCTTCTCCAGCCCCCCCCAAAAAAGAAGGATGCATACCTTATATGTTGTGTATGATCGTGTATTTTTTATCATAATCGCACGTTTTGTTTTGTTTTGTTTTGTTTTGTTTTGTATTCACGCCTCAAATTATTCTGTTTTTGTAAATAAATGTTTATGGGAAAACATTGTGTCGCATGCTTTGTGAGAGCTTGCATTCCTAAAAAGCTTTTTCCCATGACCTCCTGATCCTCTTCAGCACCCGTGGGAGAAAGCCCCCGCACCCCCGCAACTAAACCCCCCCCCCCCCATCCTCTTTCCAATCGATAATGAGGATAAGGACAGGCGGCGCGCTCGGAATAACTTTTATCGACGTGCTGGATCCTGCGACCTTCACTCCGATTTATTTGCCTTTTGATCAGCAGGATCCAGACGAAGCGCCCTGGAGCGCCACGCCGATTGACCTGCGTTCCGATTGGGTGATGCTCTCAGGCTATTTTTAGACACGTGTCCACACTTCGGAGATCTCGGTGCACAGTCAGCTCATTTACATCTGCTTAGCATGCGTGTTTCCTCACAATGAGTGGCAATTCCCTAGCCCCCCCCCCACCCCCACCCCCACCCAAATAATGCTGATCCCACCTTCCCCTCCCCCCACCCATGCTTCATTTGTGCTTGTAAACATGGCTATAAGAAATTATAACATATTGTTACACTTGAATTGTTTAGATAAGTGTCAAATTTGGGGCTTTTGGCTTTTTATCAATATGAATATCAAATATTAAGCATATGGAGAAAAAAAAATCACTGAGTAAACTGAAATTGCACCCAATTGTCCAAAACATGTTGAAGTTCAAAATGGCACCATCCAAAATTTCAAAATTATTATTGCCGTTATTATATGTGGGAAAGAATTTTTTATACTACGCATGAGTAAAAATGTCCAAATTTTGGCCCATTGACTCCCATTATAAATCATAATTTTTCATGTTTTTTTTTGACATAGCTTGATGTGTTATAGTGCTTTTCTCACGATTACTCAGTTTAACCCTTCACTGGGGCATCAACTAAACAGAGATTTTTTTTATTTTATTTTTTTACTTCAACCTCAAAATCCCAACACCAATTGAATATAGAATGTGTACCACTAAATTTCATAGGGAATAAAGTGGAAAAAAACACCTTTTAAAAAAGATACCAGAGTCATACTTTTTAGGCAATAAAAGTTGTAAACTTACAACATGAGAATAAAGTTATATTTTTCCCAGGTTAAAAACACAATGTAATGAACCAGATGTTGTCGATTCTCCCCCTGGAACGCATATCGTATATTCTAAGTTTAACATTTCAGTTATTTGGAAATTTCAGAAAAAAATATTTATCATAGAAAACTCTAGGGAGCTATGATATTTACGTAAGTTTTTATTTAGTTTTTAAGACATACTTCCCTGAAGTTTTTTGTTAGAATTTTAAAACATAGATATCTAAGATTTAAAAATAAATAAACAAATAATAAAAAAATAAAAAATAAAATCTACATTTTGCACATCTGAAAAGTTGTTCAGTAAACAATTGCTTTAAGGCATTTCAACAAAGTTAAGCGTTGGAATTTGTATTTTAAAATATTTTACTGAAATTGAATATCGGCTCCAAATATCTATTATCGGTCTCCTTGGCTAGTAATAATCGGTATTGGCCCTGAAAAAAACATATCAGTCTACTTCGAAATAAAATGATTGTATTTATGCAGGCGTGGTGAATTTAGGTGATACGTGACAATCATATCAGATTCATTTTACACTTGAGGAGTGAGCAGGCACTCAAGAGACACCAACTATTTATATACGGTACAAGCAATTAACGTCATCTTTCCCTAATATGTCCCATTTTAAATCCTCATGCGGTGTCTAAAAACACAAGGTAGAGGCGAGAACAGCTGCTCAGCGGAGAATGGAAATCGAGGGCAGGGTGTCATCTTTGGGCTACACTTGAAATGCGGTTAACTCATCTGGGCTGCGCTTGGTCAAAGCCCATTTTTATAGAAAAAAAAAATAATGAAAAGCACGTGAAGTGAGACACGACATCTGCTTCGCTTTAAAACGGTGAGTCAAGCAGTCAAAAGAGTCATCCAATAAACAGGCGACACCTTGGACTGACCACTTGCCAGTGGCCCGTTTTACACCACCTGTAAAAAGCTGCCATTTTAATGCCCCCCCACCCCCCGTCATTGTTCTGTAAAATCAGCAATGGAATGTGTGGGGGGAAGTTGAGCATGCGTGTCAACAATATAATATTGAAACAGGTGTGAAGTCTTAAGACAGAAATAGTGCTGCTAATGTTGTACGTTAGCATTAGCATTTAGTCGATTCGAGTTTCAGCAGAGCCGTTTGTGAATTCTTTCTTGTTATGTTTTTTTTCCCCCAACAGGACTACATGGAGATAATGATTACCCCCAGCTAGTCTTTGTGCTCCTTTGACACCAGGCGGCGCGAACATATTGCATTATTTATACGGCTGCGGTTTCCGGCGGCATGAGGAGCCATTAAAGCGATCGTGAAAGCCTGCGTGGGGGCTACCGAGAATTCTGACGTCTGATGCTTTGAGCTGCAGAATCAGGGTCAGAATCATACCATGTTCACGTTCTCTGGTCTGAACTTGTTGATGGGCTTATTAAACTAATTGGTCATTTTCTCCCCCGGTTCGGATTGAGGTTGGCGTGGGTTCCCAATGCGACTAAAGTGATGCTAATTGGAATCAATTGAATAATGCTGCATTTGAGGGAAATGGCGAGTCAGACTTTTCTAGACTTCAAGTCAGGAAGTGTGTACGGGAACTCGGAAATCCCACTTGCAAAGTCAGAAGGAAAAAAAAAGTACCCCGACTTCACCGACCAACAATAGTCAGGTTTCCATCCAATTGTTTTGAATTTTTGAAGCAAATGTACTGAAAATGCGCAAAACGGACGTGTGACTTCTGCCCGTTTCCATCTGTGGGACCTGTAGGTGGCGCTGTACACCATAGAGATGTGATCCACCAATAATTTAAAAAAAAAGAAGACCAGGAAGCGATTGCGCCATGCGATGACGTCGTATGAGTTGTCTTTTGTAATTCTTAATAAACCTAACCCTGTTTTCCATCTAAAATTGCATTAATATTCGCATATTTAATTAATAAATATCAGCTATACCAGTGAATTTGGCACCAGGGACATCATTCTCGGACAGAATTAGTAGATTTAGCGCAGTAGACATCTCGCTAGTAGACTCTTTACATGCGTCTCGCGTGACTGGCCGGCCGAGTTTGACCCCCTCGCTAGACTCATGAATATTCATCAAGTGTGGTGACGTATATCTTGCGGTACCCCATTGTGGAAGGAGGACCAAAATATGCTAACTATCTCTTAACTTGAGTTATTTTATTCCTAATTATTTTTTTCAAATTTGGATTTTTTTTTTTTAAGAAAAATTATTAAATTAGGGGCGTCAGGCGACTACCATTTTTAATCGTAATTAATCGCACGACTTCACTACTTAACTCACAAGGAATCATACATTTTATATCTGTTCCAATACAATAAAAAAAAAAAAAATTCTAGGTTTTCAAACTCTTGTTAACAAAAGTGGGGAAAAATGTTAAACTAATAAAAATAGTTCAAATGAATTTTAGTATCTAAGTTGATGTGTCGAATCTGTTGCTCTTCTTCATTCACTAAATTTGCCTGAAAAGTGCTAGCTTCTAATTGGCTGGTGTTAGTCAGCTGATAGGGAATCAGGAAGTGTTGTCGCTCTAGCTGCCTTGTATGACGAATAAAGTTTAAATGAATCCTGCCTTTTCATTTTATAAACAGTGTCCCATTAACCACCAACAAGTCCTCACACGATGAGACTATAGCTACGCTACGTGTATTTCTCGTACGTTTCTGAGTATTTTTTTTGCAAATTTGTCACTTTTTTATTTCACTTTATAAAGTGGAAAATTTGCGAGTTTTTTTTTTTCACTCTAAAAAAATATATATTTACATGTGGCTGTAATACGCCGTCGGAGAAATGTCTAATTCATTTTGGTGGAATTGGTTAAGATGCATTTTTCCATGGGATGCGAGTTTGGGAGCTCAGGTTGGGCAAAGCGCAACGATACATTTTCATGCAGGGCTGCAAAAAAACTGGTGAGTTTGACGGCAGTTGGCAAAAGTAATAAACGCAACAATTCCGAGGGGGGGCTGGTGTTCGGGTCCTAATCACAACTGCTAGCAGCAACAAACTGGCCCCCGCGCTCCCACCAGGAGGAGGATTTATGTCTTGTGTTATTGCAAGTACGCATTCCTGACATTAAGGGGTGCCTGCGGATCTCTCGGAGCTTCATCACACGTTTTGTTCCAGCCTGGAATTTGTGCGGACTTATTGTAGTTCCGCGTTAGCAAGTCATCCACGCATGACGGTGACGTCTAAAACGGTTTGGAATTTTGCATCAACCATCTGTCTAGTTTATGTGGTTCTAAATGAGCAGCAATTAGTAAAGTTTGTCGTTGAAGGATTCCTGTCGGAGAAAAAAAAACATCAAATGGCCGTTTTTGAGACTTTGAGACAGTTGAAGTGTTAATAAATTTGCTCTCCAGCAATTTTCATCCATTTCAGTTGGTTAACAATTTGTAAGAAGAAGATACAACTTGAGGACTGACGAATAGTATCAATTTGTGGGGAAAAAAAATGATGAAAATGGCCATCGACACTATTCGACGTACTCGGGTTTATCCTCACTAAAATCTCTGTTGAATTCAAATTGTTTTCTCAAGCAATAAACATTACGAAGAAATGATATTTTGAGAGAGGCTGCCGGTCTTTTTTTTTTTTTTTAGCCTGCTGCTACTCAAATTCAGCTCAAAATAATGACAGCAGCTGTCAAACGTTTGCGCCTTAAGAGCTGGATTCGTCAATATTACTCGTACGATTATACGACGTGGGTCGCCTCTAAGGTTATTTTGCTTGTACGTTCACGGTAATCAATCATTCTCGGGGGCAGGAAACATAATGTGGACCGCAACTTTTCTCCTCCGCAGGAACCAAGGATGCAAATATGGGGCTTGATGATGTGTCCATAACAACATAGACTCAAAGTGTAGTTTATGAACTGCTGCCTCCACGAGTTAAAATGCTTACGGTGAAAGCTTTGTTTTGTTTGTTTGTTTGTTTGTTTGTTTTCTGCGGATGTTGTGGTGTTACAATCCTTTAAGCAACAGATATTTGAACAACTATACAATACTCACAAGTCATATATTCGTTATCTTCCGCAGAGGTGGCAAATCCAGGTCCAGAAAGTAAAAACCCTGCCAGTTTGGCTTTAGCCCCTGATGCTAGCTAGCTAGCTAGCTCCCTAGCAGGTAAACCGGCACCAAGGGGGCTAGTTAGGGAGCTAGCTAGCTAGCACCCGGGACTAAAGCCAAACTGTGGCAGGGTTTTTAACTTTCTGGACGTGGATTTGCCAATTCTTTATCTAACACTACTGCAGCTTCCCGAGCAGTTGAGACCATCTTCTTTGTGTATATATAAATATGTCTATACTCTACTACCCCCTGGTGGTCATGTCAACATTTAATTATGATACTACTGTATGTTTGTGTTTATAACATTTTTGTTTGTTTTTTATCTTTTGGGGGCGGGGCATAAATGACTTTCTTTTTCAGATAATCGTTCAGGGCTTGGTCCTTAAATCTACCCGTGGTGGTCACGGTAACAAAAGCTGGACTCACCACACGGGGCCTGCAAGAGGGCTGACTGCCGGGTGACCTTTGAGGAAAACATGTCCTGAATATTAAGACAGCAGGGGTGACATGGCTCAGATGGTAGAGTGGTCGTCTCGCAACTTGACGGTTTTGGGTTCCATCTTCAGCTCTTGCGACCGTGTCGAAGTGCCCTTGAGCAAGATGCTAAGCCCCTGGTTGCTCCTGATGCTGTGTCATCTATAGGTGAATGAGTTGACAGCGTTAAAATGTTTTGACTACCTTGGAAGTAGAACAGTGTTATAGCTTAAAAAAATCCCAATATGTCTGCTTTAGAGCAAAGAACAGAAACAAGCTGTGTTCAACCTTTGAAGCATAAAATGATAAGAAGCAGCCGCAAAGATAATGAATCGAATTATTACCGGGAGGATGAACAGGTGTTGTTGGGTCACGGGAAAGCCATAAAAGTGCCGCCTTTTATTGCTCAAATGAATCTTGGAAGTCGAGATTGGAAGTTTGGATCCGGTCACTAAGTGTCATTCACGACACATTAAGCGGCTTCACTGATGTGTTGGGATAATGAGTTTCGCCTTGTTTCACTTTGCCCATCTATTCTTTACGAATCGCTGACTAAACAGGGAATACGGCCAACAATTAAAAAGTCCTCTAATTACTTGTAAGTCCTAAACACAAACCTCTTGTTTGGCTTCCACCGAACTGTTCTTTCTTCCTTATTTATCTGGAAATTAACAGCCTTTTATAAAAGTTTTTGTAGAAATTATGTTAGTCATAACATTTGAGATCATGGAATGGCGGGCATAGATTAAAAGAGTGGTTCTCAAACTTTTGGGGTTCAAGGTCACCCTCATAAACAATCATAATCCTATAAAATGAAACATATGCAACTAACGCGCACCATTTTACTAAATGTATAATGTGATGTACACAAGACTCTATACTTCTATTACAGTAAAAATACAGTGGAACCTCGGAGTTTGAACGTCTCGGAACTCGTACAATTTGGACTTAAATAAGTAAAAAATGCGTCGGAGTTTGAACACCCAAGCAAAGCAAGCTAAGCCGAACATACCTTGAAAACGGGTAGCCGATCGAAGCCGAGCGAAGCCGAGCGAAGCCGAGCAATTCCGAATGCTCACGTTGCGGTGGTTGAGACGATGCACTGCTCATTTCCAGTCAGATCGTGAATACTCCAGGAGGTGCTCCGTAATCGCGAGTGCATTTTGATTTTTCCACGACAATTTTCTTCGCCATGGGCCCAAAGAAAGACAACAGTGCCAGTGGCAGCAAAGAAAAACATACAGTGCTACAAACCACAGTGGAAGTAGGAAGGCGATAATCGCGCAGTTGTAACTACCGTAACTACTTTTCTGTAAAGACTGGCACGAGGACCCCCCCCCCCCCCCCCCAGCTGTTCAACACCGTGCCTGACGTTAAACAACGCACGCAAGGACCTCTTAGTAGTCTAACAATATGCCCAATGTAAAATACACAAATTCAACACTGAACTAAAGCTAGCATTAACTTAGCATTTTTCATCCACTGATGCCATCACACCACAACAGGTAAGGTAAGGTATTTTTATTGTTTAAATACTGTACTGTACTGTAAATGTAAACAAAAAAACAAATATAAATTAAAATGGGAATTTTCTGTTTTGGGAGTTTGGGAACGGATTAATTGCATTTACATTATTTCCTATGGGAAAAAATGTTCACTTCGCAGGAACGAATTATGTTCAAACTCTGAGGTACCACTGCACTGCCTTCTGCAAGCTACCCAGCTGTGTTGAGTCGCCACGACGTTGCTGCACGTGATCAATTGTCTATATGTCAGCCGCAAAACGGTCTACGTCAGCCAATTAGAGCCATTTCGTTCCATTGTCATTAGCCAATCAAACTGCCTCCTTGTCCATTGTCATTAGCCAACCAAAATGCTTTCGTTCCATTGTTGTTCGCCAGCGGAAGCTGGACGGCGGCTATCTGATCACTCCCATTTCGCAAGCAGACTACTCTATAAACTTTACATATACGTACAGGTTAGACATATACAGCTCGTAGGCTCTTAGTATATAAATAATGCTGTTTCTACTAAGTACCGTCTCAAAGATTCTCCAATTTTGATGCTGTAAATGTATAGGATCAAATGCCAAGAAGCGTCTCTTGGGAGTGGCAATATGGCGGCCTTGCGGCATCGAAGCGAAGCAACTTCCGAAGCGAACATAAAGGTAAAACTAAATACAGTAAATTTCAAATGTTCTACTTTTACTAAGTTTTGTATGACCAAATATACATTGCATTGCGCATATTTTTTAAAATAAATTTCATTAAATATTTTTTTTTTTATACATTTTATTTTTATTCAGCAAACAACCTACATCAATCCATTAAAGAGTTGAAATTAAAAGCTGTGGTTTGACACTGTGTTAATAGATGTTCGACAGTATCATCCTTAATTACAGTATTGTTTAGCTTATATGTATGTACTCATGGTTTTACAGACTGTTTTTATATAAGACACAAAAAAAGAAAAGGAAAAGAAACCGCCCGAACAGGGACTTGAACCCTGGACCCTCAGATTAAAAGTCTGATGCTCTACCGACTGAGCTATCCGGGCTCTGACATTCACCGTGGCAAAACAGTTTATAACATCGTACTGTATAATGACGCTAGTAAAAAGTTATGCATAAAATATGACTAATTTATCAATAAAATACGAATTTTACTTACATGTAAATAGCTGTCCCTCGTTTACAAAATTACCACTACTGACAAACGCAATCGCTCTTACGACACTACTTTGATATACTGTACTTTCTTTTTGCGTAGTTGCACTACCTCTCTCTATGATTATATATAATTTATTATTACTTACTTATGTGGTCATTAATTTGACAAATGCGAGATTTTTTGTTTAAATATAGAGTTGTAAAAATTAGAACGACACAAACTATATATCAAATGTTACACTCTTCCGCCATCTTGAGGCCGGGCGGTGAAAGCGCCACGTCACGAATGATGTCATCCACAATACGGAAGTAGCCACGAGCTGCGCTGAATAACAAATAACAACGCTTATAATCAATCATCGCTTGGGTATACCTATATAATACAAAGCGCGTTTATCATCTGCAGCGAATTCATTAAATGCTGTGTTTCATCTTTCTTTACGTCTATGGAGAGGTATTCAGTGCACAAGATCATCGGTGAGGGGTCTTTCGGTCGGGCTTTGTTAGTCCAGTGTAAAAACACTCAGGAGAAGTATGTGCTCAAAGAAATACAGTTGCCAAAGGTAAACAAAACATGTGTAAAATAATCATCTTTTTTTTAATGGGAAAAAATTATATCTGTAGCTTCTGTTAAATGTGTGCAGAGTGCATCCAGACAAGAGAAATCAAAAAATGAAGCTGTCCTGTTGTCCACCATGAAGCATGACAATATTGTGGCTTTTCACGAGACATTTGAGGGTAGCTTCCTATTGTTACATGTTTGTTGCATGCTTTATTATTTATTCCGGCATTACTTGAAGGTAACATACCCTCACGTTGACATTTTGTGTGTGCGTGCTCCATGTGACGCGTGTTTGTGCAGATGATGATCTCTTGTGTATTGTGATGGAGTACTGCCGCGGAGGAGACATGCTCCACAGGATCCGTCAACAAAAGAGCAAGCAGTTTTGCATTGATGATGTAGGTCTCATTAAGTTCAATACAGTGAACCCTCGCTTTTAAGCAAGGGTGGGGGGGGGGGGGGACAAAGCCCTGACGTGAATAGCAAAAAAATGATGATCCCAAAACACAAATACTTGAAACGCGTCTTACAACATTGCTGTTAAAAAGAAAATGGCCTAAAGATAATTTAATTTCAAAATAATGCACTGGAAATACATTTAAAAACCGTAAAGATTACTGTTTTTCAAAGGTGGCGAATCCAGGTCCAGAGAGTAAAATCCCTGCCACAGTTTTGCTTTAGGCCCCTCGATGCCAGCTAGCTATCTAGCTAGCTCCCTAGCAGTTCAATGAGCACCATGAGAGCTAGCTAAGGAGCTAGCTAGCTGGCACCTGAAAGTTAAAAACCCTGCCACAGTTTGGCTTTAGCTAGCTAGCATCAGGGGCTAAAGACAAACTGTGGCAGAGATTTTTACTTTCTGGACCTGGATTTGCTACCTCTGCTACTTTTCTATTAGGCATTTTATTACATTTTTGACTCAGAAACCTGCAACTGGTGAATCAGTTCATTGTTGAGCTTTTTTTTTTTTTTTTAATTCATCTTTTTCCCTTTTAGATCTTGAAATGGTTTGCTCAGATGTGTGCCGGTGCTAAACATATCCACGATAAGCGTGTTTTGCACCGAGATCTCAAGTCCAAGGTACCTTTTCTTTTTTAACACATTAGTAGAAGCGCCAAATTCAGAATGAATCAAACAAAGAAACACTAGCACAATGTAACGAAATTCGTCATGTGTCTTTTTCCAGAACATTTTCCTGACAGATGACGGCACAGTCAAGCTTGGTGACTTTGGCTCGGCTTGCGTCCTTAACAGGTAACGTTGCTTACGAACGACAAAGTCATCTGCAGTAGAATTCCAGACTAAGCGCAATTTCCATTGTTCGCACCGCAGCTCAAAGGCGTACGCTCATTCATATGTCGGGACGCCGTATTATGTCGCTCCAGAGATCTGGGACAACAAACCGTACAACAATAAGAGGTAAGGTAACGGTCATTTGACTCCATAATAATAATGTTCACTGTCTCTCAAGATTTTTATACCGCCTTAAAAAAATACTTAAGTGATAAAAAACAAAAAAACAATGGGTATTCTTTACTTTTAAATTATTTAGTATTAACTCTTTGACTGCCAGACGTTTTCAGAAAAGGGATGCCATGGGTGCCAGCCGATTTAAGCATTTTTGACTGATCTTTCAAGGTCCACAGAAAATTATGTGTTTGGACTATGGAAACACACATACTACCAAATGAAAGATTGGACTCTCATCTTTCATCAGAAAAAAAAAGTTTGTTTCTACCTTATTCCGTTTTTCAGTAATCAACAATAGAAAATGGTTAGTTTCACCTCTGTTTTGAAAAAAACGTATTTTAACGTCTTTGGCACTCCATAGGATTTTACTAAACGTTATTTAACGTTTTTGGCAGTCACACATTTAAATATGGGAAAATAAAAAAATGTTTAAATAATTAATTATTAAACTGTACTTGACAAACATACTGTACTGGATTTTAAAAAACGGTTAAGCCACTATAACATTATGCATTATTTGAACAGTTAATCTAGTGATTCTGTCATGTACCACTAGAGGGAGCCTGCATGCCACACTTTGAGAATCACTGAAAATGAGTTAGTTTGTTTTTTGGTGTATTTTACAGTGACGTGTGGTCTCTGGGCTGTGTCCTCTATGAACTGTGCACCTTGCGACACCCGGTAACTCCTTTTTCATGTCAACTTCCTGTTTTGTTTTTCGTCTGGATGGGGAACCGTAGCATGTTGGCGTTTAGGTATTTGCTGTTTGTGTTATTTTGTCAAACTGACTTGACGCTACACTTGTTTGGTCGAATTTTGTGAAGACGTCATTAGGGCTGTGCAATTCAAACAAAACAAACTCACCCGACCAGTGTTCAGTTCCAGGCGCCCAGCTGGAAGAGTCTGATCCTGAAAGTGTGCCGCGGGGCGTACCCCCCGCTGCCCGGGCACCTGCCCCACGAGCTACGGCTTCTGCTCAAGCAGATGTTCAAGACGGACCCTCGGGACCGGCCGTCCCTGCGCACCATCCTGACCTCTCACCGCGCCTCCAGACTGCTGCGAGCGCATCTGTCCTCCCAGGTAGCGTCCCGCGGTTTGGCGTCATGTCACGACGGGCCGCCGTAACCCGTGACACCGCGCTGTTAGTTCAGATGGTCGCGCGGCTGAAGTTTAATTTTTTTTTATTTTTTTTTAATGCGACAGGCAATCGAGGCGGAAAAACAGGAGAGGAGGAGGAATCCGGAGGAGGGGAAGATGTTTCAACATTTGGAGGAGAAGAGCTTGATCCGAACCAGGACAATGGAAGGTTAGCATTAGGGATGTTCGATACCACTTTTTTTTTAGACCGATACTCAAATCTTCAGTACTCACTGATACCGAATACTTATGATACATTAAATTTCCCCCCAAAACCAATGACGGATAATAAATAAATAAAAAAGACATAACCGCACTACAGCAAATTTCCTTAAAATTGAATGAAATTAATGGCAATTATATTTTTTTCAATTTGCTCATAAAAGTCCTTTTGCATAGAGCACACAATAAACAATGTTTCGTGTGTGCTGTTTAATTATATCTTGTTTTGAAATCCATGCTTTTAATTTGTAAGGCTGCTCTGTATTTCTGTTTCCTGTTTCACGATCTCCGTTCGTCATTCATCTCTTTTAGTATACATCAAACCTAAAGGGAAACGAAAAAGCCACATTACAAATAGAACTACAGTTCAGTGGCTGCATCAAAGCCTTCAGAATGCTCTAGCCTAAAAATAAAAACAACATATAAATACCTCTTTGGGACACTAAAACATTTTAAATAGAACGTATTTATACGTTTTTGGGAGCAAATGGGTTAAAGACCATTCAATCTAATTGATCTAATGGGACAATGTGCCTTACCGCAGATGCGGAGGTTCACGGCGAAGAAGAAGGTGCGCCCCTCCCTCGAAGGCGGTGGGCCGAACCCTCCGAGACGACGCTGCAGATGTTGGCCGACGCCAGCCTCCTGTCGTCCGGTGACATCACCACGCGTGTCCCCGAAGAGGGCCGGCGGCGGAAAAGATGGCGGCGAGAGCCTCCAGAGAAGCTGCTGAGTCTGCTGGGGAAAGCCGAGCTGAGTCCAACCTTCAGCACCTTCGTGATCCACAGAGAAGGTTCGTCACTCAGCAAAACCTCAAAATGCACCGGGGGCATGCTGTGCACCTCCAACCCTCTAGGGGGCACTATTCGTTTTTTATTTTGGACACCTGCAGCTCCATCTGGAAGAGTTCGGGTTCAGATTAGGATTTTAAAACAGTTAAGATTTTAAATTGAGGTTTCAAGCATGGATTAGAGGTTCAAAGTAGGGTTTTAAAAATGGATTCGGGTTCAAAGTAGGGTTTGGTAGAGTTTCAAGACAGCATTAAGGTTTCAAATCAGGCATGGATTGGCAATTCAAAAGGTTTAAAGTTTAAAACATGGGTTAGGTTTGAAATTTCGAAGTTGGGTTTGAAAAACAAATTGAATTGGAAAACAAAAACTACCCAAAAATCAGCATTGGTTGGTTATAATTTGTCACAACTCTAAAACAATTTTACACTTTTAAGGATTTTTGTCCGATATGCGAGCAAGATGTCTATTTTTGATCAGGCGGCAATCCTCTGGTGGGTCCCCTCTCCCAGCCTGGGGCCGACGACACAGATGGCCCCGAACAGGAAGTCGACCCGGACGGTGACGACGAGCGCATACGGCCGCGCTCGGATGACGACGACACGTAAGCGTTTTTATCGCTCCTATGATGTCATGTGGCCATAATATTAGGTACACATGCACCAAGAGGCGAATGTGACCTGATAAGACACGATCGGGCTCAGGACGTGTTCTCAATTTCGCCCGCAGGGATTTTGAAGAAGAACCTCCGTTTGACTGGATGGGCCAATTGGAGGAGATGCTGCAGATGTGAATGAAATTGTCATCTTTTGTATTTAATAAAAATGTTATGTAGAGTATTAGTCATTTATTACGAAATGAAGTGTGAGGAGGTGTAACACATTTTTGTCCATAAACAAATCAAATAAAACATTATTCATTCAGTATCAGCCTGCCTGTTTTATTTCATATTTAATTTTTTTTTTTTTTTTACATAAACATGCATGAAATAAAAAAAGTATTTTTTAAAACAAACAAATGTTATACACATTGGCAAAGACCTTTTAACATGTTAAAAAAAAAATGTTTTTTTCAGATATCTTTAAATTGCACGTTTAAAAGATGAGTAGCATTTCAAATATTTAAATTTAAGTGCCTGTTTCATTCATTTCAATTAAAATATTAGTAATGGACTTTTCTTGACACTTAACTTGCTCAACTTTTGGTTTGTATTTCTCATCAACAATGAGAAATAATAATGGCAAATTGTCTTAATGTGTGCATTTAAAGACATGCGCAAAATCCGCCTGCGCGCTCATCGGGTTAGCAAGACTCACACAACGGTCCCAGTTCGCTCGCTCTGGCTGTCTGGGGGGGGGGGGGGTGTACAGGAAGTATTATTCCCACAGCAGCGGGGTCTTCGTGAGGTCACGTCACTCTGAGCCCACCGCAATGTTTTTATGTCCGCTTCCTAACCCCCCCCCCCCCCCTTTAATGTACCGCAATTTAGACTAAAGGCCTTCTCTGTTTTGTCAGGATAAAAGGGCCATGCGGTGACACCCGGATGTTGCTGTGACCACCAACAGCCACCAGGTGGAGTCAGGAGTTCTCACAAAGGTTAACAGCCAGAGCATAAACATACAAGAGTTTCATTCGGTCTTCGTCTTTCCCCTGTTGAAATGAATGGAACCCAAAAAGTACACACACACACAAATTAAAATATTGTACCATTATTTGAGCAATACAGTAATAACATTATGAAATTATAGAATGTAAAGAAGTTTGAGAAGTTCCCTTTTGGCGAGTGTACCTTGGTCACCACCAGGGGGCGGTGTAACAGACGGTCTCATCCAAGCTCAATAAACTGCAGTAATATTTTTCCAGTAGGCTGATACCAATTCCTATATTTGGCATAATGAAATTCTGATAACCGATTCATTTATTGGCCAATTAATAAAAAAATATATATATAATGAATAAAATAACTTTTTGTCATGGAACTTACAAGTTAAATACAACTAAATTGTACCTAGGCATGGATTGTTTTGCATACCACTTGAGGGAGCCACACTTGGAGAATCACTGCAAGGGTATGCAAGTTTAAGTGCCGATTTTTCACTTGTCAGCACCCGTGAAGGGAAGTCAAGGCAGTAAAAAAGACTTCCTTGCTTTGTCTTGTCACATGAAAAGCTTGGCCCAATGACTTGGGAATTTGTAATGTTATATTTAAAAAAGAATAAGTAAACGATGTGCATCTCTCCAATAAAAGACGATTCAACTAACTCGATACATAGGGTCCAATACGATTCAAGGGCAGTTCCATTTTCAAGTGGAATGATTCGGTTCTATTTAGTGAGATCTGAATCAATTTGATATGATACGGGTCAGTTCCGAGAGGGTAAGATGCAAAGAGTTGCTTGTCATTTTACATATGAATGAACTCGGCAGTACTGTAAATGTGCCAATTACTCCAAATAATTTATATATATATATATATATATATATATATATATATATATATTAAAAAATGCAAATATACATAATTGGAATAAATAATTAAAAAATATATATATATTAAATGACTCAATATTTACCCAGGCTATTGTTTTTGCATTTTCAAAAATGCAAATATACATAATTGGAATAAATAATTAAAAAATATATATATATTAAATGACTCAATATTTACCCAGGCTATTGTTTTTGCATTTTGTAAAAAATAAAAATACTCAAGTAAAACCTTGAATTAAAAATGTGTTTCCCATCTTTGTTTTAGTCAAGCTTTTAAAAAAAAAAAATGAAAAAAAAGTGAGCTTGCCTCAACATTCATTTGGTCTCATGAGTTGAAGAATCATTCAGGTGGAAAAAAAGGAAATGGACTGACTTGAATCATCACATGTTGTGACATATCACTACTTTTATTTCCTCAATTTCAGAGTTGTTAAGTGCAGCAAATCCATGACGACGATTGATATTACTCGTGCCCGAGTTGTGCTACTAGTGTACATCACTTGTGTACCTAATATTGTGGCCCGGGATGACCGTCTTTGGCGAGTGGCGCCTCCGTAGCTAAAGAGAAGTAGCCGCGCTCCAAGGGTGGAGCAGCAGCGCCTTCCTGTTGCTAACAAAGCACTTGAAAGACGCGAGCAGTCATTGTTGCGTCTATTTCGGGCCCTCTTTTTTTTTTTTTTTTTGTGGTGCCAACCCACGAGTTCTGACAGACTTTTTTTTTTGCCTTGACCGCCCGGTTCACGAACGCCCCTTTCTCATTTCCAGTCTTGGTTACCGGCCAGGAGCGAAATCAATTTCAAACACACACGCACATACATGCACACTAGCTGCTTCGATAACACTGATGACGCTAAATACGGTAATAATTTACTTGAATTTCATTTGGATACATCAACTATAAACATGACAAGAACCAGGGAAATGAAATTCATGGCATTTGTTGATAATTCAAAGCAGAGTGAATCTTAATAGCAAAAGTCAGGAATGGGGCAGGAGGGATCATTTTATGCATTATATATACAGTATATATTTTTTTAAATAATCGTCCATATTTTTTTCTGCCCAAAATTGGTATCGGCCTCAAAAAATGTATATATCGGTCGGGCCCGACCCACCACGGTGTCTTAAGTTAATGACCTCATAAAAACTTTCAAACGTCCTTACATTAAAAAACATATGGGGACTAGGACACACATTTCATTTCAATCAGCATAAATTTTCAATGTATATTGAACTATCCCATATAAAATGGCAGTTTTAGTCAACTCAAAATCAGTCACATTCAAAAACATTGGACTGCCTTTGCTTTTAAAAACTATCACTGAGAATATCATCATATCTAACTAATGTGATTACTAAGTTAACACATAAATAATGTTGAAGGGTTCAAATTTCATGAACAAATAATTGTATCATGACCAAATGAAAAGTAACTCATATTAGAGCATACCACAAATGTCTTTGTTATAGCAGAAGATGTTATCTTTCGGAGTCATGCGCATACACAATGAACTACTAAAAAAAAAAAAAAAATCGGATTTTTTTTTTGGGGGGGGGAAGATAAAAAAAAAAGCATAATTCCGCGAATTAACGGAAAAATCACATCCCTGTATAAAAAAAAAAAAAGTCATGCAAGACTTCAAAGTGTGTTATGTTTGGTGTATTCTTTGATTTTATAAAACTATAATTAGTAAAAAGTTTATATAAACGGACTATATGATATAATGTATCTTATACGGTATTTCCCATCCATCCATTTTCTGCATGGCTCGTCTTTCTCCCTTTTGCCCTCATGAACTGGAAGTTGAAAGTTGACACAGAGTTCACGTGAACGTCTGCCGCTGTGGGTCCGACACAAAGCTTTACATTGTGCACTGGGGGGGGGGGGGGAGTGTGTGGGGGGGAGTGTACTGCAAATATATACGGTGTACATATATTCCTAATGCGGATTCCCCAAAGTTGTCAATGTGTGCACCACAAAACCGAAGCCGCTGTCTTCTGTTTTTAAATCTTTGTTGTCGCCTTTGTGTAGGAAGTCGCACAGGATGAAAGTGTGTGTGTGCGTGTGAGAGGGGGGGGGGGGATGTTCCGCAGTAAATTGTGTTACTCCTGTCTCGTGATTTGATGGAAGCAGCTGAGCCTCCAGCTGAGCGTGCGCACATTCGGATTAGTCACAGTGGACAGCTTTTTCGGTGTCTGGGGGCCGTTTAAGTTTCTTTTGATCGTATCCATACATGGAAAACACATTTAAAAAATATAACCAAAATGTTTTATTGTATATTTTGAGCACATCCACCTCAGACTTTTGAGGTTGGTGGTTCGAAACAGGGCATGTATTTTTTTTTTTGTGGTTTCTAGGTAGTGATGGGAAAATGAAGCTTCATGACGCTTCATGAAGCACGTGCATTTTTATTTTATTTTTTTTACTCCTCTAGGTGGTGCTCTTAGTTTAAATATAAAGGCTGATTCATTTCCACTGCATCTTTAAACCAAGAGTGCCATCTAGAGGAGTAAAAAAATATCAACGGCTTCATGAAGCTTCATTTGTCTATCACAGTCTGACAAAAGAACTGTCTTTGATACTGCATATTTTTGTGAAAGAACCGTCTTTAATGTGGTATTTTTTTTGTGTGCGAAATAAAAGTCTTTGTTGAGGTATTTTTTTTGTATAAATGAAATGTTGTGGATGATCTCTGAATGAAAACATTTCATTTGATGCAGCGTTTTTTTGTGGGTTCTATCTATGGAAGAACTGTCTCGGTTGAGGTACTTTTTTGTGTGTAAAATGTCTTTGATGTCTCAATCTTTTGCGTGAAAAAAATTCCGCCACAATTTTGTATGAGATCTATGCTTGAAGAAAAATGACTGTGCGCAAAATGGCTGTATTTAACAAACCGTCTTTGATGCAGCATTTTTATATGAACAAGAACAGCGTCTTCTTCTTCTTCTTTTTTTTTTTGTGGACTCCTGGCTTTCTGTGTGTCAACCTTTTGATTCCACAATCTTGTGGGATTTATACATGGAAGAACTTGGAAGACCTTGGCATTACTTTTTTGTGGGTTCTAGGTATACAAAAAAAACGTCTTTGACAAAAGAACGGTCTTTGATACTGTATATTATGTTGAAAGAACCGTTTTTAATGTGGAATTTTTTGTGTGCGCAATAACGGTCTTTGCTGAGGTATTTTTGTCTGTGTAAAAGAATTGTCTTTGATGTCTCAATTTTGTGTGGGACACAAAATTTCATTTGATATGGCTAATTTTTTTGACAGGTACTATGTGCGGAAGAACCATCTTTGTAGAGATATCTTTTGAGTAAAATAATTGTCTGACACCATTTTGTGTGCGATCTATGCTTGGAGAAAATTTACTTTCAATTCTATGCGCAAAATGCCTGTATTTGACAAACCGTCTTTGATGCAGCATTTTTATATGAACAAGAACAGTTTTTTTTTTGTTTTTTTTTGTGGACTCCTGGCTTTCTGTGTGTCAACCTTTTGATTCCACAATCTTGTGGGATCGATACATGGAAGATCATTTGATGAAAGAACGGTCTTAGAGGTGTCTATTTTACAAGTACAGGTAGTGTCTTTGAGGACAAAATCTTGTACAGTTTTCTTCCTCCTACAACCCCAAACCAGGCATGTTAACTTCACTGCAAAGGAAGATTCTGAATTGTTCTTTGGTGTGAATGTGAGCCAGAATTTTTTTTTGTCTATACACTGCTGTGTGATTGGCTGGCGACCAGTCCCGGGTGTCACCTGGGTGAGGCTCCAGCTGACCCTAATGAGGACAAGCTCTGAATGTTTTTTTTGTTTTTTTTTTGCTAGGCCGAGACAAACGGCAGAACCATTTTGGTAACTTTTGAGCCTTGACAGGACACGGAAGTCTTTTGTGAGGCTGTCAGTCGCACCAGTGGTCTGTCGCCTCCGCTTACATCGGCCTGAGGATTAACGTCAACAGGTGGGCGGAGCCTCCGCGAGGAAAGCAAGCGGCTTGTCCACAAACTCGGGAGCGGAACGTAAAGCTCGCTCGGGCCCGAAGTGAAGACAGTCGTTAAATGTTCGTGTGAGGTCCGAGAGGAGCTTGCAAAAATACTTCCCACGCATTGCGGGTGCTTCGGGACAAAACTTGATGTGGAAAATTTGCAGGAAGGACGGTTGACGTGCGGAACTGTCTTTGATGGGGCCTTTTTTTGGTGGGACTATCCATGAAAGAGCATAGTTATGAATAAGAACTGTCTTTCATAAGGCAATTTTGTAGGATCTTGTGCGAAACAACTGTTTTTGATTAGGCATTTTTTTTCTTTGTCTATACTTGAGATATCAGTCTTTTACTAAAGAGCCATCTTTGATACAGCATTTTGGGTATCAGAACTGTCTTTGACGAAGTAATTTTTGTGGGATCCCCGTGTGAAGTAACCGCTCTGCATTTTTTTTTCGTGGGAGGACGCGTGAAAGACTTTTACAAAAGAACTATCTTTGGTGCAGCATTTTTATGTATGAGAACTGTCTTTGAGTGACACAAAATTTTGTTCTGGCAATTATTTCTTTGCGGTGATAATTTTACAGGCTCTCTGCGTGAAAGGCCCATCTTTGAGGCGTCATTATCTTTGTGAAAAAAATCGTCTTCAATTTTTTTTTTTTAACTTTCACTGTCTTTAATACGGCATTTATTTTGTGAAAGACTGCGCGTCTTAAGGCCTAAAAACACTAATCCGACGTCGGCCAAATGTTAGCGACGCCTACCGCCCGCCTGTGGTGTCGGCCCAGATGTCGGCACGCAGCGTTGAAAAATGACGTAAATACACACGGCACCGACCCCGACTATTACGTACCTTGCGCGAGAAATAATTACCATCGGCAGCGGTAGTAATTGTTCTTAAACGCAACCGAAAACCTCTTTGCGGGGGCGGGATATAAAAACGTAAACAATGTATACCGGTTACTTTTTCTCTCACGATGCCCTCCCACGTGAAATTTTGCACTTTATCGTACAATGCCGTCATTGTCAACCCTCGCTCTTGTGATTGTACGAAGATTGGCAGCAAAGGCGTAAGATGAGGAGAAACCGCATAAAATGGGCAAAATCCTGGATACTCCAGTGAATGGTCCGGCTTTCCATCAGTACTGTTTATCCGTGTTCGTCACTTCCTCTTCTTGCCCCGTGCCCTGATTCGCTAGCTAACAGCCAATCACAGTGATCGAATGCCCCTGACGCCCGATGAAGATTCAACATGTCGAATTTGCTGAAACCCCGCCCCCACCCCCGGACGTATTCCAACTCGATCTGACTTCACGACCGTTATTTATATACACACACACACTCGCACGCACGCACGCACATCCACATACTCACCCACATACAAAAAAAAATAAAAAATAAATTAAATTAAAAAAAGAGAGCAATGATGATGACATGTCAAATCGGTAAAATTACCGAATGAACAATACTGAGCTTATTAGTTATTTATACACTAATCAAACGCTGTCCGACTCCCGGCGTCGTTTTTTGGTGTATCTCGCCCTTTAGATGCACTCGTTTTGTTTTTCTTTCGTGAGAACCGCAGTTGCAGCAGGAATTTTTCAGGAGCTCCGTGTGGAAAAAAAAGTCTTACATTCTGAAAATTATTGGCGAGAGAAGCTGTAAAATGCCATCTGGTTTTTGTTTTGTCATGCTAATGCTAAGGCCGCTAAGGCGCTCTCACAGCTTGATAAGGTTTGTTTACATGGGAATGAGGTGGGGGTGGGTTTGGTGGGGGGGGGTCACGTGACTGCCGGGTTTACTCCTAAACCTCCACTCTTGTTACTGTTTATTAGCTCAGTGCTGTTTCTCATTTTGGCTTCGTAGCAGTCTGAACAATATAAAGTCTTAAGTGTTGTGTTTGCCGCATTGTTTCTCTCTAATTGGCGCTAAAGTCAACTCGTCTGGCCTGTCGCTACTAAACATGATGCTAAAAGTGAAAACAAGGTGGGAGAGCGCATAGTTGGGACGTGTCGTCGTCTCAGTGTCGAATGGACGCTGCTCATATCAGCTTAATGGCAGACATTTCCTCCCAATGTAACTTGGAGAGCCATGCCACCCATTTAAGAGGGGGGGGAGGGGTTGCTTCATTATCGTCAACAGAGACCCCCACCACTGTCACCCCCCCTCCCCCTCCTCAGACTGTGCTCCTTCCCTTGATAATATGTCAGCTCGAATGACAAACACAATTTTTAGGCGCTGGTCCTTAATTTGAGTATTTGGGTTTGATGCGAGAATTTTGGGGCGTCTAGATGGGGAGAAAAGCGTCTTTAACTCTTTGACTGCCAAAAACGTTATATACCGTTTAGTAAAATCCTATGGAGGAGTGCCAAAGACGTTAAAAAACGTTTTTTTTTCAAAACTAACTAAACTAACCATTTTCTATTGTTGATTACTGAAAAACGGAATAAGGTAGAAACAAACTTTTTTTTCTGATGAAAGATGAGAGTCCAATCTTTCATTTAGTAGTATGTGTGTTTCCATAGTCCAAACACATAATTTTCTGTGGACCTTGAAAGATCAGTCAAAAATGCTTAAATCGGCTGGCACCCACGTCATCCCTTTTATGAAAACGTCTGGCAGTCAAAGAGTTAAATGCAGCTTTAATTACGTTAACGAGGCACCTGTGATCTTTGATGCAGTTACTTTGCATAGTGTGACATAATAGTCTTTGATGAATGAATTTTGCATGAATCTCTGCGTTAAACAGCCGTCTTTGATGTTGTCATTTTCTGGCCTCTATGTGAAAGATTTGTCCTCAATGAGGCCATTTTGTGCACTCTGTGTGGATGTAGTCTTTGATGTAGCCATTTTCTGGGGTTAGAATAAAGAATGGTCTTTGATGTGGCAATTTTGTGGGACGGTGTGATATAACCACATTTATTGTAGCAAATTTCCAGGATCTACAATGTATGCAAAGAAACACTTTTGAGGTAGTAATTTTACCGGATTTTTGTCTGTATGAAATACTTGCCTTTGACGCTGTGATTTTAGGGGATCTGTGCGAAAGTTTGATGCACATTTTTCGTCAAAATAACCATCTTTGATGTAGGAATTTTATGGGATCTCAGTGTGTAACAACGGTCCGTGATGGCAATTTTGCGGGATCTGTGAGATGAGAACCGTCTTTGATGCAAAAATTCACGGGTCTTTGCGTGACAGAATAGTCTTTAATGTGGCGATTTTTGTGCGAACTGGATGTGTCCTACTATATTAATAGCCAGAATAACTAAGATGCTTGCGCGTGGCTGAAAATTGCCCACAGGAAGTGACTGGTAGATGGTACGGGCTGGCATGACCCTGATGGAGCTTGTCAGCCTAAACACGGCTGCTGTGTGCAAGCATGATAACCTTGCAACGCCTTTCAATGCTAAAATTAAAACTATAAGACAATAAAAACCTCCCTTTAAAAAAAGAGAACGCAAGCAGAATGTGTGTCTGTGTCTTGTCAGTAGAAGGAGGGAGAGGTCAGGCTGATTAGATAAGGTTTGTATATGCAACGATGCTTTGTTTATTACCTCCCCCAAGGAAGATACAGTGCCAGTCGTAGCTTTGTCATGACCTTTTTGCATAGTTGCCATTTTGAAAGAGTGAAACAGTAAACATCTAAAAGTTGCTTGAAAAACATTCAGATGTGGGATTTCCTTGTTGCCAGGCTAAAAGACGTTAAATAGACGTTGTACAGTACAAAAATGGCAACTAGGGGTCTTTGACTAGCCTCGTCAGCTTACCTGGCTCCATGTATAGCAGCTATGGCTAGCATAGTTGTAGCATAATGTTAACGTTTTGAGTAAACAGCCAACAACACAGCAGCATTATTTCAAGGTTGCGTACCTTGGGGCAGACTGTTGGGATATTTGAGGGATTCGCATGATGTGGATGATCGTTTAGCTTAAGCCCAATATGTATATCGATAACTATATTGAGAGCTGAATTTACTAGTGCCACAGATAGGTATCACGTTTGTAGCACAACATCTTGGATCCAGAGCTAGCAGAAAAGCATTAATATGGAGTAGGCTGTTGATATTTGAGGAATTCAAACGACCAATGCGAGTAGCTAGCCTCGTTAGGTTCGTTGGCTAAGTTTGTCACAGTTAGCATTTTTGGCTACAAGCTAACAACATTATTACGCTATGACTAAAACGAGTACCTTTTACCTTGAGCAGACTGTTGATTTTTCAAGGGTTTACTTGGCTATACGAACGACCAAAAAGCTCTACAGCCACACAACATGAATGTATCCAAAACATTTTTGTCACGTGTTGCTGGACAGAATGAAGAGGGGTAACCATAAAGCTGGCTAGCTCTCAATCATTCAAAAGAGAAAAAAAAGAAAAATATTATTACTATTTTGCATCTTTTTATGTATTTTCTATATTTTTGGCTTTATTTATTCATTTTGCTAACACTTTTTTTTAGGTTAAAGGGTCAATAGGGCTAACTTTAAAGTTTTGAGGGGGGAAAAAAATAGCCATTTTGAATTTTTGTGTTTGAGGATTAGCAAAAGTCAGGAGAAGAAACAATCTCAAATGGTAGGTTTCTAATTATGAAATTATAAAGGTGCCAAGGCTACGTTTTACACTACCCTAAGCCCGTTTGTACTTTGTGCCTCCACCGGAGCAAAAATTGCACATGACGTCAAGGTCCATTTGTTTGTTTTCAAAACAGCAATCGAGTCCCGCGCCCTTGACTCGCCTTAAAGGTGGCGCTGCGTGGGAAATAAAGTCACACCCGGTCATCTGCTTTGCATTGTTCAAGCAACACAAGTTGTAATCGTTTGGGTGTTACGCAAATACCTCCTATAGTCAGGGGAAATAGATGAAGATAAACCTCAAAGACCCTTCTTTGTTCCAGCAGATCCACACAAGCGGGTGCTTGTTGACAATAGCTACACTTGCTAACCGCATTAATCGGTACACCTGCTCAGAATTCGGTCTGTAAAAAGAGAATGTTCAGTTGATGAAAGTGTTTCGCCACATGAGAGTAACGCTTGTAAACCGCTGCAAACCACAACTACAAGAATCAAATTCAAAATATACTGTCTGACATTAAAATTGAAAAGGTTGCAAAAATGGAACAATTCTCTGACAGTTTCAATCAAAACCGCCCTGGGTTAAAAAAAAAAAACTTTAAGGATAAATTTGTGATGGAACTTTGTAAAGCGCTTTGAGCACCAAATGGTGTAGATAACTGCGCTCCATTTAACATTCTTCAAAAACAATATTTCTTATTATTATTGATTTTTTTTGTGTGTAACACTTTTTTGGGCCATCCTGTTATGTTACAGGTTAAAATGATTAATTTTCTTTTTTAATCTAGAAAAAAAAAAAACATTTTAAACATGTAAAAGTAAAATTCTGCTGGCCTTATTTTTTTAATTCTCAAATTTTTATTACGTGCATTAAGAAATAATTTTAAAATATTTTTAATGTTAATTTTACATGAAGTGCCTTCTGCTAGGATGGATTTTGTTATTTTCTTATCATTATATAGTTGTATGTGATTTTTAATAAATCTCTCTGTTATGTTACATCTCAGTGTGCCCATGTTGAAGTGTTTTAAATAAAATCAAGAACATTTGAAAAATTAAGAAAAAGATCAAACGTCTACTGACGTCGACTTTTAAATATATATTTTTAATTTCCTTATTTTAAAAACCACAGCAACTATTTCACACACACAAAACAAAACAACTTACTTAGCCTAACTCAAAGCAAGGATAAGTTTCATTTCCAACTTCCATAGCAATTTCTATTCTATGATGTGATGCGAGTACACGTGCGGGCGTACCCAATAAAGCATTCGCAAGCGTGTGGCGTTTCGCTCAGCGGTTGCACAAAACTTCCGCACAGGAACTGGGCACTCCCCGCCCGACCAGAGCTAGACACTCACTTCCTCAATCTGGATGTTTATCAGAGGTGGGAGTAACGTGCCGTCTCACGTTATGACCTCAACTTTCAAGCAAGTGCCAAGTTATTGTGGCCAAATCGAGTCAAAGTCACACATTAGCCACAATCTGTACCTGCATTGGTTAGCTGCACAAACACACTCACTCACTGTATATATATATATATGTATATTTTTTTTAATGGGCCCAAACAGAGGTGCTAAATCAAGGTCCAGAAAATAAAAACCCTGCCAGTTTGGCTTTAGCCTCAGGCGCTAGTTAGCTAGCTCTCTGGCTAGCTCCCATGGCGCTACTTTACCTGCTAGTGAGCTAGCTAGCTAGCTCCCATGGTGCTCGTTTACCTGCTAGGGAGCTAGCTAGCTAGCTAGCACTAGAGGCTAAAGCCAAACTGTGGCAGGGTTTTGACTTTCTGGACCTGGATTTGCCACCTCTGGTCCCAAACCAGTCATGTGACAAGTCCCCCCCCATCTCCACTGTTTACATCTATGTACATTGGACATTTAAAAGAAACCAGTGTTTTTTTTCTGGTGCAAATAGTTTTATTTAATACTTTCATCCATTGCTGTGCACAAAAACCCTGCTTAAACTTCATCTCCATATAACTATGTTAATTTAAGTGTGCTAAAGTTAGCAACAGATAAACACGGACATGAACTTGCAAAAGTATTCTCACTCCCTTGCAGGCGGTTACACAATGTCAGTAAAATCCGCAGCGGAAGGATTTTAAGGAGGGTGAGTACGGGCTCATTAATCCGCAGAGGCAGGTTCTCCGAACTGGACGTTAGAATTTACAGCTTTAAAAAAAAAAGGGTCGATGAAAGTGTCACACCGAGGACTCATTGTGCAGCATCTTGGCTTTGAAGTTCCTGAGGCTGCACTGCAGGTTGGAGCTGGATTCCGACTGCAGCGCCTCGGAGAACTTGGCGTCGCACGGCCGCCCCGCCAGCGACTTCCTCTTGATGGAGTTCTGGATGGTCTCCGAGGTGAAGTAGTAGACGATGGGGTCGAAGACGCAGTTGGAGACGGCGATGCACAGCGCCACCGGGTAGATGGTGCGCACCACCGACTCGGCGAAGCAGCCCTCGAGCGTCTTGGTGCGCACCAGCGAGTAGAAAACCAGGTTGACGTTGTAGGGGATGAAGCAGAAGCAGAAGGTGCTGAGGTGCACGGCGATCATGCGCAGGATCTTGGTCTTGTTCAGCTTGCCGCCGCCGTCCCGGCTCACCTTGTGGGGGCGGCGCAGAGTCTGCAGCACCATGACGGAGCAGCCCACGTTGAGCAGCAGCGGGATGACGAAGCCCACCGTCTCGATGAAGATCACCACCTTGGATAGGTGCGACTTCCACTGGTTGGACGAGAAGTTCTCAAAGCAGAAGGTGGCGTTGGTGCGGGGCCGCTGCAGCGACGTGGTGTCCAGCAGGAAGCCGGTGGGCAGGCTGCCCGACAGCACCAGCACCCACACGGCGCCGCACACCAGCTTGGCGTTGCGCTTGGTGCGCAGCGTCCGCGAGCGGAAGGGGTGCACGATGGCCAGGAAGCGGTCCACGCTGATGCAGGTGAGGAACAGGATGCTGCCGTACATGTTGGTGTAGAAGAGCGAGACGGACACCTTGCACAGCACGCTGCCGAAGGGCCAGCTGCGGTTGATGAAGTAAAAGACGCGCAAGGGCAGCGTGAAGACGAAGAGCAGGTCGGAGGCCACCAGGTTCATCATGTACGTGGTGGTCTCGTTGCGCAGCTTGAGCGAGCAGGCGAAGATGTAGATGGCCACCACGTTGGTGATGAGGCCCACCACGAAGACCACGCTGAACACCGTGCTGTACAGCGGGTACTTGAAGCCGTCGTTCTTGCTGCAGCTCCAGTTGACCGCCGAGACGTTGCCGGATCCCAGCGGCGGGACGGTGTTGAACATCTTGGGAGACACAAGGCTTGTTTTCACGTCTTTTAGCAACCGTCCGCAAAGTCTTTTATTCCAGACAAAGACGTATCGGTTACATGTCTAATGCTCGGTTCGGAGGATATCCTGCTTGAAAGATGCCAAATTGACCAGTTTCCAAGGTAGTCCCGGAGGCAGGGTGGCAGCTGCGTGTAAGGGGAGTCCGAGACTGGACTCTCTAAGAAGTCTTTTATTCCAGACACTGACACAGCAGTCTCTACTGGGCGGGAGGTGGCTGGGGATTCCGCAAAGCCAAGTTGATACCAGTCATTGGCCAAACGTCTCCTGATGCTTGATCCCGAGGTGCCAAATTTTCCAACCTCCGATGAGAGGTGGCAGCTCCCGGGGTGTTAAGTTTAACACCAGAGTCTCACTTCTCCCAAGGCAACTGTTCTGTTAGTATTTGATTCCAGACGCTAGTGTACAGTTATGTCTTTCGCGCCAATTTTGTGCGAGGTTTGAAAGGGGTTTAAGTAGTAGTACATCAAAGGAGGTGGCCCCGAAGATATCCTGTGTGAAGGGTGGCAAATTTGCCAGCTTCTGTAGTGGGACGGGAACCAAAACAATTGTTACCGTTTGCCGAGTATTTCATAGCAAACACCAGCATGGATGTCGCTACTGTTTAAAATGCAACGGCAGGGGTTGGTGTGGGGTCCCGAGGATTTCCTGAGTTAAAAAAATGCCAGCCTTCGAGTATGTCCCAAAGTATTATGTAGCATGCATTGTCCTGTTGTCTTCACCGCAACATCTTAGATGCACCAGTTTAGAGTAAAAGGGGTTAAAAGAAGGAGCAAGAGGGTGAGAGGTCAAGCGTAAGGACACTTGGTCCTGAGGATTCAAACCTCTCCACTGGTCCCCATGCTTAAGATCCTCGCGGATGTCCAGGCGTTAGTTCTTGGCGAAGAGAGCCGTGGGGGGGGAAAGCCGGTGTCCCTCTTCCTCCCCCCCAACCGTGCGCCTCTAGACTGAATAGTCGCACAAAGGGAAGGATGGCAGATCCACAAGCAGATGGGAATAGAGAGTAACAAAGTCCTGGCGTATGTCTTGTATCCTCGTCCTCTTTTTCCCTCCAAAATAGTCTGAGCAAGCCTAGCAGTCTGCACTCGTTTCTTCTTTTTTATTCTTGCGGTTTTCAAGTAATCAGTGAGGAGCTGCTGCTGCTGCTGCCCACTTCGCCTTTGTGCCGCGCTCTCTCGCTCTCTCTCTCTCTCGCTTGCCCACTCACTCATACACACTTTTGTGCTTTGACTGGGCTGGGACTCGGTCCATATCTCCGCCTCCCGGTCCCTCCCCCCTTCTCCCTTTGTCTGCTTCCACAGGACTAAGACTAACAAATGCTGCTTACTCTTCTTTTTTTAATTTCATTTAAGTGATGTCACGTTTGTTAATTCTTCTTTTTTAAACCACACGCTATTAAAAAAATGAATACTCAAAATTTGTAGATTTGCTTTTTGTTGATACACAAATACATTTTTGTTGACACTTTTTGTGTACGAATTTTAAATGTAGATGTAGGCGCTAAAAAAATATAATTACCAAACTTTTCAACGATTAATACAAGCAATTTCAACCCTTTTTTTGTTGGGGGGGGGGCAATTATATTTTCCCCATTCCCGCTAATTACTGTACTACAATTTTGGTACATAAGGAGTAAGATTAGTTTGAGAGCTCAATTATGCAAGCGGTGTTTCAAGTGCTTTGAAAGAATATTATGTTAATAAAATTGGGGTTTGTGTTGTGTTCATAAGTTTACACAACTTATTAGCACATTGGTTTATTAAGATTACTAAAAGAGTGTACGGCTGTGCTCATTTTCCCTACTTTGTTTTGAAATATCTATTCTGGTTTTTCTATTTATGAAATTATTTCTCCTTTAAAAGTTGTATTTTGCCTTAAATGGTGTGTTGTACCTGTGAAGCACATCGAATTACATTGTAAATGAAATGTGCTAAAGCTGCCTTGCTTACAACTACAACTCTGCATAGTGACTACATTTTGCCATTAATATAATTAATTCCTGTATTATTCACAAAATATTTGGGAAAAATCTGGCAGGTTTTTTTTATAAAAAAAATTGTAATAGAGCTAAAACAAAAAACTATTTTATATATTTTTTGTCGTTTCTATAAAATATGTTTTGTTTACAAAAAAAAAAAGCTAAAGACCACCCAGAAGTGATTCTTTCTATTTGCATTATTTCCAAGGGGATACAATTTGTTGAAAATCTAAACAAATCTTCGCAAATGTATTTGTTTTTACTCTGATAAAGTGGTATGCATTTGTTAGGTACTGTTCAGTTATGTTTAACCTTTAAGTTTATATAACAAAATCTTAGAATGTAATCTTTGTTTGCTTGAGAATATTTATCTCGGTACAATAAGTATTTGCACCACATTTTAATTGAATCATTATTTAAGGTCGATTTTATTCTATTGTATTTAAACAGTGGTAATCTTCATTTTGTATACTGTTACAGAGAGTTACTGTACAATAAAATGAAACATACTTTTTTGTTACTCTTGTGTGAAATGTTCAAATCCAAGATCTTTGAATTGAAATTCAAAATAGACGCTTTGTGCATTAGGTTGCAGAGAAAATAAACACCAGAGTGAACCTTCCAGAAAACATGCTCATATGCAACCTTCACTATTGTCTTTTGCCTGAAAACAATCCCGACATGCAAAAAAAAAAAAAAAAGAAGAAGAAAAAGAAAACATGCTCCAAATCCCAAGACGCTGAAGCTCTCACAATGCCAGGAAGCATATCGCGCCCCCCCCCCCCACACCCCCACCCCAAGGCCAAGACTGAGGCCTTGAATAGTGAGCGATGTCAGGTGACATCATGCTTCAACGTTGGAATTCCTGCGAATAACACGCAGGGATTGAACAGTTCCCACATTTAGCAAGTTAGCGTGTAGCTCCATGTTTGGCTTGCTTTATAAAACAAATACCCTCCCCACCCCACATACACCTGCGCAAACAACCAACGGCTGCATGCAACACACTAACAGCGTTCAACTGTAACAATGGAAACATTTCTTGTGTGGTTTTTGAAAGGTGGCCTACATAAAAACGATAACCAAATTAACACCACCTTTGTGAAGCAGATGGAGGAACATCTGCTCTTTACTTTCACTGCAGAATTGATCACAGAACAGAACAATGTGGAGGCGCCCACTTTTTTAAAACACACCAGTGGAATTGATTTTTTTGGGTAACTCTTTGAGGCCTAATTTTTCCAAACGGCATAACTTTGGCTGACTCAAAGCTTCAAAAGCAGACTGATACCGTCTTATATTAATATGAGTTTATTAGTTCATGTGGCATTTTGACGAATAACATTTTTTTTTCTCATCTCCCTGTCAAAGCCTCCCCTTTTTGTGATGCGTTAACACATTGGGTGCGCGTCAAATAAACGCAAGTGTGAAAACCTCAGCACACTGTATGCATGCCAAGGTTATTTTAGTTAACAAAAACTAACGATAAAACTAAAATTCCAAAAACTATTTCGTTAACGAAATAAAATAAAAAAGGAAAATGTTTTTAACTCTTTGACTGCCAGACGTTTTCAGAAAAGGGATGCCGTGGGTGCCAGCCGATTTTAAGCATTTTGATTGATCTTTCAAGGTCCATAGAAAATTATCTGTTTGGACTATGGAAACACACATACTACCAAAAAAAGATTGGACTCTCATCTTTCATCAGAAAAAAAAAGTTTGTTTCTACCTTATTCCGTTTTTCAGTAATCCACAATAGAAAATGGTTGGTTTCACCTCTGTTTTGAAACAAACGTCTTCTAACGTCTTTGGCACTCCTCCATAGGATTTTACTAAACGTTATTTAACGTTTTTGGCAGTCAAAGAGTTAAAAAAAACAAAAATGAACTGAAACTATATTTTATGTTTACAAAACTAACTAAAACTATAGCGAAAATGTCCTTTGTTTTAGTCTTTGGTAATTAATGCATACATGACACTCCTATTTGTCCATAGGTGTGAGGACAAGCGGTTAAGAAAATGGATGGATGGACTTTAAAGACATTTGAAAGTGTGTCACACAGAAGTGATGTCATCTTGCAGCAGCCAATAGAAAAGCACCTTCAGACGACGTCGCTCCTAGGCGACAAATTTGCCTGCTTGACTTTTGGCACCAATGGCCTGCTTTTTCATTTAACTCAGCCGAAATGCTACGCTAGGTAAGAAATGTTCATTTTCCCATGGTGTTTATTATATATTGCGCACAAGTAATGCACATTTAAAAAATTTAAATATAAAATAAAAAACTATTACTGAAACTAACTAAAACTACGCATTTCTAAATAACGAAAACAAATTAAAACTAACTAAATTTAAAACAGGGATGTGATTTGACCAAAGTGAAATTATCTGAAAATTTAGCCGGGGGTCTGGGGGCCGCTGGCACCCAGCTAGGTCCAGGGCAGTGCCCAGTGGGGGGTGGGGGTGGGGGGAAGGGAAGCATGAACAAATAATAATATCATGACCAAATGAAAAGTAACTCATATTAGAGCATACCACAAATGTCTTTGTTATAGCAGAAGATGTTATCTGTCGGAGTCATGTGCATACACAATGAACTACAAAAAAATAAAAAATAAATAAAAAATCGATTTGGGGGGGGGGGGGGGGGTAAAAAAAGCGGAATTCCGCGAATTAGCGGAAAAATCACATCCCTGTTAAAAAACTAAAATGAAAATTCCAAAACTATAATAACCCTGGCACAGCACGCTCAACCTAGTAAAAACATTTAAAGCCGCAATTGTTCAAATTTATTAATGACGGCAAGGAAGGACACATTTGGTATGTCATTTGTTTTGTTTTGTTTTTTTAAATACAGATTACATGATATAACATAGTGCAACTTGTATAAAAGTCGGAGTATTCAGTAACATTTGAAGTCCTACCACGTGATTGCTTTTGTTTTTTTTGCCGGCATCCAAAACAATGCATGCAACGTACATATAACAACACAGAGCTGACAAACCATGAAGCGAAGGGAACCACTATGACAATCAGTTGCACGTGTGTGGCGTGACATCACGCCGTTAGTAGCCCCTTTCACACAGTACTTTTTCCCCGTTGTTGACGAGGAATGCGGGGACTGCAGGAAAAGCTATTACTGCCCTGATTACTATTGTTAAGCGCAGTTGATCCCTGGAGTGAGCGCCATGGATATGATGCTCATGAAAAATCTTCGACAGGTTACCAAATTTGCAGGACGTCAACAGCTCCTTTCACAAGGCTCATAAAAGCCGGCCTTTTCACATACAGCGGTGGCCTTGCGATCCAGGCGTACTTCAGACCATACATTGGTTTCATTGTAGCAGAAGGACAATTTCCGTTGGTGGCGCTGAAGCACCTTTAAAGGGGGTACTCAATGACAAATCAACTTTTTTTCTTTTTTGCTGACTGTTTAACTGTATAAATAGATGTCTACGTATCCTGGTCATTATTTTTTGACATTTTTGCGCTTTTCTGTTGAAAGCTTGAATTCATCGCCATCTTCAGTTTAAACACTGGGATGAACACAATTTGGCTGTTTGTCCTCTTTAAAGGTGGAAAGATGACATCTTTGGAAGGAGGGGGGGAAAAAAAGTACTTTTTATTTCGTCTGAGGTAGAAACAAAAGAAAGATGTGTGTAAAGGAATGGTAGAAATGCCAGGATAGTGGGTATATGTAGAGTGATACTTTTTGACAAGTGTTTTTAATATAACATAACATCCTGTGTATAACCAGTATCTTGTTTTTTTTCTCCCTAATGGGTTCTTTATAAAGGCTAAAGCCAAATAAATTTTGAGCAAGTTATTGGAACGTGTGCGTGAAAGAGGCTACTAATAACGGTAACTTGTCTTATTCTGCCGATTGCAGTAAAATGTAACAGTAACATGCAAAAAGATGGCAAAGGTAGACGAGACACTTCCCTAAATTGGAACATTCGGACATACAAAAAATAAATAAATTAAACTGCATGTTTTTTTGTCCGGATTTTGAGTTGCGCAACTTGCGCACCTTGAGTGTAGTAACACATTTTGGGCACAAGTCAGTTCAACTGGAATAAAGACAAAAAAAGAAGAGGATCCCACTTCAGCTTAACGTAATGTAATAAATATAGCAAATTAAATTTTGCCATTTTACTATTCGTTGTTCCCACAGAACAGAAAGAATACTTGTAAATATTGTATGCGGTGTTGCTGTTTGTGCTAAAAGTAACGGAACATAGATGCTAATTTACGGGAGCTCGTCTATGATTTTCATAATGCATGAAAGCATTAAGCTATCTAATTTTTGTTTGATGTAATGGGCTCTTTGCACAAATCCACTAATTTCTGAACTCAGTACCACTCCTCCATTTCCTGCTTTTCATGATTGGACAAACAGATTAATCCAGGTGTGCCTGACCTCAGTAACCACGACGTCAATGGCCAATTTGTCCAATCATAAAAGACAGGAAATGAAGCAGTGGTATTGAGTTCAGGAAGTAATGGATTTGTGCTAAGAGCCCATTAGATGCTTCTATTTTAGTGTTTACTTACACAATATTGAATTTTCTTGTGTTTTATGTGTCAGTTGCAACAGTTTATATTAATTACCATAACAGTAACGCAAATTCCTGTCAGCCACATAGTGACAATAAAAAAAAGAAAGAAAACGAAAACTAACGCATGATCATTTAAGATACAAACTGCCTTCTGGAACATAACTTGTTTGTAACATGGTGCTGTGTCTGTACTGACTAGCGATGGATGGTAAAGTAAACCAAGGAAAAAAAAAAAGTTTGTGGAGGGAGAGCGCACATTTCTGTGACGGGTTTCGCAGGTTGGTTGGTGAGATGTGCGAGACAAAACGACTCCAAAAGCCAGCATTCCTTGCAGTAAAGCATCTGGAGAAAAATACCAGACCCGAGTCACCCGACCTGTCCTGTGGTTCAGTAGCCCTTCATTGGGATGCAAGTAGCAGTGGATGGAGCTTGTGCTCTTCACTGATTTTGCGGTACAAGCATGATCAGGTTTACCTTTTCATTACGATGTCACAAGTACTCCCGGGTGGAAATCCAGACATAGTTAAAGAGACAGTGCCCAGAAATGTTTGCCATACTGCCGTAATACAATGCACCTGCACGATGGTGCCTCAGAGAGATCACACTTCATCAGCCTATCGCCAAATACTACGTTCGCTAACTTTTGTCTCCTTTGGGTATCTGTAGCAGAAAGATGGCGGCAAAACATGCCAGCCTTCTGTAAGGTGAGCAGCGACCAGCAAAATACAATTAGCACTTACTAGACCCACAATTATATATTTTTTAAAAAGTACGTTTGAGTGATAAGAACTTTTTTTTTTTTTTGCATATTATGGAAATGTAATATGTTAACATATAATGTGACGATGAAACATTTCTGCACACTGCCCCTTTAACACGACCATTGACGGAGTGGCTAATTATCTGACTTTTCCGTTCCATTTTTGACACTGAAATTGATATCTTGCTGTAGTGCTAACGTTAACAAATTCGTACCACAGTCTACTAAACAGGTGGAAACTTTGGTCTTTGTGGTCTTCATCTTGAAAGAAATGATAGGGCTTCGTTTACCTTGGTCTGGGCTGGACTGCCGAACATGGAAAGTTGATGATGTCATTACGAGTAGGGGGTGGGGCAGGTTTTGGGGGGGTCAGTTTCTGAAGGCCCCGTGGCGACTGGCTTTGCCGATAAAGTTTTTCAGCAGGTTGTGGTCCATGTCGGCGAAGGCCTGGGTCTGTGTGACCGATGTCAGGTGGTTGACGCAGAACTTGAAACAGAACTCCTCCAGGTCCTGGAAAGATCAAGATGGCCCAGTCTGGTCAGGCTGGTCGCTCTGCGGAATTTTTGGAGAATCGCAGGCGTCTTAAATGTGCCTCGAGGAGCTGAGGTGGAGGACTGAGGGGGGGCTACATGCGGGAGCGAAACTCGAGGATACACAAGGGCAGACGCCCACCGCCACCCCACCCCCCCAAAAAATCCAACATTAATGGGATCTAAGGTAACATTTGCACAACATCATTAAAAATTGGAGCGATTTTGTCACTTTAAATGGTGGCAGCTGTGTGCTTACTGTCATTTAACTTGAGGGTGACGGGTTTATTCTAGGCGCAGCTACCGGCACATCCCAATTACACGGGGCGTGTGCACACATTCAGTTTTTTTATGACCTCGCTTCTTAAAAAAACGTTGGGGGGGAAATTTTCAACCGGTACATCCCAATTACACGGGGCGTGTGCACACATTCAGTTTTTTATGACGTCGCTTCTTAAAAAACGTTGGGGGGAAATTTTTAACTAGTCTGAACAGTTTATAGGTTAAATAAATGGTGGGGAACATTATGCAGGGATGTGATTTGACCAAAGTGAAATTATCTGAAAATTTAGCCGGGGGTCTGGGGGCCGCTGGCACCCAGCTAGGTCCAAGGGGGGCGAAGCCCCCCGGAGCTCATGGGTTTTCCGTGTTTTTAAGTACTTTCAATGCACTCACATGACAAAGAAATAGACAAAACAACAGCATCAATTTTCAATGTATATTGAACTATCCCATATAAAATGGCAGTTTTAGTCAACTCAAAATCAGTCACATTCAAAAACATTGGACTGCCTTTGCTTTTAAAAACTACCACTGAGAATATCATCATTTCTAACTAATGTGATTACTAAGTTAACACATAAATAATGTTGAAGAGTTCAAATTTCATGAACAAATAATTATATCATGACCAAATGAAAAGTAACTCATATTAGAGCATACCACAAATGTCTTTGTTATAGCAGAAGATGTTATCTGTCGGAGTCATGTGCATACACAATGAACTACTACTACTACTACTACTACTACTACTTAAAAAAAAAATCGGATTTTTTTTTTGGGGGGGGGGGGTAAAAAAGCGGAATTCCGCGAATTAGCGGAAAAATCACATCCCTGATTATGCCATGATTCATCTTAATCTGTTTTTCTATATAATACAAACCTGTCATTTAAACAGGGTTGTGTAGATTTTTCAGCGCCACTGTACATTTGTATATAATGATACAAATCCCTATACAAATATGAAAAAGAAACACTTGACTGCACTTCTTCTTTTTTTTTTTTTTTAAATCACAATTGGAAAATTTCCTCCCAAAAAAAAAAAAAGTGTGTGGAGGACACAAGACAAGCCTGAGATCTCCCAGGAACTTACCCGGGCCTCGTACTTGACGGCGGCCGAGAGCAGAGTGATGGCGTTCTCTTCCGAGATGCCCCTCTTGATGGTCTCCTGGCACAGCCTCTTGAGCCTGCTCTCCTGGTAGAAGGTGGCCAGGTCCAGCAGTCCTGAGAAACCCGAGGAGGCGTAGAAGAACGAGCATGTTTGATGCAGTTGTGTTGCAAAGTGTGTGCGTGCGTGCCTAGTCCTTACCCACAGCATCCTCTGGTGGCAGGTTTATGGAATCGGTGTAGAGGTACTCCAGGAAGGCTCGGTACACCAGGAAGGGGAACTGATGAATTTCGATGGTGTCCTCGTCTGTTTCGTTCAGCAGCCCGCGAAAATGTTCACACCTGGGCAGAAATAATGCAAACATAATCATTTGCATAATGTATTTGTGAAGCCTAAATGGAAAGGGAAAAGGTGAAGAAAGATGTGTAAATGGAGAATACTGTGTAATGCCTGCGTAAAAAAGGGCAAAATAGTATATAACATTTAAGTATAAATAGGGACAACATCATATGTAATGCTTGCATTACAAAAGTGGAAAATACTATGTAATGCCTGCTTAAAATAGGGAAAAAATAGTACTGTCTAATACTTAAAAGAAGAGGGGAGATACCATGTCCATGTGATGACATCAAAGGAAAAAAAATAGTGCAGTAATCCCTACACAAAAAAAGGGGAAACACTATGTAAATGGGGAAAAAACACAACATAAGACGTGCATAGAGGAAAAAAAACAACACATGAAATATATGTGTGATTAAAAAATATACAGTTTAACGTCTGCATAAAAAGGAGAACATTTTGAGAAGTATAAGTAATATTACATAATGCTTGCGTAAACATGGAAATAATATCATGTTAATAATTGTATAAAAAAGGGAAATCAATATGATGCAACGCCTTCTTGAAGAAAAGAAATGCTTGCATAAGAATGTAACAAATATTATAACGCCTGGTAAAAAGAGATAAACTACAACTACAACAAAAGTAATACTTTTATGCATAGACACATCTCTTTCAATGGATCTCAATGTGTACATAATGTTGAGTGACTTTTTTTTTTTTTTTTTTTAACAGGCTTATCTGTTCAGCATACATAACTGAACAAACAAAGACTTCCCTTAGTTAAAGAGCAGCTCAATGGACACGAGATCTTTGCACCACAGGTGTTTTTGAAGTGCTGCATATCCGTGTACTGAGGTGAACGCCGCTGCTGACGCAGCAGCAGACTGTCTGGCTCCTTCCGATGAAAAAGAAGAATGCACATGTGCCGTGTCCGGAGAGGCTTGTTATAAAAAGACCCAACGCGGAAACAATACGTCTGCCATGGCTTCCCCCTTTGACACCGGCAGGAAACGTTGCGGCGGACACAAGGCGTTCCTTCACCACCGCACGCTGGGAAAACTTCTACACTCTCTATACGATGACGGACGGCCGTGTTGCTCAATCAACTTGTTTGTTTTGGCCGTCACGGCGCTCAGAGTTCCATTAGAGCAAATGATCACATCTCAAATGATTATCATGACCAGAACTAAACATCAGTTACAGTTACAAAAAAGAAGAATATAGACAATACAGTCACTGCTTTTATTTTTAACTCATTCACTCCCAGCCATCACTGAAGCAACCCCATTTGCTCCCGTCTGTTTTTCTGGATTTTGACTGATTTTGCAAGGTCCACAGAATATTCTGTTCTATTGCTATAAAAACATGGAATCTACCAAAAGAAAGATTAGAGTCTCTTCTTTCATCGGGGAAAAAAGTTTATTTGTATCTGTTTATATAGTTAAGTTTCATCATTATTCACAAACCTGTTGAAAACACTGGCAAAAAGAGCTTGTTGCAACATGGCCCTGGCTGATCTCCTATACTCTGCTGACACCTGCTTGCCGTGACCATTGCTTTAAGCGACCTCTTCGTGTCAGAAGCTGTATCAAACCCTTCAGTATGCGCTAGCATTAACAAACATTAAAAAACATTTTTGGGGAGTGAAGGACAAAGTATTAAAACACGTATTTAAACGTTTTTGGGTTTGAATGCGTTAAAAGACAATAAGGCTTGCGTTTGGACAGCTTTACTGCCATGAAATGACTGCATAAACAGGTTTAAAAATACTAGGTAATGCATGCAAAAAAAATTATAATAAATAATGCCCCTGTCTACAGGGATGTGATTTGACCAAAGTGAAATTATCTGAAAATTTAGCCGGGGGTCTGGGGGCCGCTGGCACCCAGCTAGGTCCAACTCAAAATCAGTCACATTCAAAAACATTGGACTGCCTTTGCTTTTAAAAACTATCACTGAGAATATCATCATATCTAACTAATGGGATTACTAAGTTAACACATAAATAACGTTGAAGAGTTCAAATTTCATGAACAAATAATTGTATCATGACCAAATGAAAAGTAACTCATATTAGAGCATACCACAAATGTCTTTGTTATAGCAGAAGATGTTATCTGTCGGAGTCATGTGCATACACAATGAACTACTAAAAAAAAATAAATAAATAAATAAAAAAATCGGAATTTTTTTTTTGGGGGGAGATAAAAAAAGTGGAATTCCGCGAATTAGCGGAAAAATCACATCCCTGTGTCTAATGTTGGACCTGAGAGAAAAAAGTAAAGATGTCCGAAATGTCTTGATACTTCACACTGAGTGGTACTGAGTGAACACGACTTTATTCAAATAAAACATAACCGTACCTTATTTTTAGCAGCGCTTTGTGCACATGAATGCATTTTCCATCCACTAGGAACTTCAGATCGGAAATCTCAGGGCTGTCAAACTCTTTTTTTAGCGACTGTGCCACGGTCAAGTAGTCATCACCATCTGCATGCAGCACATGAAAAAAAAAATAAATCACGTAAACAATGTAACAAATAACGGCATTATGAGTGTGACATGTTTGCTGTTCTGAACTTCTAACTTGAGTAACAAGGTATGGGCAGGAAACAGACTTTCCTGTTTCCATTTCTTCGAATACTTCCACTGTCAAAGAAAAGAGCCCCCTTGCATGGCAGCACCGTGGCACAAAGTCACAGTGCTGTCATAAAAACTAAAGACTCACTTCTGTGATGTTTTTTCCCCCACTGCTTTTCCTTTGTATGTACTGGTAATTCAATTAATTTTTTTTTTTTTAATTTTTTTTAATACTCAGGGATGTGATTTGACCAAAGTGAAATTATCTGAAAATTTAGCCGGGGGTCTGGGGGCCGCTGGCACCCAGCTAGGTCCGTGTTTTTAAGTACTTTCAATGCACTCACATGACAAAGAAATAGACAAAACAACAGCATAAATTTTCAATGTATATTGAACTATCCCATATAAAATGGCAGTTTTAGTCAACTCAAAATCAGTCACATTCAAAAACATTGGACTGCCTTTGCTTTTAAAAACTATCACTGAGAATATCATATCTAACTAATGTGATTACTAAGTTAACACATAAATAATGTTGAAGAGTTCAAATTTCATGAACAAATAATTGTATCATGACCAAATGAAAAGTAACTCATATTAGAGCATACCACAAATGTCTTTGTTATAGCAGAAGATGTTATCTGTCGGAGTCATGTGCATACACAATGAACTACTAAAAAAAAAAAAAAAAAAAAAAAAAAAAAAAAACGGAATTTTTTTTGGGGGGGGGAGATAAAAAAAAAGCGGAATTCCGCGAATTAGCGGAAAAATCACATCCCTGAATACTAAATAGAATGGAAGTCCCCCTACAGTAGAGACGAGGGTGCCCATTTCCATAAGGTCAAAAAGGAGGAAAATAATAAAAATAATAAAAAATGAATACATCAGACTCGCGGTATTATTTCATCAGCAATAAAGTTTTGCATAATTTAGAGATCATGTTTGTGTAACTAAATGGTAAAAAAGATCAATAAAAGTCCAACTTCTTTTTGGCAATTTATTTAGTTTACAGTACTGTTTTTAAACCACTAAGCAGTGACATGCTTCTGTATAAGTGCGTGCCACAAAACATAATTTATTTTGATACACCTGCTGCTTGCCTCTTGCTTTTATGCTTTCACGTCCACACCGGCAAAGCGTGCAGAAACCGTGAAACGAGTCTCGACTCAAATTGTGTTCTTTCGTCCATTCAATATTGAAAGATGCCCGACGTTTTGGCATTTTTGCTAGCGCTGCCGTTTTTTTCTTTTTTCCTTGCTAGCTAGCGCTGCTGTCAAAGAAGATGACGAGGAAATGACGTTGTCAGATAGCAACGCGTGGAGCTTTGTTTACATTTATTGAACCAATGATATACGAGATTTTTAACTGAAGCCACTCTTGGCCAATCACAGACCAGTTGGGACAAAACGTAGGGTGGGGCTGATGTTGGGTTACAGAAACTCAACCGCGGCTCATTTTCTTTGAAAAGGCGGACAAACCGCGCAGGACGCAGGACACATCACTGACAATTCGGACTGTGCGGCCAAAATCCGGACGCTTGGCCACCCTAGTAGAGACGGGTACGCTAACGTCAATGAATAACAACACTGCAATAAACTGGGTGATCTGGCGTTACCATGGCAAAACCACAGTTGCTATTCATTAGTTGCCAACATGATGCCGTTCTTCTTTTGAATATTTATTTCCTGGTCAAATGTTATCTCAATTATGTGTCGTCATGAGAATTGCAAACTATCATGAAAATGTAGAATAATACTGAAACTCTTCATTATAAAAGGCCAAAATGTTTGAAGCATGCCAGTACAATACGTTTCTTAGAACATGTAGCGTCTCATATAGATAAAACATACCCATATGGCGCCTTTGAGCCCACAGGCTTACCTACGGTGAGAAGGTGCCACGTGACGGCGGGCGTAGCGAAGCAGGCAAAGACGTCGTCGGTGCAGCTGAAATGCGTGACGTGCGGGTTGGTCACCACCTGGCCGCGGCACTGGCCCCACATCAGGACCTGCCCGCTCTGCGTCTTGGCGGCGGACGTGTGGCTGGTGTGGCACGCCGCCACCTCCACGATCCTGCGAGGAACACGAGAATACAGTGGTGCCTTGAGATACGCGTTGAATTCACTCTGTGACCACTCTCGTAAAACAAAGCGCATGTATCTCTTAGAATGAATGGAAATGGGATTTTTCAGCCTCCCCCCAAAAAACAAACCAGCCGGATTGGATATACTGTTGACTTGAGACGTTTCAACTCTTTAGTCTGGCACCAATAGTTGTTCTCCGCAGAGGACAAAGAATGCATGGCTGTGAGTACTATTATATTATGTCTACATGTAAAGATAGTGGACTCAAACACTCATCTGCAGTATGTGTTAGTTTTAAATACATTCTCCGTTCAACCTTCAAACCATGAGGTAGATGTCCTAACTATTTCATATTAAATATTTGCTGCCCAAATGCACAACGTTTCTTTTCATTTAGCTACTTCTTATACATCTTGTTAAAATTTGAGAGCATTGGAAAGATGTTTTTAAAGTATGAAATGACACCCTGAGTGTAGGTAGATCCAGATAGTCAAAATAGGCACAGTTTTCCATTAACTCATTCACTGCCAACCATTATCACTGAAGCATCCCCCTTTGCTCCCGGTAGTTTTACTGGATTTTGACTGATTTTACAAGGCCCACAGAATATTGTGTTCTATTGCTATAAAAACGTGGAACCTACAAAAAGATAGATTAGAGTCTCTTCTTTCATCAGGAAAAAAAGTATATTTCTATCTGTTTGCATCTTGCAGCAATTAGCATTAGAATATAGCTAAGTTTCATCATTATTCACAAATCTGTTAAAAACTGTGGGGGAAAGAGCTTTTTGTTCCATGGCCATGGTTGATCTCTTATACTCTGCTGCCACCTGATGGCCGTTTTTGTAATAACTAGCATTGCTTCAAGCATTCTTTTACATTCTGAGGCTGCATCAAGACTTTCTGTATGTTCTAGCATTTGAAAAAAAAACGCATAGATACGTCTTTGGGAGCATGGTAATATTTAAAATAGAACGTATCTATACGTTTTTGGGAGCAAATTAGTTAAGGAAGATAGAGACAAGGTGTGATAATTGTGAATCAGTAGCCCAACGGTATATAAATATATAAAAAGAAAATCACACCATGTGACAGACACATTAAAAAATTCTAATAAATGTGTCGCATAATAGGTTATTCTGATTGTAGCTCATCTTCAATAATGGAACCACAGCGAGTACCTCAGACTGAGTGCCTCAATAAAGGAGGCTTTACAAACTTCCAGTTCTTTGACAGAACAATGTCACAAGTCCTTTAAATAACGCACATGGAAGCCCTTTTGAAATGGAAAAAAAAAATTGCATAATGTCTCCTTTATTCCAAATTTGCATAACTCATATCCTGGAATTACTGCATATGACTTCCAGGGGTTTGCTCTATTTTGTTCTTCAATTCAACAAGTAAATGACCAAGTCAGATGGAGAAAATACACATTTCAAGCATTCTACTAAAAATTCAAGCACTTAAGTTACTTTGGTGCGCGGGTGTTTACGCACCTCTCCTTGTCGATGCTGATCAACGTGGCGAGAGAGTAATTGTTCTTATTGCCTGTGCCCAGTTGCCCGTACGAGTTGGCTCCCCAGCTGTAAACAAAGCCATCGTCCGTGAGCGCCAGCGTGTGTGCGTAGCCGCAAGCCACCTGGAAGGCGGGAGAAAAAGGGCCTTGGGTGCGCTTACTGATGTCATTAAAAGGCAAATGCCTCACGCCTACCTGGACAACCTTGACTCCCTGAAGTGCTGCGACCCTGCACGGCGTCTGCTGGTTGCCCGTATTGCCCAAACCTAGCTGGCCGTTGCAGTTGTAGCCCCAGCCGTAGATCTGCAACGTGGAAACAAACAAATCTTTACAGTAATGCCAAACATTTGCGCTCCATGATGGTCAAGTTTCAGCTATTTGTGTATTTTTTGCATTCTTTCTGTAACATCTTTTCACACTGCACTTGGTTTACTTTGTGTTTGCCGTGGGCCAGCGTACAAGGACGACAGTGCCTCGGTGCAAGATTGCCCATATTTGGAGGTGCTTGCGTAGCAGCCAACTAGGAACTAACAAGGTGACTTTTCCCACTAATAGAGCCTGGTGTCACGTGATTATTTCTCTGAACGCCCCCCCCCAGCGGCAGGAAAGTATTGGCGCAGCGTTAATGTGCTACAATGGCATAGAGGGCTAATACTAGCGTTTATCCGTCAAATTTCCGCCCACGAGCATTGACAGTCATTTTGATGAAAAGGACATGATATGCATGCGCGAGGTGGACATGTTGGATTGCAGATGGCGACACTGCTATGTGAAATTACCTTTGCTCTTACACTGGTGAGTGTTTTGAAATCTGATCAGACAAAGGCTTTACAGGCTTGCACAATCCGGATTTTATTTCCCCTTTATGTGTGGTCAAAACGCCATTTAAGTTGGCAGTTTGACGCAAGTGTTGCAGTGTTTTTTTGTACGCTAGCAACTTAGCAGCTGCTAAATCGGCCGCGGCCGCCGTCATTTATACTATAAAAAGTCTTCTTTATGGTGTTATTAAATTCAACAGTGTAATATATATTAAAACAAAGGAGCAGAAATGAATAATACAGATTATTTCCCACACATTTTTGCGTGTGGTAACAATTAGCATCTGCTGATTTAACCACTATGTACATAGTCCAAAATTGGCTACGCATTGGTTCCTCTTTTGGTAGCCTGGCGCATGCTCAATCCTTTTTTTGCCTCTTCTCGTTGTGGCAGCTGGTCCACAACAGCTGTCAACCCTTGTTAAAGTGTGGCGTTTGCCGTTTACTCGTTTCAGTGGCAGACACGTTTTCTACGCTGCCAAAATGGTTGCGCTTTCGGCCATTTTGGGATGCGTGACGTCAACGTCAGGATCTCTATTGCTATTAATTAGCATTATGAAATCCCTCTGCCAACACTTTCTGTTAGACGTGCCTTCTGACATCACACCAATGCTACTCTCAATCTGAGGTGTTATGTAAACATTTTATTTAAAAACTGTCATATTTGACATTTTCAGTGTTTTTTCTGTGAGATTCAACCATTTTTCCCATTATACGCCGACTCATAAGTAAGCTTAAGCATACATAAATATGCATAAACAAGCTTTAAGTAGCTTCTAAAGGGTGTCTCTTTCACATGTAAATGTATATTTGGATTGTCTTTATGACAAATGCCAGCTGTGGTATTTCAACATGTGAATAAATTGAATTGAATCATGAAATTGAAAAAAAAAATGCATACTACATCTCAATAACAGAAATGAGCTAATCTTGAATGATGAGATGAGCCCTTGGGTGGATTAGCAAGTGAAAGAGGCCAAAACAATATTGTTACCTCCCCGTTGTCCAGCACAGCCATGGAGCACAGTTGCCCACAGGCTATGTTGACCACCACTTTGCTCTGCAGGCAACTGCTGACCCGGCGCGGTGTGGGCTGGTTGGCAGTGGACCCCGATCCCACCTGGCCTGAGTTGTTGTAGCCCCACGCATACACCTGAGGGTAGGGGTGGCACGTTCCTTGGATTCAAATTTTAAAAATTGGAAGAAAAAAAAAAGAAGTAAGGCACATTACCTCTCCTTCCGTGGTAAGGGCAATGGTGTGGTGGGAGCCGCAGGCCACTTCGGAAACCCTCTTATTCTGCAGGTTGGTGGAGACCAGGGCGGGGATCAGTCCGTGGATTGTGGTCCCGTTGCCCAGTTGACTGTAGCCGTTATGACCCCATGCGTATACCTCGCCATCTACGCAAAACAAAAAAGGCAAGTTCAGCAGTTAGTGATTTATACAAGTGCTTTTACAGCACACCATTTAAGCATGAAAAGAGCATGTGTGTGCCATTAATCCTAGATATAAATAAATTGCGTGTGCCGCTTAAAGTGGGTAAACAAGTTTCTGGTTCATTAGGAAGCGATAAAGCAGAAACACCAGCTCACTCAGGGCTGAAACTGTGGAAGTGGTATTTACGTTCTTGACGATGGCGGAAAGACCTTCTGACAGTGGTTTCAAATTTTCTTCACAGGGCGGAGCTACATGGTGGCCGAAATAACTGAAATCATCTTTCCCTATTGAAATGAATGGAAATGCAATTAATCCATTCCAGCCTTCAACCATTTTTGGTTGAAGTCAAGTGGAAGTCAACCTTAAACATTCTTGACAATAATATGTTATATGTGACCTCACAAGTCTAAACGTGACATTCTGATTAATATGAAATTTTTGGAATGCGAGTTATGAAGCAAAATCCAGCCATTTTTATCCATCTAAAGGGGCGGCCATTTTGCCACTTGCTGTTGACTGAAGATGACATCAATGTTGACCAGGCAACGACCAAACACAACTCACCTGTTTTCTGAATCTGCGATGTGGTTGAGACATGAGCAACATTGATCTTCAGTCAACAGCAAGTGGCAAAATGGCCGTCCCCAGAGATGGATAACAATGGCTGGATTTCGCTGCTTAACTCATATTCCACTAACGCAATATTAACCAGAATACCATATTTCAAATAGTGGGGCTGCATAGAACATATTATTGTCAAAACATTTTGGGGGGGGGGGGGTTGATTTCCCCCTTTCGCGTGTATTTACGTGACACAATCAGGTTACAGGTTACCCGAAGTGGCGACGACCACGTGCGGTCCGGTTCCGTAGCTAAGGGACGCGATCTTCTTCCCGCAGAGAACATCGATCCTGCGCGGCTCAATGGTGCTCTGCAGGTCGCCCAGGCCTAAGCAGCTGCTACAGTTGGTGCCCAGACCGAAGACCTGCACGCAGACAAATAGGAACCGCATTTCAAAATACAGTGATGTTATTAAGCAGACTTCATGTGTTAATGTACAAAGCAGCATCAGGTGCTCGACTCCACTTCCGACTGATTTAGCACAATGTTAGCCTAGTTTCTATTTGTGTGCTTGGCTGCTTGCTTGGCCATTACTCAGACTACAATTCTATTAATTATCTTCTTGCATTTTATTTATTCTATGCTGTAAATATTTTACATTCTACATGCAAGTCTGCATGGTAGAGGGAGGTTCTTTTAATCTTAATGGGTATAGTGGCAATAAAAGGTATTCCATTCTATTGTCAGGGTCAAGTGACGCCAAAGGAGAAAAATAAATTAAAATTTGTAACTTGAATGTGGGGAACTCTTTAGTCAAGGTAACCCCGGTTAATGGGGGGAAAACCCACCTACAACTGGTAAAAATCTGCCCCATAGAGAGACGCTATTAAGTTTTGTTGTTTTTTTTCCTTCAAAAAGCTGCAGTTTGGCAGAGAGCATGCGTTTGCTTCACTTTTGCCATCTTCCCTATAAAAGCATCACTGTGCTGTGATTGCTTTTTAAACAATATTGTTTGTCAGGACAAAACAAATGAGCAAGGATGAGCCAGCCGCACCTCCGCCCTCTTCCAGCTCCGTCTAGAATTAGCTCCTGGCGGCTAAAGATAGCGCCATTCCATCTGTTTGATCCCACCGCCTGCGCGTGACATGCATCTGAATCCTGGCTCAACCCGGAAGTCACTCGCCGCCGTTACCTCGTCGTTGACGGTGACATAGAGGGCTTCGTTGGCGCCGCTTCCGAACACGCACGCCTGCCGGATGAGGCAGAGTTCCTCAGGCGGGAGGAGGGCAAACACTGGCCACTTCCCCACGTCCAGCATGCCACTCGATCACTCACTGCAGCACAAGAAAGGGAGGAAAGTCCAAACAAATATTTTCAAGATGAGCAGCTGAGAAATTTCAAGATTTAAAGTTGCAATATTACAATATTGAAATCATAACACAGCAAAGGTCCCTGGAATAACAAATATCTTCAAGTAAAACCATAAAAAGGGTTGCGATTGCCTAAAGATGCCAAACGATGGTGGCGAAGTACTAATGTCTGAATGAAACTCCTCAACTCACTTCACTGTATTTCGCTTGACACCACCAGATGGCGCCTATGCAATATCGTTGTTGCTTTGGCCTAATAAGGGAGGTTCGGTCATAAATGCCTGTCAATCATCATTTTATAAGATGGTCATTATATATAAATAAATAAATGCATAAAATAAAAATAATAACATAATATCTAAATGGTCACTCATAAAACTACACTCATCAACACACATTTTGAGTGCAGTTAAACTGTTTTCTGACTGCATTTGCATTTTGATGACGTTGAACGGGTGTCCTAATTAAATCACAACTTTGAAATGTCTTGCGATATTACAAGGACTCAAACAGCATTTCCCAAATTTGTAGACGAAAGCCCCTATCAAAAATGTTTAGGTAAGCAAGGAAATTCTTCAAATCCAATGGTGATATTTATTAGGTATTTTTCTATGCTTTTTTGCCAAATTTGAAATAAATTGGTGAATTTACAGACATTTTTTTTTTTTGCCTTAATTTAGGAGTTACTGTCTAATGTTGACTGGCCACAATGGCTCATATTTTCATATTAAATTCCAATGCTAATTTCATGAATTTAATTAATTACAAATGCCTCCTGTCACTGTGATATATATTTGTTCCACACAGATGTATATTAACAACTTATGAAATGTTTGTTCATTCTCGAAACTAAGTAAATGTGAGCATGAATGGTGAATGTGAGCCTTCGTAAAGCACGTTTTAAGGTGTAGATAGAAGTGCTATATAAGTGCACTCCATTTAACATTTAATTTGATTTTTTTTCCTAAGCATTGCACCTTGTATTACAATTATGTTTGTCTTATACGTAATATATATTACTCGTATCTGGTAGCTTTTTAATTGAAAATAATTAACATCATTGACATTGTTATTTGTCTGTTCTGTATCCAATAGGTTAGTTAGCAATCTTTTGAAAATAGGAAAAAGTTTAAGCGGTTTAACAAGAAAAGTCACAACTTAAATCTCTGCCCACACAGACTGCATGAAGACTGCCTGGAAATTGGTGCATTTTCACTGCTTTTCAACAATCATAACGTTCTAAAATTGTCGCAGGAAAACGATACCAGCTGGATTGTTTTGTAAAACCCGTTTGATATTTCTGGTTTCAAGTAAATCAACAAATCTTATTAAAAATGTTAAGTACACACTAGTAAAGTTCAAACGTAACGTGATGACGTAGCTACGTTGGTCTGACGTCGGCAAAATATCAACGTTACGTTTTCCTTCACGCAATTTAGCAACATATGTTAAAGTTAACTTGACAAAAATAAAACACAAAAATGCAGAGTTATAATGCACTTCCCAAATAGCAGTGACCACCCCGTTAGCTCGAGAGGCTATGCTAAAAAGACCACGTCCCAACCAAAAGCGCTAAGCTAATTAGGTGTCGTGTTGTTTCACTTTACGGTTGATTACCTTGCTTGTTGACACACAAAATAAGTACTTAGTTCTTCAGAGACGCCGTTTACTAGTTGGCCGCGGGGCACGTAAAACTATCCTATAACTATACACGTTTGGCAGGTCAAGTGGGCGTCGGGTTCATAGTGAATGCAGGCAGGTTGGAAACGGCGCAATCTGCTGGGGCTGCTACATATCCGCTAGTAGTACTGTACAAGTAGCCTCGTTAGCTTCTGCACCATACTTCCGGCATCATGAGATGCGTTCAAAGACATCGCGAATTTTGCATAATCTAAAGAATCTACTGGAAAAGTCAATTTTAAAACTACAAATACATAACTCTAAATACAAAAATACAACTATTAATATGACCTAATGTCCGACTCCCCCAAATTACGCACGGATGCTGATTAGTGGTGCTACGTTCGGAATATTGACGGTGTTTAAAGACATGAAGTAGAAGGGTTTTACATTATCTCTGGTTGCCAAACTAAATCAAAATGATAATGTGCATCTTCTTGTTTAGTTTTTTTGTCTGTCTGTCCGTCCGTCTGTCTATCTATCTATCTATCTATCTATCTATCTATCTATCTATCTATCTATGCTGTTATATATACTTCTATATACGTACTGTACATCTAATCCAATATTGTGATATAATTTCGAAGGATTTTAGAAATCCAAAGGATACCGTGTGGACAATTACATTCCAACAGCAGGTGGCGCTACCACCAATTTTGAATAGCCATATTGGTAATTAAACAGGATTTAAAAGACAGTATGTCTGTAACATCAATGTACATTTTTAGAATACAAAATAAGACTAAAATGCATTGCTATAATTATCATATATTAAAAAAAAAAAAAGTCAGTACAATGTTTTAATCATTTGGGGCACTCCGCACGAAAACGAAACTAACAGGAACATATCGAACGAAAATGTAGTTTCTGTCTTTTAATGTGCATTCGACTTTCCGTCTGTAACATCAATGTACATTTTTAGAATACAAAATAAGACTAAAATGCATTGCTATAATTATCATACATAAAAAAAAGTCAGTACTGTACAGTGTTTTAATGATTTGGGGCCCTCACTACGCACGAAAACGAAACAGGAACATATCGAACGAAAATGTAGTTTCTGTCTTTTAACGTGCATTCGACTTTCTGTATGCAGTTTAATCAAATGTCAGTTTCGTGTCGACTGGTTGGGATTCCCGTTTACGTAAAAACGTTTTTTCCCAGCCTAGTTAGAGCCGCTAGAGGACCAGTCGACACGTCTACAAAAAGATCTTCTTATAAAAGGTAGCGTGAAAAACGTCCAAATAATATTAGAATTGCTTTGAATGAGGCCATTGTACACGTAACGCCATTTAAACGCTTCAATTTACTTTCTATATAAATTGGAGCTTCGCCATGATTTGCTTTAACGCGCATGCGCACATAGTCGGACCGTAAGCGATGGCGAAATTCCTGCTTTTTATGCGAGGACCAGCCTGCAAAGCAAAGTTATCTCGATAGAATTTACCACCTAGGTGAGCCTTTGCCATTAAACCGTCTTTCGTCTCTACTCGGAAGCCATTTGAGGCGAAAGAGAAAGAAGAGGGTAAAATAAAAAAAAAGAAGCTCCGTTTCGCTGACTATTAGCAACGTAGCACCAGGCGGCTAACGTTAGCATGTCCCCCCTCTTTTCTTTTTGGGCTTGTTGTTGTTTGTCATGGCGAGCTAACAATCGGCGAACTGTTGTTTTTTTTCTTTCTTCCAGGTGGTGAGGGGGGTTCGCACCGAGGGGGAAGCTGCTCCTCATCGCAGTCCGCTGACGTGGACGCCTGAAGGAGAGCGAGAGAAAAAAAGGCGACAAATTTGAGAGTGGTGCATCGCTTGTCGTCCAACAACGCCTGATTGAGTGAGTAACATTAGCTGCTTCGTTTTGACACGACACACTAACCTTTGATATAAGTCATCGTTTAAAGCAGCTTTCGGAAATAAAGTGACATCTTAAAACTGTTTGCACCTGCTAATGGATCCCGCAGCATGCTAATAATAATATGACACCTGTAGCTAGAATAATCACAGGGCTTGGCAAGACAAGTATAGCACTACAACTGATAATTGTTTGGATAAAAAGAAGTTGGGGTTAGAAATCGAAATTGTCAAAAAAGAAAAGGGGGGGAAAAAAGGACTCGGGTAAACTGAGCACTAGACACACTGAAGCTAAAAAAAAAAAAAAGAAATATTTTGAGGCAAATAGTTTATTTCTCAAATTAATGTTGTAATGTTCTGTGAAGAAAGTCACATTTTTGAGAGTAAAAAAAAAATCATAATATTGTTAATAAATATGCACAGCTTTATTAGCCGCGGGACTCCATGTTATAACATTGGGATATTTGCAAAGAAAGGTGTTGCACAGATGAATGAAAACCTTTAATTATTTTAAACATGGATAAATGTTTTTCCCCTGTACAATTCTGGACACAGCTAGTAGCCTACAAGGAAAGTTATTGATCACCGAATCCGGTCTGCGCATGATCTTGTTTTGATGTAAATGCGTAGTGACTTCTTTGTTTACGTACTTGGAAATGCCAGCGGCCCACCAGAAATTGTCTGCGATGAGCGTACTTGTTTCAAACTACTTTTGTTTTTAATCAAGTTGTTGCTTTAATACAAGTGTCAAAATCATCACAACTACTGCGCTAAAAGGACTAATGAACGGCATCTTGATAAGTCACATGATGTGTATCGTCACATGTCACGTTGCTGTAAAACGGCTGTTCTGATTAATGTAGTTGCAACATTTAAAAGGCAGATTGGAATAGATCATGTTACATGTAAACAGCATTTTCATTCCTCTTGGTCATTCGGGTTCTTTCTAATCGGAATACAAGGCACCATGTAAACCATGACTGATATGAACACATTATGAGCGCGACCTCAAGACGGTTTCATTGATCCACTGTGACATGGTCGGCAATTTCATTGGGCGGTTGTGATGACACTGTAAATGTATTGGCGTCACGAGGATCGTTAATGAAAATATATAAATTAACCGTGTCACGATAAAAGCCAGAGGTTTCAAAGCGTGGGGGGAGGCTTGTAGTCCGGAAATTACATGATAATTTTAGATCAAAGTCATATTTTTTTTAAATTAAATTGTATAATCGACGTATTACGAGAATGAAGATGTAAGAAAGTTGTTATTTTTGATTAATCAGAAAAATAAAGTTGTACAGTGGACGCCGAGTCTTAATATAACACGAACAAAGTATGCAACTGTGTAGCACTAAACTTCAAAGAAGCAATATTTCTATAAGTAGGTGCAAGTTTTAGCCAAATCCATCCAATAGTTCCTGAGAAATAGCGTTCCCAGTGAAATGATGTAATTCTATTAGAATCCCTGTTACATGGCTAATATTTTCAAATTTTGTACTTCCCTTAAAAAAAAAAAAGTTTTTTGTTTTGTTTTTTTCATAGCATTTTCATAAGAAGTAAGTTCAAAATCTAATTTGGCATGACCAAATTTATTAATGTGTAACGTTTAGTACAGATAAGTTCAGAAATATTGACATTTTACTGTTTTAATCTAATTTTGAAGATGCTTTTTGGACTAAGTTTTCGATGGGCAGTATAAAAAATTAATTAAAGTGTTCCACTAGAAGACTCTAGTGTTTTCCCTCGGACAAAAGCTCAATTTCTCCATAAGACTTCATCCGATTTTCAGAAGTTCAGTGACACTATGTATTATGACAGATTTTTATTTCCTACATTGAGTCAACCATCATGTAAGACTTCAGACCATTGAGCAATGAATACCACTATTTTCCCCCCTTTTGTCTTAAATGTTGTTAACATGTTGTGTAGTTGTTTCCCATCCATACCTTAATCCTTGTCCACCCTCGATCTTCGTCCTCCCTCCACTTCAGTCTCCTGAGCCCGTCTTTCCACCACAGAGCCTTCAGCTAACCTTCTGTTAAACATATCAAAATTATGTACTCTAATGATCAAGTTGGCAATCAAAACTTGTTTTCTACTCTGAACAACTTAAGCTTGTTTGACATGGATATTTGAATAAGTCCTAATTTCCTTTTTAAAAGTTGTCACCTTTTCCAAATATGGGATTGGAAAGGGTCCATCATGGCCTGAAGATCTGATCGCTTGGGGCACTTCAAGCTGGTTTTAAAACCCTGCTTAGTTTGCTCAAGTACTGTTTTTACCTTAAGCATACTTCATGTTAAAATCGTATTTATTAGGCAGGTTTGATACTGCTATTTTTCAGACTGATACCAGTATGAGTATTTACTCTTTGATACGGAGTACTGTTACCTCTAATACTTTTTATATATATAAAAAGGAATTTTAGCACAATGACAAATTTTTTTTTGGGGGGGGGGGGGGGCTTTCTTTCTGACGCAGATGGTGATTTGCCAATGTGTAACTTCCACAGTATGGCTGGCGCCAACTATTGCTGAGGAGGTCTTAATCGACGTTTAAATTTGTATCTCAAGGCACCACTGTAGTAAAGTGTTATAACAAGACGAGACAGCTTGGTGGTAAATGTCATTTTGTGACGCTGTTTACCTGCCATTTAAATTTCAAATGGCAGTAATGTCAAAGCATGTCAAGCTGTTGAAGTTGTGTTTACGGGAAGCTGTCAGGTGCTGTATTGATTTTTGGACTGTTGTGTAACGTTGGAGAGTCCGCGGGCCAACTGATTGGGGGCGTCGGGGCAAAAGAGCCGCTCTGTGGGCTGACCGCCCGCCCAGCCCTCGCACTTCAGTTCATTGACCGTCACATTGTAAACGCAGCCGTGTTGTTTCAGCTTAAGACGGGGAGGGGCTAAAACTAACAGATAAGCCAGATCACTGCGAGGTTTAGAAGCGCAGGCGTACTGCACTGTAATTAGGTTCAAGGGCATATGATGCATCCCTCTTGCCGTAGGGTCTACTGACATTTTTTTTTTTTAAGAATTTAGAATGCGTCATATTTAATTACTCATGATTCAATTACTTCACTTTACTGAGCTTGAGCTGTTGTGTAATCCTCTCAATTGAGCATTGTGTGTATTTTTTGGGTACTTTTTATGGGGTAAACAATCTGCTCCTCTCAATGCTAGTAGAAATGAGACAGAGTGGCATAACTCCACAAGATTGTCTTTTATCTATTTATTTATTTACAGATTTGTGTTGTTCCCAAAATTCTAACTTTATGGCAAAAACATCAGTAAAAGTAGTGGACTCATAAATGGCAAAATATGCTACTTTTAATTCCTTAGCATAATCGTAAAAAAGATTATTCTAATGCTATTTTTTGAGTTGTTTAAATTGATACATTTGCACCTTTTTTTTTAAATTTTAAAATAACAAATTTAATCAATTTTGTTTCATCCGAAAGGAACTTGCATAATTATGGGGTTTTAAAGAATTTTATTCATCTCAATATTTATTTTTTCTTTTTCTTTTTTACGTTTAAACATTTTCTTGTTTTGTACCAAAAAATTAATGATCGTCCGACTGCACAGTGCACATGCTGCACTCCAACTTCAGGTTTTAGCCAACATAAATAAATAAATATATATTATATAAATTCAGTTTGGTCCAAAAGGAACTTACCGGTACATAACTTTAGTGTTTCTATTGTTTTTAATTGGTCTTAATATTTTTAAATGTGTAAACATGAATAAATAATCATTTGAATAATCGGGATTTTAATTATTGCCAAAATAGTCGTTATTATTATTATTTTTTCCATAATCGAGCATCCCTACACACAGCCACTCTGAAAGAAAAATGGTACTAAAAATAACTTTTACTATACAGTTTTTGACGGCAAGGTACTGCGGTATTCTTCTCGCAGTGCTGCCTTGTTGTGAAAACGTACAAAATGTTGTGGCAGTAAGTTAACCCAAACTAAAAAAAAGTGGACCTATTTTGCAGGAGACCCTCTCTCTAGTGGTGTGAATGAGGGAGACATGGCAGACCACACCCCGCCTCTGGAGTCCGGCCAGCTTCTCAGCCCTGAACTCCCCATCCTGGCGTCACCGCCGCCCCCAGCCATGGTCAACGGGGAGGGCCCCCAGCAGGTACACTCACGCCCCTTTTACTGTCCTGATGCTGAGGGTCCCCCATTTTGCCCCTTCCATCTCTTTTGTATAACTGAGGTATTGGAATGGGTAAAGCCAGCGTATGCCTAACCACTGTGCAGTAATCCACTTTTATCTATTCGTGGTTCATCGTTTATAAATTGACCTGTCCAATTATTTTATTGTGTGTGTGTCGAGACAGGACACGGACGTTGAGAACAATGAGAGATGCAATTTAGTAGAAACTGATGGCTGGTCCAAGAGGAGTTTTTGTTTACATGTATTTTCCTCCTTAGGCGAGGTCATATATGCTCACATGAACATGTAGTTCTCATTTGCCTTATGCAACTCGCACCCTCCAACCACAGACATCTTGCTTTGTCTTTGTCTTTTTTTAGGGAGAAGGAACAATGTCTCCTTTCTTAACTTCGCACGGAAATAAAAGATTATATGACATCATACCTAGAAGAATACATTTTATAATTCCGAAGTTGGGCTGTCTGTCACTATTGAATATTCTTAGAATTGAATATTTTTTTGATTATTTAATTGATGGGCCTAAATATCGATTATCCAAATAGTTATAACTCTTTGACTGCCAAAAACGTTAAATAACTTTTAGTAAAATCCTATGGAGGAGTGCCAAAGACGTTAAAAGACGTTTTTTTCCAAAACAGAGGTGAAACTAACCATTTTCTACAGTTGATTACTGAAAAACGGAATAAGGTAGAAACAAACTTTTTTTCTGATGAAAGATGAGAGTCCAATCTTTCATTTGGTAGTATGTGTGTTTCCATAGTCCAAACACATAATTTTCTGTGGACCTTGAAAGATCAGTCAAAAATGCTTAAATCGGCTGGCACCCACGGCATCCCTTTTCTGAAAACGTCTGGCAGTCAAAGAGTTAATAACAATGCATCATGTTTATAGAACGCTTTTCTCTACACTCAAAGATGCGTTACAATGGATACAGGGAGTCCTCAAGTTACGACGGAGTTCCGTTCCTACACTGGCGATATAACCCGAATTTTGACTGGATTTGGATTTCCTCGTTAAAGTCGATATTTACATCAAAACACTTTGTACAGTAATTTTAAAAATCATATTTGCGCGACCCGGAACCAATATTTCGTGTTTCCGCACGGACTTTCATTGCTGACAAACGGCCGTGCTAATTCAAACTTAAACACGGAAATGTGACACACCTGATGGCGAGCAACAACACAACTATATAACTTTAAACTGGCGTGATTACTGTGGGAAATTAACGGGAAAAAAAGTGCTACGGACGAAGCACGGCCGCCATAAAGTCGAAGCGGCGTAACTTGAGGACTCCCTGTTTATTATTCATGCACTCACACAGCCACACTCCGGTGGTGGTAAACTACATAAGTCGCCAGAGCTGCCCTAGGGCAGGTTGACGGAAACGTGGCTGCGAGTGTGCGCCCTACGGCCCCTACGGCCCCTCCGACCACCACCAAACATTCACACCCTTCATGCGAGTTTCATAGTTGTTGGTTAACTTGCTGAACGATTCCTTGTTGATTAATTTTGACACTTAATGGCATATGTTTTCCTAACATTATCTGCTATTATTGCTTAAAAAAAACGCCCTTTCTGAAATACCATAAGATGCAAGAGGATGGTGCCAAAAAGTACAGGCTAGCAGAAAAGCATCGAGTAAATGAGGTCAATGAAGTACTTTGAAGTGATGCAGTGACAAACTTCTCTATCTGTTCAGCCTTGTTTGTTAGTGGAAGTTACGGAGCGTCTACGGAGGAAGCAATTGTGTATAAACATGTCATACCAGGCTTTAATTATTTGATTGTTGGATGCTGTGTTGCTGTGTGAAAGTCTCTGCAATAAGTCCTTTTCACACTGCCTGTATAAGTCAGGTTGCATCATTTTTTGCATTGTCTGTCGTTTTTGAGGGGATGTCTGCATGTAAGAAGGCCATCTTATTTCTAAAAGTGGTTGACGTGTTCTTCAATTTAAGAAAATGCGTCAATTTGAAAAGCACGTACACACAAAAGTGTGCATTATTCAAAAATGGGTTTGCAGTAATAGGATATATTCGGCTGGGAATTCGTACGCTTAGATGAACCTTCGTCACAAGTCTGATATTGAAGCAGTATCATCAAATCATATACTCACTAATCAGATGAGAGCTGCACAATTTGTCATCTCGAGAAACCCGACGCGCTCGGCCAATTGTTTCAGATGCTAAAAACATGCAGATTACTCACTCACAGTCACTCTTGAAACACCTCAACCGGATTTGATGACAAATTTCTCAAGAGGCAGATGTGCGTTTGTTAGCCAGCACAGCTCCCTGAGTGGGTATTGTATAATATAGCAATTATTTAATGTCACTATAAGTAAGACCGAGTGGCTGTGACTAAGGGGCTGTCACTTTTGACTGCTTTGATTTCTGTGACTTCCCAAACGCGCGGCGTTCGCCTCCTATCGCTTTCCATCGCCTCTTCCAGCTTGAACAATTTGTTCAGATAAGGCTCGCTAATATTAGCCACGGTCCTTGTGGCTTTCCAGCCGTCCTGTCATTTTCCACTGTGGGGAAAAAAAAACCACGTCATGCCGAGCTGTGAGGGTGATCTCACGGAATTCGGTTGCCCTGTTGACTGCGAAAAATAAGAGGTCGCCCGATTACCTGCGCGCGTCACGCATTTGTGTGCTTAGCGTTTTATGCCAACCAGCCAGAGGAATAAAAACACGGCTCTACCTTCCCGCTTGACGTCATTGCCGCACCTCCTGTTTGGGCCAATTTGAGCCGCTGCGTGTGCATGACTGCTGAAGGGCACTGAAATGTGTTCTCATGTGGCGTAATAACACGTATCTGATAACACGGCTCTGTTTGTGGTAACGTACAGACAGTCGCCTCCCTTGGATGCGTCGATATTTAAATCAATGATTTACAATGGGATAAACAATGCACCTTTTTACATATTTCCACCAACAGTGGCCAAAGCCAAGATTGAATTTAATCAAGTGCAGTTATTTGGAATGATATCAAAGGAATAGTAAAGGGATTGAGGCCGAAGGTTGAGCAAAAAAAAACCACAAGTGACATTTTTGTCATTCCAAAAATGTGAAAATCTCCGGTGAGCTGTTACTGATGTGATCTATTCTGATCTGGTTTTTCCATGTGCCACTAATCACCGCAGCCGACATCGCAGCCTTGACAACATTTACAGTTTCATTCCCATGGCGAAAAATAACTTTTGATTGGTTTCGTCAAAAGTAAATTCCTGTCAAACTGAATGATATTCCATTGTCTTTCAGCCTGTTTATTCCGGTTGAGGGGTTTACATGGAGCATTTTCATTTAGCTTGGGCTTCTTGCCTGATTTGTTTCAGAATACAAGGCTTCATGTAAACCGGGCTGTTGAAAACCCACCCTCCATATATATTTTTTAAATTTCCTATACAGTGGTACCTTGACTTATAAGTGAGTTAGTCAGTTTATTTTCTGCTTTATGTTCTGAGTAGGGATGGGCGAGTACCAATACCAGATATCGGTATCGATCCGATACCCGGCCTTATTCAAGGTATTGCTACTTGCGACGTATTTTGATCACAAACTTAAGCCATACATGTTTGACAGTTGCCCATTAAAATGTGCAACCACATATTTTGATTAGTGTTGTTCAGATACAGACGCTCCCCACCTTACGAACGAGTTACGTTCCGGACGATCGTTCGTAAGGTGAATTTGTTCGTAAGTTGCTTCAGTGCTATATTTTGTATTATAATTTATGTTTAAAGCCTATATAAGTATATTGAAGGTTTATATAAGTATGTTTAAGGCTTGTACAAGTAACCTGCATTGGTTTGTACTGAAAAAAAATTAATAAAATGGAGAGAATACGTACAGTACTGTACTGTACTACGTATGTTAGAGAGAGAGCGCGAGAGACACACACACAGTATGTACATGTACGTAATGAGATAAATAAAATGAAGTTTAACTTACTTTTGGAAGATGTACTCGATGCTTAAGGAGATGATGGAGGAGGAGGAGGAAGAGGAGGATTTTATATCATGAGAGATTCTTCGTCGTCGCTGGAATCGGCTTCAAAAGTTATTTCCTGCTTCATGGGGACCGGCGTTTTCTTCCTCCTCCTCCTCCTCGCCACGTTGCTCAGCCTCCAATGAGCTCTCACAGCGCCAATCGTCGGTATTAGTGGCGGAAAGAAGCACTACGCGCAATACAAAATCTAACTTACATTTGCATTTCTTTCCGAACATTTTTCGACATACTGTACGCGCAGAAATGTTCGTATGTACCGTTGTTCGTAACTCGAATGTTCGTAAGTAGGGGAGCGTCTGTACTGGTTTTTGGGCCCTGATTCCGAAATCCAGCTTTGGAGTACGATACCGTACCGATACACTTTTCTTTTCTTTTCTTTTTTTCACAAGATTAAAAAAAAGCTGTCCTGCCATTGGTTCAGAGCATTCAAGGGCCAATAAGATATCTTGGAAAGACTAGAATATAATTTATTTAATTAATAATTGTTCAGCCCCAACTTAGTCAAACTGTTTACATCTGATGATAGGTGCTGATGTTTAGCTATTTAAGATTCATGGCCATTTTTGTCCTGTTGGCATTAAGTGAGGCATCTCTTTCAGTGATTATTTGGGGCGAGGCATTACTATTTGAGGAAATCTCGGAATTCCTAATCCAGTCGTTTTATCATGGCCGTCACATTCTGTGTTTTGGGACATTTCCACCAAAGGTCTTAGGCGCGTACGTATCATGGCAACTGGACCCCGTGGAGTGGTTCGGTCCTGACAAAGCCAGGGCAGGGCTCCCGTGACAGAGAAAATCAGTGACGGTTGAACAAACGGCTCAACTTCCCCACCGCCGTCACCCACCCACCCTCACTGACCTTTTACTTTGACAAGCTGCAAGGACACTTCCTCCTCCTTTCTCCCGCGTCCAGTCTGGACTGCCGGGTATTCGCGCTCGACTGGAGCAGTTATTGTGAGTCAGAGACGAAGCCGCTGTCATGGGGTCATTACCTGAGATGATTAGAGATCACTTTGTTTACAGCGTGATTCACCGCTTCCGTCCATTAACTTTACCCCCAGCCCCTGAAAGGTCTTCCTGCATTTGCTAGTTAAAGTGGCAACAGATGAATCTGTCTGTAAATTTTTAAACCTAGCTAATGGCTCGTGGGCTTGGTTGCTTTTACTATTTAGGTGTTGCTGTGCAGTAAACGGTGTTTTCAACCATTGTGCTTACAGCTTCTCCACATTAGACCCAAGGCTCGAAATACCAAAATTAGCATCGCATGTCCGTCATTTTCCGGTAATTCAACCATAGCGTTTTTCCGAAAAGGCTTAACTGGTTTAGATGCTCAGGCGTTAACGTGGCACAACGCGTTAACTCATTTGCTCCCGGCTGGTTTACTTTATTTTGACTGATTTTGCAAGGCTCACGGAATATTGTGTGCTAATGCTATAAAAACATGGAACCTACCAAAAGAAAGATTAGTCTCTTTTTTTTCATCAGGAAAAAAGTATATTTCTATCTGTTTCCGTTTTGCAGCAATTAGCATTAGAATATAGCTAAGTTTCATCATTATTCACAAATCTATTTCAAATTGTGGGTAAAACAGCTTTGTTTCAACTTGGCCCTGGTTGATCTCTTTTGCTCTGCTACCAACTGCTCTGGACGTTTTTTTGTAATAACTACCATTTCTTCATCCCTAGCGTTAACGTCGCATATGCGCGGGAAGTCGGAGGCCAAAGTGAAGCTCTTTGGTTGATGCAGGGTCAGACAGTAGTTACCTAGAATAGCCTCTTCAAAACAAAATGGCAGACTTCCATTCTCTTTAAAGTTGTGGGTTCTTGAGATTATTTTTTTTTTTTTTGCAGGTCTATTTATGTCAAATATGCTGGCTAAATGTTGGTGCCAGGGGCTGACTTCAAAATTAAATCTTAAAATCAAGCCGCTTTTGGGGGTCACATCCCTACCACAATTCACTTTCACTCTGTTGACTTGTTGTTCCCTGGGTTACTAAGCAGCACTGATGGTTAATTAAATAGCCGTGCTTGTGTTTGCTCAACTGATGTCGCAAAACACTGGGTAATTAATACTAATAAGTTGATACATTAAACAGGCAGTACATAGGCGTGATTGTGTGTGTGTGTGTGTGTGTGTGTGTGTGTGTGTGTGTGTGTGTGTGTGTGTGTGTGTGTGTGTGTGTGTGTGTGTGTGTGTGTGTGTGTGTGTGTGGTCGTGTGTGTGGTCGTGTGTGTGTGTGTGTGTGTGTGGTCGTGTGGTCGTGGTCTGATCTAAGACTAGCGGCCCTGCGTGGGCTCATGTTACCTTAAACGAGTGAGACCACCCTCTGGACTCTGCCGTCTTTGGTGCTCCAGTCAGACAGGTGGAGACAAGGTGCCTGTGTGCTTGAGAAGCTGCAAAAATGTCATCCTGAGCATTGCCTATCAATTTGTTGTGTGTGTGTGTTTGAGAAGTGAGGCAGGGTTGTATGTGAGAGTGAAAGCATGTGAATTTTTGTGTACGTGTGAGTAGGGCTGGGCGATTATGGGGGGGGGGGCGATTATCCTGACCATAAAAAAAAAAAGATTTATGTTCTGATTAAGAATAAATTTCGATTAATTGCCCAACCTTAGGTGTGAGTCATAGTTACATAAGTAATCGAATTTTAATCGTGATCATGGCTGCCGTGATTAAACTAACCGGATCGTCGGCGATATTTACGTTTAAAATGTGGCTGCATATCTATTTAAACACTTTAGCAACCAATCGCCAGGGTTCAAACACATGGTTGAGGCTTCCTTAAGCTGCGTAAAAAAAAAAACATGCAATTGCATCCTGCAGCAGGAGCCTGAAGTCGCCACTCGGCGGACTGATGAGCGCGAGTCATGTGGAGAGATAAAGTACAGCAAAATTTGGAGATAAGACGCATCATGTTGAGGATCGTGTGCCTCAATAGGGATTAACATCTGCGTGATGGCACTCAGCAGTCAGTAGTATTATTTATTCATAATTTCTTCTTTTGAAGTTTAATTTTCAATTTCTACTCAAAACTGTTTACATGCTGTTTATTGAGAAGTAGTAGAATAAAAATAGAATCGTGATTACAACAGTGGTCAAAATAATTATGATTATCATTTGGGCTATAATTTTGCAGCCCCTGTGAGTTTGGTGTGTGAGAGCGTGGGCGTGTGTGTGCGTGAGAGATCACTATTTGTCACCTATTTTGAGGAGGTGGGCAGAGTGTGACTCAGCAGTGCTTTTTGGACACTCCCTTTTCTAGCCCAGAGAGGGAGAGAACAGTGACATTTTCCTCCATCATATTTTGGATATTCTTTGGGGAAAACCCACTGACGCAAATGTCCAAACAGTCCGCGGTGACCAAGCTGTAACAAATCTAAGTCAATGTATTCATTGATGTTTGTATTTTTGTTTATGATCAAGTATGACATTCAAAATGGCTATGAATGTTTTTGTTGCTGATGGAAGGTGGCAGGCACATTCTTTACATTATTTTTTTTCTCTGTATAATCATGAAAGTTGTTCATATTATTGACATTTGCTCTACAAAAATAATCTTTCAAACTGTACTGTATTTTTTAGACCATTGCTTACAATTTTTACACTTTTTTTCTCCCACCATACATATTTTAAAGAGATGCTTAAATACTCCATGCAAATTCAAAAATACATTTAAAAAGTACTACTTTTTTTTCCCCCTTATACAACCCCCTACGTAAGAATTTGAACGCATTTGCTCGCATCAGTGGTTATCAGGCACAATTGCAAGTTACTTAGTTGTTATTACTAGACCCAAATTTGTTAGCTTGCAAGCTAACTGGTGGCTAGCGTGGGGATATATCCCAGCCACCGGAGGCTTTAAGAAGACAGATTATGTGAAACAAAAGTAGGAATGTATAGGCATAAGAAAGATGCTTAAAAGTAGTGTCCTTTTTTGAGCTGGGCAATTACTTTCCAAGTCAGAAGACTCAACTCAACTTTATGTTCCCCAAAAAATTCCACCCCCCAAAAAAAAACTCATGCAAGTGTGAAGACACGTCAATACCTCTTAATAGCGAAACTAGAATATCCCATATTACAAAAAAACTAAATGACAGATAACAGATTTAAGTTAAAAAAATATGACCCCTAACAAACCAGGCAAAACTTGACTCCTCCCCAACATGAAACAATCTTTGTCTCAGTAGGCCACATCATTTAAACAATACGTCTTTGACACCAATTACTTCTTTCCTTCAATCCTGGGCTTTGTCTCCATCTTTTGGCCTCTTAAGGTATTACAGAAAAAGCACAAATACACAAAAAGGTGTTTTTCCCCCTCTAATAATTGAGGATAAGGTGCCACAGGAAAAAAAAAAAAACCTGAATGGGTGTCACTGTACTTTAAGCCCAGTGTGAATAATATGTTCATTTTGTCAGACAATGCTACAGTAACGCAGTGATTCGTCCTCTGACACGGCGACTGACACAGTTTGACGTCCTCACGCTCATTGATGGGAGCATCTCCTCCGCGTTTTGTTGCTAATAATATCTTTAATCAAGGGCTTTATAGCACATCTCGGAACGATTCCTCCTTTCCTCGTACGTTATTCATTCATATGATGCTTCCCAGGGATGATGAAATGGCTTTGAATCATCAATCGTCACACACGCAAGACTGTCGCTGGTTTGTTCCGAGACTGGCAGGATTTTGTTTTTCTCCCCCCGAAGCCCCACCTCCCCCGTGGCATTTGGCTGGCTTCCTGTCCTCCAGCTGCCGTTGTCGCACCGGCGCACGGTAAACAATTAAAGAGGAACAAATAGTGAGAAACCTGAACTCTGAGTCAGAGGCGGCAGCGACACGTCAGCGCTCAGAGCCATGAAATTATGCAGCAGTGGTTGTACATCGCATGCATGTCACTCTCAACAACCAGTAGTAAACGTGTTGGAGGGGATATGTTGGTTATAGTAGTGGGAAGTATCTAATTACAAATACTTTAATTGCTGTAGACTCAGAAATATGTACTTTACTTGACTAAAGTCTTTTTGCTCCTACATCTGGACACAGATATCGGTACTTCCCACTCCGTACTTTGTCTAAATGAGCTTGTTACTTTTTTGAACCTCTGCGGATCATGACACTATGTACAAAAAAACAAACAAAAAAAAAAAATTTGGCCTTCCACGGCCTTATTTATGAGAACAGCTGGATGTTAGCCACAATGATTGTTTGCGAATGCTTTGTGTCTTGCCCTAAAAATCACAAATCTTTGGTGTGCAAAGCTGGTCCATCTCATGCGAAAAGTGAACATACAGCTAAAGTATTATTTTTTTCATCAAATACAATGAGGTAGTGTAGCCTTTTCTTTTTCTTTTTTCCAGAGTAGGGATGTTCTGATCAGGGTTTTATGCTTCCAATTCTGACACCGATCACGTGGATTAGCTGCATGTTTTTCAATTTCACTGCTGCTCACTAATGCTACTTTTAATAACCCATTAATAAGTCTATTTTTTGATTAATGCGATTTTGATTGGCTACACTGCACACAGGCTGGTCACTTGCTGGCTGCAGGCTGCATTGCACGAGCTGCGGGTGATTGTTTTTTGTGGTCGGCAATGAAAGGCATTGATCGACATGTCGATCACATGCTTTAACGCGAAAGTTGGCCGATCACCATCAGTGGCGATTGATTGGAGCGCCACTCGTACGGAGCACGTTTGCCACCTCTGGGAATGGTCACAGTGTGTTAACCCTCTTGTTATGTCGTAGGTCAGATTCACCTCATGGACAGTTGTTTAAAGTAGTAGTTTTTCATTGATGCTCTTGAAATGTAATGAGTCAACGATGGAGTTGATAAGGTGACACACAGTTCATTTTTAGGTCATGACATTTTGGGGAAATTACAGCCGGTGTAAACGGCGTGCCAAACAAATCATGCGAATGACTCGCTGTGGCGTCCCCTGAAATTGAACAAGAAGTTGTCCATTTTGGCTTGGAACAGCTATTTTGGCGCAAATTATATTACATATTCCGACACTCATATTACAGAATTTGCTCAAATGAGCCTCAATCAGAAGCAATCAGTTTGATGGGCTCTGCTAAATTGCAACACTTTTTTTGGGTGGAGCACGGCGTCAAAGTTCGATGCTCATTCCAATGGTCCGCAATGGAAAGACGAGAATGTGAGTGACCGTCATCGCTGCCTGCAGCTTTAACTGCGATTTTTAAAAACGGCAAGTCAACCAGCGTCACCGAATTCACGGTTCATCGTGTTCGGCGTTTTGAGCTTCCACGCTGTATTGTTCTGACGAGTCATCATTCATCTGCTTTAATGCACACTTTCCTCCGCTCTCTGCTCCCCTAAGATAATTATAACAGTCTGAAAATGAGAGCAGGAAGCGAGCGCGGAACAGTGCTCAGCCATCTGTGTGGAGTAACCTCTCTCTCTCGCGCTACTATTTCAGAGTCTGTCAAATTCAGACAACACTGCTGACTTCTTAAATGGCTCCGTAATTGCTGTGCAGACGCACTCAAACGTTTCCCCGTCAAACATCAAAACTTTGCAATTCAAGGCGAAAGAAAGAAACTGCCTTAAGGGGACACTAGCTGATCCATTTTGGCTTCTCCTTGCCTTGTGGTGTCAGAACGGGTTTGAAACCAGACAGGTGGAACACTTCCCTAATTTGATTTGTGTTGAAGTGTAATCGCATATTAATGCGCCGCTGCTAACAAAATTAATTACACTTACTCCCCCCCTCCTTAAAGTCATCTGACGCCATAAGCTCATTGTGCTTGGATGCTCCTCCCCATTGCAGCGGGGCGGCTATTTTGGTTTAATTCCTTTAAATCCGGCTTTGATCACTTCACACGGAGTGAAATAAACAGCAGGATTCCTATTAGATTTATGTGAATGAGCCACTCGAGGGGCCAGCAGCGTCACGGTGTGTGCGTGCGCGTCAACTTGGCACGGGCTACTCCTTGCTGTCGCTTTAAGGAATAAGCCATTCAGGATGAATGAGGGCAGATGTTCTAGCAGCAGTTAGCTACACAGAAATGGGCATTAATGTGACCCTGTTACACATGCCGTCTCGTTGAAATGCCACGACCACGACATCCAAAGTTGATCAATCCGTGCCATGACAGTGGGTGACTTTCAAGTCTAATTCTGAAACAATCGGTACTTTTTACTTAACTCATTCACTCCTAGACATTTTCACTGAAGCAACCCCCTTCGCCCCCGACTGTTTTACTTGATTTTGACTTATTTTGCAAGGCCCACAGAATATTGTGTTCTATTGCTATAAAAACATGGAACCTACTAAAATAAATAATAGTCTCTTCTTTCATCAGCAAAAAAAAGCATATTTCTATCTGTTTCCATTTTGCAGCAATTAGCACTAGAATATAGCTAAGTTTCATCATTATTTACAAAACTTTTTAAAACTGGGGGAAACAACTTTTTTGCAACATGGCCCTGGTTGATCTCTTATACTCTGCTGCCACCTGCTGGCCGTTTTTGTAATAACTACCATTACTTCAACTGTTCATTTCAGTTCAAAGGCTGCATCAAAGCCTTCTGTCTGCTCTAGCACAAAAAAAAATCATGAAAAAGTATAAATACGTTTTTGGGACACTGGTAATATTTAAAATAGAACATATTTATATGTTTTTGGAAGCAAATGTAATAATAATAATGCATCAGATTTATATGGGGATTTTTCATATCTCAACATTTTCACCATCATAGTTTTTAATGGTCTCAAATCAGCCTGACTTATTGTCTTATAACTTTGTCTTCTCAATAAAAAACATAACAGACATAGTTTCATGTATGACCTGTTAGCTAAACTGTAAAGTTAATGTAGCTTACGTGTTTTTGTGGGTTTCAGTTATTTATTGTCGTGTAGTCTCTGTGTTTTTGATTTGCCAACCTGGTATGCTGCCATTCTGTTTTATTTAATTTTTTGGGGTCAAGCGTCTCATGTCATTGACCGTGTCAGTTTTTATAGTTGCATACTTGTAACGTAGGCATCTGTTCGGCAGAATGCATTTGTGCTTTTGATATTTAATTGTGACACTCTCATTATATTATATTACAGCATCCAGATGCTTTCCTAAGCCACGGTAATTAATTTCCGCTTCTAATTCCATTTACACTTTTGTGGAGATGGAGACTGAACTGGAGGATGTTTAAAGAGCAACACTGTCACCTTGTGGTGTTTTATAGCCACTTTAAAGTGTTGTCTAATGCAGTGATTCTCAACCACTGCGGGATGATAGAAAATATTCACTTACAGTATTTGCTCCCTAAACTGTAGTTTTTTACTGTAAAATGTGTCTTTGTTTACAGCTCTATGCCAGCAATGTACTGTGATAAGCAGAGCAACTAAATGTTCTTCCACTAGATGGCACAAGGTACAGTTGACCTTTTGGGGCAGCATGGAGTAGTCGTCTCCCATCTGTGAGGTTGTGGATTCGATCCTTACCCCTGGTGGTCATGTTAAAATGTCCTTAAGCAAGACACTGAACACCTTGCCTGGCAGTAGCCGATCATCGGTGTGTGAATGGGTGAATGGGAGTCATTGTAAAGTGCTTTGGGCACCATATGGTGTAGTTAAAAGCGCTATACAAAAAGCAGTCCATTTATCGTTTGTATTCACCTGTTGCCATTCATATGAGAGAATAATAGCTTTGTGTTAAATGCGCCCGCATTTCACACTAAGTACATTTGTGAGTAAATTGAGACATCATCGTTTCATTATTCTTACGTTGTGTGACGTTTTTGGCCGGTGGCGTGCCTTTAATCAGATAACAATTTTACAAATATATTTAAAACGGTTTATTCATATACTTGTTTATTGTGTTGTATTAATAAAATGTCACATTTGAAAAATAGTGTTAATGTTTTAGATATACATTTATAAATATGTACAGTATTTATTATATTTGCAAAATAATATATATATATATATATATATATATATATATATATTATGAAATAATTTATTATCAAATGAAGTTCAAATAATTATTTTTGCTTGTACAGTTTAAATTGTCAAATCGCTTATAATTAACGTTACAAATTAATAATTTTACATAGGTCTATTCTTCAAACTAATTTTTGTGTTGATTGTAATTGGGTTATAAATATTTAAAATTATTAATTATACTAGTAAATTGAACACTTAGTGTACGTTAATTAATTTTTTTTAGTGATGCATACACATTCATATTTCATATTATTATTCATATTCATATCATTCATTTCTCAACAAGAAAATATTTTCATAATCATAATGAAACTTTTTTTTTTTTTTACAGTCTCCAAATGGCTTAACAGATTCGCCTGTTAAAAATAAATACATTAAAACATTTTTAAAAATTACACATTTCTGCGCGTCACTCACATCCTTTGATTTAAAACTTTTGTTTAGCATTTGAGCCATATTTTTTTGCAGGAAATTGTATTCCACAAAGATATTGGACTTTTTTTGGGGCGTTGGAGGTTGAGGGGCGAGCACGAGAGGGGGAGCCAGCGTAGTCATTTATATAAGTCAGCCTTAGAAGCTGCGCGTCGCCTTCATGCCTTTTCCGTCGCCGGAGCCGGTTGTGGATTTAACAAAAAGGAACAAGGTAGCAGAACAAAGGACTCCCCGTGCTGCTACAGTTTGTCGACTCAGCCAACGGAGCGCTATTGAAATGAACCCCATTAGCAGGCACAGCTGGCTGCGAGTGTGCTGGCACGCTAGCAGAGGCAGGGTATCTTCACAGAGTTAATCCAGCCTCCTTTCCCCCCCTCTTAGACGTGCTGATAAGGCTTCCCAGCCATTGCGTGAGGGTCCGCCGCGGACGAGTGCTTATTTGTTGAAGGGTGGTTGCTGTGGATACGGACGACAGGGAGCGCGGAGCCAGACTGAAGTGCGAGGGTTTTAGCGGCTGGGAGATTTACGCCACTCCTACCTTGAAAGCCAAACCCTCTTTCACTCCGAAATCCCAGCTCGCCTCCTCCTGGATGTTGCGCGGGGAGGGAGTTGGTAGAAGTGGCACCAGGATCGGCCCCGGCTAGGGGACCCCGGCGCATTTTTTTTTTTTTTTCTTCTCTTGTTTCCGCCAAAAAGCAACGCCTGGATGAGGAAAAAGCGATGCGGGCGACAGTAAGTAGCAGCTTTTTATTGGGGAGCGGGGGGGGCTAAATGTCACAGTAGATTTCCTCGGGCCGACGCCACCTGACTGTGACGCGCCTGCCCACTTTGACTCAATTAGACCTCCCTTAACCACGCGGCCCACCTCCCCTTCAAGCCCGCCGCCTCCTCCTTGCTGACGTGTGGGGGTGTATGAACCTACGAAACGCTCTGTCTGTGTGTGTGCGTGTATGTGTGTGGCAGTCAAAGGGCTCTTTCCCCGTCGCTGCCAAGCACATGAATGGGAAGCAGTGTTGGCAATGGAGGTGCTGATGATTCCCGAGCGGCACGAGAACCGCAGCCCGAGCCCAATGCTGGGGGACTGTCGGTTCTATGACAACGTCTTCCACAAGAGCGAGGTAACCAAAAAAGCTTCTTGCGTTTGCTCGGGAAGTTTCAAAGTGGAGAGAATGACGACCCAGGGAGGTTTTATGGACATTTTATGAGGGATATTTTGAGTTTAAAAAGGATTTATTGCTCTGTTATTTATCTGTGGCACAGTTTGTCTGTGGCAGGGGTGGGAGTGAACAGCATTTAAAGCTTTGCTGTTGTTTTTCAAACCCCTGGCCTTTGGTGTAGTTGTTTACTTGCTTGACAGTGTAAATGGTTGTCTGTCTGTACGACCAATCAACGGTGGAGTCTCTGAAGTCAACTGGGATTGGAGGCTTCAGCTCTCCGAGACTCTCAACAGGATAAGCGGTTCATATTTGTAGTTCACAAATTCATCTATTCGATCCTTCGTGATTAGTTTTCACAATTGGTGTGTATTTTGTGTATTGCCAAGGAATAGTGATGAATCTTACCTGTTACTTTAAAACTTGCGATAGCACTCGGGGAGGAGTTTTGCCTGGGTTTTTATGAGTTTGAAATAACATGAAAAGTGTTTTTGGATCATACGTTTGTGTAATATATAGGGCTGCAGTTAGCTAAAATAGATTATTCTACCAACCATCCCATCGATGAATTGTGGGACTCGGTAAAAATCATTTTTCCATTATTAACTAATTCACTCCCAGCCAATTTCACTGAAGTAACCCCCTTCGCTCCAGGTTGTTTTACTGGATTTTGACTGATTTTGCAGGGCCCACAGAATATTGTGTTCTATTGCTATAAAAACATGGAACCTACTAAAATAAATAATAGAGTCTCTTCTTTAATCTGGTGAAAGTATATTTCTATTTGTTTCCGTTTTGTAGCAATGAGCATTAGAATATAGCCAATTTTCATCATTGTTTACAAATCTGTTTAAAACAGTGGGGGGGGAAAGCTTGTTGCAACATGGCCCTGGTTGATCTCTTATACTCTGCTGCCACCTGCTGGCTGTTTTTGTAATAACTACCATTGCTTCAAGCGATCTCTTCAGTTCGACGGCTGCATCAAAGCCTTCTGTATGCTCTAGCAAAAAAAAAAAAAAAACGTATACATGTTTTTTGGGACCATGGTATTATTTAAAAAATATATATAACATTTATACGTTTACGGGAGCAAATAAGTTAAGCAACAAAATGTGAGGTGTAGGTATTATTTTTTTGTCCATTTGGGGTCCCCATGTTCATGTTCTACACTGATATCTGTTACTGAATTTGTTTTGGCTGTAAAAAGTTAGCGCGTCTGCATTTTAGTCGTTGGACTTCTGTAGCGGCCGTAGTAGCCAGTGTATGAAGGTGCTACTATATGTCTGAAGTTCTTATAGTTGAGTTTGTCAGTCAAGAACTGTTCTTACTAGCCATTTTAGCTTTAGTCTTCATCTAAAGTCATGGATTTAATCTGAAGATGCCTTCTGCAGCCCCCAAAAAGGCGATTCAGACTAAATAATAATTAGCAAATCCAAGAGGGCCTTTGCAACTCAAAACGGTTAAAAGTTGTTTTTTTGGTATAAAACTTCTTCTGTTTGGCGTCACAACAATGACAGTGGTTCATTTAATACATTTTCACTGAAATGCTGCAGCTTGTTTTACTTCACCCTCCTGTAATGTTACAAGTTCAACTGACCTATTTTGAAAGGGTTCACTTGACGTATTTACAACGTCAATGAAAAAGTCGAGTGAAAAATCCTTTTACAGCGTGATCCTTTTAAGATAAAGAATTAATGTTAACATTTCTGAAATTTGGGTATATTAAACAGTCCTTTTGAAACAGGGTCTTGACTGTTAGACCTATTTGCAAGGGAAGATATGACTAAATCCCATCTTAATGGAACCAGAAGTTACTTTGAATAGAAAAAGAAAAGTTCTGATTTAACCCTCCTCCTATAAAGCAGGTCAGGTCAAATTGACCCAGAAACATTATTGCTGTTCCTGAGAAATGAACATAAAAGCAGAGTTGAAGCCTGTAAAATCTGTATTTGGACATACATTTTCAGGGCAAAATATGCCTTAAATATTGCCATAAAATGATGGTAGTGCCACATACCTAGACCTCGTTTCAGCAGAAGTTTAGGCCTTGTTCAGATTGGCAGTCCAAATCCGATTTTTTGCCCATCCAGGTTGAAAGTGGATGGCTCTTTTGTAGTCTGAACAGTCACAAAGCACATGAAAGCCGATTTTTGCGGGATGAATTGAAAGTAGTTTCATATCCGATTTAGACAGGACGGATTTGACTGTCCTGACGTCACTACGTGTGCAAAACCAATGCGCTGGCGCTGTCAATATCCAATCGGTTCGCTGCCCGGCAGTCAATCGCCTTGACGGCTTCACTGCCCCGTCGGCTCCTGTCATGCTCAACCGGAAATACACTGACAGTTTACGTTACTTGCGCTGAAGCCGGTCTCGCTACCCCATCAGATCTTCACATGCGCAACCGGAAATAGTGAGATATATCTGTATTTAATAGATAAATAGTGAGTGCCCGGTCATAGCTATAGATATATGGTCGTTAAAAAAATGTATTAAATTAAATTAAAAGAAAACCGCTTAACGCGCTTGCGAGGAACGGGAAACGCTACACGCACTGGGCGCCTCCTCAGTTCGACGCCGTTGCTACAGCAACCTGTCAGATGGGTCAATAATGTGGCTCACTCTGGACAGGGCCAGATCAGATTTGGACACTTGCTAAAAACAGTCTGGACGGTCAACCCTAAAAATCGGATTTGAGGAGGAATCCGATTTGCCTGCAGTCTGAACGCAGCCTCAGAGTTTAAGTTTTGCTTGGTAAGAGAAGAAAATTCAGTAGACGTTTGTGTTAAAAATAAGCAGATTCATTTTACCCTCCTGTTATGGTGCAGTTCACATTGACCCAGGGTCATTTATGGTTGTTTATGAAGAAAGACTGGAACATGAGGTTGAAAGTTGGTGCATTTTGGATTTCTTATCAAGTTTTGGGGAGTATATATGATATGCCCAAAATGGTGTCATAATGGGTGACGTTACCTCACTAGATTTCATTACGGCTAACATGAAATGATCAACTCATTTTCAAGCATCATAGTAAGAGCATAGCATAAAAAGACTCATTTAAGTTTATATCAACAAACAAGCGAACGGCTAAAACTGAGAATTTGGCCGTGTTCAATCATTTAGATTTTTCCTGGCATCATAGCAGATGACTGAGAAAATGTCTCAAGCTGTTTAGCAGTGTTACTGCCTTTTATTTTGGTAGGTTTCTACTTCCTGGTTTGTGTTCCCATTGTCTGCAAGGACTGTCAGCTGCCGTTGACCAATATTTATGTACAAAGGACATTGATTTGGCAATCGTGTGACTCGGTCTCATTAATCTTTTTGGCAAAAAAGCGAAGACGTTAGCTTGCCATGCTATGTTGAGCGGACGTGGCTATGGCAAGATAAGACCACACAAGGGTTTATTAACTATGGAGATGCGTAGCAAGCAACACTTTTTATTTTTTATAAGCCTGGATAGCTTCTTTTATTGCTAGTGTATCGTTTATCCAAGCATGGTACAATGATGCCGCAGTGATAGTTTGCAAGGGGAATTTTGCTGTCCTAGATTTTCGATCGAATGCAGTAAAAGGCAAAACCATGTGACAGGGGACTTCCGTCAACAAATACAAAAAAGGACAGCTGTCTTATGGCTTATTCAGCCACAGGGAATGGAACTTTTGTTTACCTCTGCACTCTGTTAAATAACTCTCAGCATTTAATGAGAGCTACTTTGTTAAAGAGATGACTCACTTTAATTGTTTTCAACTCCCAGGTCCGCCATGTGCTTCTTTTGATTTGCCACCTTTTAATATTTTGACAGATTTTATTGGTTGCCTGTTAGCAAATGTGTGTCGATAGACCCAAAAAGGTTATCAAAGAAACACATTTCACTTTCACGAATGAGAGAAATCTCGAAAGAAGCTGCTGTAGACCACAACTTGCCCCCCAGAAGCTCGCACGCAGTTTAACCGACACCAAGTCCTGATGACTCTTGCTAGGCCACACCCCCTTAAACACACACACATCCAGCACACAAATACTACAGTATGTACAGCAATTACACTTTGTATAACCGGTGAAAATCAAGGTGCCGTTGCATTCCTGACTGTATGCTGTGGACTCAACTTCTGTTCACTGCTCTAATAAACTCGTTTTAACAAGTACATTTTCCATGTTTTTGGAGCCAGTGTGTTTTTATTTTTCCGTCTTGCTAAATGTTTTTCCCCTTCTCCTAGGTAATCCTGGTGCAGGTAAACCCAGGTGAGGCCTTCACGATTCGACGAGAGGATGGTCAATTTCAGTGTATCACAGGTAAGGAAGTTCTGCGTATCTGACCTTGTAATGATGAACTTTAGCTTTGAAATGATCCCCTTTCACGCAGAGAATCCTGCACATTTGACAAAACAGAAGACGTGGCATTTTTCTACAATGCCATTCACACAGGATAATCTAACCATGATTAAATGTCTGGAAAATTATTATTGTTCTGTAGTTTTTGTGAGATCATTAAGCATTTTTTCTGTTAAGCGCTTCAATTGTGTTTTTCCCTTCAAAATCTTGATTGGGTATCAATAATCTGTTACTCAAGTCGGTCTTCCAACCCGTCTGGTTCCGATGGAAACTCTGTTTTGTCTTCTTAATGTGGCGAAATACGTTTTCCTGCTTCCTCCACTTCCAAACCATGGATTCATTGATGTGGAATTCTCTCGCGGCTGTACAACCGCGTTACTGATAGCTTGCAGTTTAAATTGTGCTTTCATAAGCATGTCTATTCGCTGTTGCCATTTTCGGGGGTCCTTAGCCAAACCGATGTTGTTTTGCACAATGTAATCATCTTTAGCGTCTGCATGCCATCCTCTTTCACGCCCACCCTTGAATCTTTAGCGTTCGCACGCCAACCTCAATCACGTCCTCCTTTCCTGTTATATAAGCAATGTGTTGATGCGAAATGCTCCGACAGTCATTCAAGCAGAGCGCTTACCAAAGTCGCGCAACAACTTTTACAGATTTTGGAAATCAGTGCACACAAAAGGCGTACCCTATTATAAGGAGCCCCGTCGATTTTTGAGAAAATTCTTAAGTGCACCGTATGGTTGTAAAAATAACAGTAATTGAATCAAAAGTTGAAATATGATGTTTTACCATCAAGAGGCACGAGACTTGCTTGAGCATAGTAGAAAAAAGATGCTTACATCTGTGGCCAAATGCGTACTAATTGCAGGGTTGCTTTACCTAGAGTGCGTACATTCCATTAAGTCAATGGGTGAATCTGCACAGCCAAAAAAGTGTGTTTTTTTTTTCGACTTTAAGCACTTTGAGAATAAGAATAGCTAATTTTAGGAAAATTGATAGACTATTGATAATATAAATGCTCAATTGGATGGATAAAAAAAAAAATTTGATAAAATGTCACGAGCAGTGTGCGTCCCGCAGGCCATACTTCGCCCACCCCTGCTACGATGGATTGGAAACATAACATCCAGTTGGGGATATAATACACTGTGAGCTTTGGCACTCGCTTTGGGAACCTTCTGGATCAGTGCCTCGTATCTCATTGTTGACAGACAATGCTATTTCTTCTTGTGTGCGTAGCCGTCGCCTATACCTTGTGACACAAATGAATAAAGATGAGACAAAAAGCCAGTACAATAGGCCCCGGGCATGCCAGGTTTGGATGACGAAGGACTTGAGGCAGTGATCTAAAATGATGCGCCCAAAAAAAAAATAATAATAATTAAAGCCGTGCCTGGCTTCTCCCCACTCAATGCCCGAGTGTGCCGCTGGCGCACCGGCCGCACATTACAAGCCGCATAAAGCGGCCTAATAGGGGCTGAGCATACATAGTGTCTCTGTCAGAGTGGGGGAAAAAAGAGCTAAAGAGGTGCCTACTGTAGATCAGTGTGGCTGCTACTAACTGGTCTGTCACAGGGTGCACTCATCTCTGTGACGCGAATAGAAGGATGACTCACCGCTTGCGTCGCAGGAAGGCAGAAGAGGAGAGTGTGTGTGTGTTTGTGTGTGCTTCTGTTTGGTTGGTTTGTTTTGCCATGTCCTCACCAAGGTTGCACGATACACCGGTACTAGAACAGTACAGCGATACCTCGCCCTATAAATGAGAATACCACAAGGAAGGGTGTATTGAAATAAATTTGAATTGGAAAATAGATTTTGTTTCAATAGAACTTAATCGAATTGTTCCATTTTAAAATGTAGCATCTTTGAATCATTTTGCACCCCTACGTATCGTGAGTGGTATCGAAACGTCTTTTGTGAGAGATAGGATGAAACCGATTGTTGCTGATGATTTGTTACTTTTAATTTAAAAGGGAAGTCACCACCCAGCCCCACCCACCCCCACCCCCTTTTTTTTTTTGCAATAGTATTTTCTATGCATCCCCTCTAGTCTAAACACGGCATTCTGATTAATATTCTGTTAGTGGAATATGAATAAAAATTCACCCATTTTTATCCATCTCAGGGGGCGGCCATTTTGCTCCTTGCTGGAAAACGAAAATGGCATCACAGTTGATCGGAGCTCAGGTAACGGACAATCAAGGCTCAGCTAGCAAAATGACCAAACTTAGAAAACAGGTGAGCTGTGATTGATCGTTACCTGAGCGTTTTCAGTTGACAGCAAGTGGCAAAATGGCCGACCCCTGAGATGGATAAAAACAGCTGGATTTTGCAGCTTTATTCATTTTCCACAAACTCAATATTAATCAGAATTGCCGCGTTTAGACTAGTAGGGCAACATACTTGTTGTGAAGGAAATGTTTAGCCCGACTTCCCCTTGAATTAACTTCAATAGTTTGGGCTTTGGAGAGCTTTTAAAGTTGTTACATACATATGAATAAACATGACTAAAGTGACAGCCGTACAAGAGGCTAAGTCTGGTCGCTTCAAGCTGTTTATTAATCAACCTGAGAGTTTGGGCTTGTAACCTAAATCCCCATTCGCTATTCGTGTTGACAGCAGCGAATGATTTTTCCCCCCCCCCCTATTAAAAATACATCATAGTCCAACAGATGAAACATCCAATTTGATCAAAATGGTGAACGCGGTGCCTTTTTTATAGCTCTTTATCTACACCATGTGGTGCCCAAAGTGCTTTACAAAGTCTAACAAACAGTATTTGAAAAGTATTTATTGAATCACAAAATACAGTAAGCTGGTGCATTTTGGCTGCCGCTTCTAACACCGGAAAAGTTTTTTTTGTTGTTGTTGTTGTTTAAAATGGCTTACTTTCGCTATGATTCCTCGCCGTGTTGTGGCCCAAGGTGCAACCTTGCTCGGTTTTCGTGCCTATTGGTGGTGTAAGTGGATCCTTGTTGCCGCGCACCAGCTGCAAAGGTTGTTAGTTAGCATGTAGATGTCTCTCCAGGCCTAAACTCTCTTCATTTGTGGCTGTGCGTGACGGAGTGATTAAAAGGCAGACAGCGGGCTAGCTACGGAGGTGTTAAACACACTGCCGGGCTAGCAATTTGCGCACACTCCCAGTCACTGCGTATTTGTGGAAAGACTGAAAGCTTGGACGAGCGCGCAGTGTTTGGCTTTAGCGTACTTTATTCTAGAGGCGTAACAATCGATTAATCGACCCATGTGAAAGCACAGATCACCTGTCAGATCAGTGCAATGGCGGACCAGTTGTTTTTTCGGTTGATACGTTCCTCTTTGCCACTTGTTAATCAGGCTGTCTTTCACACCATCTAGATTGATACATTGTCTGGCTAGTTCATAGCTGTAGCCTCTTTTGGTCCTGTAGAGCCTGATACAGATGTGTGGCGTCCTATCTGATTGGCTCCGTGTCCTCATCCTACCCACTTTGTCAGACACTTGTGTGTGTGTGTGTGTGTGTGTGCGTCTGTTCGCTCTGGTGCCAAAAGCAGCGAGACACTTCGCATGGGTCCTGATGGCGCTGCAGATGCGCCTAGTCTGTTTTCTGTCCGAGGGATTTGAAGCGGACCCCCGGTGGCTGAAAGAGATCAGCCAGCCATACACTGTTGAGTGTCTGATAAAAACGGCATTCTCGCAGACATCAGGGAAGTCCGCCCAAGCATTCGGGGAGGCTCCATTTTTAATTGGTTATTGAAAATCTAGGCTCAGTTCTAGAATGGGAAATAGAAAAAGGTTGATGTTTAAATTTAAATGTTTGGTCAACCTAGCATGTTTTGTTTGATTATATTTGTCCGATGTAATATGGCTCATTTGATGGATCGGGATCTCGGGCTGAACTGATTTTGACCACTAACAAGCTAACCTGTCTTTACTAATGCTAGTTGTCTTACTGTCACGTTATCCCAAACAATTAAATACAGTGGTAAATATTTGCATGGCCAGGAATGTAACAAAATGTACTCAACTTAATAATGAATTTTCCTATTTTAATGAATTCAAATGCCATGAACCTGTTCTAATCGCACCAAAAAAAAAACTTTTTTTGGTTACATTTTGAGTAAAGAAAAATGTGGGTTTTTTTGGATTTCAGATTGACAATTGAAAATTGAAGGAGCAACTAATACTTGTTGGTTTTGTCAGGCATAAAACAGAAATGTCATTCTGATCTCGTTTGCTGTTTGAAATCAGAATCCTGGTTGCAGCAGGTGTATTTTTCCCCCCACCTTTCCACTGGTTGCGTAACAGACGTCACCCCCACCTCACCCAAATCTGCATCATCCCAGGCCTCGGCATATCTGACACCGGCGTTTCGGGTGCCGTTTTGCATTTTTATGAGATGTAGCAGCATGTCAATTAACTCGTGTCTGGTTTAGTCAATGTAAGCAGCTGCTCTTGCCGCACAATTACTCCAAACTTTGATTTGTTTCATTGTTTGAGGGCTTCCTTCTGAGCCGGTTTAACTCCAAGACGCTGAACCCACATCACCCTCTTTCACGAAGATTAAAAATGCACAGAGACAAAGAAAGTGAATAAGACCCACTGTGTCAGGATTTAACACCTACCTAATCTTTGAATAGGAAAAATAATAATCTACGAGTAACACTGCCTCCACAACAATAAATGTAAAAAGTAAAAGAAATTCAACCGAAAGAAATTTCAGCATCACACACCATCTTTCCCTCACAGCCCTGACACAGAGTTGTCATTGTTGCCGACAGGACGTCATGTGTCACAAAGCTCCTAGTGTGGGCTGGAGGAACATACAGTGCTGTATGCTGAGGACAGTATAGAGTTTTTTAAATGTATTTATTTTTTATGGCGTTTAATGTTTGGTGCCGTATAAGCCCATGTGGGCTGGGTGTTCTATTGTATGCATGACAAAATAGGAAAACATTTCATCCATTCATTCATTATATGCCTTTATATATGATAGTTTGTCGTCCACAAGCTGTGATCTTTTTTTCAGAGGTAACAAAAATATTCACACTTTGTACTCTTAAGTTAAAATACAGATAATTGCCGTTATTTCCTTTCAGCTTGTTGCATTAGTGGTCTTTGGCCTTGGCACTCAACACGCAGACTGGCTAATGGTGCGCCAGTTAACAGCTAGCTGCTAACCTGGGATCACAACAGTCAACTCTACACTGTCTTTTGCTGACTCCCATATCACTCACCAAACCAGGCTCCACTTTTTAAAGCCACACATACTGAAATTCACAGACATTATAATGTGGACCGTGAGTATGGCACCACCAAGAGGACAACAAATAATATCTACACCTCACATGCACGTTTTGTTATAATAATGCAAAATCAATTTTTACGATGGGATTATGGGTTGAATATTTTATTCTAAAAATATTAAGATACTTGTAGCCCTACTTATACAACCATTAAAAAAAAAAAAAGTAGTAGTAAATTTCTACCTGTCTTATCCAAAGAAATGGCAAAACCGAAATAGAAAAACAACACATGTGTATATTGTAAGTATGCAACGTTTGTGTTGCGCGTAAGCCTTGCATAAAATGGCTTGGAGTGGACATTTTAGATTAAAGCACAAATGTAGCACGCCGGCACGTCCCCCCTTCATCACTCGCATCCTCTCCCCAGCTCGACCCCGTCGCATATGGTTCACCTAATTGACCCAGCAAACATCACATTAGCCGCATTAGTACGTTATTTTTATGTTCGCCACCGCCCCCGCCCTCAACTTCAAGGAGATGCTCGTGTTCATTCACAGCTTCAACGGCGAGTAGCTCCAAGGATGACTGAGCTTGTGACTCATTCTCCCACTGCTCCGTCGATTGGAGGGGGAGGCAGAAACGGTGGGGGAAAAAAAATTGATAATGTTTTCCCATCTAAGTTTAGTCGACGAGGAGTGTCCACTTTATTTTTGTGTGGGCTTGTAAACATCAACAACAAATGCATATAGGCACTGGTCCCTGTGGCAATGGCCTTCCTTTCATTGGAGCGCTGTCTGGCTTGAAACACTCCCGCTCTGTAATACGCACAAGCATGAAGGTTACTGTTAACGTCATCCACGCCGGCAAGACTGCAGGAGCCTCTGTAAAATATCGGAGACAAAGGCTGTGTTCCAAATCATTCGCTCGTTCCCTACTGCCTAGTCATTATTTTGTACAGTGATTTCCATAGAGTTGACTACAGCCCTAATCCTAACCAGTGTTCCTTTTGACAAGTTTATTTTCTCAAAAAACCCATTTTCTCCACATTTGGTCAGAAACCAACCCACGCTCTCCTGCTAAAGAACAGAAAGAAGTAGAACTGAACTTTTTTTCAGGACACCGAATTCAAAATTCAGACTTTAAAGTGAGAATTCTGATTTTGTGACATAGATTGTGACGTTAATTGTGGGGGAAAGTCAGAAATCAGAATTCTCACTTTAAAGTCAAAATGCTGAGAATAGTCAGAATCCTGCCAACCTTTTTTTCCCCCCCTTTTCACTGGCCCTAATCCTTTTCCGTAGATCAGTCAAAATGCTCTAAAACAGCTTGCAATATAGGGGACTCTGGTTTAAAAAGGCCTATGATCAGGGCCGCTTCCTGGCTTTTCCTTTTTAAGATGCGCTTATGTCTATTGTCTACCATAATTAATAACTCATTTGCTCCCAAAAACCTATAAATATGTTGTATCTTTAATGTTTAAGTGTCCCAGAGACGTATTTATACGTTTTTTTTTTTTAATGCTAGAGCATACAGAAAGCTTTGATGCAGCCTCTGAACTGAAGACAATGCTTGAAGCAATGGTAGTTATTACAAAAAACGGCCAGCAGGTAGCAGCAGAGCATAGGAAATGAACCAAGGCCATGTTGGAAAACCCCCCAATTGCTCACAGTTCTAAACAGATCTGTGAATAATGATGAGAAACTTTGCTATATTCTCATGCTAATTGCTGCAAAATGGAAACAGATAGAAATATACTTTTTTTTCCCCTCATGAAAGAAGAGATTTTAATCTTTTTTTTGGTAGGTTTCATGTTTTTATAGCAATAACACTATTTGTGGGCCTTGCAAAATCAGTCAAAATCCAGTAAAACAGCCAGGGAGGGAAAGGGATTGTTTTAGTGAAAATGGCTGTGAGTGCAAAGTGCCAACTTGTAATTATTATTTTTTTTTTATTGACAGTCTTGTAGTTGGCCTCTGAATGCAGCGCTTTGTAATTATTAACCATTATCAGTTCATTTGTCTGCCTTCCCCATGCTCTTTTTTTTAATGTGCATACTAAGTCAATTTATTAGCCATGATTAATTAGCAGACTCGCTGCGTCTTGACAACTAGATCTATGTGTGAAATGCCTTTTCAAATATTGACATCTTCAAGCGCGGCAAATCTTGCTCTATTTGCATGTAATTGGGGGATTTTATACTCGAGTCAGCACCATTTTCCTGGAATATTTCAGTCGGTTTGATGCTGACTCCTTGATGAAAGTCTCTCCTGGTTTCTTAGAACGTTGTCAATACAGCTTCTGACTTCTATCTGACTGAATTCTATCGCGCTAACCAGGATGAGAACAAAAGCGTTTTAGAAATCAGTTAAGCTTTTAAAAATCGCTATATCAGTAACGCCGCTCAGACCCGCAAGGAGGGAGGGGAAGCTTTTGGACAGATGATGTGACTTTGACGATTGATGACTGTGTCGCCTGAACCCGTCTCCCACGGGTCAAATGGCTACTCATCTTGGCTCGGTGTCAGTCTGCACTTTTGTGGAGGAGGACTGATGGTTTTTATTATCCCCCTCGCTGGCACTCTATAGCCACGTCAGCACAGCCAATGTTCCAGTTGATTTAGGGGGAGGGGAGGATGGGGGGAAAGGGGGTGTGGTCCGTTCTATCTGATCTCTGTCAGAAGTTGTGCGTCAGACTGATGTAAAACGAGTAGCTCCCACCTTCTCCTCCCACCGTGTTTGTTACCTTAAACAATGCCGTCTCCCATTAAGCCACCATTCTGCGCTACAAAACTAAGTCATATAGAATGTAATGTAATTTGTCATAAACTGTACGTCCTCTTATCCAGCATCAGCTAATTTGAATATTCTCATCAGTCGTAGGCAGGTGCACCACAGAGCGTCATCTATTAGTTAATAAAAGAAGGGGGGGAAAAACTACACTTGGATGTTTTTGTTTTGTGATGTGATTTCAATAAGGGTTGAGTCAGCGCAAGCGCTTTCATTCAGGCTGCACTCGGCCACGTTCCCTCCCCTGTGATGGTTTTCCCTTCTCACCATCCCCACCACGTGTTCTTAAGTACGGAGTCATTTCTTCACCTTTCACTCAGGCTGGCTTTAGCACACTTCGAGGGGGACACGTTCTTTCTCACCTTTTTTTTTTTCTTGTCAGATTACACTCCTTAGCCGGTTGTCCAACACGTACCTGCAGGACATGATCGGTTTAGCATCAGAAGCAACCGGTGGTTCTGTTTCTTACTCTAGGACACTTCGACAACCGCTGGGTTGAGAGACAACCACCATACCACTGGGTCATGCCTATGGAGGACCAAAACTACCCAAATTTTGGCAGTTTTGTTCCATACTGCCAGGACGAAATGTTATTTAAATGAGGGGGCGATCTTAAGATTGTCTTAAGTTGGACTCCGCCGTTGCAAAGTGCCTTTCAATGGTCGAGTGAGCGGGTCGGCGAACAAGGAAGTCTCGCCAGCTTGCATTGGAGAACTCCAGCAATGGACGACTATCTTGTCCACTGTCACCACAACTTGCGACTTGAGTTGCTCAACAAGTCAAGGTGACAGTGGACCAGATGGTCGTCCATTGCTGGAGCTGTCCATGCAGGTCTGCGAGACTTCCTTTTTCGCCGACCCGCTCACTCGACAAATGAAAGGCCGTTTGCAACGACGGAGTCCAACCCAAGACGCTTAGGACCGCCCCCTCATTTGAATAATATTTTGTCTTGGCAGTATAAACCAAAACTGCCAAAATTATAAATAAATAAATGACTAACGGATATAAAAAATATATAATTCAAAAATTAAATCCAAATGTATTCATTTATGTATATATGTATTTTTTGGTGGTTTTTATTTCCATATATTCATTTTGGGCATTTAATTTTTGAATTTATTATTTATTTAGTCATTTATTTATTTTGAATTTTGGTAGTTTTGGTCCTCCATGCATGCCGTCCCGGTCATGATCGACCTTTGGTAGTCTGTTGTCATAGTTGACAGTCTTAGTTGTCATTTGTGTGTGACAATTGTTGGTCATAATCGACCGTCGTCGTCATCTGCAACAGTCGTAGCGTCTGACTGTTGTCGTCAACCATCTTAATAGTCAGTCGTCGCGAGTCGTTTGACATCCATGGCAGATGACTGCGATGATTGAGTTGTCAGTCGTAATCGTCTGTCATAGTTCTTTTTGTGTGGGACACCGTTGAGTTTTATTTGGATGGCATACAGTATTTGTTTATAACAGTACTGACGTCACTTCCAGTTTTACACCAATTTAAGCGTTCATATTGGCATGTATCACAAGCAGAGATGGCCTTTTTTGAGCCTTTTTAACGCGTGCATTTCTGTTGTGATGGCTGCAATGAACTCTGGACCTGTGTCACCATGTGCCCTGCTTGTTTATCAGCTACATTAAACTAATATTAGATGAGTGCAGCAGTTAGCACCGAGTGCCTCCTTGAATGCTTCACATCCATGATTATGGTCGTTGAGGCCAATTGGGATATAGCAAATTTGAGGGCCCTGTACATTTAAGATTCAAATACCGTCCAGGAGCATTTAATTTAAACTGAAGCCACTGATCCGATCAATGCCGATTTTCATTGTTCAGCAAATTATGATTATACAGCCATTCGCAGATGTTGCATAAAAATGCAAAATATCTGCCAATCCGATCCGCCCGTTTTAAAGTCAAGTAACACAAGATCATCTTGATAACAAGTATCAAAACTATGACAAACTCTTAAAAAATGATCCCTAAATTGAAATATTACTCGTCAGAAATTATACAAACCTCTTAAGATAGTTTGACCAATGAGGGCGGAGGCGGTGCTGAGGCTTGGCAATGATCTTTCAAAGACCGGTCTCTGGACTTGTGCGGGTCAGTTACGGTTGTCCATTTGCTCTCTGCATACACGAACTCCAAAAAATGGATACAAACTTCCCCACAAGCGGGTCGCCAGGAGGTCAGTATGGAGCTGGATCTTTTGGACCTCTCACATGACACCTGGCGCTCGGGTCCCCATTGTTTATGTCTTTCTGTGCGACTTGGCATGGAGGTTCTCTTCCCCCGCGCCACATCTGACTTTCTGCTGAGCTGTCTCTAAGCTGCTGCACTCAGGCCACGGCCATACAGGAAACTTTGTCGTCTCTTCAGCACTTTAGTTAAGTGGTCGTCTTGCATTTTTGCCAGGAATTGGGTGTAGAAAAGGAAATATCTTTGGCTTTCTTTGAAAGCATACAGAAAGGGTGAAGTGCTACAGTATTTGAACTCCCTCAATCTCATTTGAATGTAGACTTTTTAATCAATGTATATAATATACACAATAGATTACACGATGAACCAATTAATGTAATCCTGCATATTCACATTAACTCTTTGACTGCCAAAAACGTTAAATAACGTTTAGTAAAATCCTATGGATGAGTGCCAAAGACGTTAAAAGACGTTTTTTTCAAAACAGAGGTGAAACTAACCATTTTCTATTGTTGATTACTGAAAAACGGAAGAAGGTAGAAACAAACTTTTTTTTCTGATGAAAGATGAGAGTCCAATCTTTCATTTGGTAGTATGTGTGTTTCCATAGTCCAAACACATAATTTTCTGTGGACCTTGAAAGATCAGTCAAAATGCTTAAATCGGCTGGCACCCACGGCATCCCTTTTCTGAAAACGCTTGGCAGTCAAAGAGTTAACTATTTAACATATTGCTCTCACCTATTCTCAGTTATATACTTTTTTCTGGAATGCCGGAAGATGGTGCCAAAAGGCTCGGTCCCTGCATTACTGTACTTTTCATACAGAAACAAAGGAAAAACAACAATCACAATAATTTTGCATTTATGAAAGCCGCATGCGACCTTAATGCCTGCACTTGTAATGCAAGCTAACGACTGTGTTTTCATGTTGCTTTTTATTTGTGTAGGTCCTGCTCAGGTTCCCATGGTGTCTCCAAACGGTTCAGTGCCTCCAATCTATGTGCCTCCTGGATACATTTCACAGGTAAGCAAGCGTCTCAACCACTCCTGCCATGTGAGTTCATCAGGTGTACTGCGAGGAAATTGTGCAGTTTCACGTAATTGTTCTGAAAATGATTTACTTCAAATAATGCATCTTAATCTCTTTATGCCAACGACATGTAATGTCGTGAAGGACCAAGCCATTAAAAAAAAATAATTTTAAAGCATGAATTAATTTTCTTCCATTTTCTCCCCAAAAAGTTGGGAATGTAGGCCTTTTGACTGAAATTTCAGTGTGAACCTAAAATGCACTGCAACATTACAGATGAACTTAACTTGACCTCTGTATAATTTTGAATGTCCAATTGTTGGATGTCTTCGTACTTTTCCCACAAACTGCTGTTCTCTATCAAGGAGCTAAAAAGCTAAGCTCACAAGATGCCCACTTCATGGCCTTTGTGGGACTCTTCCAGTCTCTCTGTGCCAATGACATTAAAATTCAACTTTGTTGGAAGAAGAGCTTTATTTAAGACTAAAAAGAAAAAATAAAGCATTGTTTTTTTTAAATCCTACAAATTAAAGCTTTGACCTAACTTTCATTGTTATGTAATTTGTATGTCGTCATACGGAACTGGTAGGAGGTCAAAACTCACGGTTAGGCTTGTAAATAATAGTTTATGGTTTGGTTTGCATTGGATATGGTAACAGATTTCATGGTGTTTAAGATAAAAGATGAGCAAAATAATGCATAGAGGGGGTTCTTGATTTACGAAGGTGCCAACATGCGACATTTTGAGGTTACAAACCAGCGACTGAACCTAACCTTGCCAGCAAGATGAATTCTCGTGCTATTCATGAGTTCACAAATTCCGCAGAATACATCTTGTACTGCTCCCGCTGATACGTTTGCAGCCGACCTTTTTTAGGTCGCACCAATCAGGCGTTGTTTAGGGCGGGAGGGAAACAAACAAACCTAACAGAGAAATGGACTCTGCAATTAATTCTGTTCTCACAAGATTACTCACTATTTCCTTGCGCTTCGTGCATTTTTATCTAGTACAGAAATAATCGATTCTACAAATATTCAATAGTGACATCCCTAGAAGGCAGACGCGCTGAATGATGTCCTAAAACCACCAACACCCCTAACAAATGCATCAGTAGTTGCAACTACATTTTAACACCGTGTCGTCTCCTTTCAGATCATTGAGGAGAACGGAGTGCGGCGGGTCCTGGTGTTGCCACAGCAACCCGAGTTCCACCCGGGCGGCCACTCGCCTCTCCACCATGCTCCACCGCCCCCCCACGCCCACCTGCCTGCCTTTATCCCGCACCCGGCCATGATGCCCCCGCCCCCTCAGATGTACACGGGCATGGTGGGCCGGGTGGGAGACATGAGCTCGCAGTACATCTCCCAGTATCACCCGGCTCACATCTACTCAGAGCAGGGTGAGATGGAGGCGCTCGTTTTGGTTTTCACATGGATGTGGGTGTGCATCTTAGGCACATATGTGACATTCATGATACAATTTACCCCAATTATGGCATGATATGATTAATTCCCATTACGATGAGATTGAATTTACACCACTTACAATACCATACAATTGACTACCATTATGATATGATGCGCATTATGATGCAATTTGGCTCCAACTACAATATGATCCAATTTACCCCGATTTCTATGTTGTATACTAATGACTCCCATTACTATACCAGTTGAGTCATTCCAATCCCCATATGATACGATTCCCTTAATGACACACTTAGATTATGATACATTTTATCTATACATGCGTATTGTTGGCATGTTTGTAAATGTTGGTTGCCTTTTTTTAAATCAGTCTCTGCAGATTCTCACACCCAACACGGACGCCCAGCATTTGTCCACAGAGACGACAGAACGAGCAAAACGTACGAGCGCCTCCAGAAGAAACTGAAGGACCGCCAGGGAGGCAGCGGCGGAGGAGGGCAAGTGAAGGACAGCCCGCCCCCGTCGCCTCAGAAGACCTGTGGCAGCCCCAAGACACCCGACGTCCACAACGGCGTGGGAGGCAAAGGGCCTGAGGCGGATCTGTCCGGATATGCTGTGGACAAGCAAGCCGGCAGAGGCAAAAATGAAGAGGCCGAAGGTCAGTGGGTAAAAGTACAGACTGTGTAATGTACTCAAATACAACAGTAAAAATGTATCTTTTACTGTTAGTTATTTGCTATAACCATTTTAATAAAAATAAAAAATAATAATGATTCAAGTGAATATTTGTACATTGTTCCTTCCCACCACTAGTGAAAGAGGGGGCGGATTGCAAGGTTTACATTTGACTACAATGTTTGCGGATGTTGGGGAGTTTGTTGTCTTTTGGCACTGAAAATAGAGCCTCATTAGCGGTGCAAGCAACACGGCGGCCAACATTTTTCCTGATTGCGTACTCATTAATCATTAAGATTACATTGCAACTTGGCCCGTTAGTACACAACCAGAAAATTGCTGTCAGTCTGTGCAAGGTCAAAGGCAAAACATAATGGAAAATTGACTTTAATTGCATGTATACAAACAGTTGGGTCTGTGGAGTGCCTGGCCATCCATCAAGTGTAAAATTACACATCAAGTAAATCCTGTGAGCTGCCAATTTCCGAAAACGTTACAGTGAGTAAGCCAGATTGTGACGTATGAGTGTGGCTCATTTGCATAATGGTGCCATTCAATTTCCAAGGCCATGATTTGGTAGCTAGGCTGGGTGAAGATCCGCCATTATCAAGCTACGGCCAGACTACAGTGGCTAAAACGCAAAATTCCTAAACTAAGCAGAGCTGCATCTTAATAGCAACCTGCAAATATGCAATTGCTTACTGCCACAGTATTTCCAAAAAATAATTGAAACTGGTAGTAAAAATGATTATTTCATGAAGCAGATTATGTTTTTTTAATTTGTACAATTTATATTTCTATCTCCCCAGAGCTGGATGCGGCTGCACAGGCCTTGCAAGCGCTGCTGAGCACCATCAGTAAACCGGTGGTTCGTATGCCCTCCCTTATTATCTCATGTTTTTCTTTGCGCCCAATTTGCTTGCATTTGCATGTTTTTATGTGACCATCAGCAGTACGTCCGCGAGAGATCGCTAATGATGCAAATGTCGTCATTAAATGTCCTATTAACACCGGTGATGAATTCCCGCTGACGCCCGGCTAATGGAGTCCGACCTGCTGACGAGCACACTCGTGGGAATTTTCTGCTCCCTGATGTCTCAAGATGAGACGGAAGGGGGTTTCCTTTTAAGATAAATGTGTGAAAATGACATGGTACTCATCTATTGACAATTTACTGTACGTAGATTGACTACATGAAAATATACTGGCTTGTTGCGTTGAATTGGTCAACTGCGTCCACTGTAATTTTTTTATACTGAGGGGGTGTCTCCCATCCGTACTAATAACATTGTGGAGCACAGTCATAGAGAAATGCTAATTGACGCTAAAGATACCATCGCGGCATTTGGTAGGTGTTGCTGTTTTGGTTAGCAACATAAGTTTAAAAGCAGCCAGCATTTAACTGTGTCTTAATGACCTAAGATAATTGACTAATACTACACATACTTTTTCTTTTCTTTTTGCCAGAAATTGCGTCTGGGGGGTCCTTCTAAAAGCAACACAAATACAAAAAGAAATGGCTGTTTAAGCCAGTGCTGAATGGGGGATTAGCACTGAAATAGAATTTCTTTGACCTCATAAAATGTGCAGTACAATCCTCCGAGCTCCTTGTAAACTGAGCAAAAGGGAGTCCATTTCAAAGCCACCAGATAATCCGTGAAGTCTCAGGCCAGATACAAAGGGCTTCAATGGGAAAAGGGGATTTCCCCCCCCCCCTCTCCTCTTTGCCGCCACACAGGTTTGGTTAAAGGACCGTGATGCGAAACAGTGGAGTGTAATGGAGTAAGGTGGGCCCCCTAGGGGGGTAAAGAGCTCGACCTGATACGCTTCCTCCGCGTGTCAATGGGCCCTGTAGGTGGACCGTTGGCTATTTTTAAGCCTTCCTCAAAAGAGACTGAATGTAATCTTGTGAGTGTTACATTGCTTCTCTGTTCAAATTCTAGTTGGAAAGGTGGCCTCGGGACATTATTACCATGTATAGACTGTGTTACTTAACGGGCACTGCATTATGTACACTTGCATAGTCTAATCCAGTGTATCCCCACCTTTGTTGAGCAAAGGCACATTTTACATTAGAAAATTCTTGCTGCACAGTGCACACCTGCAAACGATGTCACAAAAAAAGTATTTCCACAAAAATATTGATCTTGTCTCAGTTTATTCACATATTGACTTATTCAGCTTGAAATCCAGGCGTATTTATTTCAACACAAATCTTTTATTGTGGTGCATGAATGGCAACAGGTGGATATGCAGGTATTTTTTGATATCCATTTGATGACATAGTGAACAAAGCTATATTATTTCTACTTAACTCATTCACTGCCAGCCATTTTCACTGAAGCAACCCCCTTCGCTCCTGGCTGTTTTACGGGATTTTGACTGATTTGCAAGGCCCACGGAATATTGTGGTCTAGAGCTATAAAAACATGGAACCTACCAAAAGAAAGATTAGTCTCTTTTTTCATCAGGAAAAAAAGTATATATATTATCTGCTTCCGTTTTGCAGCAATTGGCATTAGAATATAGTTAAGTTTCATCATTATTCACAAACCTGTTGAAAACACTGTCAAAAAGAGCTTTTTGCAACATGGGCCTGGCTGATCTCTTATACTCTACTGACACCTGCTGGCCGTTTTTTGTAATAACTACCATTGCTTTAAGCGCGCTCTTCTGATCAGAAGCTGCATAAAAGCCTTCTGCGTGTTCTCGCATTAAAAAACTTTCTTCTTTTTTTTTTATCCATATGAATGCTTTTTTGGGAGTTAAGTATTAAAAACGTATTTATATGTTTTTGGGTTTGGATGAGTTAAGTCATTTTTAGACCATTTAAGTGAAAGCACACGTGCTATGTTGCAGTTGATAGGAATCACTGATCTGATTCAAGACTTGTGTTTAAAAAAAAATAATAATAATAATAAATCTTATGTAATACAGTGCGATCTTCGGTAAACAAGATTTTTTTACTGTATTGCGTTATTGTGTCAGGTGGCACCTCCGTGTATGAACCTCATGGAGCTGTAACTGCTTGTAATGGACGCTGTTTACACACCTGCCTGGTAGATAGCACATTATCACTGATAGCGCCTCTTGTTCGTGTACATGTGGCAGGTGTCAGAGATCCAGGCCCGGGCCGTTGAGGCGAGCTGGAGCGCACCCAAAACTGAGGACGACAGCCCGTCCACAGGAACCCTCAGCTATGAGGTGTCTGTCTCATTTAGCGGCAAGGATGGGAAGTACAAGAGCATGTACTGGTGAGTGGCCCACATTGAACAATGAAGAAGAAGAAGCATGTTAGCACTGTAGCGTCCCCGTCTGAATGATGGTCCTTTACAACTACAGTTATTAGACTGATTTATTTTCTTGCCATTGCAGTGGCGAGGAACTAAGTGCAACTTTAGAGAACCTTCGACCAGCAACAGACTATCACGTCAGGTCGGACATAACACAGTCTTAAAGATGGCAGAACATTGTGGCTAACTTGTTTTTGGGTCTCTTTCCCCCTTTCAGGGTCCAGGCCATGTGTAACTGTTTACAGGGAAGCCCCTCAGAGGCAGTGAGCTTCACCACGCTAAGCTGCGAGCCGGATCCTCCGAACGCTCCCAAGAAGGCCAGCGGGACCAAAAACACGCTTGTGCTCCAGTGGAAGGTACCATGTTCATCAATTCTGAGGGTGCAGGGTAGAAGCAACAAGACATTATGTGCTATGTCGACTTGTAATTTCAAAGCCTAATTTAATACATTCACTCCCAGCCATTTTCACTGAAGCAACCCGCTTTGCACCCGGCTGTTTTTCTGGCTTTTGGCTGATTTTGCAAGGCCCACAGAATTTTGGGTTCTATTGCTATAAAAGCATGGAACCTACCAAAAGAAAGATTAGTCTCTTCTTTCACCAGGGAAAAAAGTATATTTCTATCTGTTTCCGTTTTGCAGCAATTAGGATTAGAATATAGCAAAGTCTCATCATTATTCAAAGATCTGTTTAGAACTGTGGGGAAATCAGCTTGTTTGCGACACGGCCCTGGTTGATCTCATCTTCTCTGCTGCCACCTGCTGGCCGTTTTTGTAATAACTACAATTGCTTCAACCGGTCTCTGCAGTTGAGGCTGCATCAAAGCCTTCTGTATGGTCTAGCATAAAAAATAGAAAAAATAAAACCTATAAATAAGTCTTTTGGACACTTAAAACATTTAAAATAGAATGTATTTATGCGTTTTAGGAGCAAATGAGTTAACTATGAAAGTCACTTATAACCAGTCTGCTGTCACCTGAAGATCACAGATGGATATAAGTGGTCACGGATGGCCCAAAATAGGTCTTTAGTCTATAATAATATTGTTCAGTATTGTCGTAGGGCACAGAAATAGATAATAGCGACCAACCAAAATCAAAAGTCCTTTGTTTACAAAAATACAATAGTAGTGTGCTGCAGAAGGAAGTGAACAGTATGAAGAAGAAACAGCCCTCTCTCCTGGTTGTTGTTCAGCGTTGTTCCGGTTTAATTAACATTTTCATTTAGCCAGCGGGAAAAGGCTGCGCTTGTAAAGATGGCCTCCCAGGTGTGTTGTGAGTCTGTGAGTCAGTGTGTGAGAAAGTGTAAATAAAGAGCAAGTGTGTGTACATGCCATTGTGTGTGTGTTTATGGGTTTTGCAAAAACAAGCATGCGTTCTCAGCAAACCTTCGACAGATTAATTGGAGCAGCTAAAAAAAAAACGTGTACACAGCTGGATGCGTCTTGTCTGCTATGTTGTACTTCAACAAGGCTGCGACAGCCACAAGGCAACAAATGCATTGTCGTAACCTCATGTACGTTTTGTTCTCTTCAGGCTCCATGTGACAATGGTTCCAAGGTCCATAACTACATTCTTCAATGGGATGAGGTAAAAATGTTTTAGAATGACGCTTTAAATGCAATAGGCGCACGCATGCAATGTCTTAGTCAGTTTTTGGTACGGTCCGTTTTCTGTACCTTTTGTCCACATTGCGGTTGAGCTGGACCCTGCTTACTTCTACTTCTGGTCGTGATTAACAATTTGCTGTGCAGGGCAAGGGCACTGGCGTGTTTGAGCAGTGCTACTATGGACCTCAGAAGCAGTACAGAGTGACCAAGCTTTCGCCAGCCTCCAGATACTCCTTCCGCCTCGCAGCCAAAAATGACTTGGGCGTCAGGTAGGTAACTTCCTAACATGGCTTCCATCTTTTCTGTGTTGATTTCCTTGTGGACAGAGTTGCAAAAAAGTACTCACACTCTTTATTAATGGTAAATAGATGTAGAGATGTTTAACTCATTCACTCACAACCATTTTCACTGAAGCAACCCTTTGCTCCTGACTGTTTTACTGGATTTTGACTGATTTTGCAAGGCCCACAGAATATTGTGTTCTATTGCTATAAAAACATGGAACCTACCAAAAGAAAGATTAGAGTCTTCTTCCATCGGGGAAAAAAAGTATGCATAAGAATATAGCTAAGTTTAATCATTATTCACAAATCTGTTTAAAACAGTGGGGAAAAAAGCTTTTTGCAACATGGCCCTGGTTAAACTCTTATACTCTGCTGCCACCTGCTGACCGTTTTTGTAATCACTACCATTGCTTTAAGCGACCTCATCAGGTCAGAGGCTGCATCAAAGCATAAACATAAAAACAAACAAACATAAATACGTTTTTTATTTTATTTATTTTTTTTTTTTTATAGAACATATTTATACGTTTTTGGGAGCAAATGAGTTAAAAAATGTTTGGGGGTGGAACTCTGATAAGTAAAGTACAGAATAGGAAATGTTACAAAAAAGGTTAATTTCACATTTATTAACCATTATAATGACTAACAGATCCCTGTAGATGGCGGCGTTGCAGAACTTTGGATTTGAGGTCAACACAGTTTTTGTGTTGAAGTTAAAGAATTGGGGTGTGAATCTCTGCTCGTCACATCGATTTTGAGGGTAATGAATGCCAACACCGAAGTCAGACAAGTTGAGACACCTCACACTCTAACAGAGTATGAATATGTATGGCATAAACAGAGTATGTGTCACGGTAGGTTGTGTCGCGACCACAAGAAAAGATGACACACTTCACGCCACAACAACATGGAATTTTATTTTTTATTTTTAAAGATTGAAAAAATATATATATTTTGTGATTAAAACTCTATCAAACACGTTTTTGTAGTGTTGTCACAAAAGCAAACAATATTTGCATCCAAGCCACTGATCTGTTTGACATTTTTCTACATTAAATTTCTCTTTCTTTTTGGTCAAATTGCTGTTTTTGATTAAAGTAACTCGTGTTGCTGATTACTACATAAGGGCAAAATAATAATAATAAAAGTAAATTAAAAAAAAATTGAAATATATTTTTCTACTAGTCTACTTTTTTGGTGGTTCGGTTCGGTGCTCGTATTGTCCGAGAACAAAATGTTCTGTGGGTCTTGAAAGATCAGTCAAAATGTCCTGAATCAGCTAGCAATATAGAGAACTCTGCTTTGAAAACAGACGACTTGGCTGACCGAATGAATTCAGTAGAGCAACAAAGTATTTGTACTTAGTTTACTTCACACCACTGCTGAGGCCATTTTTGTTTCAAGTCGTCTTGATCACTGTCCCATCTTGTTCCCCTTGTTCTTTGTTTTTTGTTTTTTTTCAGCGAGTTCAGCGAATCTGTGGAGCTGTTCACCTCATGCAGTGTGCCATCACCGCCCTTCCCTCCGAATCTGGAGATGGCCGGCGTCACCTGGCTGTGTCTCAAGTGGCAGCGGCCCAGCAGCTCGCCCAAAGAGGACGACGTCTGTTACATCCTTGAGATGGAGGAGGAAGGCTCGGTATGACACGTTTTTAGACAATTCAGCCAAACAGGGTTTGACCCCTCCCCCCTGTGAATAGTTCAAACCAGTGCAACCTTAAATTTATTCTTTGAACGAAATTTAGCACTAGCCAAAATCCGCAAGTAATTGATACTCACACAAAAAAATTGTAATTGCCTGTAGAGGCCAAAAGATGGCAGCAAAGCAGTCTTTTCTCAATTTAATTGCTAAATGAAGGTACCACTGAAATTGGCACCAAGGAAGTAATTTGAAGTGATAAATGTTGACTGTTATATTTTTATGTTACGGATCTGTTTCTGTTCTTTTGAGTGACTTAAAAAGCTCATTATTGTCTGGTGATAATATACATGATGAGTTCGAAATTGATTTTGGGATCATAGTTTTGTATATTGACAGTCCCAATTATTAATATTGGCAGTTTGGTGGAGCTAATTTAAAATAAAATAAAATCCTATTCACGCTGTCCACCTTTCAAGCAATACATTTACCACAGCCGCTCAAGGGAAGGTAAAATTGTTTTGTCATAAATTCACATGACATTTACAGCTTGGAGCAGCTTCCTGGAAACACAGACAGGCAGCTCCTTCCCGCCTGTAGAACTAACCCCCCCCCCACCCCACCAACCCCCTACCCGTCATTTGTCTAACCGTTGTTGTCTTGAAAGACTTGGCTGGCGGCCGTGTCTTCTCTGACAGCTGTCTTGTCCCGCTCCCCAGGGTTATGGTTTCCAGCCGAGTTACGATGGTGACGAACTTAACTGCATGGTCAGGAACCTCCACAGAAGCACCAAGTACAAGTTCCGGGTAAGGGACATCTGTGATCGTCATAGTGTGATGTTGAAAGGCAACTCTGGTCATCCCTTCTTGGAAGCATGTACGAGTGGAGAGAGTGAGGGAGATATGTGAGTGGAAGACGGCATGTGAAGTTAATGACAATGAGAGTGAGTGTGAGGGTAAATAACAATGTGTGATAGATGGTTAGAGAGAGTGTGTGAGAAAATGAGTGTGTGTGTGAGATGATAGATGGGTAAGATGGAGTAAGCGAAAGGTGTGTGTGTGTGTGTGTGAATGAGAGAGGGAGTGTGTTAGGGTGAGAGGGAGTGTGAGAGAGGGAGCATGAAATGATAAATAGTTAAGATTGAGTGAGAGAATGAGTATGTGTGTGAGAGAGAGTGCATGAACGAGTGTGAGCAAGTGTGAACGTGAGAGTATATGTAAGAGTGCATATACAAGAGTGTGAGACGGAGGTATTGTGTCAGTGTCTATAGAAGACAGAGTGCCTGCGAGTGTGAGAGAGAGACTGTATTTTTTTGCAAATGTATGAGAGTTAGTGTGAGTGTGACAACAGGTGTGTGTGTGTGTTGCTTCTGTAATCCTCGGGCATGGAAGCTGCTGAGGCCCACAGCATCTTTGTGAGTCATCCCGGTTTTGCCAGCATTTGCGGCAGCGGGCCACTAAACCTCAATAAACGGGAGCATCCTGCTGCCCATCACCAGCTTGTCAACAACACCATTTTTATTACCGTCCCGGGAAGTCGTGCGCATTGTTGTGCTCCTCATTAGCACGACTTATGTTCAATGCGTCCCACTTACTTGGGCCAGCTTGTTTCAATTACAAGTGTACTACATGTTGTTAGACTGCGGCATCCTTTCCGGCGCTATCCTGACAGCACGTTGCGGTTATTACAAACGCCATAATTGTTCACGTTAAGAAAACCGACACCGTGGAGACTCCTTCCCGCTTTCATGTGCAATTATCCAGCTGCCGGATGCTGAGCGGGATGAGCCGGACTCAGCGGGCTCTCACCCGGATTAGCGCACGTGTGCCGCTGAATTGCACAAATGCTGCTTTTTAGTGTTGCCAAACAGTTGGCCTCTCTCGGCGCTGTCAGATCTCTGTGACAATGGCACTGCAACTTTGGACTCTTGGATGGAATGGTTGGAAGGAAAAGCAAATAGGATCGCCACATCTGCGTTACTGAAGACAAAAGAAGGAGCAGGACAGTCCTCTCCCATGAAAAACTAATGAGCAGCACACACATGCAAACGCATGTCTGACTCTCACGGTTACATTTGCTGATACTCTCTCACAACGCACACACCCAAACTGACACTATCATAGGCACTCTCACACATTCTTGCACACACTCTTACTCTCTCATTGCACTCTGACCCTCTCTCTATCACACACTGACTCTGAAATGCTCTCTCACTTATTCTCACACAAACTCTGACCCTCTCTCAAAAAACATGCTGACTCTCACACGCACACATACTTACCTGCACACAGTCTCACACACACACTCCCTCACACAGTCTAATGCAAACACTGTCTGTCTGTCTCTCTCTCTTTCTCTCTTTTTCTCTCTCTCTCTCTTTCTCTCTCTCTCTCTCTCTCACTTTAATTCTCATACACACTTTGACCCTACCATTCACATGCTGAGCCTGTCGCCCCACGACACACACTCACACAGTGACTCCTCACACACGCATTCTGACCCACGTTCTAAAACATACACAAACACACTCTCACACTCAAGCACATATACACTCTAGCCCTCTCTGAAATACACACCCTGAATGTCACACATAATCCCCTCATGCTCTCTCATAAACTGACTCTTTCACAACACTGTCTTCACAGACTCCCAATTCTCACACAAACACACCGTCTAATCCTCTTGCACGTACATGTTCTCTCACACACTGACTCGCTCACACTAACGCTCTCTCATATTTTGCCACAGGTAATCCCTCACATGCTCTCTCATGCACTGACTCTCTCACACCTGTCTAACCCTCTTGCAAACGCACATGCTCTCTCACACTCTGACTCTCATCTTTGCGTTCCCAAATGCGAGGGAACATAATTTTTTTTCAAATAATAATAATAATGCACTAGATTACTGTCTTTTGTCTTGATTCTTGACTTCCCGGCCTGTCCAGGTGGCGGCGTACAACTCTGAGGGCAAGAGTAACCCCAGCCCGGTGGTAGAGTTCATCACCAACCCGGACAGACCCAGCTATCCCTCCAGGCCCGTCATCAAGGGCAAAGTTCTGCCCACCAGCTTCAAGTTAGCCTGGGGTACGCGTCACACGGCAAAATGTGGGCCCAGTCGGGCGACATTCATTTTTCTTTTTGTTTTAGAGCCTCCAAAAGAAAATGGCGGTGCGGATGTCACTAAGTATGTTGTGGAGATGTCGGAGGGTTTAAGTGGTGAGTAAAAAGCCTGGAGGTTTTTTTTTTTTTTTTATTCTGTTCATCGCTCCATGAAGTTTTATGTATTTTCTTATCATGGATGCTCAGGTTTATCGTGGGAGCTGGTGTATTCGGGTCCGGCCATGGAGCATGTGTTTGATGGCCTCAAGCCCGGCTGCTCCTACCAGACGAGAGTGTACTGCATGAGCGAGGGGGGGCAGAGCCCGGTGAGTCATTCATAAACGCACACATTTTCACTCTGCTGGGTTTGTGTGGCTGCTTATTCGAACGGAGGCACAATGAAGATTTGGTGTCGAAATCAGGGGGACCTATTATTAGATTTTGATGTTTGTAACTTCCATTTTAAAGGGGATTTAAGGCTGTGTTCTTTTAATCCGTGCTGAGCTGTCTGGCAGATTTTTGTCAATACGGTAGTGAGTGTATGCATGTTAGATATTCAGGGTGGTTTGAATTTCCTCATTGAAATGAATGGAGATGCCATTAATCCAGTCCTGATTCCCCCCCAGATTTGGTTGTCATTTATTTGTTAATGATGTATAAGTAAACAATAAAAAAACAAGTTTTGTAACTTATGTAAAAAAAAAAAAAAAATATTTAAAAATCCAATAAATAGCTGAAAAAAGTTTCCTTAAAAAAACAAACGCCTAATAGGGTGTATTTGTAAATAACAGGCAACAAATTTGAAGAGATTCACTCTAAAATAGCCCAAAAAGCTTAATTTGACAAATTAAAACACTTTAATTTGCTACAAAAAGGCAAGAAAGTATTATCAGCATTAGCATTCATCTTGATCTCTTTCAAAGAAAAGAAAATAATGAGAATGTATATGAATCCAGCCTGTTTTTGTTGATTACTGCGACAACTCCTCCTCGTCAAGACAAAGTCTGCTAATTGATGAACCCTCCCAGGATGTTTTTCCCTAATTAGTCTCCTCCGCAGATGCTCCTCGTTAATTTGTGCCTCGGCCGTTAGCGCGTGCGTTTATTCATGAGTGGCCTTGCAAGGAAGCATGACTCACGGTGGCAAGCGGGTGACGTCACGCTTGCATGTTTGCCATTTTGTCTGGGGGGGGGGGAAAAATAATAATGTATGTGTCCTGAACCCATTAGTGATTTGCGATGTGTGTGCTTAAAAAGGTTGTTTGGCATTTTGAAGTTATTCTAATCAAATTGTTTTCCTACGCAAGCTGTCGGAGACCCTGCAGGTCCAGACTCCAGCAGTGCCCCCCGGGCCCTGTCAACCCCCTCGACTGGTAGGCAAACCCAAAGCCCGCGAAGTGCAACTACGCTGGGGTGAGTCATTTGCTTTTTGGTGCGTGGGATATATTCTGCACTTTCTTTATCAATTGCATTAAGCTCTGGTAACTCTTTGGGGGCAGCACGGTGGTCTTTTTGCCCCACAGTCCTGTGAATGAGTTACGTTTTCTTTGATTTAAAGTAGGCGGGTGCGGCTTATATGTTCAACAAACTCGAGTATTCCCTAAATTTAGCTAGCGGGGCTTATAGTCAGGTGCGCCTCGCCTTATAGTCCAGAAATTACTGTAATCGCATGACTTCAATAGGTTAACTCTGTTCTAAATAAAATGTACAGTACAGTTTTCATACTCATAAAAGTGTGGGGGCGGGGGGGGGGGGTCTTAAACTAATATAAACATGGCTGCATCTTTTAATCAATGATACAGTAATTTCATAATTCTTTAAATTTAGTTAAAATTAAAGGGGTACTGTTGTAAAAAAAAAAAAAAGGAGTGATATCTATTTGTGTTGAGGTCATTTTTCTGCCACTAGATGGCATTGGTGAAAGCTCAGTGCATTTTTCTTTCATATTTCTAATCTTTAACATGAAGTAACTTGTGAAATTCTGCACATTTTTAAATTGTAAAATACAATTTGACCCCAGTCTCCAAAAATATATGCATTATTATTAAATGTATTACTCCTAAATTTTGACGTGGACGTGCCTGATGCGTTGCGACTGGAATTCCTCCAGTACAGGCTTTCCAAGTAAGGGGCGGTCATTAATCACACGTTAAGAAAATGAGTGGCATTAAAGGAACTTTCATTTACCTCAAAATTAATGCACTAATTTTGACACTTCTAATTTAAAGCAATTATTGTTCTAATCTCACGCATTTAAAAATGCATCTATCATGATTTGACTTGATTTCTTCCCTTATCACAAATTTGACTATTCAATCCCCTTACTGCACATGTGCATACTTGATTCAGAAAGTGTGCTGCAAAAACAAACCCGTCGGTCGCTGCGGTTGTGAATACGAAGCGGACTTTTACCCAGTGAAGCAGAGAAAAGGAAAAAGCGAGTTTTTTCCGTTTTAATCGAAACGACTAAAGGTTTTTCATGGTGACAAATGTGCGTTAGTGACAACAGCAAGAGCCAGACGCTATTATAGCACTGCGGTCAGGGCGAGCCGTGGAGGATTAAAAGAGATGAAGTGGAGAGTGACGCTTTTCATCACGAAGATGTAATAGTATTAAAGCGGTCGAAATGGTAAACTTTATTAAATGTTGATTAATGTTCTTATCAATTACAGACCGTGAAAGCGTGGAGCAGATTCACTTGTTAGATAATAACCCTCAGAAGGATTTGAAGGACTTTTTCTAGTTCAGGAAATTGGGACTTTTTCTCAAATTCACACTTTTTAGTTGATTATAAACGATACTCCAAATTTTTGTGGCTCGCTGGCAAGGTGGAGGTTTGAAAACCACTTACGTATAGCCGTGTCTTTACAGTTAATAAGTGATCTATGATGGCCAGAAATTGAGCCTGGATTAGATTATTTCCAATGGAAAAAGAATTGTTGAACTCCATTTAATCTCCCAGTACGCTTTTCCCAGGTGCGCCTCAGGTGGACGGCGGCAGCCCGGTGTCCAGCTACATTGTGGAGCTGAGCGGGCCACAGTCGGAGGAGAGCAGGGAGGTTTACCAAGGTCCCGAGATGGACTGCTCCGTGGGGGGCTTGTTGCCCGGCAGGACCTACGGCTTCCGGCTCAAGGCGGGAAACAAGGCAGGGGTAAGAAAGAAAACCCGACACTGGTGTTCCCTGCTATATAATCGTGCCCCGATCGATCGACCGCCTCTCATGATAGGCCAATTTCCGTATATAATCGGCATATGTCGACCAGTGCCGATCACAAAAAATGCTCACCTGCCACAGCACTACAGTGTTTTCTACACTATTTAATGCTTGTGCTTTTTTGTAAATATGTTTACAATGTGTTTAAAAAGTGTTTTCATTACTCTAAATATTTTAACATGGCGTGGGAGGGGGAAAGCCGTTTTATTTAGTCTGTCGCAGATGCGTCTGGAATGTACATTTTCCTCCATAATGAATGTAATTGTACAGTCATTCATTTCTCAAATAAATCTGATTTAAAAGGATTTTTCTAATTCATTGTCTTTGTTCAGTTCGGGCCACTCTCCGAGCGCTATGATGTCACCACTGGCCCCGGGGCCCCTGAGCAGTGCAAGGCTCCTTCCATCACGTGCAAGTCACCCAGCTGTGTTGTAGTCAGCTGGGAGGTAAGGCCACACAAATATGTTGAAATTCAAACATCTTCCCCAACATTTAACAGCCCTTGCCCGCCGTCCTCCACTATTTAAAGTTGGAATAAATATGCAGGAAATACTTCACCACTTTGCTATGATTATGCATCAGACGATTTCACAGCTCCTCAAGGCGGGGCCATCAAATTAATAAAGTGGAATTTGTGATCCATGTTAGTGTCTAGTGTTAATTTTATCCACCATTTTTAAATTTAGTCTCAGTTTTAGGCCAGTTTCAATCACGCTTGTTAGTTTTTATCATAGTTAGTCCAACCTTATTCCGTTTTTAGTCCATTTTTAGTCGACTATAAATCTAGCATTTTAGTCCCAAGAAAACATCATTTTTATTTGTCTGGTTTTAGTCAACAAAAACTTAACATTTTAGTCTAGTTTTAGTCAGGACAATCATTTAACCCCTGCATTTTTTTGTAAGAAGATTATGTGGAATATTTCGGATCTAAAACTTTCACATAAAATTTTCTCTCATCTTTTTGATGAAAAACAACTTGACACACAATTACAGTATATCTACAATGGCTCCATGCTATGAGCTAGTAAATTAGCCAGCATTAGTTAGCGGTCGGATTAACGTTACTGTTGGAACGTTATAGTCGTTATATTACGTTATAACTATAATTTACTTTTTTTTCTTTTCTTTTATTAACTTTCACTGAATCCACCTCCTGTCTGTCCCATGTGTTTGTACATGTTACACTCGCTAGCTGCAGATTTGAAAGGGGGTGTGTCACATGACAGTGACAAATTAGCAGAGACAAGATTTGACAAAATAAAATAATTTCCGTCCCGTTTTTGTTCATGAACTAAAATGTCCATAGATTTTAGTCCAGTTTTTATTAAGTGAAGTACATTTTCTTCTCGTCTTCATTAGTCGACAAAAATGCATACTGATTTAGTCCCAGTTATTGTTTATTAATGAGAGTTTTAGTCTAGTTTCAATTTTTTGGATTATTTTGAAATCATCGGTCCTGGCATGTACAGTTTTACACTATAAAATGTCCTTCTTTTTTTTTTTTTTTAAATAATTGTTTCATATTTACATGGTTATTTAGATTATATTTCTGGCATCAGGCCAAATCCTTGTACCTCCAAAATCATCTCTTTTCAGGAGACCCCATAACAGGCATGCTTGTTCAACCACTCACATTGCATCATCAGAGAGCAAGCCATTTTTAAGATTGGTCAATAATTGTAAAAATGACATCCACCGGTGGACCCACTAAAAGTATAGATAGATTCTTGAAAAATAAATTTGCCAAATTGTGATTTATGAGGTTTCAGCCCGATGCCAGCAATGTGCAATGCATTACACTCGTATTACCAATACCTCGTTTTATATTTAGACATACACACTCACAGACATTGTTATATCCTTACATAATCCTGATAATAATGTGTTGACATCATGAAAAACTCTCTGACAACCAATTATTTTTTCTTTTTCCCCTTCCAGGCCCCACCTTGCAACGGGGCTCCGGTGACCGAGTTTCGCATGGAGTGGGGGGCAGCTGAGGGCACCATGCAGGTGTGCTACAATGGAGCGGCACTCGTCCACGAGATGAAGGGCCTGCTGCCCGCCACCAACTACTTCAGCAGGGTACAGGTACGAACCATTGTGCCCTGAGAGATCATCAGCTGTGCCCTGGGAAATGATGACGCTGGCCTAATTTTGTATAAAACAACGCCCTCAAAACAGCAAGCAAATGACGCTAGATAGGGCTTCCCTTAAGTTGTACTGCCATCTTGTGGACAAAAGTGGTCTCGCGTCTTCCCAGGCTCTGAATGTGGCCGGCGCGGGCCCCTTCAGCGAGGCGGTCTTGTGCCTGACCCCCTGCTCGGTCCCTGCCGCCGTCAGCAACATCTGCGCCATGAAGGAGTCTGAACTCATCAGGTTTGGTGCACCTGAGATGGTGGAGGAGGAGGAAGAGGAGGAGGAGGAGGAGGAAGAGGAGGAGGAGGAATGCGTCCGGCTGCCGCCTCTCTACTCGCCATCTACCTGCGTGGGGATCTGCTGGGAACACCCCTGCGACCACGGCTCGGAGATCACGTCCTACCTGATCGACCTGGGCGAACGCCAGCCGGTTCTGGTTGGCCCCGTCACAAAGCACGTCATCCAGCACCTGCAACCCGACACCAGCTACAGGTGGGGCTCTTTGGCTGATTAATTGGATAATTAATTACAGTTAATCGATTAATGCTGATAGCTGCAGAACAAAGTATAAATTTAGCGCAAACAATTTTCAGAATTGGTTGCACAGAAAAATACATTGTCAATAGTGGAACATGATTTTTGTATTTCATCTGTCAGGATCCGAATCCAGGCCCTGAACAGCTTGGGCGCGGGGCCCTTCAGTCACACCTTTAAGATGAAGACCAAGCCCCTGCCCCCGCAGCCGCCCCGCATAGAGTGCACCGCCTTCAGCCACCACACCCTCAGGCTCAAGTGGGGCGACGGTCCAGCCAAAGCCGCCGCCTCCGACGCCCTCCAGTATCAGCTGCAGATGGAGGACAAGAGTGGCAGGTTTGACATCAATTCAAAAACGCTTCCCGGGTGTCTTGATGAAAAGTCGAGATGACGATTGTGATCATTTGTTTGGATTTAATCCTTTGCGATGTTATGGCAGTTTTGAGTCTGTGTTCTTGTTTTTTTTTCTTCAGGTGAGTGTTATCATTTTCATGCTCTTCACCTGTGTTGTTGTTGCAGATTTATCTCCTTGTATGAAGGAACATGCCACACCCACAAAGTGCAGCGGCTAAATGAGTCTACCTCGTACGCGTTCCGCATCCAGGCCTTGAACGAGGCGGGCTCGGGGCCCTTCTCCGCTGTTTACACCTTCACCACCCCGCGCTCTCCACCGGCCCCGCTCAAAGGTAAACCCTCTTCGCTCATCTTCCGCTTGGAAATGTTTCTCTCTAATTTTCCTCTCTCTCTCTCTCAAAGCATCTCGCCATGTCAATTTGGCTTTGAAGTAACCCAACATATGCTAAACTCATTTCATGTGGCGCAGCCCCAAAGGTGGAGCGAGTGGATGACAGTTCCTGCGAGGTGTGCTGGGAGGCGCTGTTGCCCATGAAGGGCGACCCCATCCTCTACACTCTGCAGTCCATGATGGGAAACTCTGACTTCAAGCAGGTGCGCACGCTCTTCCGCTGAAGCGCGCGTGCATCTCGCACGGCGCAGTCGGCCGTTATGCAAATGAGTGCTCCCCCGTGACGCATGGCCGACGCGAATGTCAGAGCGGCGCACGGTGGGATCAAATAAGCGAGAGGAAGTGGAAGCGTTTACGTCACGTTTGGCCTTCTCATCGGATTCATGTGTTTATCAGGGACAACACTTAAGTTGACTTTACAAAGGGGGGGGGGGGGGGGGGCTGTTCGTGTTTTTAATCCGGCCCACCCGGCAGTCTGGCGTTGCAGTCGTTGTTTCTAACCTTTATATTCAGGCACTTTTTATTCTCCACACTTTTTTTGCCGTGTAACAACTCCCACATAATACTTGCGATTTGCTTCAAAAATTCGCGCCTCCCGAGGTATATATCGTCTGATTTCGCATTCCTTAGAGTAAATATCAACTTTTCCCCATTCAATTTCAATGGGGCTGACATTGAACGTTCCCGCTTTCCATGCATACAACCGATCGTCATTGCCGGGTGTCTTCTACTGCTCGGTGGCACAGTTGGCAAATTGCCTTGTCCGGTAACCAGGAGGTTTGCAGATTTGAATCCCACCTCCAACTGTACATTGCAAATATATCAATGGCCATTATGCAAAGTCATATACATGTATACCAAGTGACTGTCATATCAGAAAATGGGTTATATCATTTCACTGAAATGATGCACATGCATTCAAATCTTAGCATTCAGCTTTTCAGCTTTCCACAGAAATTGCACTTTTGACATTCCTGCCGCTCTGAAAAAAATTGGTCAGTAAAATGTCCACTCATTTTTAATTTCTTATTGTATTTCAATAGAATTAGTAAAAATGTACAATTTTAAATATTTAGTAGAACCTACTAATTGATTTAATAGTTATAGTAATGAATTATTAACTGAGAATTTGTATTTAACTGCGTTCTATAAATGTGCAATACCATATGCTTGTACAGTATAACTACATTTATTTCAAATATGTATCTTACATACACTACTTTTTTCAAAAATGTATTTCATCAGTCGTGTATTTTTTGTTGTCATTCTCAAGTCCTTTTTGGCACAGCAACTTGTGGGATAGTGAGATGGCGGCAAATCTCTTTTACTGGAGAAGATGTTACGGCACCAATAACTAGAGATGGACAAATGAAGCTTCATGAAACACTTGTGCTATATTTTGACTCCTCTCGATGGCACTCTTGGTTTAAAGATGTGGTGGGAATTTAACTCCTTTCCATTGCACCAGCCTTTATCTTTAAACCAAGAACGCCATCTAGAGGAGTAGAAAAAAAATATTGCGTGTGTGTTTCATGAAGCTTCATTTTCCCATCAATACCAATAACAGGGATGTGATTTTTCCGCTAATTTGCGGAATTCCGCTTTTTTTTATCTCCCCCCCCCCCCCCCCAAAAAAAATCCGATTTTTATTTATTTATTTATTTATTTTTTAGTAGTTCATTGTGTATTCACATGACTCCGACAGATAACATCTTCTGCTATAACAAAGACATTTGTGATATGCTCTAATATGAGTTACTTTTCATTTGGTCATGATACAATTATTTGTTCATGAAATTTGAACTCTTCAACATTATTTATGTGTTAACTTAGTAATCACATTAGTTAGATATGATGATATTCTCAGTGATAGTTTTTAAAAGCAAAGGCAGTCCAATGTTTTTGAATGTGACTGATTTTGAGTTGACTAAAACTGCCATTTTATATGGGATAGTTCAATATACATTGAAAATTTATGCTGTTGTTTTGTCTATTTCTTTGTCATGTGAGTGCATTGAAAGTACTTAAAAGCACGGAAAACCCATGAGCTCCGGGGGGCTTCGCTAGCTAGCCTAGCTGGGTGCCAGCGGCCCCCAGACCCCCGGCTAAATTTTCACATAATTTCACTTTGGTCAAATCACATCCCTGCAATAACATCCATTACGTACACAGTCATGAACCCGTGTTACATAATTGTCTACATTCAGTTGTTCAATTATTCAACACTCAACTCGGCTCAAGGCTGAATTCCAACGCAAAATCTGAATGAATGAATGAATAGCAAATTGTTTGCTTTGTTTGCGGGCAGGCGTACAAAGGTCCTGGCACGTGCTTCACGGTGCAGCACCTCCACCCCAACAGCGACTACCGCTTCCGGGTGTGCGCCATCCGCCAGTGCCAGGACGCGCCCGAGCTGAGCGGGCCTTACAGCCCCACCGTGACGCTCGCCGTCCAGCGGGGCGGCGACGGCCCCGCCTCGGCCTCGTCCGCCTCCTCCAGGTCAACTTCCGCTTCCTCCTCTTCGACGTTGAGCCGGGCCGGCCGCAGCCTGACGGACGAGCAGTGCGCCTTCCTGCTTCTCATGGCATTCGCCGTCATCGCCATCCTCTTCGCGTTCCTCATCCAGTACTTAATCATCAATTGAGCGCCGCCATCAGGCCACCACGGTTATTACAGCTTTATTCTTTTTCTTCTTTTTTTCCCCCCCCCATGCTTTCTGCTACCTTGCCGAGAGAGATGGGGGGGGTTTGTCACACAAAGATATTATCTACATTTCTTCCCAAAAACGAGGGATATTGGGTGACATCACAGGATGGTCTAAAATACACCCCAAAAAAACTTTACAGGTTAACTTAATTTGACCTCTAAACATTTCAATGTCAAACTATTTGGTGTTTTAGTACTTTTGGCTGTTTCTAGGAAGGAGCTGATTGGAGGATTACTTTTTTTTCCTCCTCTCAATAAGTCCACTTGTGCCTTTCTGTGACTCTTCCAGTCTTTCTGTAGCTAACACTTCTAGTCCTGAGGGGGCCACTGACGTTCTAGCAGAGGTGGCAAACGCATCAATCATGTCATTCTAGAATCATCTCATTGGATTGTTTACGGGAGAGGATTAGGGCCGGTGAAGAAAGGAGAAAAAAAAAATTGGCAGGAGTCTTACTTTATTCTCAAAGTGAGATGTCTGACTTTAACTCATTCACTGCCATAAATTAATCAAATAAAACGATTATAAAAAAACTAGGGGCAACAGGCGATTAACATTTTTAATTGTAATTAAACGCATGACTTCACTAATTAATTCATGATTAATCACAAATTCTATATCTGTTCTAAATGTACAATATTTTTTTTTATAGGTTTTCATACTCTTGTTAACAAAAGAGGAAAACATGTTAAACTAATAAGAAATAGTTAAAATTATTTTTGGCCATCTATAGCTGTCAATGGCAATGAATGAATTAAAAAAAGAAAAAGAAAACATTATTAAAAATTTGGGGTGTCAGGCGATTAAAATTTGTAATCATAATTAATTGCATGACCACTAGTTAACTCACATCTAATCACAAATTTTATATCTGTTCTAAATGTACAATAAAAAAGTATAGGTTTTCCTACTCTTGTTAACAAAAGTGAAAAAAAATGTTAAAATAATAGAAATAGTTTAAATGAATTTTTGACATCTATAGCCGTCAATGGCAGTGAATGAGTTAATCTCAAAATTCTGACTGATTAAAGTCAGAATTCTCACTTTAAAGTCAAAAATCTGACTTTGATTTTTACTTTAACCTCAGAATTCTAACTTAAAAGTGAGAATATTAGCGTTGATAAAGTCAAGACTTTAAAGTCAGAATTCCGACTTTATTCTCAAAATTCTAACTTTAAAGTCAGAATTCTGAGATTAAAGTGAGGATGATCGCTTTAAAGTCCGACTTCTGAGAATAAAGTCCGAATCCTGCCAACTTATTTTTTTCTCTTCTTCACTGGCCCTAAATCCTCTTCCGTCATTGTTACATGTACGAAATTGTTCCTGTATTCATTGTAAAAATTGAAATTGCAATTTTTGTCCAGATTTTCTGCCCAAATCAAAAGAACAAATCCATTTTGCAAGAAATATGAAATAGACACACTTGATTGTAGAGGTGTTTATTTTCAAATTGTCATCTGATAAGCCAATAAATATCCTTCCGTTTCGCTAGTCTTCCGTGGAAGCAGACTGATTGTCTTTATATAAGACATTTGCAAACATCTACTTTTGCATGTTACAGACCAAACAAATAAAAAAATAATAATAATATGAAAATAATGGTTAATTGCAGCGGTAGTATGAATGACCTGTAATTGACATGTAGTTGAACTTGAAGCATTGTCATTTATTTGGCTTTGTTTAATCATTAAACAATAACAAATAAGAAAAATAATAATTTAATGAACTGTAAATGGGGCAAAGAAATATTTTGCCAGCAACTTGAATGTGACATGAATTTTTATTCTGTTAATCAATAGAATAATCAATTGTAAAAATGTGCTTTTGTGGCCACAAAAGAAAATGATTTGACAATACAGCAAGACTTGAGGAGGCAAAGGAAAGCATGCAAGTGGACATTCTACCTGTTGAGAATTTATAAAAGTACTGTAACGCAGAACAAGTGGGAAAAAATGATCAAATGAGGTTCACCTGTAAAAGAGTGAAAAAATACTTGGTTGTCCAATGATCACCAATATTATCACTTTTGTGCATTTGAGGCTCATCCTGAAATTTCACGCTCAAAATCCCAAACTTTGTTGCGGGTACTCGTTGTTTATAACCCTTATTTATAATTGCAGTCATACCCTGTTTTTTTTTTTGTTTTTTTCTTCTTCTTATGTTTTTACGTAGTATCTGCGGGACCCGTCGCCTGGTGAGTTTGCAGGGCTTGAGGACCACATGAAAAGACTTTTAACAAAATCCCCCAAAAATCTGTAGAGCGACGATTCAGCACTTTTGGTTTGTTTTTGTTCGTATGGGAAATGTTGAAGGATGCAAAAAAAGAAAAAAAATGTGAGCGAAGAAATCCTATTTTTCTACAGCGGCAGCGGCTTCAAACTTAATTAGAAAAATCGAAAGCAAACTAACACATCCAACTATTTTTTACTCCCCTTAGGATGATGATGAAGATGATGTAGCTTGTTTTTACAATCTCGCAGCTGCTGCTTGGCTTCGGGAAATCTTGTTCAGCACAAAAAAATGTCCGCTTCCTTTAATTGTTTCTTTCATGTTGTCCGGTTTGTTTGTTTTTGATTTTGTGTTTTTTGCACCTTAGCTAAAGGAAAACGGAAACCCAGGTTGGCATTTTACACCACAAACACACTTTTTAAAAAAGGCATCTTTGTCGCTGAAACAACTGAGCAAATGTAAGAAATAAATACCCAGAGGAAAAAAATAACAGTTGTTTCAGAGGCCTTAATTGGGGGTGGGGGGGAGGGGGTATTTTTTTGTATATATATTTTATTTTATTTTGTTAGAAAACACTACAAGGTGTTTTATTTCCTTTGATTTTTATTTTATTTTTTTTGCTACCTTTAATTTGGCGTCAGTAAAGAGAAGAAACCGTAGTGGTTTGTGCGTGTTTCATTTGACTTTTTTTGTTTTTACTTTTGGCTCGTCCAGGGTTACATGTGAAGTATATAATATCTATTTTTTATATCATATGTGATAATATAAGTTGAGAATAATAATAAAGATATGTTGCGCGCACCCCATCCGTCACAATATTATGACGTCTGTGTATTGTTGAAATTGAAATCCTTTCAGACTTTTCTCATCTTCAGTCTAAATATTGCGACTATATTACTAAATAAAAATAACTAAAAATCCATCGGTACCTTGCAAACGTGTTAATTTGGCCCTCAAATGTCCTCTCTTGCGCGCTCTCTATCTTTTGATAGCAACGTGTGCCATTTAAACGTCACCTGTTCAGTTTGGGGAGAACAACAAAAATGACAAAAAAAAAAGTTGAATATGCACAAAAATGGAGAAACTACCATTTTTATGTCATTTTAATCTTTGCAGTATACCTCATTCACCATACATTCCAAAAATGACAATTTGTTATACGATACATACTTAGCTAACGAGACATATCACTTTCCAGATGTTGATTATGTGGGCGGGGAAATGGAATGGAATCATAGAAATGTATTTAACGTGTATATGTATAGCCATGATATCTACGACAAAAAAATCCATGCACAATAAAAGATTTATTATTCTTAAATGTGTCTTCTTTTGTCGTCCCTAATAACTCATTTGCAAAGGCTTGATTAATGTTTTCAACTTTCACCACTTGGTCGAGCCATGACTGAATATTTTTTATATTTATTATATTTTTTTCTTGAAAGTATTTTTTTCCTAAAAAAGAAATTTTTCCCTCAAAATGTATTTTTTTTCTCAAATATGATTTTCTCATTTTATGAAAATGTATACCTTCTCATTGGAACTTATTTTTTAAACAAAACTGTTCCTGAATATACGTTTTTTTTTAATATTCGTAATTTCTTACCTTAAGAAAATCCCTTCAAAAAAATTTATTTTAATTTAAGATATTTTATTGAAAATTTGCTTATTTATGCTAATATTTCTTGAAGATGTAAGACTTTTTCTCCAAAATATATATTTTTTTATCTTTTCCTGTTTTTGTTTTTTTTAACCTTGCTCTGCGAGATGAATTCTCGCGGTATTTGTGAGTTCACAAACTCCCGCGAACACATCTTGTACCGAGCCCGTTGAGCTCCATCGATGCGAACCACCAATCACAGAGCGACGTTGTATTTGGGGGGCGGGATATGCAGCTGTGACGACACCAGGAAGCCAGCGCTGACGCCAGGGGGAAACAAACAAACAAACCTAACATGGACGAATGAAGGCTGCAATTCTGTTCTTGCAGAATTATTCACAGTTTCCTTGTTGAATGTTGAACAGCGAGCGGCGCTTTGTGCATTTTTATCTGGTCCATTTTTCATCCGTGGCCGTGATTGGTCATAACAAACGTGTACAAGATGCCGCCTCCTCCAATCAGCTCGAAGTATTGTACAGCATCAACGTGCAGCAGTTGAGATGTTGAAGAAATAGAATTTAATCTTTCTTTGAAACGATATAACTTTTTTTTTTTCTTGAAAATGTATACGTTTTTTTTTTTCTTCCCCCATTTTGAGTTTGTCCAAGCAGGCTGAGAGAAGGAGGAGGAAGGTTTTGTGGCTGAGTAACCAAGACAGAGCTGGTGTCTAACGGGGCTAGCAAACAGATTTCACGTGACGGATGCGCTCATTAAAGAGCAAACGGTCATTTTGCATGCAGCTGTCACCAGGCTGAGCCGATGACAAGGAAGAGGAGAGATAACCACAATGCTGGCCATCACTCAGAAGAATCCTATCAAGGTTAAGGTCCACGTAACGAGTGTGCTCTTTGTCCTCACTTGATGGGACATTTCCGCACACTTGTAGGATATTAAATCAATGAGCCAACGAGAACTATAGTGGGCTAATTCCCTTTTTTGACATTATGCAGGAGTGTGAATTCAAGTTTTATGGCTGCAATTACGTTTGGGGGAGGGGCTTATATCTTGGTGAGCCACAAACTGTGGCTTTCCTCAGATTGTGGCATTTGGCCGAATTCTGGCCTTGAATCATGTTGGATATTGGATCAAAACGGTCGTTATCTTTAGTTCCATAGGTTGGATACCAGGTCATTATTCTTGTATAATAATATTGTGATTTTGATTCTCCACACTTTTTTTTCCCCCACATATTACTTCCGTTCAAATTTCACCGTTCAAAAAATAAATAAAAAAATACAGCCTGAAAGATAAGATGATAGTCATCTATAAATAAGTCACTTTGTGGGAAGCTTTTCTTAAGGTGAAGTCTGGTTTCTTGGAAATGTGAGTTGGCCCAGTTGCGTGGATGAATCAGGAAAAGTGCCATTTTAAAAGTAAACCTTGATTTAGACAAGAATTTGTCTGAAAGATGTTCTTCTCTCATCTATAAATTTAATTGCAAATTCTCAAATGGCTTCATTCACAGCACTTTTTTTTTTCATTCACTAGTAGCATATGGGGGAGGGGGGGGGGCTCATCAAATGGCTTAATTCCACATCCTATAGTATGCTGAATTATGTTAAGTATTGAGGAAAAAGAGCGTACCGGTACTCCTACACGCGCATGCTAACTTCCTCCCATTGTCATCATTCAATTAGGGCTCCAAGCTCCCCTTTGGGAGGAGGAGGAGGAGGAAGAGGAGCTGCTCTTCGCTCTTGTCGCCACATCAGCCAAATCGCTGTTGGCCGCCGGATCGGAAGTCCGGATCGCTTCTTCCATTTCACAGGTAAATGTATTATTCGTCATTTATAGAGGCAGAATTGCTGGCATTGGTGGATCTCATTGGAAAGATTGTCAAGGTGTACCTAATGAAATGTCCTCTTTTGCCATATTGTACCTAATGTTGTAGCTTAATGGGTACTTTTTAATTTCTTGTGCTATTATAATTCATTTTTCTTTTGACATTTTTATAGTTTGATTCTTAGTATTTTTGTTTATTTACTTTCTTTTTTTAAATTCAAGTTTGTATATTTTTCTTCATTTATATATTATATATTATTTTTTACAATTTATTTTCAATAATATTTTTATAATTGTGAGTAATATTTCTTGTTTTTGTTTTTTTATTTATTCACTTGGATTTTTTTGGGGGGGGGGTTCGTTATTAGGATTAGGGCTTTTTTATTGACATAATTTGTATCATTCTCGTAATTGTTTGTGTTTTTGTCACGTTTTTATTATTTGGAAATGAGAATGATTTTTTTAATATTAATTTGTATTAATGTTATTAATGTGCATTGTTTATTTGTTCATTATTTTTTTTGTGCTGGTAATAAATAAATAAATTTTTATATTTGTATTATTTAAATAACTTTACACCGTACTGCACATAAAAAAAAAGGAAAATCATTTTTGATCCACTATTAGTGTAAGTCTACACACCCCTGTTCAAACGCATGCTGGAACAGCTGAACTTTATTTGTGGTTAATCAGACGCTAAAACGGTGGCAGGTGTGTGCTGCCATTCATTTAATATGAATTTGAATGTTATTGTCTCATCGTAAACACATCCATAGTTATGAGATTGGTTTGCATTGTATTATTTCAATTATTTATTTTTACTCTTAAAAAAACGATTTATTGGATAATTCACTTGATCTCATTTGAGCCCGACTTGGAATTTGAACAGGGGTGTGTAGACTTTTCCTATGCGAAACTGCTCGTGATGCGTTGTTGTGTTGGCTTTTTTGTCGTCAGAAGTGAAGATGCCGTGGACCCGCGCCCAGGTGGATCTCCAATCGCCCGAGGCGGCCGAGCCTGCGGCCGTGGCCGTGGTCGACCACCACTACGAGGGCTCCCTGTTCCCCACCTCCACGCTGATCCCCGTGACGGCCATCTGCGTGGCCATCTTGGTGGTGGGCGTGGCGGGCAACACCATGACCATCCTCATCATCCAGCACTTCAAGGACATGAAGACCACCACCAACCTGTACCTGTCCAGCATGGCCGTGTCGGACCTGCTCATCTTCCTGTGCCTGCCCTTTGACCTCTACCGCCTGTGGAAGTACGTGCCGTGGCTGTTCGGCGAAGCCGTGTGCCTGCTCTACCACTACGTCTTCGAGGGCTGCACGTCGGCCACCATTTTGCACATCGCCGCCTTGAGCGTGGAGCGCTACCTGGCCATCAGCTTCCCGCTTCGCACCAAGGTCCTGGTGACCAAACGCCGCGTCCATTACATCATCGCCGCCCTGTGGGGCTTCGCCCTGGCCTCGTCCACGCCCACGCTCTTCCTGGTGGGCGTGGAGTACGACAACGGGACGGGGGCGCGCGGCGGCGGCCAGTGCAAGCACACGGACGCCGCCATCCACTCGGGCCGGCTGCACATCATGCTGTGGGTGTCCACCGGCTACTTCCTGTGCCCCATGCTCTGCCTGCTCTTCCTCTACGGATCCATCGGCCTCAAGCTGTGGAGGAGCCGCGGCGACGTGAGGGGACCCGGCGCGCTCGCCAGGGAACGATCGCACAGGCAGACCGTCAAGATCCTCGGTGAGTGCGTGGGCTCGAGAAGTCACCGCTGGAGACAAAATGGCCGATTTCAAGATCGAACAAAACTAAACAAAAGTGAACCCAGTTAGTTTTTAAAATTTAGTTTGTTTTAATTAGTCTTCAGTTCTGTTTATTAGTTTTTTTGTTTTTTTTTTAATGCTTAGTTTAGTTTTAGTTCGTTTCTACAGCGCTGTTTTAGGGCAACGTATGAATATATATTTTTTAGAGGGTGGAGGCAATATTCCGAGAAAAAAAACCTGCAAATTTGCGACTTTCTTAAGTGGGAAATTTGTGATTAAAAAAAAACTTGTAAATTTGCGACATGATAAAGTGGCAAATTTGCGAGAAAAAAAATAGTAAATTTGCGACTTTATAGATTAGCAAATTTGCGAATTTATAGCTGGCAAATTTGCGAGAAAAAACTTTATAAAGTGGCAGGTTTGTGAGAAAAAAAATCGTCAATTTGCTACTTTATAAAGTCACAAATTTGCGAAAGAAAAAAATCTTACATTTTCAACTTTATAAAGTGCCATATTTGTGAGAAAAAAAACTCGTACATTTGCGACTTTATAGATTGCTCGTGACTTTATAAAGTGGCAAATTTATGAGTTTTTTTGTTGCAAATTTGCCACTTAATAAATTCGCAAATTTGCAAGAAAAAAAATCGTCAATTTGCGACTTTATGAAGTGGCAGATTTTATGAGAAGAAAAACTCGAACATTTGCGACTTTATCTATTAGCAAATTTGCGAATTTATAGCTGGCAAATTTGCAAGAAAAAAACTCGGACGTTTGCAACTTTATAAAGTGGCAGGTTTGTGAGAAAAAAATCGTCAATTTGCTACTTTATAAAGTCACAAATTTGCGAGAGAAAAAAATCTTACATTTTCAACTTTATAAAGTGGCATATTTGTGAGAAAAAAAACTCGTACATTTGCGACTTTATAGATTGGCAAATTTGCGAATTTATTAAGTGGCAAATTTGCAACAAAAAAACTCACAAATTTGCAAGAAAAAAAAACGTCAATTTGCGACTTTATGAAGTGGCAGATTTTATGAGAAGAAAAACTCTGAACATTTGCGACTTTATATATTAGCAAATTTGCGAATTTATAGCTGGCAAATTTGCGAGAAAAAAACTCGGAAGTTTGCAACTTTATAAAGTGGCAGGTTTGTGAGAAAAAAAATCGTCAATTTGCTACTTTACAAAGTCACAAATTTGCGAGAGAAAAAAATCTTACATTTTCAACTTTATAAAGTGCCATATTTGTGAGAAAAAAAACTCGTACATTTGCGACTTTATAGATTGGCAAATTTGCGATTTTATTAAGTGGCAAATTTGCAACAAAAAAAGTCAGAAATTTGCCACTTTATAAAGTCGCAAATTTGCAAGAAAAAAAATCGTCAATTTGCGACTTTATAAAGTGGCAGATTTTATGAGAAGAAAAACTCGAACATTTGCGACTTTATATATTAGCAAATTTGCGGATAAATAGCTGGCAAATTTGCGAGAAAAAAACTCGGAAGTTTGCAACTTTATAAAGTGGCAGGTTTGTGAGAAAAAAAATCAGCAATTTGCTACTTTACAAAGTCACAAATTTGCGAGAGAAAAAAATCGTACATTTTCAACTTTATAAAGTGGCATATTTGTGAGAAAAAAAACTCGTACATTTGCGACTTTATAGATTGGCAAATTTGAGAGAAAAAAACTCGGAAGTTTGCAACTTTATAAAGTGGCAGGTTTGTGAGAGAAAAAAAATCATCAATTTGCCACTTTATAAAGTCGCAAATTTGCAAGAAAAAAATCGTCAATTTGCGACTTTATGAAGTGGCAGATTTTATGAGAAGAAAAACTCAAACATTTGTGACTTTATAGATTGGCAAATTTGCGATTTTATTAAGTGGCAAATTTGCAACAAAAAAACTCACAAATTTGCCACTTAATAAAGTGGCAAATTTGCAAGAAAAAAAAAACGTCAATTTGCGACTTTATGAAGTGGCAGATTTTATGAGAAGAAAAACTCGAACATTTGCGACTTTATATATTAGCAAATTTGCGAATTTATAGCTGGCAAATTTGCGAGAAAAAAACTCGGAAGTTTGCAACTTTATAAAGTGGCAGGTTTGTGAGAAAAAAAATCGTCAATTTGCTACTTTACAAAGTCACAAATTTGCGAGAGAAAAAAATCTTACATTTTCAACTTTATAAAGTGCCATATTTGTGAGAAAAAAAACTCGTACATTTGCGACTTTATAGATTGGCAAATTTGCGATTTTATTAAGTGGCAAATTTGCAACAAAAAAAGTCAGAAATTTGCCACTTTATAAAGTCGCAAATTTGCAAGAAAAAAAATCGTCAATTTGCGACTTTATAAAGTGGCAGATTTTATGAGAAGAAAAACTCGAACATTTGCGACTTTATATATTAGCAAATTTGCGGATAAATAGCTGGCAAATTTGCGAGAAAAAAACTCGGAAGTTTGCAACTTTATAAAGTGGCAGGTTTGTGAGAAAAAAAATCAGCAATTTGCTACTTTACAAAGTCACAAATTTGCGAGAGAAAAAAATCGTACATTTTCAACTTTATAAAGTGGCATATTTGTGAGAAAAAAAACTCGTACATTTGCGACTTTATAGATTGGCAAATTTGAGAGAAAAAAACTCGGAAGTTTGCAACTTTATAAAGTGGCAGGTTTGTGAGAGAAAAAAAATCATCAATTTGCCACTTTATAAAGTCGCAAATTTGCAAGAAAAAAATCGTCAATTTGCGACTTTATGAAGTGGCAGATTTTATGAGAAGAAAAACTCAAACATTTGTGACTTTATAGATTGGCAAATTTGCGATTTTATTAAGTGGCAAATTTGCAACAAAAAAACTCACAAATTTGCCACTTAATAAAGTGGCAAATTTGCAAGAAAAAAAAAACGTCAATTTGCGACTTTATGAAGTGGCAGATTTTATGAGAAGAAAAACTCGAACATTTGCGACTTTATATATTAGCAAATTTGCGAATTTATAGCTGGCAAATTTGCCAGAAAAAAACTCGGATGTTTGCAACTTTATAAAGTGGCAGGTTTGTGAGAGAAAAAAAATCGTCAATTTGCCACTTTATAAAGTCGCAAATTTGCAAGAAAAAAAATCGTCAATTTGCGACTTTATGAAGTGGCAGATTTTATGAGAAGAAAAACTCGAACATTTGTGACTTTATAGATTGGCAAATTTGCGATTTTATAAAGTTCCAAGACAGTGTTAGGGTTTAAAATGAAGATTTCAAGACAGTCTGAAAAATGAGTATCCATCCTGGTTTAGACTTGAAAATCAGGTTCTTAATATTAAATGAGGGTTCCAAGGGTAAGGATTTTTTTTTTTTCAAACCAGATGTGTTGTTTCAAAATGCTTTTGCTAGCTTGCTTTCATTGTTGTTGGTCTGCACTCGTCATTTGTCACCCTTTGTCTTGGTGTCGGGCCCGCTTTCACTTTGCGCTGGCCTGTCACGCGCACTGAATCATGTGTGCGCGTGCATGCGCTAATTGTTCTGTGTAAAAGCAGCGCCGCGGCGTCTTTATTCTTTCCCAATATGGTTTTGTTCTTCTCATATCGCCTGGCGTGCGAATATTGATGTCGTCCCACGGTCCAATCGGAGGGTCCGGCTTGAACGCTCGTTAATCAGCACTAACGACGCTTTTCACTCGTTGTGCTCGAGTAAACGCCACATGCGCAGTAAATCTCTTTCCAGGAATGTTTACAGCTTTCCACACAAACGCTTCCGTGCCATTTGACAAAACTGGCTTCAATGTTGATTTTAGTCCTCTACGTTAGGAAGTGTCCGTGAAAAAAATTTTGGGGGCCTTTTCTAAATGTATTTTTCTTTTACATAAACACATTACAACATCAGACAAACATAATTTGTGACATTCTAACATATCTCCCTAAAAAGGTAGAAAATCAGCCACTTTTTTTTTTTACATGAACACGTTACCACACCCAACTAAAATAGACCCCACCCCCACTCCCCCAAAAAAGATTGTCAAAATTCAGCATATTTTTTTTTAACACATTAAAACATCAAACAAAAATAATTGGTGTCATTCAAACATATCCCCGTCAAATTGGCAAAATATAAGCCGATTTTTTTGCCACTTTTTTATTTTTATTTGGAACACATTACATGACAAGACAAATATAATGACGTTCAAAACATTCGTCCCCCAAAATCTCAACTCAACTTTATTTATAAAGCACTTTAAAACAGGCATCACTGTATAAAAAGTGTTGTAGTAAAAGAGAAGTAAAACAAGAATAAAACAAACATTGTAAGTAAGTATACAACTAAAGAAAATTTACATCAATACATTAATAACAAGAATTAGGTAAGTGAATAAATAAATTACAACAAAAAGTTTAATGACATTGAACCCCCCCACCAAACAAAATCGTCAAAAATAAGATTTATTATTATTTTTTTGGCCCATTTTTTTCTTTTTCTTTAACACATTTTACAAGATTAAACAACCAAAAATAAAAAGAAAATAGACAGATTTTTGCCATTTTTTAAAGAAGTTATTTAAATATAATAAATAATAATAATAAAACCTCCCAATCTGGTGTCATTTGTCGTGTGTGTCGCCCCCTAGTGGTGGTGGTGTTGGCCTTCATCATCTGCTGGCTTCCGTACCACATCGGCCGCAACCTGTTTGCCCAAGTGGACGACTACGACACGGCCATGCTGAGCCAGCACTTCAACATGGCCTCCATGGTGCTGTGCTACCTGAGCGCCTCCATCAACCCGGTGGTCTACAACCTGATGTCGCGCAAGTACCGCTCGGCCGCCAAGCGCCTCTTCCTCCTTCACCGGCGGGCCCAACCGCCCCTCGGCAGCCATCGCGGTCGCCAGAGCCGGCTGAGCGCCGCCGACCCCGGCGAGAGCGTGACCGGGTCCGCCGCCGAACGTCTCCGCCTGGCCGCCATCGAGCGTTGACGGAAAGCTCGCACCACCGGGAGGTTTGCTGCTTAACGTCGGGGGGGGGGGGGGGGGGGGACGACTTGAACGCAGCGCTGGTGCCGGGACCAAATGTGATCGGGCTGCCAGATTGTATCGGGGTCGCCTACTGATGGCGTCACGCTACAGGATTGCCTCGAGATATCCGTTTACAATTGTTCAATAAAGTTATTTGTAAAAAAAAAAAAATCAGGTTGACGTCATAACATTGGAAAGAAAATATTAAAGATGTAATTTAAGTAACAAAATGTATGGACTGAAATTGTCAAAACGTAAATAAACCTAAGAATATAAAAGCAGGATACTTGAACATTTAAGAAATTTAAAAAATATAGATTGAAGCGTCGTCGATCTTGCCAATGACTTCAGTACAGCAGCGCTAACGAATTGCGCGATTCAGACGTGTTCGCTTTGGTTTCTTTTTTAGCAGTTCACAAATCACAATACATCACAAAAATAGTCTTAATGATAATAGGATCACATTAGCAATCTAAACTGACAATATTTGTCACAGGCAACAAATTTGTGTATTTATCATTTATTCAATCTATTTTATTATTTATTCAATATATCTTGCTTTTATATTCTTCGGTTTATTTGCGTTTTTACAATTTCAGCCCGTACATTTTGTCATCTAAATTACATCTTTAATATTTTCTTTCCAATGTTTGTCGTCAATTGGATCATTTCTAGCCAATCCTGTAGCGTGAAATGTTAATTAGGCGACCCCGATACCATCTGGCAGGCCGATCACATCTGGTACCGACACCGGCTCCTTCCGATGTGGCGGGATTGAATATGGCGTTGGCCATTTGCGTATGCTTACTGACGAAGTCAAACAATTTTGATTTTACCGTTGTCTTGAGTGTTAAAAATAATTTTAAATAATGTTTAAGCAATTTAAAACCTAAAATACAATTTTTATACATTTTACATGCAGTGGTGCCTTGAGATACAAATGTAAATCGCTCCGTGGCCGCTTGTATCTCAAATCATCTTTTCCTATTGAAATCATTAGAAATTCCGAATTCAAGCCCCGCCCACCGTAAAACTCTATTTGTTTTAATGTGCATTTTAATGGGAAAAAAACTGTAGAACATACAGTAATGACATCATAAAAAATAATTAAGAACTAAACCGTTTTTGCCACATTGCATCAATCAAACAGCCATTTTGCGTCTCTTTCTGGTGTGCTCGTCTTGGCCACCTGGATGCAGTATAAGACTGATATAGTGTTTATTGAAACGTAATAATTCCGCGGTTCATCATTACAGCACTAATATTAGTCGTTCTTCGCAGAGGATAAATAATATATGACTGTACTGTTATTGTCTTTCTACAGTGTATTTTTTTTTGTGATATGTATGTTAGATTGTTTACAACTTTATTATCATTATGGTGAAATGTGGATTAGCAGCCGCAAAGAAGCAGTAAATTGTGTATTCATAATAATAATGTCAGGTAACATGCTTGAGCGGATTGTTTCAAAGTTGTTTACATGCGTTTGTCTCGTTTGGTTTATTGATACATGACATGTCTGCTATATGGCGTTTAAATGATGGGTGAGAATCAATCAACGTTGTGCTTTCAAATAAATTTGATCAAAAATACTAGTTACACTATGTAATTTTTTTTCAGTGTGCTGCAAATGTTGTCATCAAAGAAAACCATTAAGTCCAAGGCAAGTTTATGACTAAATAACTAAAAATATCAAAGACACGTTTTCATTAACTAGACTGCTTTTAACTCATTCACTGCCATTGACGGCTATAGACGTCAAAAAATCATTTGAACTATTTCTATTAGTTTAAAAAAAAATGTAAATTTTTGTTAACAAGAGTATGTAAATTTTGAACAGATATAAAATTTGTGATTAACTCATTCACTGCCATTGACAGCAATAGACGTCAAAAATATATTAGAACTATTTCTATTGTTTTTTTTGTTAACAAGAGTATGAAAGCCTAGAATATTTTTGGGGTACATTTAGAACAGATATAAAATTTGTGATTAATCGTGAGTTAACTAGTGAAGTCATGCAATTAATTACGATTCCAATTTTTTTATCACTTGATGCCCCTAATTTTTAATCATCTTTTCTTTCATTTTTTTTATAATCTTTTTTTTTTTTTTAAAGAAAAGATGATTAAAAATTAGGGGTATCAGGCGATTACAATTTTTAATTGTAATTAATTGCATGGCTGCACTAGTTAACTCACGATTAATCACAAATTTTATATCTGTTTCAATACAATAAAAAAAATCTAGGTATTCATACTCTTATTAACAAAAGTGGCAAAAAAATTACTAATAGAAATAGTGCAAATGAATTTTTGACGTCTATAGCCGTCAATGGCAGTGAATGAGTTAAAAAAAAAAAAAAAGGACATTTTACGTCTATAAAACGTCTCTGCGACAAAATAAATCCCTACAAAAGAAAGCAAGTCGTGTAACTGGAGTGTGTGCGTGCGCGTGTGCCGGCGCCACCTGAGCCCCGAGGTCCCGTTGGGCCCGACACGTACGTGCCTGAAACAGCACATAATGTGACTGCCTGATTACATTACCGCCGCCCTGACTCCCATCCACATCACCATATTCAAAGTCATGGCCCCTCTAAGTGCATTTGGGCGCCACTTAAATGATGCCAGCTTGTCAGCGAACGACCAGCTCCAAGCAAGTCCTCCACTTTTCAAGACAAATCCAAGACAGGCATGATTTTTTTTTTTTTTTTTTTTTTTTTGCTCCCGGTGCAAAAGGGCGGCAGAAAATAATTGGAAAATATATTTTCAAATATACAGTCAAAAAGCTGGAAGGGCTTAAATGATATCGGACAGGCCTAATATATCACTTGTTGTTCTTCGCAATGAATCACCACACATTCGCATGCACACACACACACGAACACACACAGATAGGAGAGACAGTGCGCGTGTGTGCTGTGACTCATCGTTTCCAGGCTGTCAGGCTGGCGTGCGTCTTTCCTTCATGCCGACCACACGAGGCGAAGGTCACGACCTCCTGAATTGACAGGCAAGTGTTTGTTTGCGTGACCTAAAAGTGTCATCACGCCTCCCTTGAAATCTTTCGCACACGCCTCCAACATGTCACCAATATAAACGTTTGACCTCCAGTGACCCCAGTCAGATGGTAGACTTTTATAGCTCAGATCGACACTGACTGGAAGACACTTAAATTTAATTGAATCAAACACAAGGCAGGTAAATCAAATCATATTAAAACTGAAGTATTAGAAACACCTCTTGATGGTTTAATTTTATTTAAATGAGTTTGACAAAAAATAAGTCTTAGTCAATCAATGAGTCAGGTAGAAAACCTTCAGCCCTTGAAGACATGCAACTGCCCTTATGAACACCAGAGGGCGCTAAAGTAAAAATGCAGTTGTCGCCTCCCTGCAACGTTTTACCTAAAATATTCATTTTATTGCAAGCCACTGTAGCACATAAATAGTTCAATAAATAAAAATACCTCAAGTAATGTTTTAAAACAAACTCCTCTTAAATAGCAAATGTGCATGTGTTGAATAATTGAACTGTACTTTAGCCATGATTCTTAAGCGCACCCCTAGAGGGCGCCAGCATACTACTCGTTGTCCCCATGACACACATTTGGCAAGAACAACATCAAATGTCATTTTCAAGTGGATGCAAATGTGTCATGTGTGTGCACCTCACAGCGTCTTCACATGAATGAGCCACTTCCTGTTTGCCAGCTTTTGGCCCCGTCACGAAAATGCTCACAACAACAACAACACGTGATTACATTTTGTCACGAGTGGCTTTTTTTTATGTGACCAAGATGAAGTCATGTGACCAGTGGTGATTGACATTTCCTGCTGTGTATCACCTCGAACGTTTTATGGCTAAGGTAAATAACAATAAATACAAACTAATAAATGAAACAATAAAAATCATCAGTTTTTTTTTAATCCCCCAACGTGAAATGTAATGTAACATAAATTACTGCAGCTACATTTACTATAAATGGTAACAAAATATATCGGTATTTTGTAGATAGATGTAAGAAACAGCTCCGTGGGTTTCAAGTTGAATGTAACATAAAAGTAATTAATAAATAAATGTTTTTTTTTTGAAGGTGTCCCTCTAAAGCGATAAATGTTTAGAAAAAAAACAGACGATGGGACGTCAGTTAAAAAGGAAGTGGTGGCTGTGTTTCTCTTATTTTGAAAGAGCCTTCAAGGAAGTAGTATTAGTCAAGATGGCTGACTTGATGGTTCATAGAAAAACAGCGTGAGTAAAAGTCGCCTTCCTCCTCCTCCTCTTCTTCCTCGTCCTCGTACATGCGGCTCATTTATGTCCAGATATAAAAGCACACCTCCACTCTTCTTTTCACATGCACTTTTATTTTTATTTTATTTTTTTAACTACGCCACTCACGAAATAAATCACAAAAAAGAAGAGAAAGAAGAAAAAGGTGGGGACCATCAAGTGAGGAAGATTCTCTAGGATGGAGGTAATAACAACTCACGTTGACGTTTCTGTACTGAAGCATTTTTGTCAATGTCATTTTCTTTCATGTGTTTTCCACCCGAATATACAATGCAAGAAATTAACTTTTTTTTTTTTTTTTGTGAAGTGTAAAGTGAAACCTCAACCAAAGCATGTAAACAGAATTAATTAGCATCTCAACTATTTTTAAGATGTTAGCTCAGCCTTGCAGGTTAAAGATGACTTTTTTTTTGTCATGTATTTGTTTATTAGTCTTTTTTATTAGATTAGATTAAAATGAATTTTTGATATCATATTTTTAATGATTGAAACTGCGAATTTTTAAATTAGTAAATTAGTCACGTTGCTCCTCTGCAGGAAGAATCAGTGCAAAGCTCATGCTCAGGATTTTTATTTATTTATTTAACTTGAGCAATATTGGGTTTTTTGAAAGATGCCGTATATTATTGTTATATTAAGTGTGTGTGTGTGTGTGTGTGGGGGGGGGGGGGGGGTGATGTCAAACGACTAGCTAGCTACATTAACCTGTAGACGGTGTCCAAAAACAAGCTTACCACTTTGATACTTTCAGTCAAATAGCTAGCTAGCCAATTTTGCTTGTACACAATAACTAGCTAGCCATGTTAGCCTGTAAATGCTCAGTCAAATAACGAGCCAGCCACTATAGCCTGGAAAGATTCAATAAATAAATAAATGAGCTCTTACTTGCTCCAGGTATTTATTTAACATCAAGTACATTTAAAGTACATATTGTTCCTGGGGCTGCACTTGGTGTGTTAAACTGTAGGACAGTATTTGACTTTTTTCCCCTTTTTTTTTTTTGTTTGGCTATTCTGTGGTATTTCCCTGACGGCTTTTTTAGCAGCCTCCTCCCTTTAACAGCAAAACAAGCCTTTTTTTCTTTTTTTTTTTGTAAAGTTATTCCCGAGTGTTTCATGTGTGTCACGAGGGGCCGGCCAGCACCACCCAACCAGAACAGGATCTGATTGTGACACCAGATTCTCGGAGTTAGCGAATAATGTTGACACTGCTGGAGAATTAAAGTACATTACTTATGTCATGTTGCGTCACGAGAAGTCATTTGATGTGTTTGGGACCCGGCAAAGTCGTATTGTGGCGGCACTGTAGACGAGCTCTTGATTGGCGGCAGATGTCACATCAGATGTTGTGTTTACAGGCTGGATGCCAGGACTGTAATCGGAAACAGACACACGACATCGGTAACAGATGAAAGGGAAGGTTTGCTGAGTCAACACAATAACGCGTACAAACAAACAATATATAGCTTATTTCTTTTTATGAATGTAGTAATTTGTCTTCTTTTTAGGAAAGTAGAACACTTATTTTTCTTCTTTTTAAGATTGTGCTACATGATTAGTTAAACTTTTTTTTTTAACGATGTTGCGGCATCAATAGTTTAGTTTATTTTCTGGAAATTGCAACATCTGTGGTTTGTCTTCTTTTTAGGAAAGCGCAACATAAATAATTTGTATTTTTTAGGAAAGATCAAAGTCAGTCGTTTGTCTACTCGTTAGCAAAGTGCAACACAGTTTTTCTTCTTTTTAAAGAAGTGATGCATAATAGATGGTCTTGTTTTTCTTTTTAGGAAATTGAAACATCAATACTGTAGTCTGCCTTCTTTTTTAGAAAATCACAACATCAATAGTTTTTCTTCCTTTTAGGAAAGTGCAACATAAATATTTTGTTTTCGTTTTAAGTAAGTGCAACATGAACAGTTTGTCTTCTTTTTGGGAAAGTCTAGTATCAAGAGATTGTTTTCTTTTCAGAATAGTGCAAGCGTGCAACATCAATAGTCATCTTTTTAAGAAAGTGCCACATAAATAGTTTGCACCATCAACGGCATGTTTTCTTTTGAGGAAAGTGCAAATTCAGTGGCTTTTGGACGACAAGCGCTATTGAACAGAAAGAAATGGATCTTGTCGCAGGCCGTCCTGTTGAGTACGGCTGAGGTGCAAACTACTCGACGGAAGTACGATTATTATTTTATGTTTTTATTTACATTCAGATGAAAACACAACCATTTGCTGGTTTGCAATACTAGCTAGTAGGTAGCTCATTTGCATATTTCGTGGTTTAGAACGAGGTTTGAGGACGGTACTGCGTGATGCTGGACAAGCCTTGTCTCGCATTTTCCTCCAACGCCTCCTGCTGCCTCAAAAAAAAAAAAAAAAGTGTCTCGCAAACCACATCAACTTTCTATTTCCTACTAATGGGACGGCCAGACAACAGTCGAGCCATGCGACTGGATTTGTGATGCACGAAGAGGGCCGGGTCGGGAAAGTCTCATTATTTCCCCGCTGCTAAAGTGTTCTTAAGGAGAATCCTGCATCCTGCTTTTTCCAAAAGTCTGATGATGATGATGATGTCATTAAAAAAAAAAACATTTTTTTTTTTGTGGGGCTGCTTTTGCGCTCTGTTGCCTTTGCAGGATGTGGCAACATTTTGCTGTCTGACGACTCGGCTCGGGCATTCTACCAGTTCATTTGCCGTGTTAGAGAAAACCTGCCATTCATTGACGCCCCCCCCCCTTAAAAAGGTTCGAGGACTCATATTTATTAGGGAGGCGCTAAGCAGCAGAGGTTACAAAGCAACTTTGCAACATTTGTGCAATTTTCCCCCTCTGCTGAGTGACTTTTAAAAAGTGAACGCTAACAAATAACTGAGGCCTTGTATTTGTTTTTTGTTGTTGTTTATAGACCAAATAATCTATTCGATATTTTTTGGGAGGTATGTTGCAAGTTAAAGTGTTTTGGGATCAAGTTTATTTAAATTTTGGCCATATAAGCACATAGTAAGCTTCACTTACTCACATTTGTTCCCATTTTTGTAAAAACAAAGTGACGAATACTCTCCATAACTTCTTGTTAACAACTCAGGCTAAACAATTACTACTTTCCTATTAGCCTGGGCTTTTAGGGTCTTACAGAAAAGAGTATAAAAGTAAGTGAAAAGGGGGAGATGTTCATGAATAATTGTTGCATTTGTGACTCGTGCAGAATTACTTCAATATTTTGGACACTGCCATCTACGGGCAGGGCATACGTACTGCAGTCTTTTTTCTTTTTTTTTCAATTTCCGCAAGTCCGTGTGAACTCCATTTCCCTCAGTCGCTGTGTAAACTTACCTCAAAATGAACACGTAATGTGTTTTCTTAGCCTGCTATCAGCAAAGAGTCAGAGCCGCCTTGCGAGTTTCCGCGTAAAAGCCGCTGTGGTGTTCAGAGATAGTCGGTCGGGGTGGGAACCGTGGATAAGCAGGCCCGAGAGGAGGTGAGACCCAAAGAGGCGGCTATCGAGGGACGTCCAGTGACGACACGCAGACTCGGCTTGAAAAAAGTTCATCTGCAGGTTGCTGTTGTTACAAGAGGAAATGTCGTTATCTCCACTTTATCGCCGGCTTCCTCAAGCAGCCGCGACTCAAAACGCGCCGACCGGCCGCTCGCTGTTGCCTTTTTTGGTAGGATGGAGCTCAAATACGGACAATCAGTGCTCAAAAGTCAACAAAAAAAACTGGAGAGGCAAAACAGAGAGACAAATTTGTCAGTGGTGCTTTTGTGGGTTGGATTTGTTTGTTTCTTAAAATGGACGCCGGTCAGGACAAAAAAAAGCACTTGCTAAAAACAAGTTTCATTTCTCCGGGTGTGTTTGTGAAAATATTACGGTAAAATGGCATGTAGGTTACTAATATAGGGGAGGGTGGGGTCATTTGTGCCGAGGGGCAAGTAGTTCCACACGTTATTTAGAAAACCATAGAAGAAGTTGGTCATGTGACCACATATTTTTCAAGAGACGTCCATTTTGCTCATCCGCTAAAAAAAAGTGAGACACGTAGCTTGAGAGGTTTTTTCCCTCCAAAGTAAAAATTTCTATGATTATAATTTTTTGATGGCCGTGTTTGAACAATTCGAGACGACTTTGAAAACAGTTCACACATGTTTTAGTGCTTTAGTAAGCTACATCATGAGTCTATATGGTTAGCATGATGCTAGCTCAAAATGCTTTTTGGATGCTTTTTTTTTTTCTCTCTCTCAAAATGGTAAGATTATTTACTCTTTATTACTTTATTGTATTTTATCATTGTTGTAAATTGTATTCTTACATTTGATCACTAAAAGTATGTGCCAATATGGCAGATTTGGTTGTAAACCAATACCCGTATTCTACCCATTACTTTCCATATGTGTAAGTGACAGTAAATTAGTATTTTAATGTTGTTAAATATCAGATCTGTGATTTAAGTTCGCCAAAAAACGTCGACCTTTTGACCCTTTGAAGCATACAAGGCTACACGCTCTTGAGCCAGGCATCATTTTTATTTTATTTTTTTTTTAAACAATTTGCGATTTGTCTCAGATTTTTTGGTCCCCCTGCTCGCATGTCCACGGGATGTCTAAAGATTCTCGGAAAAGCCGCAACCAGAGACAATAGCCGGCTTTGTGTGCTCGTCTGTCGGCTCGTACGGGAAAACCTCACGCGCACGTCGCTAGAACAAAATGCCCGCCGGGAACTTATCTTGTGACGAACAAAAGCTTATCAATCAGAGGCTATTTCATGTCATGCCTTGTAAAAATAATGACGGCACTGGCATCATAAAAGGACCTACAAAAAAAAAAAGATGTCCAGAACCCATGCCTAAAATTGAAACGGTAGTCGGCCATTTTGGTTTAAAGCAGCCATTTTGGGTCAAAAATAAAGTATTTATTGGTCCTTTTGAACTAACAAACTAATACAAAAATCAACTTCCACATAAGACTTTTGATTTGTCATATTTGATACATCCGGTCACAATGCTTTAAATATATACATTTATAGCTGTCAAAAATATTATAATAATAATAAAGAGACATATAAAAAATCTGAAAAAAATTAAAACTTTTAATAAGTTTGGTGTCTCTACTTTTTCAATTGGGGGGGATTTTGCAAGGACGCTGGAAAAGCCATCAGCCGGGTGATACTGCCCTCTAATGGATTATCCGTGCAATGCATGTGTCCAATCAGGGTTTTAATGGGGTGGGGGTGGGGGTATTATACTCATGAAATAGAGAGCTCAAAATGTCTTGTATTTAATATGATACGTTTAACTTTATATGGTTAATTTTCGTATCTGGTTGGATGAATAATTACAGGAAATTTGCCCCAAAAAGCACAGTTAAATTGCAACGTTTTTTTTTTTTGTTTTTTTTGCCACCAGCATCTAATATGTGCGTAGCTGTGACGTATTGACCATCTTTGGCAAAATCTCAACAATGCAACCAACTTGCAACCTTTTTCCCAAGGTTTCCTTATATAGACGTGCTTTGTCGTTTGGATGGATTTTTAGTATGTTCCAGATGTGCTCCGGCTCATCCAGAGACCCCCCCTCGGTCCCAGGGGCCACACAAGACTGGGGGGGGGGGGGGGGCATCCAAACTGCCAGGCTTTGTTACGGGGGCTTTTTCCCAGGCCTGTCCTGCCCCCGGAAATAGTTTGTCGAGCGTAAATTCCCACATAAATGCAGCCGATTGCTAAATATGGCGAGGATGAGGCGTGTGCTGAGAAAGATAGCAGGTCAAAAAAAGTATGTCAGCAAACGTGTGTGTTTGTGATCACCTCCAAACAAGCTGACATCATCGCAGCTCAGGAAGGGATTGTTCATCAGATCGATAGCAAGAACAATAAACCACAACATTGATTTTGAATCATTTCAACAGAATGGTAGCTGCTCAGCATTCTTTGTGTAATTTTCAGCACATGCCTGTCACTGCCTCAGTCGATTTGTCATTCATTTAAAAAAAAAAAATTAAAAAAGCTTACCACAAAAATTGGACCAGACAGCAACTTTCTGAATGGATCTTATTTTTGACGGCAAAAATAGAACCAAGCAACGTCTGTGGTAGCAAAAAAAAAAAAAAAGCGTATCAGCCGTGAACATGTTCAAAGCTGCTGTATATTCATTTTGACTATAAGTTGATGAAACATTTTTAGGCCAACTAGCAACTGCTCAAGCAAACAATTCAATATTGGCCAGGAAAGAGTTCAGTTCAATTTTTGCCGGGTATTTTCTCTTCATTTTCTTTCTTAAGTTGACCAAAGATTTGAGCAACTTTCTGAAGCAAAAATAGGGCTCGATTTTCATTGCGTTTCCTTCTACGATGCCGTAAAAGAGCCACGTAGAAATTAATAGATTTTTAGAAGGTGGGGGAAATAAACTGAGAGCAAAAATCGGGAATTTGCCACTTTTATAAAGTGGAAAATTTGCCACTTTACAAAGTGGATAATTTGCGAGGAAAAAAACTCGTAAATTTGCAACTTTTATAGTGGCAGGTTTGTGACTGTACAAAGTCGCAAATTTGCGAGTTTATAAAGTGGCAAATTACCGAGAAAGAAACTCGTAAATTTGTGAGTTTATAAAGTGGCAAATTTGTGAGAGAAAAAAACTCGTACATTTGCGACTTTTATAAAGTGGCAAATTTGCGAGAAAGAAACTCGTAAATTTGCCAGTTTATAAACTGGCAAATTTGTGACTTTATAATGTTAAGTTGCTAGTTGATGTGTCAAATCTGCTGCTCTGTCATTCACTTGAAAAGTATGCTAGCTTCTGATTGGTTAGTTGGTTGTCGCTCTAGCTGCCGTGTATAACGAGTAAAGTTTAGATTAAGAATGAATCCGTCTCCATCCTTTTATAAACAGTGTCCCATTAACCACCAACGAATCCTCACATTAGCCTTTATTTCTTGTAAGTTTCTGAGTTTTTTGAAGTGGCAAATTTGCGATTTTTTTTTTTTCTCAGAATAGGTCTAAGTTTTGGCGCATGTGGTGTACCGTGCAGGTGGGGGCCAAAATAGGGCCCTTAGAGGGTAGCGACTGTTGCTGTTCTTATTTTCAACAGTTAATATTCTATTCATTAATTAATCAGAGCATCGGATGCTAACATTGACAACGAAAATTGGTGAACAACGACTGCTGAAGCAATACAATGAATGTATCAATCAACCGTAAAAGTGTTCAAAGCATTTATAGGCTACGTGGGCGATACGCAAAGCATTTTTAGAAGAAGTCATTCGACTTTATTGGCCAGGAAGGAGTTCAAACTTTTCAGTCCATTTTCTCTTCAGTTTGACAAAAAAAATTAACACACACACAAAAAAAAAGACCCAACAGTGATTTTCTGAAGCAGTGTTTAGCGGTCATGAAAGTGTTAAAGAGTTTGCGGGGGTGGGTGGTCCCGCGGCGTTTTTCTGGCCCCGTGGTTCAGGGCGTCGGCGGCTGACGCTCTTATGTCATGCGTTTGGGCGGAGGCGCTGAGGTCACGCTGACAACATGACTGCAGGGGGAAAAAAACGGCAAAATAAAGCTTGGGATTCAAATGTGTGTGTATGTAACTTGGGTAATACTTTGTGTGTACGTTGCCATGGGTTACGCCTGGAAGTGTGCGTGCCGGCAGGAATCGAGCGCTCTCGCCTAAGAATTGGAGGCGGCTGCTTGAACAGCTGTGGCGCGCTGGAAGGAAGATGGCGAGAGAAAGAGGGTCTTACGCTACTTCCTGTGAACAAAAGAAGACCCCAGAAGAATGCCGATGTTATCGATCCCTTTGAGGAAAATTTGAAATCTGATTGGTTACGTGGGCCAGTACTACTAATTCTGAAGGCCTTGGGCAGATTAGACTGACATGGCAACAAGAAATGGCTGAGATCTGATTGAACGAAAAAATAGAACATCAATAGCGACATTATTTAGCATGAAATAATGATTCCCTTCCATATATTATAAAGAGACCGTAATTGATTAGCAAATTAATAATAATGATAAATAATAATAAACAAAAATCCAACTTATATTCTTTTTTTAATTTTTTCCCTTGCATGTTACTGAATGTTTGTTCTTATTTTGTGTGCGTTGTCGCCCAACAAGGATTCTCCAGCCAAGCTATCAGTGGCCGAGCTGGCTGGCAGGTTCAAAGGTCATATACTACCCATGCCCGCTGCGCATGATGAGGTTAGACGAGTTAACTATATTTTTTAGGAGTTTCACTAGCTACACACATGTATTGTAATGGTGCTGTCTTGTTTTGCAGTCGCCCTTTCGACGAAAACCTCCATGTTCGCTCAAGTTTCCCATCCGGAAAGATGATGGGCAAGAATCTAATGTGAGTTATTCGAAGGCTTTCGTGAACGGCTGCCTTAAAACTTGAGTAACATACTCTTACATAACGTTTGGGTTAAATTTGACACCAATAAAAATCCTGTAAATGTAAATTTGATGGTGTGACGCAAAATACATGAATATAAAAACGTTGTACCCCGAATTGGCTGAAAACGGGGAGAAATAATCATGACAGTGATGGTGATTTACAGGGAGTCCTCAAGTTACGGCGGAGTCCCATTCCTATTGCTATGTAACCCTAATTTCCACTTAAGTCGGATTTCACCGTTAAAGTCGATATTTACATCAAAATACTTTGTACAGTAATTAAAAAAAAAACATATTGACCGGACCCGGAAGAACCAATATTTTGTGTTTTCACACGGACATTCACGGCAGAGCGAGCTAATTCAAATATAAACACGGAAATATGACGCGCCTGATACCGAGCCGACCGGCTGATGGACGTCCGTTGCTGGAGGCAACAACAACACAACTTTAAATAACTACGGACGAGGCACGGACGCCGTAAAGTCAAGGTCGCGTACGACGTAACTCGAGGACTCCCTGCACTGTGTGAGGAAATTCTCCCCGCTGTCGCCTGCGAGGTGCATTGAGACGTAAACAATCGATCTCAGATCGCTCGATCACAAACGGTGGTAGGATCCCAGATAAACTGGTGGGTGTGATAAACAAGAGAATTTTATGATAAAATAAATGAAGCTTTTTTTTATGTTTGTTTCTTCCACAGTAATTACGTTTTCTTTTATTTTCTTTTTTTAAACGTTTTATCCTTCTCAATGCAATATTTACTTTTAATCTTAACAGTTTTCCTTCATATTACAATTATAAATTTGTCATCCTGTAATGTTTTAATATGTCACAAAAACACTCAAAGGTATTTTATATTTAAGTGGTGGAAATTTCAATCCCTGATTGTGTTTTGTTTTCCAGACGAACACTAATAGAACGATCTCCGTGAGTCCCGTTAAAATCAGGATGAAGAACTCCTCGGTCATCGAGAGACTTCAGGTACTGCTCTGCTGCCCCCTGCTGGTCAACACCGCCACTACACTATGTCAGGCTTGCGACGGGGTTGCGGGCGAGGGGGTTTGGAAGGCGCACTTGTCCCCGCTGAGCTCAGATTAACGAGCTAATAATGGGATCAGGGGCCTGCGGGGCCTCTAGCCAGGCTTTAAATCGCCAGTCTTGTCACAAGCGCGCTAGCAGCCATGGGACAAAAAGGCTGCCGCTTCTCCCTCTTCTTTTTCTCGCCGGTGCAGGTAGGACGGATGTTTTCCGCTGGGCTACGAGCTTGGAAATTTACTTTGCTATATGTCTTACATTTATTTTGGTCACAACAGTTCCGTTCGTTCGTTTATAAAACATCAGCCACTAAGACCAAACATCATAACTTGTTTTCTTTTCATTGAAATTCAAGATTTTCAGTGGCATCCGGGCTTTGATTTCTTCATTTTAGCAGGTATAGATTCGACCGTCAATAACAATCTCAAGTGTCTCCTCCACCATTTCCCAATAGGCCAACCTCGCATTGTCGCCCACCACCTTGCTGCCGTCACCTAAGAGCCCCAAGGCGAACCGTCAACCTGATTCGCCGTCGCCCACTGACGCTACCACCGCCACCACGCCGCTAGCCCCCACCCTGCAGCCCACCCAGCTGTCCGGGGAGGAGGAGGGGGAGGATCAGGAGGACCCCATCAGCTTCGACAGTCCTCCTGAAGGGACCTCGCTGCCCAGCTTCCACAAGGTGACACCAAAACATATTGTCACCGGTTTAAATTTTTTTTAAAAGACAGATCATTTGAATAAAAGACTTCAGCATTTTTCCTTAAAATTGAAATTAATGGCAATTTTTGATCTTTCTAATTTCTTATCATATTTTTATTTTTTATATATATGTATTTTTTATTATTATTTGTATTTATTTATAATTATCTATAATATTATATAATATAATTAATTTTATTTTATTTACTTATTTATCTTAATTTGTGGTAGATTAAGTCGGTAAATCCATAAAGGCCCAGATAGCAAAAACATGGCCTCCCGCTGTTCGATTTTGTAACTAATGAATGGCCCCCGTCTATTTGGAGTGCACACGTGTACTACTACGTGTATTTTCTGCTCTCACCTTGACACGGACACGCCCGTCAGGCTATTTGCAGAGCGAGCGGTGACGTCACGTGGTGCCCATGGCGTGTTGGCTCAGCAGGTGTCGCGCAGCTCAGATTAGCCGCCGAGGCTATCCTCAATCCTATTAGTCTTTAACGTTACTCCGGGTGGGAGAATTTGTGAAGATCTCACACACACGCAAGAGACAAAAGTGGCCCCCGAAATCAAGTTTTGCTTTGCGCCCGACACCCGACACGCCATCTGCAGTTGAGTAATGCTAACCTCTCCCCACCCACGTCTTCCAGACTCGAGTCCGGCTGTCCTTCAAGAGGCGTCCGCCCACGAGACAACACAGAAGGTCGGCGGGAGAGGAGGCGGCGCCCTTCGACAGCGTCCCGTCACCGTGTGAACTGCACTCGCTCGAAGCCAACGGGGACGTCATTTTACAGTGCCCGGGCCGGGTCACTCTTAAAGAAGACGAGGGCGATGGTGGTGAGAAGGACAGGGACTGTGTGGAGGCGCAGGGGGAGCAACTAAAGACCCCCCCAGAGGAAGAAAAGGAGACTCGGGAGGAGCAGCAGACGGATGGAGGAAATGCAAACGCGCCCCATTGATTTGTGGACAATGATTACGATCTCACAAAAACGCACAGATTTTGGACTCTTTCATTTAACTGCTTTGACGAATAAGACAACTCGTCTGCTCTGTCGCCCTCTGCTGGCCGTTTATAGACCTTGTCCTCAAGCATACGCATGGAAAAGACACATCGCTGTTTATTCTTAGCCATACAGGAGCACTAAAGTATGGATGACTCAAGGAATATTAGGACAACCCTGAAAATACAAGAAAAAATGGCACACTAAGAGAATGAGGTTATTTTTATGAGAAAAAAGTTATATTTTTCTAGATTTTGTCCAAATATAGCCTACATATTTTTAAAAAATCTTGTATAGTAAGTTAGTAACTATTAAGAGAATAAAGTGATAATATACATAAAATATGCTGTTTTCATCAACTTTTAATCTAAAAAAATCACTTATTTTAAGATTACAGCATTAATGTACAAAAATATCCATCTTTTTTATGTATAGATGGGGCCAACTTTTTTTTACATACTTTTTTTTCTTGAAACTATCATTTATTTTCTTAGTCATACAACTTTATTCTCATATTATTACAACTTTAATGAGAAATATACAACTTTTTTTGCAAAGGTACAGCCACTTTTTTCTTGAACACATGATTTTATTTTAATTTTCCTCAAAAATATATACAACTTCATTCTTGTAATATTACAAGTTCAAGCTCGAAACTATATACATCTTATTTTTGTAAAATTGCAACCTTCATCTTGTAGTGCATTTTCTTTTTGTATTTTCAGTGTGTCCTTAATTTTCAGAAAGAAAGCTACCATTTGTAGAGATGTATTTTGTTTTGCTGAGACCAATATTTTTGAGTTACATTTAATAAATATTTTTGCAGAATTAAACAAAAAATACCAGTATTATATACTTTTCTTGCATAGTTTTTCCTGTGTGTTGTTTACTGCTTGTCTTTTATTTTAATACACATCAGACTGGACTCGGGTACGGGCCATTAAAAGCCACGCACAATAATAAACAGTATACTGTTTGTGTGACATAAAAATCTGTCTTCCAAGTGTATGCTGAACCTAAAATAAAGGCAAACGTTAAAAATACATGAGTCGCGTTACATTCCAGCAGTAGTTGACGGTACAGAATTATTTGCTGCAATAAAGGTTTAACTTTTTTCCCTCTTTATAAATCATTGCCTCAGAAAACAGCAAGCTAGAAGTTAAACTGATTTGGGGGGGGGGGGGTCTAATTAAATGCAAATTACCGACATGTCACACTTTTCACGTTTCACTTCCGGAAAGGTGACCAATCAGAGCGCTCAGGTGGTGACGTACTCTCTGACACAGACTGAAACCTGCGCCCTCACTACTCTCTCACCTGTCAGATGGTCGACAAACGGTGGCGGTTCGGCGGTAGTAGTACGTCGAGATTCTCACGTGGGTTTGAAACCCGTTTGCGGCTTTTCAGTCCGAACAGAGACCAACTTTTCGATTGTGCTTTCATCTTTCGTCTTTAGACGTTTACGGCCGCCCGCGCGAACTTTGGTTTCGTAGTAGTCGGGACATTTCCGGATTCGAAATCGTGTTGTTGTTTTTTGCTTTTTGGGCAACATGGAAGTTGAGTTACAAACGTTTAAAACGAATGGGAGCGACGCCACGGGCCATTTGGTGAGTAATTGATCGTTTATTTTCCAAAAAGTACATACACACTGTAAAGTAACACTTGACCGCACTTCCAATCTCATAATGCGCATTTGACGTCATCATTTTTGATGCTGCTGCTAATTGCAGTTTATTACCAAACGTCTCATTAAGTGGTCGATTGTTGTGGCTTTTGCTGCAAATGGCCTTTGTGATGATCGTATACGGCAGGACAAATAAACCAATTAGAGACTCATTTGTTACATTTCACACCACAGTTCCACTTTGTGTCAATTAAAGTGCTTGTTGTGCATCTCAAACTTGATTTTTTTTTTTTTTTCATGGAAAACGTGTGACGTTAGTCTATTTATGACTCAATTATCTCAAATTTAACCTGGAAAATGTCTTTGGTTTTGTAATATTGTATGTAATATACAAAAATGTATACCTTTTTATCTAAGAAGAAACACAATATCATAACTCTATTGTCAAAAATATAAGACTTAAAATTTAAAAAAATGTTTTCATAAATCAAGAGAAAAAAACACAACAAATTCACTAAAGAAGAAGAGTCTAGTTTCCTTGTTTAAACTTTTGTAGATTATCATAACCTAGATGATTGCCTCATAGAAAAGAAAAACTCAATTTTTAGCAGGCACATCGGAATTTTCATTTTATTTTTTTATTGATATAGCGATAGTAAGTTCAAAATGACTTGGACAAACCTGCCAAAATGTCCGATTGTTGTGAATCAGCGTATGTATGCAATGTAATAAAATCATGAAGTGTAAAAAGACATCAACTATGAAAAATTTAAGTTTCATTTTCAATTATTAAGTATTTTTAGTACCATATTTATTATTATTTAGTATTTTAAGTCAAGTTTGTGTGATTGGCAGGTGAGCACGGGCAACGGTGACAATCACGCCTACAGATGCCGCGACCCGGCCGAGGGAAGCTTGCTGCTGAGCGCTCAGGTGAGCCAGACACAACAAGTGGTCATATCATGCACAGGAATATAGGAAGCGTTCCCCCCCCCCACGCCGTAAAATTTCACATCTACTGTGCAGCAGGCGTGCGTTTTTTTTAAAGTGTTTGTCAGACACATGATTCACCACGCTGACCAAAAATGACGTTGTCGTTCCAAAGGAAGGGGCGGCGCTTTTAAAGGATGTGTATGTGTGTTTTTATGTATACATATACGTGTGTGTGTGTGTGTGTGTTTCGTTTCAGAACGGTTACAATGGCGACACGATGGCTTCAGGAAGGGAAGCAACTGAAGTATTCTCGGTATCTCAGGTCTGATTTTTTACATTCTTATTATTAGATAAATGTTTGTCCGTCCGTCCCTCGTAAAGGGACTAATTTACAACTTTGCAAAAGAAAATCTGTTCTCATTACTTACTTGGATAAATACAGGCTAACATTTTGAAGAATAAGTTAAACATATAAATATATATAAATAGTGTTTCCTTCACCTGCAGAGGTGGCAAATCCAGCCCCAGGTGCTTTCTAATTCCCATGGTGTTTGTTTACCTGCTAAGGAGCTAGCTAGCTAGGTAGCATCAGGGGTTAAACCCAAACTGTGGCAAGGTTTTTACTTTCAGGTGCTAGCTAGCTATTTCCCTAGCTAGCTCCCATGGTGCTCGTTTACCTGCTAGGGAGCTAGCTAGCTAGGAAGCGTCCATGGTGCTCGTTTACTTGCTAGGGAGCTAGCTAGGTAGCATCAGGGGTTAAAGCCAAACTGTGGCAAGGTTTTCACTTTCAGGTGCTAGCTAGCTAGCTCCCTAGCTAGCACCCATGGTGCTCGTTTACCTGCTAGGGAGCTAGCTAGGTAGCATCAGGGGTTAAACCCAAACTGTGGCAGGGTTTTTACTTTCCTGTGCTAGCTAGCTCCCTAGCTAGGGTAGCATCAGGGATTAAAGCCAAACTGTGGCAAGGTTTTTACTTCCGGGTGCTATCTAGCTATCTCCCTAGCTATCTCCCATGGTGCTCGTTTACCTGCTAGGGAGCTAGCTAGCTAGCTAGCATCAGGGCTAAGGCCAAACTGTGGCAGGGATTTTACTTTCTGGACCTGGATTTGCCACCTCTGTTCACCGGTTTCCTTTTCCTACGAGAAATTAGAGGTGGTGTGCTCTGTCCTTGGTGAAAGGTGTTTGTGCTTTTGTCAGGAGAGCGCGGTGCGCAAGGCGAAGCGAGAGCTGTGCGAGGAAGTGTGCGGCAGAGTGCGCCTGTGGATGCTCATCGTCTTCCTCGCCGCCGCCATTGTCGCCGTCGTCCTCGTGTCTCTGGCCGTGTGCGCAGGTAACTCCTCAAAAGGAGAGTTTCATTTTCAACATAATCACGCGAGAGGTTGGGAAATCTCGTGAGACTTGGGATGCGTGAACATCTGAAGCAGGGTTGGGAAAACTTTGAAATGCGGCCGATGGGCCAGGTCAACCAATCCAAATTATTCATACACATTTTTAAAGAGGGATATGTGCAATTGTTTATTTTATTTAATTTATTTATTTTATTTTATTTACAGTAAACAAATTAAGCAAATATTTGATGATATAAAGTAATAATTATTTTGTTATTTAAAATCAATCAAACTGTTTTTTTATTACATATTTTTATAAAATGCCATAAATGGTAGTATTTCTTAACTACTGTAATTGTAACATTGTTTATTTTACTAATATTCAGTTATTTAAAATACCAATTAATAACTGAATTAAATAATCATCATAAAGTATCTTTATCATCGTTTAAAAAAGTTATTCTTTTTTTAAAAAGAAACAACATTTTTATATTTTTTGTTATTTACATATTTATTGATTAATTAATTAATCAGTTATATAAATAATAGTGCAAAATGTTAAATATGTAAAGCCAATGACAAAATATATCTTCATTTTAATATTCACAATATAAAATGCAACCAATTATTAAATTGTAAAAAAAACATTAAATGCATATGTAAAAAAAAATTCTGATTTGTTTTCATTTACAATAAATTAACTAACCAGTTATTTGATAAAATACAAAAATATGAAATTAATATGAAGAGTTGTCTATTTCACTAATATTTTGATGTTATTTTGGATAAGTTGATTAACCAATTATTTAAAGCCATACATAAAACATGAATAAATATTTTTTTTAATTGAAGCAATTTTAGGAAGGTTGCCATTGATGGCAAAGAGCAAACACGTGATGCTAACCATAGAACAGGAAATGGCGCTTGCCATTCGCTGACCTATGACCAATAAGTTGCTGTTTGGCGCGTCTCCCCCGCGCAGCCGTTCACGAGGACGTCGACGAGAAGTTCGACTGCTCGTCGTTCCGAGTTCCTCGCCTCTTCAACGGCAGCTTCAGGCTGCCCGGCCTCACCTTCAACGAGGACCTCTTCAGCGTTTCGTCCAATCAGAGCCGAGCCATCGCCAGCGACCTGCAAGGCAAGGTGAGACCACCATGGAAATGATACTCTTTTGTTTGTTTTTTTTTCTTAAAGGAATTTCTCATTTTCCTTAACCCAAGCACTTGAAATTTGCTTGTGGAGCTTTAGCGCTATCATGCTAACTTGCTAATATGCTCGGAATGCACTCGTTTGTGTCGGCGTGTCCCAACCTGATGACCTCCTCTCCTTTAAAGCTGTCTGACGTGTACGCGTCTTCCCCCGCGCTTGGACGCTACTTCTCCAAAGCGGAAATTCATGCCCTCCGGTAAGCATGACGTCTTTTTCGTGCTTCCACTCATGAGTTTTTTGACATACCAGGGTTTTTTTTTTTGTTTTAAGTTACAAGTGCTTGACATTATTAACGTTCAAAATAAATGACTTTATAAATAAATAAATGACTAAAAGTGAAAATAAAAATGGATATATAGAAATATAATTAAAAAATTAAATACAAAAATAAATATAAATTTAAATAAAAAACAACAACAAATACTGTATATAGACCCCTTAACAAATAAATCCAAGTTTTAAAAAAAAAAGATCTGTCAGGTCGAAGTGTTATTCAAATGAGGGGGCGGTCCTAATGTTTGTATTTTGTTTTGATGTTTTCATTTTTGAATCTTGTTTTTTATTTTTACTTTGTTTTATTTATTTAGGGATATATATATAGTTTTTATTTCCATTTATATTTATTTTTTGTATTTAATTTCTGAATTATATTTTTTTATATCCGTTTTTTTTATTTTCACTTTTATACATTTATTTAGTCATTTATTAATTTTTAATTTTGGCAGTTTTTCGGTCCTCCATATGAGGGTGGTAGCACAAAGACAATTGCACATTGTTTGCAACAAAATTAATTTTCTGACATTCTATTTCATGATATTCTTTATATATATATATATATTTATTTATTTTTATTTTATTTTTTTTTTAATTTAGAAAAGTGTCCAGTTTTAGCTTCTTTTTGCCAAACCGCCAACGTCGAGCTTTCCGTCTCGTCCTTCCCCAGCAACGGCTCGGTGATCGCCGAGTACCAGCTGACGTTCGTCATGCCCGAGGAGGACGAGGAGCGGCTGAGGCGCTTCACGCTGAGCAGGGAGATGGTGTACAACGTGCTCAGGCAGTTCCTCTTCCAGCAGGAGAGCCGCGCCGCCTCGTCCAATTTGTACATCGACCCCGCTTCCCTCAAGATGTCGTGAGGTGGCATCCACAGGTGGGTCATTTGCGACGTATTATTGTCTTTGTAAAGACAAGTTGTCTGTTTTTACATGAGCTTTTTTACCAACTGGTCAGTGTTTGCAAGAGGGCAGCTTTGAGGAAATTAACAATCCCTCTTTTTGTTGTAAAATGTAGGATTATTGATGACCTTTTGTAAGCTTTCCGGTGTTTTTCTATAGTTGAACAACAGAGGGCGCTCATGTTCCTTCTGCAAGGTTTCCTGAACTCTTTGACTATTTCTGTCATTGCTGTCCAAAGATGAACAAATAAGTGCACTTGAGATTAAAACCATTTTTTTAACAAACCTCACAAAATGTGAACTTGTGCGAGGTTTTGCTAAGAAAAAACAACTTACATGTAATGTGTGAAATGTTTCCTGTCCAATGACCCCAAAAGTTTCCCATGTTCACATTTTACAAGTTGTTTTAAATAATTAATATTTTTTAAAAAATCTAACAAAAATATGGATTTCACATAATGGACGGGAATAACAATGTGCGTTTCCGTTCCTGTCCAGTGAACACCATGTAAAGCCCACATTTTGTGTGATTTTATTTTATTATTTTTTTTTTTTTCAAATATTTTGGGAAAAAAAGAAAGTCCCAAAATATGGCTACCCAATCAATAATGTGCAACTTTTGCATTGAAAGTTTTGGTATTATTTAAAAAAAAAAATTATGAGTTATTCTCATCCAATAACAAACATTTTGTGAGATATGTTGCTATTTTAAACAATGTTTATTTATTGGACTGCAATTTAAAAAGTGTTGGTGTCAGTGGATGATGTGAGACACTCTTGACTGTGAAACCCCCCAAAACTTCCTTTCCTTTCCCGTCAACTTGTCAGCGGATTAAATCAATCAATGTGCCAAATTGTCGTGAACAAACATCCTGACACTATTTTGTGTTTGTTAATCTAATTACCTCATCGCTGTCTAGATCAATTGATGTTGTCTTTGACGTTTCCATTAAAGACCCAATATATGCTGAGTGTGTTTGGCTTTTTATTTTTGTGTCGTTCTACCACAGAAAACAAAATGGAAAGTTAAGCGTAGCACAGCAAATGGAAATGTGAGCTATATGAATAAACAAATCATCAATTAGAATATAAATTAATTTTACAGAGCAGTTGCTAACTTAATAGCATGAAGCTGAAAATGCGAGCACAATGGCTAGCATACAAATTCAACAACATGCTTGAACAGAGGTGGCAAATCCGGGTCCAAAAACTAAAAACCCTGCCACAGTTTGATTTTAGCCATTGATGCTAGCTAGCTTGCTAGCAGGTAAACGAGCAGAATGGGAGCTAGCTAGCTCCCTAGCAGGTAAATGAGCAACATGGGCGCGGGCGGGCTAGCTAGCAAGTAAATGAGCAGCATGGGAGCGAACTAGCTAGTTAGCTTCCTAGCAGGTAAACGACCACCATGGGAAATAGCTAGCTAGCACCTGGGGCTAAAGTCAAACGGTAGCAGGGTTTTTACTTACTGGGCCTGGATTTGCCACCTCTGATTTTCAAACAGATGACTTTACCTAACGTGGGGGCATGTCTTGCTCAAAGGCACTTCAGCAGCAGCCAAAAAGCAAATGAGCACCTCTTGTCGTGATTTGAAATCGACTTACAATGGAGAGGTTTAATTCCAAACCTGTAAGTAACTTAAGTCCAAAAATAAGGATCACATGTGAGGAATCTCATTTTGGAGGAGAGGAGGTCAGAGTCTTACGAATGTCCGGCTTCCAAAAACTGTGACCCCACCATCTTGGTGTCGTGTCCCCGAACTTCTAAGAAGTCTTGTCCTCGTTATCCCATTAAAGGGTTATGTCTGCTTTTGGCTCCTGCCAAGATCAAGAAGATTAAGTTCACCCTCGCGCGCGCTGAGATCTTTTCAGCCAGTCGGCTGACGTCCGCTCGCTCATTCGGTTCCCGCCGGCGCTCGTCTACCGCCGCATCCCCGCCGGCATGGGCGCCCACAACTCCAACCTGGACGACATTCTGGAGGAGGACATGCACCACTGGTACACCAAGTTCATGAGGGAGTCGCCGTCGGGCCTCATCACGCTCTTCGAGCTCAAGACCATGCTGGAGATGAACGGCATGACGGAGGAGGCCAGCAGCTACGTGGACCAGGTCTTCTTCACCTTCGACATGGACGGGGTGAGACGGAGAAGACGTATTTGGGGGGGGGGGGTCTAACCCGAGCTAACTTGTCAGGCCTTCTGCAGGACGGCTACATCGACTTTGTGGAGTACATCGCCGCCATCAGTCTGCTCCTGAAGGGAGAAGTCAACCAGAAGCTCAAGTGGTACTTCAAGCTCTTCGACCAGGATGGAAACGGGAAAATCGACAAAGATGAAATGGAGACCATCTTCAAGGTATGTTATTTTATTTTTTCAGGGCTGAGAGAGTCCAAGAAGTGTTGAGGCTTAGTAGAAGTAGTCTTAAGTGAATGAACTCGACACAAGTTTTAATCCAGGATTTATTTTTAACCACACTCAAGTGGTTCACCACAAGGTGGCGCCGCCTTGTTTTATGTCTATGCAGCACTTTTTCGTTTGGCAGTGTTATTTTTTTTCACACTTTTTTTTTTAATAGTAATTCAGTCAAACATGAGGTACATCAAACAAGTACCTTTTGACACATAAACATTAAATAAAAACACTGAGGGGATAACTAAAACATTTAAAATAAAATTCTATGAAAATGTAATATTCAACAGAAACAGAAATAGTTGTTGCTTTTTTCGTCATACAATGTCTAATTGACAAAATATAAAGCCTGAGTTTGTGAATAAAAGCTGTTTTAATTCCCATAAATTTGCATTTATGTATGTGGAATTTTGCCAAAATGATAAATAAGTTAACCAAAAACTTATTTTCTTTTTTTACCCAACAAAACCATAAATAACATTCTTCCAAAATAAAACAAAATCTTTATCAATATAAGTTCTTTCAAAAGTACAGTCTAGACCAGAATGAATGTGGTATTTGCCACGGAGGAGGCGGGACTTCCGACTTTCTGGTTTTCACACAGCAGCTTTGTTTCCGTTTCCTGTTTGCGACGTGTGTGCCCCGTCCCAGTTCTTGCGCTTCCGTCTTTGTGCCCCTCGGTTGCGCGTTCCCGTCGACGAGTGCGCGTGTGTCCGTTTCAGTTGTCCGAAGCATTGTGAGTTGTGACGTCGATGGGCGGGACCGCGCGGTTGGGAGGCGCAAGGGTCGGTGTGCGAGTGTTGGAAAGCGGCCATCAGTGGCCGTAAACGACGCTGGCGTGTGAAACCCGGAAGTCCGTGGCATCTACCCCATTCACTTGTTGACATTGCCAAAATAAATCAACAGTGTCCCAAAAGTGTTGCCGCATGGCCGAGCCAATGCTTCTGAGTATCCGTGTCTCCCACCAGGCCATTCAAGACATCACGAGGAGCTACGAAATCCCCCCGGAAGAGATCGTCACGCTCATTTACGAAAAGATCGACGTCAACGGGGAAGGTGAGATCACGCCTCCCTCCACTCGTACCGAGCCAATGCTAAGAGGCGGGCCTTTCTACCAGTACTATTTTGTAGAAAATAATTTAAAATAATAATAATAATTTGCATAGATGCTCAGCTATAAGCATTTGCACGAACGGAGTGAAACCGATATGAAAAGTCGTCATGCGCTACAAAATGTTGCTCATCTCTCAGCATTCACGTGACATTTTGGGACGCCATCTTGTATTGGTCCGCGCAGGCGAGCTGACCTTGGAGGAGTTCATCAGCGGCGCTCGGGAGCACGCCGACATCATGGAGATGCTCACCAAGATGATGGACCTCACCCACGTACTGGAGATCATCATCATGGGACAACGCAAGAAGTCCAAATAAGGAGCCAGGCGGGACGCTGCCCACTTGAAAAGCGTGCGTCGGTCCTTCGGTGGAGAAGGGGCCCCGTTTCACACAGGAGGACGCCATTTTGATTGATTGATTGCTTTTTTTTCCTGGAGGTTCCTTTGAGAAGATGAGATAATGGCGACATGGACCCAAGAATGCTGCCAGGACTATCTGATTCGAACAAGGCCCAGGTAACTTAAGTGAAAGGTCAAAATGGGTTATTTTATATTCGCCAGTCACAATAATTGACCGATCGTCTTCTAACTCGCACGGGTGGCGGAAGTAATTCATAGTCGATTGATTTTGAGATGTCAGGTTGGAGTAGTTGAGTCGTTGAAGTCAAAAGTGGAAAAAAAAATATCTGTGCAAATGTGTGTTGTTTTCACATGTCTAATTTTTTTTAAATCTTATTTCAAGTTTTCTGCTGCATTGATTTTGAGTCATATTTGGTAGAGAGGATTTCCACTTGTCAACCTTATTGATTTTAAACGTCGTCTGAGACATGATTACCAAAGTAGTTAAAGTCCAATAATAATAATTTTAAAAAAAAAACACAGGCACTATTTTCTACATTTTCAGATCCGCATTTGTGAGCCTGATTGATTTTGAAGGGTGTCAAGATGTCATTTTATTATTATTATTATTTATCAGAGCACAAGCCCATTCCCTGATATGAAGTTGAAACCTACCTCGGTTTTGTTTTTGATCTGGCGGATGATATTCAAAATGATTGTTGTTGATTAAGGCAAAGAATACAATTGATTCTGACTCAAGATGGCCGACATTGTTGACATCATTGATCAACTATGTATTGTATTACAGTACTGTATAGTATTAGATGGTGCAGGTCGTGTACCTAATGTTGTGGCCACTGGCTATCTGTGATCATGTGGTTTTTAATGTCTTCTGTTTGCACTACAGTGTTGCCTTAATAAGACCGCTCTTCACACTGCATACGTTTTCTGAGTGTTTTTTTTTTGTTTGTTTTAATGGTCCGTCAGACTGGAAAATAAATGGACAAAATACAACGGGAACCTCAGGATAAAGTAAAAAAGAAAAATCAGTCTAATAAACAGACTAAATAAACACAGGTTACTTTGACCTTAGGACAAATACGGCTTTGCTCAGCTGATTTTAGAAGTTAAAAAAAAAAAAAGCACTTGGTGCCTTTTTACAGCTAGCGTGGCTGGCGTTAATGATCCACTTGCTGGTACAATGACAAAACTAATCGAACCAAGATGAAATATTATTCATCAAAGATGAATATGCTTGGTCTTTGTCTGCCAAGATGTTTTTTTTTATTATAAGGCAGAGGATTTTTAAAAAAAAATTTGCTTAATAATCTTAAGGTGTTGTAAATTTCTCTCTGTCGAGCATTTCACTTGTTTTAAACATTTAAGCCCAGTTTATGCAGTGTAGGAACATTTATAGATCTGCTAATAATAACTAAAGTATATAACATTCATATATTATTGCCGTATTTGTATTCTATTGGCAGATAATTTCGTTTAATCTTTTTTTTTTGTGGTAGTTTTTCCTTGTTTTTAGCGCAAGAACATTTTGTTAGCCTAAAAAAAAGATAACTTTTTTTTTTGCAGTCATGTTTCAATCTTTTACGAAGTTGAAAATGACAGGCAATCATTTGTAATCATGTATATAGTTTTTCAGTGAGGATTTTGAGGTTAGCTATATTGTTTTAGTCAAATTTTCGTACATTGGCATACAATTTATCTTAAATCAATAAACACATTTTATTTTCTTGATTTTGGCCTTTTTTTGGAGGGGAGCTACTGTTTTTTTATGACATTTTGACAAGTCAAATGTTCCTGTTCTGTTGGCAAATCATTTTGCTTTTATTATGTAACACTATTTATTTTTTTCAAGCCTAGTTTTTACAGTCAACATACAGTACACACCGCTCAACTCAAACAAGAGATAAGCATTAACCCGGAATAGCACCCGGGGCGTCGCCGGTCGAGTGGCACGATGTGCTTTGCTTACATAACCGCAGCGCTTGTATAAATTCAGACCTTCAGAAATCAGTCGGGATGATTTGGCGGCGAAAGCATGCAGTCGGCCGAGTTTCATCGCAACAGCCTGCCGCTGGCCTTGAGGAGCTACAGCTCGGCGGTGGGTCGCATGGAGCGGACGGTCCTCCTGCCGAGCCTGCTGCGAGACGTGCCGGCCGACGAGGAGCCTGCGCGGGACTTGTACGGCGACTACCTGATGCTCAAGGCGGTGAGGAGCGCGGTGGAGAGCGGCCTGGCGCACCCCGAGGACAACGGGTCCAAGGTCCCGGTGGACCGAGCGCTGCCGGACCTGGAGCCGGAGAGCCTCCTGCGCTTCCACCTGAGTGGACTCTTCGCCGTCGTCAGCCAGCTGACGCGCAGGAGCCACCGGCTGACGCAGAAGTACTTGGACATCATCGGCATTTCCAATTAAAAAGTGGTGGACATTTAAATACGGTGGCACCTTGAATTTATTTTATTTTATTTTTTTATAAGAAAGAGGGAACTCTTTAAGCACGAGCTTGAAACAGTCCCGAGAACTGTCCGTGTTCCCACCACATTTACACAGGTGCCTGCAGAAACATCTTTAAAGCATCATGGGAAGGTTGAAAAAACGTCAATGCTCTACGACTGATCGCACACTAAGAATAAGGAACAGTATTGGAAGTTTAAAAGTAAAATACTAAGTCAAAAACAACGGGCGAATTCTGTATGAGCGAATAAACACCGATTGAAAAAGAGACAATTGGAATATGTTGTAGTTACTTTTACTGAAATACATAAAGAACAATTTTGGACAGAAGAGAGGTCACATGATAGCTTAGCGCGCAGGATGGAAAGGCTCCACTATTTCAGCATAGGTCTTCTTTTCTGGTGGGGGGGAAAAAAAGATGTTCATTAGTTGCATATCACCTACTACCAAATATATATATATTTTTTTCATAATTAAAAAAAAAACGTCCAATACCTGTGCCACTTAAACTCACAATGACATGCAATTATGTTTGTCTTAATTCTATAATAATTTTAAGTTTAGCATTCTTTTTCTTTTTTTACTGCTACTAAATAACAACAAATGATGCACCATTTTTTTCTCTCCACAATTTGTGGTCTTATTTTCATTAAAACATACTATTAAATTAAACTACATGTTGTGCACAACTATTTCAATTTTTTTGTTATAATTTATAAATCTTCATTTCATCCTTGTTTTTTTTTATATTTGTACTTGCTACATAAAAAAAAGCCGCTAAAATTATACACGACAAACTGTACAAAAATATCTATATTTAAAAATTAAAAATAAAAAGCCAGATTGATTTGAGCCTTATTTTTTTTCTAATTGAAAACACCAAATTAATCACATATATTTTGGATATTATAGAATTTACAATTTTAGGTAAAAACATTGTTTTAGTAAAAAATAAACAAAGAGAAAAATAAATCTCCCAATATAGAATTAGCTTGAGCTGTCTTCGTAAATCATTATTTATCAATTATATGTACTGTATAAACACTTTATAAATACTAGCTCCGTAAGTTCACACATCCTGTATTAAGCAGCCCTACTAAATAACTACTAAAGCTATTGAAGTCTAATGAGAACCAACAGAAGCTTTGTCCACAACAACTGAGCTCACCCTTGGGTACAAAATCCTCGGGGTGCAGTTTCATGTACTCGTTCATGTCTCGGTCCAGTTTGGCGTACACATAATTTTCATATTTAGTCGCGTGGTAGCCGATGAACCAGCCGAGTGATGTCATCAGGACCTGTCGATGAACTCCTGACAATATATCAAAATTAATTTGACATGAAAACCATAGGTGCAAAATCTAAAAATCACCTTCTTAAAAGAGGCAAAAATACATAATCAAATCATTTTGATTTGATCCGTTTTTTCTTTTCTAAATGAAAACAATTGGCGAAAATTAAAAATAGCTAAAATCAAATTGTTCTAACTATTTCAGAAATAAATTACTTTACATAACACATATATTAAATAATCTTACTTCCATTATTGGGTTCGTTCAAGTAAATAAATTAGTACATGCTAAGAGTGCTAACCTGACTTTAGCGGCGGGCGGTGAAGAATGGCGTTTTGGAGCATGGCGGAGAGCCAGCCCATGCCGGCCAGCCACAGCGAGTTTCGGTTCACGATGCCGGGCGGGGGGAGCCCCTTGCCCTCGTCCGGAAAGATGCCCATGGATCACAAAATCCAAAAGACGTCCTCCTGTCTTGTCTTGACCTCAGTGTTTAGCAAACGCCGTCCATTAAGCTTCCGTCTTCCGGAGGAAATCGAGTTTGTGACGTCACGTACACTAGGAATATATGTTCGGCCGGAAATAAGGTTTAGGAAATGCAATGGAAGTTCCGCCTTTACTCAGTGGATAACATAACAAGGTACAATGTATGTTGTTGTTTTTTTGTATGTCAAATCAAATACCCATATGAACACAATTATACGATTATAGCAATAAATTAAACAAATTACAGTTTTGAAAATACATTCAAAACATCATTATTTGCAATTAAAAGAAAAGTCTAATATAGTTACTCATCTTTATTGTTTTTATAGACGCAAGACGAAGTTTAATTTGTATTTTTAGGAAGCATTAAAGGCCGTTTAAAAATATCTTGTTAATCTTGTTTTTTTAATGTCGAAGAACCAAATGGATTTTATTTCTTCATTTTAACATTCAATTTAATTTTTTATTAATATTATTTGTTAACATGTAAACATATGTAATTAATAGTAATGGTAATATTTTTAGTGAAATGCACGATTTTAAGAAGCCGGATATTTGAAGAATCGAATGAGTTTTAATATTTTATTAAGCACATCATTATTATTATTATGTTCATTATGATTATATTATTATATTTAAGAAGAAGCAAGAAGAGTTTGCAGTGCAGTGTTCCGTTAGGCGAAGACGTCATTGAAGTGCAGTCTCCCTCCCTCCATCCCTCCTCCTCCTCCTCCTCCTCCTCCATCAGAAGAAGGAGGATACACACACAGGAGTTGTGCTCCGAAACTCCCCAGCCAGCCGTGCCGTTCCTCACCGTGCGGTGTGTGTGTGTGTGGCCGCTTGATGAGGTGACCTATGCATCGCGATTAGCCATCAAAAGCGGGGCCATCCCCTGTTTGTTCTACTGAGGTAAGTGTCACTCTGGTATTTTTCCTCCATCGGGCTTCATCTCCACAAAGGAAAAAGAGCCAAAATGGCTTCACTCGGTGGCTAGCTGCTCGTTAGCTGCCCTCGCCGAAACGTCAATAAAGATGATGACCGTCCAAAGTTGACACATTTACCCGCGTCTGTTTGGTTGAGCGAACGGATAAATATAATGACTAAAAGGACTAGTTAACAATGACACGGTGGGGAAAGAAAGAAAATGACAAAACTGCTATGTGTTGTTAGTTTTTTTAATAGCCTATATTTCTTCAATATATTTTGTTCATCAACACAGGGTACAACGTTAACTTCACCTGCTGCATTTACTGTACAACACTTTCTTTATTATGATCACGATTTACGAGCTTAATTCTTTCCTTTCCAAGCTCGTATCTCAGTATACCAGTCCTGATTCAAGTCGTTCACTTGCCGTTTTTGTGCTAGCCAAAGTCTTACTTTGGCCCCATCGTGTGGTTTCTTGGTACTAAAGAACTACAGTGGGACTGCAACTGAGCCCTGCCGTGAAAATCTGCAAATAATTGAAGGTTTGGAATTGCATACGAATGCACAAGATGGCGACTGAGCACTAAACTCTATTGAACAAGGCTATGGCCTGACTAATGAAGTTAATCTCTCTGTTGTCCACACATAGTCACTCTATTCACGTAGAATTAGTGTGTTTATTTATTTTTATAAAATCCAAGGTTTTGTATTTATTCCACCATTTTTTCCACCTTAAAGGCTGCAATATCATTCTTTGCAGTGCTAACTTGGCTGTAGCTGCCCTTTGTGATTTCCGGAAGATTCAGTAAAGATAATTCTATTTTGTTTTTGTTTCTCTAGTTGAGCATGAGTATGGAGGATTATGACTACCTGTTTAAAATCGTTCTGATCGGGAACGCCGGAGTCGGGAAGACATGCCTCGTACGCCGCTTCACTCAGGTTTGTTGTCATTTAAAAAAAAAAGGCAACAAAAAGTGATGTGATTTATTCATTAACCATTCTTAATATTTATCACATTCTCAACATTCACACATTTTCACAATAATTTTCCTAATTTCTAAATGCAAATATACTGAAGCGATTTGGCAGTAATTCATTCGCACACCACTAGAGGGAGCCCACCTGAATTTATTATCTGCTTCTTCCAGGGGCTTTTCCCACCCGGACAGGGGGCAACGATCGGGGTGGATTTCATGATCAAGACGGTGGAGATTAAGGGTCAGAAGGTGAAGCTGCAGATATGGGACACTGCGGGCCAGGAGAGGTTCCGCTCCATCACTCAGAGTTACTACCGCAGTGCCAACGCCCTCATTCTCACCTACGACATCACCTGCGAGGACTCCTTCCGGTGCCTTCCCGAGTGGCTGCGGGAGATCGAGCAGTACGCCAACAACCAGGTGGTCACTGTGTTAGTCGGTGAGTTGACGTTTTACGGCCAAAATGCTCCCTTTCAATTCCCAAAGCCATTTTTATATTTATTGTAATTTTTATTCTCCACAACTCCCACATAATACTTCCGATTTAAAAAAAAATTCACGCCTTCCTGGGTATTTATCGTCTGATTCCACATTACTTGCAGTATTGACACAATTTAACATTAAATATCAACTTTCCCTATTCATTTTCAATGGGACTGACATTGAATTTTTTTCTAAGTCCAACTCTCCACGCCCACTTTCATACATGCAACTGACCATCATTACCAGCTGTCTAATACTCAGTGGCACATTTGGTAAATTGCCTTGTCCGGTAACCAGGAGGTCACGGGTTCTAATTCCACCTCCTACTGTACATATGCAAATATATCCATGGCAATTATTCTAAGGGATATACATCTATACAAAGTGACTATCATAGTTCCATTTTTCCATCTAAATGAATGGAGGATACTTTCAGATAACACTTTTCCATATAAATTTCAACTTGCTTCAAAACATCACCCCTCCCGGGTTTCAAGTGTTCTTTTTATTCATTCATCTTTCAACTACAATTAATACGTTGTCATTTTCACATAATTTATCTTTCAATTTCAATTTCATCAGCATTCAGTTTAGCATTCGGCTATTAGCATTCAGTTTAGCATTTAGCTATTAGCATTCAGTTTAGCATTGAGCTATTAGCATTGAGCTATTAGCATTGAGCTATTAGCATTCAGTTTAGCATTGAGCTATTAGCATTCAGTTTAGCATTGAGCTATTAGCATTGAGCTATTAGCATTCAGTTTAGCATTAAGCTATTAGCATTCAGCCTTCCCACGCAATTTCTGCAGAAATTGCATTTAGTCTTATTATTATTATTGTGCATTGGTATTTGAAAATTGCATTCTACTACACTGCAATGTCGATTCAAATCCGTTTACCTATCATCCTCTTGGCCAGGTAACAAGATCGACCTGTCCGAGAAGCGCGAGGTGGCGCGGCAGCGCGCCGAGGACTTTGCGGAGGCGCAGCGCATGCTGTACCTGGAGACCTCTGCCAAGGAGTCGGACAACGTGGAGAAGCTCTTCCTGGATCTGGCCTGCCAGCTCATCCGCGAGGCCAAGCACAACAAGCTGGACGACAACGACGCGGCGCCCGCGCCCGGCGAGGGCAAGACCATCAGCTACCTGAGCTGCTGCAGCCTCAACTAGCGCCGCGGCGAGGGCCCCTCTACCCGTCGCTGTGGCAACCAATCACGCCGCAAAGTCTCGGTATTCACCAGCAGTGTTATTAGCGCTCGGCCAGGTCGCGTTCTGTTGCCGTTTACATTGGAGAATGTGCTTACTTTCTTAATATGTTGCACAATTGTCTTGTCCACATGGAACGCCCTTGCAGCATTTAGTCCTTATCCTTGACGACCATGTACTAGTATTCTCCTTTTCCTAACTAGTAAAACCACTATTACTTATTAATGGCATTGTCCTCACTACTGTATGACGTCTCTGCACACTCGCAGGACAACTAAATCTTACTACTAATGAGTAGATGAAGAATATCGACTAAATAGTACCACTAACTAGACTAAGCGCAATTTCTGGAGAAATTGCGCGGGAATGCTGAAAGCTAAATGCTAAGATTTTAATGCTTATGAAGTAAATTGAGAGATAAATTATTAAATGATGACCTCCTGGTTACTGGACAATGCACTTTACCAATCTCGCGTACTAGTACTACTGTTGACTGTTAACATCTGGCCCTTCACTAGTTGCACTAGTGGCGCACAGATGTCACCTAGTGCACAGCTTTCTGCCACTAGTGACAAAAGTTCTCGTACTTGTATGCAAAGAAGCCATACAGTAGTGGGGGAAAAAAGGTTACTAGTAAGTAATTGTCCTAAACTGTGTTACTACTAGTGAGCAAAGAATATACTAGTACACGGATAGGGGATTTCCATACGCCCTTGCGCCTCGACAAACTGTGAAATAATTTGCCTCCTACTTGCTGCTACTGTTTGGTTTTTAGCCAGCGTGAATCAGCATTTTATTCCTTTTTTTTTTTTAAAAACTTTTTCGCGCTGTGGAGAGTTTTAACAGACTAATATTCGATTTGGCGTTTCTTTTGGCAACATGGCCTCTTGTCTTGTAGTTTGTGTCTGGTTGTGTTTCATGCACGTCCCAGCATGTTTTCTCCACAACTGCCATGTAGTGCTGATGTATTGATCAGAAGTGTAACGTACTGTATTGCACACACAGGCCGGATAACTGCACACTTTTTTTTTTTTTTTTTTTACTGTTACATTTTTCGTTGTACAAACTTAGCACTTTGCTTTTTATACGTTACTTGATTTTTATTTGTAATTCTTATTTGCCGTTACTTTTTGTTAACCCATTGGATTTTGGTTAACGCAGTAGGAAAACACTACGGGGATGTTTCTGTGTAGAAAATATACGCTAAAGTACTGTACTCTGTATAATATTAAATAATCCAACTAAATGTGGTCTTCATGTTTCTCGAGCTAGCGTTTTGGTGTAGCTCCCCCAACTCCTTTTTTGTTTTGTATTTATCGTATTAAAAATAATTGGTTTATTGGTTGGAAATCAAGTAAAAACACCTAGATATCATTTAAAGCAACAATATTGACAGAATGAAAATATTTTCTTCCACGGTCCATTTTATTTTATTTATTTTTTAAAAAATTTAATCAAATGTTATTTCTGGAGCACTTAAAAAACTGACAAAAAAACAGGAACAAATTCTGTACATAATAAAATAAAGAACGACATACATCACAATAAATAACAAAATGATGAATAAAAAAAAAAACTACAATAGCTAGATTGTTCTTCAAAACAAAACCGTATTTCTTGAAAATCTGTCCTGATGTTGGCCGCCTGCTGTTCCACGAGTGGCCTGTTGGTTGTCTAAGGAGCATGAAGTAGTCAAGACTCTCCACAAAGGGAGCGAAGAAGAGCTTTCCTCACATCTATGAAGTTAGGAGGTTTAAATAATTTTTAAAAATCCAAAAAGTGTAATCCTGTCTTGTTCAACTTTTTCATTTCCCTTTTGAATTTAAAGAACTAGTGTGCTCTGTTTAAACATTTCAAATGGCAACTCGGACCGGATATATACACTCACACAATATGGATACGTCACGAACTGCAACTCCCATGAGCCTGTGCGGTTACTGTGATTTGACTTTAGCCACGTGCTCTGCTGACGGCTAACCTATGATGAAATGTGAACCAAATGGATGTTCGGAAAACGCCGATAGGAACTTAACACTGTTGTTTATGCAGAGTATGTTGTCCCGTGAGATTTATTGTTGCTTAAATTAGAACAACTCGGATGTCTGCTGACTCGCTGACAGCACAGTTTCACTTCCTCCTCCCTCCTCCTCTTTAAGAGGATCATCCGGTCTTCTTTGCCCAAAATGTGCTGACGACGGCAGAAGAAGAAAGATGACGTTAGGAGCCGGGAAGACAATTTTGGACAGAGCTGCAGTCACCTACGCGCTCTTGTTGTTTGTTGGTTCTTTACAGGCCTTCAAAACGCAAGTGTTCACCAGACATGGAGGATCCGTTCACTCCTCTGAGATCCCCGTCAGCTATGAAACTTTTTACTTTGACCAGAAGGTAAGTTGAATCTTTCTCAATGTGCGCCGAATTCTTCCTTGCACTTTAAATGCTAACGTTAAAAAGTTTCTAAGGTTTCTTATCGAAAGTTAATGTTGAAACATAAGGGTAACTACTCAAATCTAACATTCTTTTACGAGGCTTGGTTCAATGCTTGCTGAGGACTTGCTGGGTAATCAAAACATAACATGGCATTTTCCAGGTACCACTCACATGTGCCTCTCATTGGCTGTGAGTAGCCGAAATGATGACGTCAGTGCACTCTGATTGGATGAGCTTTCTTTTTTTTTGTGCCTTTGATTTATTTGTATTTTTTGCAGACACTGTCTGAAATTGCTCACCTTTAGAAAAATGGCAGCACACATGAACTGAAAATGTACTCATTTAAGTCTTGACCATTTTAAAAAATATTTTATAAAATAGCACTGGTTTGCCTCCGAATACATTACACATTAGGGTTTTTTTCCGACGGGAAATGTAGGCATTAGGTTACAATTAAAGATGACATACTTTAATCTTGACTAATGACTGATTAGACTGTTGAGTATGTTTGTGGTCGGTGGGATAGTTCCTGTTTGATCGAACCAAAGGATAAAGAAAACAGACAAAGCCATCTTCCTGGGATAAGAGTAATCAAGGCTAGAGCATAGTCCAAGTTTTGTGAAGACATTGCCACGTGACTTACAAATGTATAACGGAGAGGCTCGTTGAATTAATCTTTGAACAGCAACGTTTAGCATTTTCACAAGCCCGCTATTACATTTGGTGTTCCTATGAATGCAGCACTTTCTCAATGCATCGAGGTTGCACACGTGTTGTCTACACACAATAAAGTGTTTCCCTTCACTACTTCCTTTAGTGAAGAAAACACAATTAAGTGTAGTTGTTGCTTCTGGCTTACTGCCTAAAAGGTTCCCGGGTAGGGGGGGGGGCGACGACGATCTTCATTTAGGCCTTGACTGCTAACTCATGTGGAGTTACATAAAACAAATGTTTTTATGACATTACTATCATCTGTGCGCCCATTAAGAGCATTTCCTCCATCCGGCCTGATGCATATTGTCTTCTCCTCGCGCCCGACACCTTCGATGTAATTTCCACTAAAGGGTCAACGGTCACGCCTTCTTCTTCTTCCCACATTGTCTGCGTGACAGCAGGTCACAAGGTCATCGCGCTCATCTCAACGGGAAATCCTCTTTCACCGCGAATGGACAGACATCAGTAAAGCTGTAATTCTCACAATGTCCACACAGTGGCACTGCTTCTTGGGAAAACTGACCAGTTTTTGCAGTCATTTATATCCTGCAAAAACAAAAACAAAATATATATATATATATATATATATATATATATATATATATATATATATATATATATATATATATATATATATAAAATTAGGGGGGGGGGGGGGCACCGAACACTTTTTTTATTAGTTAATCTGAAATTGGTCGGGCGTGTTTATCGCTAACAAGACACACGAAAAAGCCTCCACGACCTAGGACCAAAAATTGACAGCAAGTCAGCTATTTTGGCTTTTGAAGCAGCCATTTTCTACTCGACAAGTCAATCAAATGCAGCTATCCAGTCAATCTGCGCCAGTTATTGTCAACAGTGCTGCCTTGGCGCCATCTGGTGGCAGCTTTGTGCCAACTGCCAAAGAACTATGTTGGAGTGAGGCGCTTCATTGCGACAAAAGTTGTACTTTGGCACCACCTTGAGGCATCTCAAGGCAATTGTAAAAAAAAAAAATTGTGGATTTATATAAAAATCCCCTCCAATAATGGTCATTTCTCATATGCTGAAATATATATTTATATATATATATATTTTAATTTAATACAACAAAACAAAGGAAAAAGGGTTGCATTCAAACAACAGAAATATAAATCGCAACAAATATGAAACTGTGACCTTTTTAAAAGCCAATAATCAGAGTAAAGGACATTATTTGAAAAATCAACACAGCAAGAGCAAAAAAAAAGGTGACCTTTAAAAGGACACACATCCACATTTAAATGCTTTGTTCACACAATTACACTGCACATGACCCCACGGGAGCATGCCGTTTTGCCAAAGTGCTCCCCCCCCCCCCCAAAACGCTCTTATGCTACGCCCACACGCTGCCAAGCTGAAGCTGAATGGATGCTTGGAATCTTTCCGCTGTCATTGCCTGGTAAAGTTATTGCCTCCTTTTGTATCCACAGAGAGACTTAAGAATGGTGGTTGGGGGCAAAATAAAAACATTTATTCTGGAAGTGTCCGGGATGTTTGACAACTGACATATAAAAAAACAATGACATATAAAGCTTCTATCATTCAAAAGCAAATTACACTCCTAATGCAAATAAACTTAAATATATAAATGTTTACATTCTGTTTTGTTGGTCTACATTACTCATATTAGCAAGTTACTAACAGCCACACACAGCAGCAGTTAGCAGTTAGCAGTTAGCTATCTACTACTGACAATAAAGTGCAAACATCAGCCAAAAACGAACATATAAGAGACATTAACACTCATAGTTTCTTACTCAGCACTGATAAGAACGTATCAGCATGAATTAGAATCGGAACGAATCAGAATGGACACTCACTTCGTCATAGACAAACAGACGCTACGAGCTGAATGACGAACGGAGGACTGGAAACAGGAAATGGAAATACGAAGCGGCCTTTCAAATTAAAAACCCACATTTCAAAATAAGATACAAGTAAACGTCGCAAACTAAACAACTTGAAGAATTCTTAACAGTGACAGTAAACTAAAACCTATTTAGATTAAATATATAAAGGCCAGTGTACCAATGAAGCAATCATACTATACCAATCACTCTGTATTGATTAAGCTTTTTTAAAAAAAAAAAAAGTTTTTAAACCTGATATTATATGTAATGTATTATAACAATCCATAAAGAATAGACTTGCCCTCCACTGTAAATGATCCTCAATAACAAAGTTACATGACGTATTTTTCCCCTCAGATTGATCATTTTGGCTTTGTCGAAGACGGTACTTTCAAACAGCGCTACCTTGTGGCCGACGAGCGGTGGCGCTCGCCGGGTGGTCCCATTTTGTTCTACACGGGCAACGAAGGCGACATCACCTGGTTCTGCAACAACACCGTAAGCTGAGACAACCCCCCCCCCCCCCCCAAACGTTTTGTATTGGCTGCTTGTCCCGTTTAACAAATGACTATGGCTCTCTATGAATCTAATTATTTAATTGACTGTCCAGGGCTTCATGTGGGATGTTGCTGGCGAGCTGGGCGCCATGTTGGTCTTTGCAGAACATCGCTACTACGGAGAGTCGATGCCCTTTGGAGTGGATTCTTATAGCGTAAGTGAATATGCTCAAGACGGCTCGTTATTTGTAGGTTGGACTACTGGAGCCCTTAGAGCGGATTCTGAGGAAGGCGGCAGTCGTCGCCGAAAACAAACAAACATAAAAAAAAAAAAACAGACGACACAACCATAAATGTCAAAATGTCTGGCAACGACAAGTGAGTCCACTCTTTTGTCTACAGGACAGCAAACACCTAAACTACCTGACGGCAGAGCAGGCCCTGGCGGATTTTGCGGTTCTGATCCAGAATGTGAAGCTCAGCAGAGCCGGAGCCCAGCACAGCCCGGTCATCGCCATCGGGGGGTCTTACGGGGGGATGCTGGCCGCCTGGTTGAGGATGAAATACCCCAACGTTGTTGTTGGGTAAGAACGGCAAGTTGGATTGATTGATCGGTAATCAGTAATGGCGGTGCATTTCTTTTCCCGCAGCGCTCTGGCCTCTTCGGCGCCAATATGGCAGTTCTCAGGTATGGCGCCATGCGGAGACTTCTACAAGGTAGTCACGCAGGACTTTGCCAAAAGCGGACCCAACTGCGACGCAAACATCGGAGCGTCGTGGAGGGCCATCACGAACCTCTCCGCCACTGGTAAGACATATGGCCCATTTCTCTCGTAGATGAGACAATCAAGACAAAAAATGTGCAAAATTCCATTCAATTATAACTCATTAACATGAATAAATTATTTTGTAAAATTGCTGATTGTATATGAAATTGTTTTTATTTTACTCATATTTTATTCATATTTAACTCATTTGCGGCCAATAAATCCGTTCTATTTTAAATATTCCCATGCTCCCAAAGACGTATTTATACGTTTTTAGCATACAGAAGGCTTTGATGCAGCCTCTGAACTGAAGAAAACGCTTAAAGCTATGGTAGTTATTACAAAAACGGCCAGCAGGTGGCAGCAGAGTATAAGAGATCAACCGGGGCCATGTTGCAAAAAGCTCTTTCCCCTTCTGGATATTCACAGATTTGTGAGGAGCGATGAAACTTAGCTATATTCAAATGCTAATTGCTACAAAACGGAAACCGATATAAATATATATTTTTTCCTGATGAAAGAAGAGACTCTAATCTTTCTTTCCATGTTTTTATAGCCATAGAACAGAATATTCTTTGGGCCTTGCAAAATCCGTCAAAATCCAGTAAAACAGCCGTGAGTGAAGTGGGCTGCTTCAGTGAAAACGGCTGCCAGTGAATGAGTTAAAATCAATTAGAGGTGCAATGATTAATCGGCAACTAATCAAATTGTTCAATCATTATGATACCTTGTTTAATATAAAATTGTACAAATCCTCAGAATTTCAGCCTCTCACCAATAAATATTCTGATATTTCTGTAGTCCTCCATGAAGGCAGACCGATTAGCTTTGTGTTGAAACAAAATGAAACCTTTACAAACACCTGCTTTTATTTTGGAAAAACAACAATCAACATTTTTGCCCTTTTTCTGGCACATTACACACCAAACCAGTAAATGAATCCTAATCAATATATATTTTTGCGTTTTTCTTCACTCCCAATTGGAAATCCTGTCTTGTAGACAGCAAAAATAACCAACAGATTAATAAATTATCAAAAATAATTGTTAGTTGCTGCCCTACAATGAATCAATGAACCAATTATTTAATGAGACAAATGAATGTAGAAAATGCATTTGAATGAACTGCCCGGCCCTTAAGTACGACAGTAGCAGTCGTCATTACCTAACCATGTGTGAGACTTCAGCATCCAACAAAACACCTTGTTGGTTCCGCAGCGTCGGGTCTGGACTGGCTGTCTGCGGAGTTCGACTTGTGCGCGCCGCTGAAGAGCGACAAGGACGTGTTGGGCTTCAAGAGTTGGCTCCAGGAGACGTGGGTCAACCTGGCCATGGTGGACTACCCCTACAAGGCCGACTTCCTGCAGCCGCTGCCTCGCTGGCCCATCCAGGTACTCGCGCAAGACAAACAACCATTTTGGACGTTTAAACCAAAAAAAAAAAAAAAAATCAATCAAAAGTTAAATAAAATTATGACCTAGAATAAAATTGATTTGGGGACATTTAAAATCCATTCTGAATTCTTTTGAGAATCGATTTTTTTGGGCACACCCCTAGTGTTTATGTACTGTAGTGTAATTAATTATAAGAATGTCGATTTTTTTTTTCCCACCTTATTATTTTCTATACAGTGCTACTATTGTGTTCACGTTGCTGTGTGTGTGTTTGCAAGAAGGCATCCAAATGCCTCCTTGTTGTTTAGCAGACTTGCTCTATGGCGGCCCGTAAACGCTTTTGGCACATAAAAGGCGCCGGCGCCTGATTTGCATGTGAAATTTGCCGGGATTTATGGCAGCCATGTCGGAACAAGAGGAGGGGCCGCGCGTTGGCTTTAGCATCCCGACCCGATTAGAATGCATTAAAAAAAAAAAAAAAGCTCTTTGGTTGCCATCCATCACGACTTGGACTCAAAGTGTACCCTTTAAAAATGCTCACTCGTATATAAGTAAGAGTGTTGTTATCATTTCTGTTCTGTATTGTGTTGCAACAATCCAATGCTGGAAAAAAAGGTTTTAACTCAGCAACATCAATGCTAGTTTTGTTAGCCTGTCTATGGCATTTTGCATTGTGTGTTAGCTTTATGCTGCCAGACATTTAAATGGAAGAGACTCTTTTTTTTGGAAGAGTTGTTCTTTACCTGCTAAACTGCAGATTGTTGTGAAGTTTGCTGCCGCCATTTAGTGCTTGTAACTCAAATTTTTGCTCTTAACTCAAGACAATAAAAATGCCTCTTGAATACCTTTTAAGTCAGGTCTCTCATAAGTTGAGGTATTGTTCAAATGACGCTCTTTAACAGTTTTGTGGCACCAGATGGTGCATGAAAATAATTAATAAATGATGAATGGTGAGTGAATATTTTTTGTAGGGGGACACCCAGCATTTGAGCGTTAACTTTCTTGTTGCTTTCTTTTGTTACCGTTTCCCAGTTGGCAAAAAAGAAAAGAAAACTGAGCCCTGTTGTTTTTGTAACCCCGTGAGTGTTGTTACTTGAGGCTTTTGTGCGAGGACTCGGTGGCGGTCGATGGATGAGGACGGCCGAAGACACGTCCAAGCGAAGATTTACACCGTGGAAGAAAACAAAAACCCAAAAAAAAAAAGAGCAGCGGAAAGGCGGGGGGGGGGGGGTCATCTTCTCCTTACTTTTCAGCCAGGATTAGCTTTATACATTCATCTCTGCCAACACCTCTAAGCCCTCAATGGGCCCTTCTCACACTGGCTCACATAATCACATTAGCTTTGTCATCAAAAAAAAAAAAAAAAAAAAGAAGCTTCTCAGCCTAAAGCGCTTACGCCGCCCATAGGGGTCGCATACATTAGCGGAACCTCCCGATGACCGTTTAGCCTTCCTTGTGGAGACACGGAGCCGTTAGGGAAAGTAGATAAGACCTGCTGAGTGGGACGTCTGGGGGGGGGGGGGGGGGGGGGGGGGGTCAACGGCGAGGTGGAAACATGAGGCGTTGAGGTCAATCGGGAGAAAAAAAAATAACAACAAAGTTTTGCAAAGAAAACAATTGTGATTTATCCGCAGTGGATGCGGGCCAAGCCATGCTACGAATAGTGAAAAACGGCAAGTAGTTGATGTACTCGTGCTAGAAATGTTTATCATTGGCCAAGGGTTGAATCTGTGTCGATATCTGGCAAAATAAAAATTAAAATTCCAATAGCAGATTACTTGGCCAATTAAGTAAAAAAAAAAAAAAAAGACATGAATAAATAAAATAACTTCTTTTTGTGTCCCTTAATAGTTCTAACATTAGATAAGAATTATAAAAATGAGTCCTTTAATATTTGTTTAGCATTTTTACTATTATTATTTTTTTGGGTTGGGGTTACGGGGTTAGTTTTTTTTTTTTTTTCGGCGGGGGGGGGGGGGGGGGTGTTTGAACATAATTATCTTTATCTTATTGACAAAAAAGGCTAAAATCTGAAGAGAACAAAACAACACGTTTTTTTTACTGATTTTAAAACTACTAACATCTGTCAATAAATCAGTTGGGCCCTAAAACGCAAGTACAACCCGCTAACGAAACACCGATTTAAAGATAAAAACTATCAATTATAATCAATCAACAGCAGAGGTGGCAAATCCAGGTCCAGAAAGTAAAAACCTTGCCACAGTTTGGCTTTAGCCCCCTGATGCTAGCTCGCTAGCTCCCTAGCAGGTAAACGAGCGCCATGCTAGCTAGCTAGGGTGCTAGCTCGCTAGCTCCCTAGCAGGTAAACGAGCACCATGCTAGCTAGCTAGGGTGCTAGCTCGCTAGCTCCCTAGCAGGTAAACGAGCACCATGCTAGCTAGCTAGGGTGCTAGCTCGCTAGCTCCCTAGCAGGTAAACGAGCACCATGCTCGCTAGCTAGGGTGCTAGCTCGCTAGCTCCCTAGCAGGTAAACGAGCACCATGCTAGCTAGCTAGGGTGCTAGCTCGCTAGCTCCCTAGCAGATAAACGAGCACCATGCTAGCTAGCTAGGGAGCTAGCTAACGAGTACCTGAAGCTAAAGCCAAACTGTGGCAGGTTTTTTTTACTTTCTGGACCTGGATTTGCCACCCCTGATAAGTGCCAGGAAATTCTGGTAACATCGATGTGTTTGCGCTCTCCAGGTGGTTTGTAAGTATTTGGCCATGGATTCGTCTGCGTCGGACAAGCAGATCCTTCACGGCGTGTCCCAAGCGGCCAAGGTCTACTACAACTACACGGGAAGTGCCTCATGCCTCAACACCTCCGAGACTGCCACCAGCAGCCTCGGCATACTCGGTTGGGACTACCAGGTGAGGGGCGTCCATTTTGGCATTTATAATTGGAAATGTTGTACCTTGACTTACAAGTACCCCAACTAACGAGTTGTTGAAGTCCAAGATTTTTTTTTTTTTGCCGTATCTTTCTCTGCGGCCCACGGACCAGTGGTTTGGGACCACTGAATCCAACGACATGTTTAAACGAGAGGCTTCTCCTCCTCAGGCCTGCACCGAGATGGTGATGCCCATGTGCACCGACGGAGTCCGGGACATGTTCGAGCCCGCCGAGTGGAACTTCCAGGCCTTCTCGGACGAGTGCCACGCCATGTTCGGCGTCAGGCCGAGAGCCGACTGGGCGGGCGTGGTTTTCGGCGGGAAAGACATCACTTCGCACAGCAACATCATCTTCAGGTAAGCCGGGAAGAATCCATTTTGTTGAGCAGTTTATTTACATGTTACAGTATAGAATGTTTCAACTCACTTCCAGCCACGTTAAAATGGATCTTTGACGTCTATAGCCGATTAATTACGATTACAAATTTTAATCGCCTGACGGCCCCTAATTTTTAATAATCTTTTCTTTTCTTTTTTTAAGACAAGATTTAAAAAAATAAATTAACAAATTTTTGATTATTTTTTTTTTTTAATTAATTGAAATAATTAAAATATTTTTTAGTGAAGTCATTAAAACACGAAACAAGTCAAGTTTGTACCAAATCGGGACGACAATTGGCTTAATCCTCTACTTGTGGTTTCCCAGTAATGGAGGTCTGGACCCGTGGTCTTCTGGCGGGGTGACGCAAAACGTGTCCGAGTCCCTGGTGTCTATCATGATTCCAGACGGCGCGCATCACCTGGACCTGCGCTATGCCAACGATTTGGACCCGCCCTCTGTACGGGAGGCCCGCATGTTGGAGCTGGCCTATTTTTGGAAATGGATCAGACAGGCTGCTAAAGAAGCACCAAAGAATGCCTAAGACTGGCTAAAACTCTACAAAACGTTTGTCTGTTTTTATCTCAAATGCTTTTTTTTAATATACAAATCTGAGTAAAAGCTTTAATAAATATCCCAAAATCAAAATCCGGATTCAGCTTTTCTAATGATAGTTACCCAGAAAATGATTCCCAGCTTGGTTTGGTCTGCTTTCTTTGAAGCTCATTTTTGATGTGCATTTTATCCTTTTAATAATAGACCTGGGTAGATCTTTGTCACGTTTGAAGCATCTTGAGTGAGCGGCAACAATGGCACGGAAATTTAATAAAAGTCCACAGTCGCAGGAGGCCAATAACGCCAGTGGCGGGAGGTTATTGCCATCTGACCCCGTCCTGCGGGATCGCTCTCCCTGGTGACCATTCACTCACCCACCGCCCGTTTGTTCCGCGTGCTAGCAATATTATTAATACAGCTCCCGAGGGGTGTGATTGAAGGTTCGAAGTGAGGCGGCATTAGAGTTTATTGTCGTAAAATCCTCTCATGTTACTCTGCACCATCAAAACAAAACAAAAAATTATTATGTATTATTCCACACATCTTTTTGTTATTCAACTGCTTCCAAATTTCTCATATTAACTCATTCACTGCCATTGACGGCTAAAGACGTCAAAAAAATATTTTAATTATTTCAATAATTTAAAAAAAAAATCCACTTTTGTTAATTATTTTTTTAAATCTTTTCCCAAAAAAAAAAAAGATTATTAAAAATTAGGGGCATCAGCCAATTACAATTTTTAATTGTAATTAATCGCATGACTTCACTAGTTATTTTTTTATTATTTAAAAAAAGAAAAGATTATTAAAAATTAGGGGCGTCAGGCGATTAAAATTTCTAATCGTAATTAATCGCATGACTTCACTAGTTAACTCACAATTAATCACAAATTTTATATCTGTTCTAAATGTGCAATAAAACAAAATTTCTAGGTTTTCATACACTTGTTAACAAAAGTGGGATAAAAACGAATAGAAACAGTTCTAATGAATTTTTGACGTCTATAGCCGTCAATGGCAGTGAATGAGTTAAAAAATAAAAATTCACCAAACAATCCCAGTATTTACATTCTACTAATTTGAGTGAGGCATTAAAATAAAACCTCTTCCATCCAGTCAAACTGTTTAGCTCATTCAAAACATCTTGGGAACTATTTCAACTAACCATATGTGCCTGTTGTATCTTATACCTCTTAGTATTTTATCTCAGGGCAACACAGATTAGTTAGCCTGTTGGCAGTTAGCATGTACGTGTATTAACTTTTATTAACATTTGTAGCATTTACCACAATTGTGTAAATGTTTATCACACTTAACCCCTGTAGGATGTGAAACTTTTTTTTTTTTGATCTATGTAGATGAGTTATGTTATCATTTAGCTTCATTAGCATGTTTTCATTTATCCATTCAAACTCATTCAGAACATCTTGGGAACTATTTCAACCACATTACCAGTATATATTTACTGTACTGTACTGTATGTTCATTAGTTTGGCTTCTTTTAACTTCTAACCCAATATGCCTGTATCTTATACCTCTTAGTATTTTATTTTGGGACAACACAGATGAGTTAGCCTGTTGTCATTTAGCATGTACGTGTATTAATTTAGCTTCTTTCGCGTCTAGTCCTTATTTGTAGCATTTACGCCAATGTTTAGCAAATTGGATGCCTGTAGGATGTGAAACTTTTTTTTTTTTTAATTACATAGAGTTAGCCTGTTATTTAGCTTGTATTAGTTTAGCTTTAGCATGTTATCATTTAGCATCCAGCTGTGGTGTAATAGTACATTACATTTCTCACCTTTATGGTGTTGAACAGACTAGTCTGTTTATTTTATGACGACACAGACAAGTTAGCCTGATAGTATTTGACCCGTACATTCATTAACTTTACTTTTTAACTTCTAACCGCCACACTTTAGCATTCACTACAGTGGCGTAAAAATTGATGACGCTTCGTCTTCATCCATGTAGGGTGTGAAACTGATCAGTCAATACAGGCCAAACTAGCCTGTTAGCATTTAGCATGTACTGTGCTTTCATTCGCCGTCTGAATAAGAAGCTGGCACGATGCAGACTGCAGACGGGCAACAAAGCAAGCGCTGGTATGTCCCATAAAATCAACAATAACAAAAAAAAAAGCTGGACTTGGCGCTGCTCTGACTTTTCAGACATCGAGATATACTGCTCAGCGCGGGGGAGGACCATCGGGGTCCCCGCCACCCAAAGGCCCTCCTTAAAAAAGTTTTCTCAGGACTCGGAGGGGTCGTTTATTCCGCTGGCGTCTGACAGCGGCCATCAATCAATGGCGTTATTTAGCATTCACCGGCGGCCAAACGCGGGAGTGCGTCGTGGTTAGTGTGGGGACCACACACACTTGCACACACACACTATATAGGAAGAGATTAAAGCTTGGGGGTGTCACATTGGAGAAGGGAACGAGAGGGCTGCTGAATAAGTGAATCCTCTCGGGTTTGGATGGCAGGCGGGGGTGCAAATGTGGAACAATATCGCCACGTTATGGATGTGTGCCCTTAACATGTTTGTGTGTTGTTTGTCGGGGTGGGAGGGGGTTGTGGGGGTCTACCAAATAATTAGCAAAAATCATGTATAAATCAAACTCTCTCTCACCCAATTTTATTAAGGCTCGTTTCTTGTCATACAGAAAGCGAAAATGTTCCACTGTTGTCTGTTTCTTAATGGGAATTAGGATCACTAAAATAGTTGCTAGCAGGGTGCTAAAAATTGCAAAATATAGTGGCCCAAAAAAAAAAATCAGGTGCCCTGATCCAACCTTTGCAAATTACTACGACTAAGGATGACTGAGAGTCCTCAAGATAAATAATAATTTTCAAGCAAGCACCTTGGTGTGTTTTTTTTTAATTGATATTGTGACAGCAAGTTAAAATTGACTTACGTGCTTATGCTAGGCTAACAAATTCCAGTTCTAGCTCAGGGAGTGGTTTAAAATGCAGTACAGATTTTTTTTTATTTTTATTTTTTAACCTTTTCCAAATAATAGAAACAGTCATTTTAACCCCCACCCCAAAGGATTAACAAACAAAAAAAAAACTCCATCCTTGTGCCCTTTCAGCCTTTTTACTCAACAATGGCAGCTTGTTTCCGGGACGTGTGCGTCATGCTCCGCCAAATGTCATTGACCCGCCAGCGCAAACCCCCAAAGTCCCATCCACAGCGAAAAGATTGAGAAGATGAAGGTGGTCTGTTGGTGGCGTTGTCACGTTAACCTCTGTGACTACAATGACGCCATTTTGACATAATCCTGTCAAATGGCTGTAAATGACTTTATTCAAAAGCCATGTGTGTAGTAATGAAAAAAATGAAATGTTTGTTTCTTTTTGACTGACATTTGCCTATATTTTCCCTTGGCCAATGGGGCAGCTTTGCTTACAACCATGCATACTCCAGGAATTCTGCCTAGCAACAAAGAGAATAAGCAGGAAAAATAATCAGACATTCATTTACTGACAAGATAAAGCTTAAATTAACTTTTTTTTGTTGTTGCAATTGATTACAAAATTATTTTTTACATTATCTGTAAAAACTTTTTTATCTATTACAGTTGATATTTGCAGTTGAACTGAGTGGAGGAGCTTCATCTAATCATGCCATGGACTTTTCTAAATGAAAAAAGATTGCATTGTCACCATTTTGTCGCAATCCTTTATGAGTGGGCGTTCAATTTTATGAAGATTTATGCTATTTGCAGCATAGCTCGCTTCTTATTCTCTGTGAAAAGAAAGTATTCACTATATATTTTTGTGGTGGTAAATTCTCGGCAAGAAAACTGCTGGGACAAACAGTTTCAAAGTGCGTTTGATATCTGAAGACATAAATCAAATCCCAGAGGGAGGGGAAAAAACAAAAACAGCAACTTTTGATTCTTCCAGAAGTAAAAGGGAAACGCCAATTAAAATTGGAAACAAAAAACAAATCCATATCGCACAGCCCAATATGTAATTGGATCAGCACGATCACTTTCACTGTCCCCCTTTTTTTTCCCCTCATTCAATTAGCATGAGAAAGAATGTTTAACAGCCGCACTCCATCCCTCCAACTCCAAAACACCTCACCTCAAGATGCACTGTTTCCAAAAGGAGCCAGATGAATTATTCAACGAGCGACTGGCACAAAATAGTTAAAGTGCATCTTTAAAGCGGACTCAAAAAAAAAAGAAGAAAAAAAGTCCGCCGCTGGCAAGCAACATGGCGGCCCCTTTCAATGGCTGGCAAGGCAACTTCCTGTAAAGACGCCCCCGCCGAGGCTTCATACGCGGGATTTCTGTCAAAGTCAGCCTCGGCTCTCTTCTGGCCTGCGTTCCTCTCTTCTTCTTCTTTTTTTTTTTTTTATTTAACAGCTCCGGCAGCTTTTCCAGTTAAATGGACTGTTCCATTATTGGAGAAGCATTTTAGCGAGGGGCTGTGAGGTGCAATTTAATGAATCTCTGGCACAAAGCTCCCATTCACTGGGACCAACGAAGAATGGGGGCTATTTAGACCCTGTAGGGCTTTATGTCAAAGGCGGCCCCATAATAGTTGTCAGGCCGGGGCAGAAATTCCCACTGGCCTGGGAATGCACCAGAAATCAACTTTATGTCACCAGCAGATTAAGAGACAAGCGGCCGCTCGGGACCAAAATGTTTGGGGCCAAATCGCCGCATCTGTTTGGGCGCGCAGATTTTCCCACGATGAAAGGGCCTCGCTCGTTACTGTATTGGCCAGACTTAAAGACGCTCAAGTTCTGTTTGCTCGTCCCAACAGAAAGATAGACTGGTTACCAAAAGGATGGATTTGATTCATGCCAAGTCTTGTAGTTTTTCTTAGTGTGTCTTGTTGGCTAAATTGGGATGAAGCGTGGTCTCATGTTGTTGTTTGTGGTCGAAACGCTGAAAAGTAGAGATGGCAAATCCAGGTACAGAAAGTAAAAACCTTGCCACAGTTTGGTTTTAGCCATTGATGCTAGCTAGCTAGCTAGCTAGCTCCCTAGCAGGTAAACAAGCACCATGGGAGCTAGCGCTAGGTAGCTAGCTGGCAACGGCACTGGGCTAAATCCAAACGGTGGCAGGGTTTTTACTTTCTGGACGTGGATTTGCCACTTCTGCTGAAAAGGGAAATCTTGAGAATGAGTATCTGCTGATATGTATAAAAAAAAAAAAGAGTGTTTTGCCCAAATCGGAAAGAAGAGAAGTCTCATGTTGTGGTTTTTAGTCCAACTGCAAACGAGGGGAAAAAAAGTAGGCTTGATTATGTTGAGGGTGTATTCATAATTTTAGGTTTCCTTGGAAGTGTTTACACCCAGATGGGGACATAGAGTGTTGTCAAATAGTTGCGTGAAAATAATTTCCCTTGAGATTCCTTTTGGCTGAATTGGGATGACAATCTGGTTTGTGGTCAAAACAAGCAAATTAAGAAGAAGTCCAGATTAATTTTCAGTTTTCCGCGGAATTCCAATTGGCCCAAAAGGGATAAAGAGCGGTCAAGTTCTTTGAAGTATTTTTCCCCGTAGTCTTCCTTAGAACTTTTACAAACTTAAACGACAGGGGAGTGTTCCCGAGCGAGGTTATTGTCCTCTGCTCAGCATGGAATCTCAAGCAAAATCCCTCTGGGGATGCAGGTGGCCCGGGGACAAGCAAAGAGTTAAGTCCCGCACTCTTTGAAGGGGGAAACACACCCACCCTCCTTCTGACATCACGGGGTCCGGCCCCCTGAAAGATCCCCTCACTGCGCTCGCCATCTCCTCACTTGTGCTCCGGAATGTCGAGCAGCATCAGGACGGTGGAGGATATGATGTGAGGAACTTGTCTGGATTGTGGCGGGTGAGGAATGGCCGCCATCATGAACCCGCAGTTCATGAATTTTTGCTTCCCGGGCTCAGCCATGGACGGGGGTCTCCTGGGCGAACCGGAGAAGGAAGAGGACTACAAGGAGACCACCAGGGAGCTACTGAGCTTCATGGACTCGGCCTCCAGCAACATCAAGCTGGCCTTGGACAAGCCGGTCAAGTCCAAGAGGAAAGTTAACCACCGCAAGTATCTGCAGAAGCAGATCAAGAGATGCACCGGGATCATCAACGTCACTGATGCGGCAGGGAAGGGGCCCGGGTCGTCCCCTTCGGCGGGCAAGACCGTCCCCAAGCGCGACGGCGTCCAGGCCAACCTGCAGAACCGCAGCCTGGCTGCCCTCTTCAGCCCCGCCAAGGAGATCCGTGGCGAGAAAGCCAGGAAGCCGCCACTTCGCCACCGCAACCTGCCGCCTTCCTTCTTCACCGAGCCGGCCAACTGCTCCAAGGTCAGCCCCGTGGCAGGATTGTCGCTACGGGACCTGGAACGAGCCAACACGGAGGCGGCGGACTTCTTTGAGCTTCTGGGACCCGACTACGTCAGCGTGGCAGCCGAGCAGGAATTTTACCAGAGTGTTCCCGGCCAAGAAGCCGGCGCCGGCGCCGCCACCTCCTACGACGGCCCCCACTTCGTCGGGGGTCTCCTTTACCCGGAGTCGTGGACTAGCTGCTCACCGCCGCTTGCCAGGAAGCTCCCGACTCCCACTCAGCCCCCGCTATACTGCCACCCGGAGGCCGCCACCCCCGTGAGCGTCGAGGATAACGCGCTGTGCTCGTTAGCTTTCTCCAACTTTTTCACAGACTGCTCTGTGCCTCAGGTCAACTACGACTTAAGCAGTGACTGCAACAGGATTCATTATTCATCTCTATGAGAAAAGACTTGACAGTGTTCCGGCGACATATCACAAATGAGTCACATCGTTGTCTTTCACTAACCAATGCTGACACAGAAGTCAAGTTTTAATTACAGTCAGTATTTGCCTGAAAAACAGTTTTAGATCCTAAAGATAAAACAATCAAATGAAAAACAGTAGGTACGGCCTTCACTGAGCGTGTCATGCACTTGGAATAACCAGGACACCCATTGTGATGTGTTAGCGTTAGCATCACTGCTAACATTGCCGTTCAGTTTTGTGTACCTACAACGAGATCAGAAGTTCAAAGTTACAACATCTGCCACACAAATAATCCAAAGGTTTATGTCAAGATGCTACATTGAGTTAACCGTTAGCATGTACATTCGTGGGATTGACTTTCTTCAGCTTCTGTTACTTTGACGATTAACAAAGGCATCCAATTTGTAGTTACCCGTGTCTTAAAAGGAACCCCGACTGTATTTGGTTGTTACTAACATAACTATGAGATTCATTTTCCCAAAAATATTTTCCAGTTTAATACATTTTGTAAAAACTTTATTTGGACGTACGGCACCATTGTTATTTACGTTGCAAGGCATTCAGTGCGTAGTGACGTAGAATGGCGGCGGCTCTCTGCCGAGAAAGAAAGCAAGGTAAGTCTCCGTGGCGTTCCTAAAGAAACAACACGCGATTGGGTCTGTCAATTATCCCCGCCCCTTCACCAGACGCATTAAAAAAATTTTGATCGTCCCATTAGGAACGCTACGTAGGCTTACCTTGCTTTCTTAGCCTCCTTGCTTTCTTTAAAGGCGTTTCACAATGCTCGGCAGAGAGCATACGTCCCAATAAAGTTTCTACAAAATGTATTCAACTGGAAATGATTTATGAAAAATTAATCTCATAGTTATTTTAGTAACAACCAAATAAATGATATAGAACAAACTTGTCATTGCAGTCGGGGTTTCTTTTAAAACTGTCCGAGGAGTCCAAGAGCCAAAACGAGTCAATCCTAAGTACAGTAGAGGAAGGAAATGCGGTACTTTCTTGTTTACCCTCGGCAATTCTAACACTGAATTAAATGCATGATATTTCATAATTAGACTGAATTAATAAATCGCACACAATCAGTTGTTCACAATATCATAAATGTGTTTTGCCATTTTGACGAAGCTCTGACGTGGAACACAATTTGAATGGTGACGATCAAAGCAACAAAAAAAAAAACTGGAAAAATTGAGTTATATTCATTCTTAATCTATTTTAGATGCTGTACAAATATGAAATAAAGCTGGTCTTTATTGATGTGAAAAATGTGCCTGCTTCCCCTCCTTCCACTCATCTGATATAAGTGACAAACTACCAAGGGCTGTGTTCATTTCATAAACCCACATTTACTGTCCACAGTTTAGAATATTATGCTTGTTCTTTTTTATTTAAACGGAATTCTACGACTGCGTAGTTCATTTAAAATCACGCTGGTGTGCATTTAAAACAACACTGACTTAAATTCATTCAATTGTCCCGTTATGACAAGCGCGTTTACACGTACAAAAGACATTTTGGGCTGTTCTTGTGAATTATTCCTCCACCACTGGCTGGAAATGACCCCAAATAACCAATTAAGTTAATACATAGTTTTAATTAGGATGTAACAATGACAAAGGAGTGTTTTTTAACTGACTGTAACAGTTAATGTGTGGTTAAATACAAATCTTGTTGATTTTATGGGTGTCTTTAGTAATTTAAACAGCTACACTGTTTGTATATGACTTTATAATTACTGAATGCACTTGAAATGATGGCTTCTCCAAATAAAGTCCTAAATCCACAAAACAAATGGAGGAGGCGACCCAAGAAGTTGACGTCGCAGATTACATTCAGCCGCCAATGTACAGCAACGCCCTCTGCCGTCTGCTTTGTGGTACTACAGCAAGAGGCTCAAAGATAGAAATAGAATGTATTTGTGTTTAACTTGGGTAGTTTTAAAACATGTTAAAATTGCACTAAAGTTGCTGGAAAACAAAATTAATTTCTTTATTTGTAGTTTTCAAATAATATTACTGATAATAACATTTAAAAAGGATACAAGGGTACAACTTTAGATGAATTGTAATAAAATGGTCCAAACACATTTACGCCCAAAAATACATTATACATAATATAATCATATATAGTGTTCATAATAAACATACATTTTGTATTTTTGTTGTTGTATTTTTATTTTATTTTAATTGTACATTTATTAAATAATATTTTTTAGCATATTTTCACATATTTTTTTTTAAAGGACTTTAAAAAAAGAAAGAAAGATGAAATGGCCACTGTTAGGATATCTTATAGTACATTTGATAGCATTTATATACTTTACACTAGTGACGTGCGGTCAAGGATAGACAAGGTAGGCACTGCCTACCCCAGGCTGAAATTAAAGTAGAAACTGTTTAGCTTTTTCTATTTATTTGAATCATTTCTTTCATTTTAGAAACCCTACACTACCTATAGGTTTAAAAATGACAACATTTGGTGATTTTCATACCTCAATTAAAAATGACTCATTACTTCGTCTGGCCTGCAGGCAAAAAAGCTGCAAAAAACGATCTTCCTGAAGGCTACTGTGCTTTTCCCAGCCCTGTCCGCGCATGCGTAATCAGTTTCCCAGTAGAAAAAGTCCTTTACGCAAATAGGCAGATCGTTAAGCAGCTTTTTTACGTCGCTGCATTATTTCTATGCGTACGTACAGTTCGTACAGTGCATTCGTGAATTCAAAATACACTTAGTGCACAGCAAAGCGGTAAGATGACGCCACTGGAGAATATAAAACTATTTTCACGCCTTTTTTTTTTTTTGAGGGAAAACGCCATCTTTTGAAGGATGGGAGACCAACGCCTTAGCTACCGGATCTTCAGCAAAGTAAGGGACAAAGAATTATTTGGACTTTTCACAAAGAATGGTGCAAAATGAAAGATTGGCTTTGTGGATGTGCTTTGATTAACTTTACATGGTGTTTGGCATTGCTGTTGCTATTGCTATTGCTATTGCTATTGCTAGCTTGATTTTGTGAGGAATTGGGCTGTTTTACAGAAAGAAATTCACTTTATCACATTCATTCCGGGTGTCCGGGCGAGTTTGAAATGGTTTGTTTTTGGTTGTGCGGCAAATTTGAGGCAGAGTGCACTGCAACGTTTTCTGTGGCTGGCAGACTGCGTACTGGCTGACGGGGCCCCAGAACTTTAGCATGTGTGTGTGAGTGTAGCAAGTGCTCGAAGTAAAAAAAAAAAAAAAGAAAAGAAAAAGATTGCACAGCAAAAATTGTAAGACTTCAAAAGAGAGTAATGCTTTTTTGTTTTATTTTCTACCCATACAGAGGAGGCATATGTTGAAATAGTTTGAATGTATGACATCTTGTATCTCGAGGTCAGGCTGAGTGTCCTCCTTTTTTTTTTGGGGGGGGGGGGGATGAAAATATGGTCACTAGGATTCGTTGTACACTCTCCTGTTGACAAACAAATTTGTAGTTGGTGTGTGCATCTCAATTTGCGACTGCCTGCCTACCCAAACCCAGAGCTCACTGCACATCACTGCTTTATACATACATTTAAAATGCAAAATATGGGCTCTTTGACTTTGTTTTTTTTTTTTAAAGCTACAATAGCCACTAGATGGCAGTAAGATTCCATATGAGACATGAACCACTCCCCATGGAGGAAGAAGGCCTTGTTTGCCTGATTCCTAATCACAGAAGATACATATATAAATAGATATAAATAATTGTATTTATTTATTTATTTAACCTCCCCTATGCTACATGCAATCAAACCCTTTGCAGGTCTAAATCATGTAATATTCACGTAGGAGGGATATGGATTTTGTGACACTGGCTGACATTGGGATTAGTCGCCATTCTGCCTCTCTTTGATTTACGGCACACAGGAGAGAAGGTGTTTGTTAAAGCGATTAACTAAAAACATCTCCGTAAACCAAGGCCTGAATTCTAGTCAAGGCAGCTGTATTTATGTAGTGTCAATTCACAACAGAAAAGACATCTCGAGACATTTTATATACGAAGCGGGTCAAGAAGCACGCTCCTTACTTGAGAAAGAAAAATACAACTAAGATTGTACAACATGTCAAAACTGACAAATGAAAATAATCTATGACGGACAATCATTGCAGACATGTCATCTGTCAACTGTCCATCCATCATATATGAAAAACACTAAGACATAAAATAATCTTTTTCTAATTATAGGCTTAACAGTTTGTCAGATGATTTCAAGTTGATGGCATTTCAACATTGTCAGACATTCAACAGATGGTGTCCGTATGTCCGATTTGTTTGGTCGCAGGCTGTCCTCTGCCCTTTAAAGACCTTCAGTTCTCATCCTTGCGCCCTCCCAGAAATCAACAGTTAGCCTGCGCCGTCATTAATATTCCTTTAGCAGCCGCCTTTTTATTTTGTCAGGCTGCTATCATAACACGGAGAAAGCGGCTCACAGCTTCACTCCATTTCTTTCGTATGCATTTCATGTCTGGCTGCCTTTCATTCGCGCGTGTTTTCGTCCTCGGGGGGTGTTGCGTAGACGCTCACCACTTTCGTTGGTGTGATAACGGCAACGACTTGAGTCGCGTCTGGATCCATGACGCCCAAAAAGTGAGTCACGATTCAGAGGCGCAGTCAAGTTTGTTAGCCAGCGGGTTACTTCCTGGTTCAAGGAGGAGTTAACTAATGGATGGATGTATCTTATCTGTGATGATATACTGTTACAAAGTTTTCTCGTTTTACGTCATTACAAGAGCCGGTTGTATTTTTTGTCAGAGCTCGGCAAAATCATTGTTATATCGACCTGTCATTGACGGGAGCCCACCTTTCAGCGAATGCTAACGGCGGTTTTGCTCTTCTGAGGACATTCAAGTTCTTTTGGTTTCATGTCTGTGATGAGGGACATTCTCACATATTCCATTAAATTTGTTCGATCGTTTTATCAAGGACAATGGACAGTGAGATTATCTCTTCTCTTCTATTTGTTAATTAGTTGGTGCGTTTGCTAGTTCATTCGTTCGTCCATGTATCTGTTTGCTAGCTAGCGAATTTGTTCGCTTGCCTTTCCGTCAGTTAATCGATTAGTTTCTTCATTTGTCTCTAAGCAGGTTTGTCAGCTAGTTTGTTTATTTGTCTGTCCCACAGTTTGTTTAGTAAGCCAGTTTTGTTTGTTTGCCCTCTCCATCAGTTACTTAATCTGTCCATTCGCCTGTTTTTTAGTTACAGTAGTTAATAGTTAGCTAGCTAGCATGTTTATTCGTCTGTCCCTTAATCTGTCAGTCTGCAATTTGGTTATTTAGCTAGTTAATTCGGCTGTTTAGTTGGTGAAAGAGGAATAAAAAATATTTTGTCCTCTTAACAGACAGATTTAATGTAAGAAAAAACACCTTTGCAAAAATGATTTTAATCTAACAGAGATCTCTGGACATCGTGACAGGTTCCAAACATCACATAACAGGTGGAATTTCAGAGTGCCAAATGTGTCTCTTCCGCGTGTAAAATGGCTTCTTATAGTTAAAACCGACCGCCTCTCTTTCATTTGTAGACAAAACATACTCTCTGGGTACTTTTCCATGAGCGATGGCGAAAACAGAGTCAGGGGTGCGTGTTCGAAGCAGATTCTGTTCTCAAGGACCAAATGTGTTTTCCCACAGAGAAGGAACTTCTAGACCAAATAATATGTCCCAGCTTAAGGTCAAATTATACTGAGTTCAACACTACTTACTTTACACGTCTATAAAACCTTTCAACATGGTTAATATAAAGAATTTAAATGTTAATAATATCTAACATTGGCTAGTTTGTTTTTCCCGTAGTTCTTTCATTTGCCCGTACGTCCCTTAGCTAGTTCCTTCATTCGACCATCCCTCACTTTGTACCTTGGCCAAATGGTTAGCGAGCATTAATGTGCTAAAGACTAGTAATAATTGCTCCAAGAAACTAACAAAACTAACTACAGTAAACCTTGACTATTTAGGGGGATTTGGACCAAGTCCTGCCTAGAATAAAAAAAAAACGCAAGGAATTGAGGCCCCCACAATTTTTGGGTCTCATTAATAGATCAAACCATAAATGTACTGCAAACTACAGTGCTAATGCACTTTATTATCATTTCAAACGTTTCAAATCTAGAGCTACTCCCAAACATACAGAGATTTTAGTCTCTCACTTGAGACGTATCAATTCAACCTACTTCCTTGACACCAATTACTAGTTTCCTTTAAGCCAAGCCCTGTCTGGCCTGCTGCCCTCTTGTGGCACTTTAGAGCATTATAGAAAGAAATCAAACGCAAATTGTTGAATTTGTGAACTGCAAACCGTGACTAGGCTTGGGTTGACTGAAGTTTTGTTTTGACATCTTAAAATGAGTTAGCTCTTTGAGTACAGAATGAACGGGTGCTTCCATCCATCTCACTGTCCGTCAGTCCATCTTGAAGGCTGTTCAGTTTAAGTCTGGTTCACGCATGGGTGGAGTCGGGATACAAGGCGTGTTTCTAAGAGTTCCTCTCCACGTAGTTGGCCACGCTCCATCAGAGCAAAGAAGTTTGAAATAAAAAATAATTCAGGGCCCCCAGAGCCAAATAGGAGCTTTTTGGCAGGATGTTAATTCATCCCTGGAATATTCTTGTTGCTCTAAATCTTTCCTTTGAAATTGTCAGCAACCTGCTCACACATCAGGACAGCATTAGCATTTTCTCTTAACCCCCAAATCGTCGGCGAAAAAAAAGGAGATGAATCTGAAGTTGGCAGCTGATTAATTTGTTTTTCCATTTAGCTGCTAATATTTCCACCGCAGGAATGAGGACGCTTGGTTTGCTGGAGGCATCGCAGTTCAAATGTGTTTTTCATTTAGCGTTCTGTTAACAACGACAATAACACAGTGCCTGGAACCAATTATAGTTGTAGACATGACATCCAGTCCAGTACTTCTTGCAAAAATACTCTCCAATAATATTTTATTTTGGTACATTATTGTCTAGTGTAGTGATTCCCAACTATTGTGTGATCAAGCATGCTACGCTAAATGATCTAATTCCACTTTACTGGACTTTACAGAGATCTGATCGATTGGATCGGCAGATATTTTGCATTATAGGCGATCGGTTATGTCATAATTTGCCGATTGTTCAATGATGTCATTGATTTGATCCGCAAAATGGAGATGAATAGGGTGATGTGAGTAATATTTACTTGGGAAAAAACTAGTAATAGTTTTTTCAGAAATTCAAAGTTCATTTTACAAGGTGGTTTTGAGTATATTTTACCAGTTTATTTATTTATTTTTTAAAAGTTACTCAAGCATTGAGAAACAAACTCATGACCTTCAGCTTGGGAGACAGCCACTCTACCACCTGAGCCATGCCACTCTTGATGTTTGCCACTACTACATTTCTGGCTTGTACCAAAAACGTATCCTGGTACAGAACAAGGATTCCATCTGACACCATCAATATACTAACCCCCAGCGTGGTAGATAGACATGGCTCAGGTGGTAGAGTGGGTGTCTCCCAACCTGAAGGTTGCGGATTTGTTCCTCAACCCTTGAGTAGCTTTTTTTTAAACTGCTAACTCTCTTTGTAAAATTTACTTAGAATTTCTGGGTGAAAAAACTTAACTAGGTTTTTTTGAAGTGAATAATACTTTTATTTTATTTTTATTTTTATTTTTTTACAGGGATGTTCTGTGATGCCATCGTTGATAATCTAAGGTTTCATAACATATACAGTCAGATTTATTTTAAATTTTTCCCTTAAAAAGTATAATTTTTATGTCAAAATTCAAGATTGTATTGCTCCTACTGTACTGAACAGTCAGACCCTTTCCAATGTCATATTAATTGCCATTTTCTCCTCCATAAAATGAAGACCTCAAAACAAAACTCCAAAGCAGGTTTGCACATCCTACAGTATCTCCATCACTTCCGTTCTGCCACTTGCAGGCTGCGAGAAAAACGACTGTCACCTCAGCCCAAGCCCGGAGGTTGGCGTCGCCTCGTCTGCACTCGTTGCTGTGAAAGTGGCGACGTGACTGCAAAAGTTTTGCCTTTAAAATAGACGCGACCTTGCCAAAAACATCGTCAAACTGTGATGCGGTTATGAGTCCCGGATGTCCCCACGTTTGTAAAAAGTTAATTCCTCTCGGGAAGGCCGGGCCGCCTGCTTCAGGAGATGCCTTCCAAAGGTACATTCTATCATTGCAATCATTAAAAATGTTGCAGAAATGGATTGTTTGGCAGCAAACAGTGCAAGTCATTATATATATATATATATATATATATATATATATATATATATATATATATATATATATATATATATATATATATCTGCCAGAAATTGGAGTATATTTACTAGTGAGAGGCAGAAATTTTGAGGATTTGGACCATTTGAGTCTTAAAGCGATTAATTGATTTTCAAAAATAATTATTGATTAACTTGATAATCGATTAATTGTCAATTAAAAGAAGTTTTTATTTCCATCACTATCTCCAAAACACTGCACTTTACTGTTGACTATATCTTGTCTTTTTCGTTTCACCTGAAAATGCAAGGAATGAAATTTTGATTGCTTTGCATGCTCAGCACGTGAAGAAATTGGCAATAAAGCTGACTTTCACTTTGACTTAAACATTTCACCGCTAAATAAATGAGTATATAAATAAATATATATAAGTAAAATAAATAAAACATATGTTTTTGAGAATGTGAGAGGAAACGCCCACGCAAGCACGGCGAGAGCCGGGATTCAAACCCAGAACCTCAGAACCTTTGAGGCAGATGCGCTATCCACTATGTCCATCATGTTGCACTGAATAATACAGCAAAATGAATATAAATATTTGAGCTGTTTAAAAAAAGAAAAAAAAGAAAAAGATTCCCCCCCATTTTTCTGGCATCTGGAATTAATGTAAAAATAGAAAAAAAGAAGAACTTTCCCAGTGTAGCAATACGTCTCCCAATGGTGGGAAGCAGAATACTTTGTAGTACAACCTGAGTGTCCCTAGAGAAGCATAATAAGCTTCAAGCTAAGAGGACATGGGGAAAAAAAAACCACATCATGACTTGCCTCAGATTGGTTCCATCATAATTGCAGGAATGTTTCCTCCGGGAGCCAAGGACACCAGCCGACCACACTGATATCCGACTTATCGCCGGCAAGAATCTAGGGGACGTCTATTTTGGTCGTCTCCATCCCACAGCGAGGTTCGGCCTCTGTAGCTCGGCCCTGAAGTAAACGTTTGATAGAACGTGTTGCCGCGGCGACGCCGGCGTTTGATGCTGCTGAGAACAAACGGTCACTTCATTATTCACTTTCATACATTTCAACTTAAGAACGTCTGTGTCAAGGCAGGTTCTTTTTTTTCTTGCCTTGTCTTTCTTAGAGGGAAATGACGCTTTGGATTTGGGGACTCGACGTGTCGGAAACGCTGCAAGTTTTGCAAGTGCGTGCGGTTTTCAGTTTTTAAGGCTTCAAACAAGACTCACATGAAACTCACTCATACTTTGGCTTTTATGCAGATATTCAAAAAGCGTTCACATATTTGTTGTCCAGTTGATGTCCAAAACGGGAAAACATTTTGTAAGTTACCTTTTCTCTCTGTTTCGCTCTCATAATGTGATTCTTTCCTCCTTGAGAATAAAATGAGAACATGACACGATGTTAGCGGTAGCAGCAGAAGAGATCTATTTTTCCCCCCCAAAATCAATTCACAGAAGCTGTCATTCACACACGGATAGGAAAAGTTTGCCTATCGCTAGCCAAAACAGCAGCACCAATAGAGGCTTGAGAGGAGGATTTGTTTTTCTTATGAAAAACTTGTTAAAAACAAATCCTGGGATTAATTGCATTTCAATTCATTTCAGTGGGTGGAAAATGATGACTTCAACCATGGGTGTCAGACTTGTTTTAATTCAAGGCCCTTTATATCATCTAAATTTGATCTCAAGTGGGCCGGGCCAGTATGTCCGCGGCCTAAAAAACTATAACAACAAATATAAAAAATATTTAAAAAAAATAATAATTACAAAAAATATATTTTGCAAATAATTATGTCCATTCTGAAAATATTTACATTTATTATTATTTTTATTGTAATCTGAAATTTCTTAACAAAAAATGAGTACAATTTTTGTTGTTACATCAAATACTGAAATACAGCCCAATTTTTTAATGTAATTTAAGTGGTTGTAAGTGTGCCGTCCAGTGGACAGAATTAGCAACAACAGTTAATTTTACCGAAAAACTGCAGGTTGTGTTGGATCCTTAAGGGCCACATTAGACCCCCTGACGGGCCAGTTGTGGCCCACGGGCCATATTTTTGAGTATGAGTATGTTGTATGTATGTATATTTTCCGGCTAATTATGCTGATTAGCGGTTAGACTTTGCCGTTTAATTTTTTTTAAGTGGTGAACGTGTTTTGACACATGTGGACGCCGTAATTCAGCACCGAATGTCCATTTGAAATGAAACCCAAGCCCGGTTTCCAAGTGCCAAAGTCAATCTTTGAGGGTGGTCGTGTCAGAGCAAGCAAATTAGCAAGGAGAATTGAATTAGCATGTCATGTTCTTGAGGTTCAGCTCAGGCAAGTGTTCCACAATTGCACAATTGGACCCTAATGAGTTTGGAGTACTTACGCTCCATCACATGTATTCACAAATTCGAATCACTGCGACCATTCAGGCACAATTATGGCATTTTTTATGTTATTTTTTTAATGTCATGTCCTTGCTGGTGGTTTTGGCGCTATGCTAATGTATGCAAATGAAAGGTTCATTAACGTCCCAGGATTGTAATTCCATGTGGACTGGTCAAGGTCTGTCTCCTCACCTGCTAAATGTTCCATTAGACCTTCCCTTTCCTCCAACAAGTCAAGGGAGGTTCTCCCCCCCCAAAAAAACAGACTCCACTCTGTGTATCAATAATTGGCATTTCATTTAGTTCAGTGCAAAATCTAGAAGTGAAACTGTTGAAGTTTGACATATTTAGCGTCTCTAAAAGAAGAAGTAGTAGTCGTCTTTCGGTTTATATAATTTGGCTCATGCCGACATAGCAACAAACAAAGAATGAAGAGGAACCGTAAATAAAATACTGTAATTTCTCAAGAATAACACACTTTTTTTTAAAAAATTGAGGAGAATTCGATACAAGTACCTCGGGTTGTATCTCGAACCTGTCGCCACTCCCTGATGTGGAAGCAAGCCTTCTCGCGTGACGTCATAAAAACTAGCGAAGAACTGGCGAGTACTGATACCAGGTACCAGCCTCATTTAAAGTATCGGTACTTGTGGAGGCTGCCGATATCAGCCAGTAACACTTAAGGTAAAACAAATCTGACATTGCACAAGTCCTCCACTGCAGTAGTTGGCGCTATACTGCGGCAGTTTCACACATCGACAAATCATCTTTGCGTCAGAAACAAAGGTCTTTGTTCACTTTTGTTTTTATTGTGTTAAATGATTTTTGTATTTTCCCTAAAGTTTCTGTGTTGTTTGATGAGAGGAAAGCCTCGGTTTTCTTCTTAAAGGCGTCTTGACCTTTATTGTCCTCACTGGACATTTTTCCCGCCTCCTGCGTGTGAACGGGGCGTGACCCGGCTGGAATGTTCCATCATTTGTATGCAGATTGTCCCGTTTGCGTTTGGCGTCAATAAGAGGCATTAATGCACCCTCATGTCGGGGATCAGACGCTGTTGGTGTGTGATTTGATTCGATTAAGCTTTCCGCCGATGTGAGATGAAGCCTTATTGACGCGTCAATAGTGAGGCCGCCGCACATAACAATAAATGGAAATATTCATTACGACAGAAGTGCTCACATGGTTTTAAAGTCTCTTTTGTTACTGCTGTTTAAAACTCAAATATGTAAATATTTACAGGCTGTTTTGGATGAAAATTGAGTGTATTGTTGGTCTACATTAATCATATTAGCAAGTTACGAACAGCCACACACAGCAGCAGTTAGCGGTTAGCTATCTACTACTGACAACAAAGTGCAAAAACATCAGCCAAAAACAAACATATAAGAGACATTAACCACTCATAGTTTCTTACCAAGCCCAGATAAGAACGTATCAGCATGAATTAGAATCGGAACGAATCAGAATGGACACTCAATTTCGTCATTGACAAAGACACGCTACGAGCTGAATGACGAACGGAGGACTGGAAACAGGACATGGAAATACGGAGCGGCCTTTCAAATTAAAAACACATTTCAAAATAAGATATAAGTAAACGTTGCAAACTAAACAACTTGAAGAATTCTTAACAGTATTTGTTGTATTTTGTAACTTTTTGCCAAATCTATTTTTCATATGACAGTCAAGTACAATAAACCCATTGGCGCGTATGCGTGTTTGATTGTATGCGCTCAAGCATTTAACTACAGTGATTGCGCTGTGATCTCATGTTTCATGCAGTTTGTTGGTTTGTTTGTTTGCTTGCCTGTCGCGAGTGCGGTGGGGGGGCCTGCGAGCTAAATGCATCATTGCGCCCCGCCCTCATATGAATGTGATTGCTGCTAGTAGAACAGCTGTAAGCCATTTGTCTTCGTTTGGCCAATGAAGCGATTTGATGGCGGCCGTTGGGAGGATTTCACCTGTTACGTCGCACATCTGTCTCGCATGCCTTTCACCTTGCAGCAAAATTGCTTTTGTTTGTTTGTTTTAAACCAGCTTATATAGTATTCAAATATATTATATATATCCAAATGATTACTCGATTATTAAAATAATTTGATGATTCATTTCATAATCGATTACTTGTAGATTAAATGATTATTTTGGACAGCTGTAAAGGATATGCAGGGTATGCAGTTACACGAAGTTACTGATATGCAATGTTGATTTTTAGCATTCTACATTATGCAAATTGTTTTTACTCTTTATTTATTTATAAGAAAAATCTTTAAGGAGCCAATTGAGCTTGTTCGTGGACTATTTGCAGGGCGGGGCCGAAACATGCCCATATTTGGGCATAGGGGCTCTCAATGACCTTCATTGCTAGGACATGTCCCAACATGTTCCGATATGTCCCAACTTGTTCTGGATCACCGGAAGTATGACGTCATTCTTTGGCTGGATGCCAAAAGAGGCGGAAGGGGGCGGCACTGGAAGTGAAGTCACACAGGTCAAAAGTTTGACGAGAAGTGGATTGTAATACTCTTTTATTTCATGGTCAGTGACTGTAGGCGGGGCCACACCCCGAGCTATATTTGGCCCAGATCTGATTTAGAGTCTTCCATGAAGCTAACATCCATGTTCTTGGAATGCGGGAGAAAGCCAGAGTACTTATTTCAAGAAAGTCTCGTCTTTTTAATACTGACTGAAAAGTACTTGAACGCACGTGTGTGTGTAAGCACACCTCAGGTTCTTTCAATCGGGACAAATATCATGAGCGAGAGTCTGCTCCTCGCTGACCTTTTCCGAACACATTATGATAGCCTCCGTGCTGAGAAGGTCAGCCCTTCAGCCAGGAGGACGAGGAGAATGAGGAGGAGGAGGAAGAGAAAGAGGAATGGCACAATGGGGAGCTGCTCCTATTCAGGTGTTAATTAAAAAGGCCCGAGCGACCTCCTGAGAAGGAATTGGTCACAAATAGCAGCCAAGTTATCCACGAATGCTCACTTCCCAAACCTTATAATATTTCAATTTTAAGGATACAGCCCGACTGTATAAATATAAATAAATAAACCTTGTCATTTTTCAGGAGACCCCAAAATCTGCATATGTATCCAACCATTAACATTGCATCATCAAAAAGAGCAAACCATTCTTCAACACTTTAGATTAGTTAATAATTCGTCAAATTTACACACACACACACACACACACACACACACACACACGTGGACAGACCAATAGTATAGATTAAAAAAAAAAAAAAGAAGAAGAAATTAGCTAAATTGTGACTTATGAGGTTTCGGCCCGATGCCGGCGAAATACAGTAGCACGCAAGATACAGACATATGCACCCAGTTTGAACATACCTGCAGTTAAGTAAAATATTATTACATATAACGTGATTTTAACAGTAAACCACACATACATGTACTCTTTAACCCCTGGGCGTTATTTGACCATTTTTGGGCTTTTTGTTGGTTCTGACCAAGCCATTTCAAAATAAAATAACGCCCAGAGGTAAAAGGGTGTACATTATTTAAAAAAAAAACATATTTTTTTTGCCAATTGAAACGAATGTCCAAAAGTGGACAACATTCGGTTTTAATTTGAAAAGCCAAAGAGGAAGTGATAATATAAAATAATATGAAAATATACGTTAACTTTATGGATCAAATTCACACCAGTTCACTCGCAGACACAAATAGACGGGTACAAAATTATTATTATTATTTTTTCACAAGCAATTAAAATGTATATTTTAACATGACCCTTAAGTCGTAAGTGAAACCTACAAAGTATTCAAATTTGGCATTGTTGATCAAATAAGCTCGTGTTCCTGGTAACTTTTTACAGAATTGTGCCAGCTGGACTCAAACAGAAGCCTGCTGGATTGCCTGATGGATGAAAAAAAAATAACATATTGGAATAAACCTGGAAGGAACCCCAGTAAAGCACAGCTGCACCATCACAAAAATGCCACTGCAACCAATTAAAATGAGGCCACTGCGCATGTGACCACAATCTCTACAGGCCTCCGCGGCTGCGCGTCGCTTTGACCTGAACTTTCATAACGATACGTCCCCCGTCACCATCGCCTCCCCTGTATGCAAATAAAAGCAGCTTTAGCGCCTTAGCAATGCCTGGATGCAAAACGTGACATTTATGCGGCGGAGGTTTAGCGAGCTCACGAGAAGTCGCTGACATTAATGAAAAGGAGGTTTAAATGCACTGCGAGGGCCACGTCCAACATGTTTCCTCCGTGCGATTTGTTTTATTTGGAGCTTTTTGAGGTTGTAATTACATTTGGCGAAATGTCAACCTTCTACACAAAATATTTTAGCGCCTGATGCATAATAAAACATCTTCTTTCTCTCTTCTCCGGCTTATCGTGTGCTTTCAAATGTGATTATGAGATATATTTACATACTCGTACGTGTTAACTTTACATTTCATGTTGGCGAGATAACGCAGCGGCACTTTTGTGGCTTTTCACATTCCCTCTACATTATCTGTTGCTAATATTTAAATTAGCACCTATGAATTGAATTGGGGGGACCTGATACATTACAATTATGCTGATACATGCGCAGGCACGGCTAATTCATTTAAAATATAAAACCTCTAGTTCAGAGGAGCTTCCAAAGACAAAACACAATTTTCTGTGACGTGACTTTTCCACCATTACTGTACTGTACTGTTTTTGTTTTAAAATAGCGCAACGGTGGCATCATTGATCCGTGGTCGGCTCGGATCACGACCGATCACGACTGATCACGACCGATCCACGGAAAACCCAAAACAAAGTGCGTGTTCACAGTCGATACCATTCTGACATGTTAAAGAAGCTGAAACAATTAATATCTTTAATTTTACACATGAACCATGTAAAAAATAAGAATGTTTCTGCCTCATATTGCACTTAAAAGTTGTGTACCTAAATCCTTAACGGCTTTATTAGACGTTTTGAATTGACTTTTTTTTCTATTTAATGGAAAAAGCGCTTCACAAAATAAATGAAAAGTATTATTTATCTTTTTTTCTTCTCTTTTTGCTGATCCGAAAAACGATCCGATCTGTGACTCAAACCGTGATCCGATCTAAACCATCTAAATCTCAATAATATCGATGTCGCTATATTCAGCAACTACATTGCATGTTTTTCCAAGATCGTGCAGCCCTACTCCACATACGATATAATGTGGCCAATTTTTAAAAATGCATGTATTTATTTATTTATTTGTTGATTGAACCACTAAACAGGGATGTGATTTTTCCGCTAAATCGCGGAATTCCGCATTTTTTTATCTCCAAATTTTTTTTTTTTAAATTTCATTTTTTTTTGTTTTTGTTTTTTTTTAGTAGTTCATTGTGTATGCGCATGACTCCGACAGATAACATCTTCTGCTATAACAAAGACATTTGTGGTATGTTCTAATATGAATTACTTTTTTATTTGGTCATGATACAATTATTTGTTCATGAAATTTGAACTCTTCAACATTATTTATGTGTTAACTTAGTAATCACATTAGTTAGATATGATGATATTCTCAGTGATAGTTTTTAAAAGCAAAGGCAGTCCAATGTTTTTGAATGTGACTGATTTTGAGTTGACTAAAACTGCCATTTTATATGGGATAGTTTAATATACATTGAAAATTTATGCTGTTGTTTTGTCTATTTCTTTGTCATGTGAGTGCATTGAAAGTACTTAAAAACACGGAAAACCCATGAGCTCCGGGGGGCCGGCGGCCCCCAGACCCCCGGCTAAATTTTCAGATAATTTCATTTTGGTCAAATCACATCCCTGACTAAAACATGGTTGTGAAGGAATGAGCAAATGGCCACCAAAAAAGAGGAAATGAGTGAGAATAAGAAGAGTTGTGGATATTTTAGAGACTGTGACAAAGACTCTGCACGCTTCGCTTTCCTTAAAATCTTAAAACCTTAAAATCTGTAGTTCTCAGTTTTGCTGTCCAACGTGCAACTTTTCACTGACTTGACTGCAATGCAAAGCTGTTTATTTCGAGCTATGAAAATACTGTGTATTACCACGCATATCTAAGATAATATCTACAATGCAGTCGAGTTGCGGTAAGTGCTGCATTTCCCCACAGGTTGACGAGTTGTAGCGATAAGCTTAAACCAAAAAATATCACTTCAGCTTCCCAGGATTTAGCCTGATCCTGGCGTCTCTCGTTCCCATCGCTTCAGTCGACACCACCCTTGCACCGTGATTGATGGAAATCATAGTATGCGCATCCTGTTCCCGTTGCATACTCCCACAAAGAGAAAGCGTGGGTCATACAGATTGAGGTTTGTGGATGAAAAAAAAAAAAATCTAATCACCCTACAATTTAACAGGCTCCGTGCAAGTCTTTGCACTGTGCTGTCCTCTATTTTAGACACACTGTGCTTCACCGTAGCACAAACTCATTTGCATTTGTCACGGCAACGGTTATCCTTGGGGGTCCTGTCCTAACTGAAAAACTGTACACACGTCTTCTCATGTTATTATTACAAAATGGCCTCCACTATTGCTGATGATTGACTTCAGCAACAGATGACAGTGGAAACATGAAAGATGTCTCTAAAGTCATTTCAAACGGGTGTTTAAGCCAGAAAATGTTAGCATAGCGCAGGAAATGTTAGCATGATGTGTAATTTTTTTTTAGCATATTGTGAGAGATTGTTAGAATAGCACATAAGATTGAGGCGTGTCTTATATATTTTCATTATTTTTGCCTTTGTTTTTTTTTTTTTTTTAGAAAAAAATATTATATGTCCCATGGAAAGTCTCTAATTTTGAGTACTCCCAAAATTCTCCGGCTGAATATTTTATGGAAATGTAATGAAATCTACCCAGTGCAAGCTAATTGTGAAATGTTACTATATTGCATGAGATGTTAGCATATCTATGCGATTAAAGACCTGAAGAAACATTGAATAACACCTTAGTGCTTTGGAATGTTTTGCGGCCACACAAAGAGCTTGACATTTTAGCATTAACTCATTTGCTCCCAAAAATATTTTAAATATTGCCATGCTCCCAAAAACATATTTACAGGTTTGTTTGTTTTTAACATGTTTTTTATGCTAGAGCATACAGAAGGCTTTGATGCAGCCTCTGACCTGAAGAGGTTGCTTAAAGCAATGGTAGTTATTACAAAAAACGTCCAGCAGGTGGCAGCAGAGCATAAGAGATCAACCAGGGCCATGTTGCAACAAGCTCTTTTCCCTAGTGTTTGTGAAACAGATACAAATATACTTTTTTCCCCCTGATGGTAGGTTTTTATAGCAATAGAACACAATACTCTGTGTGCTTTGCAAAATCAGTCAAAATCCAGTAGAACAGCCGGGAGCGAAGGGGGTTGCTTCAGTGAATGAGTTAAAAGGCAGCGAAAACAACATCATCTCAGTGTCACACCACTTGTGGCCTTAATGATGAAGCTCACAATGTCGGCTAATTATAATAGCAAATAAGGCTTCATCAACCAAGTGCACCAATACGGACTATAGTGTGACTTTTGTTAGGAGACAGAACCTCTGATTGCGCTCCATCGTTCCTGCGGCGTTAGCTCATGACTATTTTCAGCCCGTTTCTCCTCAGTCAATTGTCTTTTTATGTTTCTTGCACTAACCTCTGGTGTGAACTTGTCAGTCATAGTTTGGAGTATAAATACACGAGTGTGGTGCGATGCTCCACACTGAACGGAGCTGCTGAGGTCAATTTGCTATCCCTTACTCATCCACGACTCGCGCTATCGATTTTTCTGTTTGGCGTGTGTGCACTCTGGTCATGTTTTTTTCTTTCTTGTTGTCCGAAAACCTCAGCGCTCTTTTGTGTTGAAGAAGCAGGTGTACTATGGTAAAGCCTGTTCCCAGGTGTGTTTGTTATAGTGAAAAAAAAAAAAAAAAAAAAAAAAAAAAGAGGCTCTGATTCGAGGTGCCCTTGTATTGTAAACAGCAAGACAGGATGAGAACTCTTGATGCCAACAGTCCTGCTGTTTCCTTCTGTGGAGATTGAGGAGACCTCAGTATGATGATTATTATTCTGATGAGCGAATCGCCATTTGGGGGCCTCAGCATGTCTGAAAATTCACCAATTGCAAGTATCCTGGTGAAAATGTGTGTGTAGGGGTGAGTTAAGAAAAAAAAACCTCCCCTTCACGGCAGTTTCACTGATCACCACGAAATTGGGTAACAGGACGTATGAAAATGTCTCAAGGACCCATATGGGAAATGCAACAGGAATTTGGTTTTAAGTGGCGAATTCCAGGGCTTTTATCGGTAGGTCCTATTAAGGCATTCACATAAACGAGCCCCAATTGTAAGCAGGTATCCTAAATGGATGTGTGACGCTAAAATGTAAAGCGTGGACTGATTTATTTACCAACACAGACAATGAATAATGAGCAATTTATCAACACCATACATCTAGCATGTCCACAATTTTCTGAACCCATGTTACATAACTGTACAATATGAGGAAATGTGTTTTTGGTGTCTTTGTATTGTAATGATGTGTTGACGTAGCGACAAACAACCAAGTTGTCGTTTCATCCAATTGGAGTGAGAAAGCAGAAGATGTTTATTGTTTACACTGTGCTTGTCGACGCACACATTTCTAGTATTTTCAAAAGCCCAGTGTTACTGTTTATGGAATAGAAGCAAGTACCGTAGACCGACGTTGATCTTTGCTCTTCTCCTAACATTTAGTCATGTCTTCCATTTTGGACTTGTTTTTCTTCCACCGATTGATTTTCTCAAGAAAGTCTCTTAGGTTTCATGAGTCGTCTCCTTGCCTGATTGAACTGATGCCCCCTCCTGATTTTCCCTCCTACTTTCTGTTTATTGCGGCTGTAGCAGAAGCAGCGGCGTCGGCGTAATGATGACCATTCATAAACGCATGGATCCAGTAAATGTTCCGTACGACAGCCGCGCTGCTCGGCTAGGAATTGGGTCGTCTATTTTAAATCTGCGATCATGTGATGGTGTTTGTTTGGTAGCAGCTCTCGACCTCTACTGGCACTGGCGGACTTGTTTACATCAGTCATTTACAAGCCCTTTTATGCTACTTGTAAAAGAAAAACCCACACATATTTTGTTCAGTATAAATGGCACCGTCACTGTAGGGGCAATTTTCTGCTTTCAGAAATAGAATCATATGTGAGAAGGTGACTGTCGCCCCATTTACACTGCCTTTGCCCCAAAATTGGCTTGTAAGATTTGTGTCATTAAAAGGAACCCCGACTGTCATGATGTTTGCCTCTATATTATTTATTTAGTTGTTACTAACATAACTATGAGATACATTTTTTCAAAAATCATTTCTAGTTTAATACATTTTGTAGAAACTTTATTTGGACGTACGCCGCCATTGTTATTTACGTCGCAACGCATTCCGTGCATAGTGACAAAGATTGGAAACGCAAAGAACGCAAGGTAAGTTTCCGTCGCGTTCCTAAAGGGACGATCAAAACTCTTGAATGCCTCTGGTGAATGACCCGAGCACGCCGTGTGGGGGAGGGTGACTCGCCAATCGCATGTTGTTTCTTTAGGAACGCTACGAGACTTACCTTGCTTTTCTTTATAGGCGTTTCGCATTGCTCGGCAGAGAGCCGCCGCCATTCTACGTCACTATGCACGGAATGCGTTGCGACGTAAATAACAATGGCGGCGCACATCCAAATAAAGTTTCTACAAAATGTATTCAACTGGAAATGATTTTTGAAAATGAATCTCATAGTTATGTTATTTACAACCAAATAAATAATATAGAGCAAACTTGTCATGACAGTCGGGGTTCCTTTTAAGACAAAACATTCAACAGGGTTGAAGGACCGAAGATATTTTGTAGGGGACACGAGTGACAAGGCTCCAAATAACTTTTTCTTTCTTTGAGGAGCAATTTTGTCCATCAATGACTTCATTTGAGGAGCACGGTACTCATTTTGATTCGCAATTTTTTGCTTGTTAATCAAAGGGGTGGCTGTATGTAGGGCTGCAGCTATTGAATATTACAGTATTCGAGTGCCTTACTGTATTCTGTAAATTCAACGCTTTCATTTTTTCCAGGCAACATATAATAATTCCATGTTTCATTAATAAGAATATGACTATTATCATGTTAAAGCATTCATTCATTATCAGTCACTCAGGCTGGAGGTGGCGAGCAAATAAGGTGGAGGTGGCCGCCTCTGAATTTTGTACACGGGAAAAACCCTTGAAAGTGCGCACCGTCGCAAAAGGATCCCGCCTTTACTGGATTCTGTGTAAAAAAAGGCAAATGTTACAGCTCGTGGAGGCTACATTGTTGTGCTCGCTCTTGAGTAAATGATGGACTGGTGTGTCATCTGGATACCCGCTGAACGATGCGTTGGCTCTAATTATGACTCAATTATCTGAATTATCTATGCAGAAAATGTGACAATCTTCTCCGTCTTTGGCATTTCTGTCACGATCAGCGCTTTGTAATTGAACGGGGTTTTGGGGCCGCACACGGATCGTTGCTCCCGGCTGATTAAATGCTGATAGGAGGGACTATAAATCAAAGGCAACCCACCCGGCTAATTAGCTGTTGTAAGCGTTACAACCGCTAAACAACTACTGGAGGTGCTTTCGCTGACATAATCAACTTATTTGCGTCGGAATGGAGCAGAACCTGCCGGAGGAAGCTCGGAGCGTTACGACAACAAACTCATTGCTGCCGTCATTCCCAAGCGCAAATGCAAAAAGAATGGGTCATTTCAATTAACCAACGGCCCGGGCTTAATTCTAACGCGTCTTTTATATCAATTAATAAACCTCGACAGCGGCATTACATCACAGCCCAAACTATGAAGGACATGCTTTGACTTAATTTAATCACAGCAATCCGCGGCGACTTTGTGCGAATACAAAACAAGTCCGTTCCCTTTTGTGGGGCACCACTGGGGACACGAAGATAATCCTACAAAACAGCAAAAGGAATTAAAAAAAAATGTCGATCGTTTTACGTTTAGTAAAGATTGCGACCTGAAAAGGTTCACCTTGAGAACACGGTTATTATGTTGGTCCTGATACGGCTTCCTGATGCTAATCAGCGTGTTCGGTTTGTGCTTTAAGGCAGAGAAAAATGTGCTGATGACGGGTCCGCAATAAATGAAGCTTATCACCTAATGGCATCTTCTCTGCCCACCCGGCGACTCGGCGGTGAAAGCCCTTGCTAAATGTCACGGGCGGGCCGGGTTCACGTGTGAGGTAATTAGAGAGCTCCGTCGTCCGTGGTCGATTGTCATTACCCGAGAAAAAGGGAAAACTTTCAGAACCATGGTCGACATTTTGGATATACAGTACATATTACTAAATATTTTAATTGGTTCTCAAGTGCAGTGTAAGGCTAAGGTTACCATCAATTAAAGTTGATTGTGGGGAGTTGATTAATCATGATGTAATTGACGCAACATTATGTCATTCACTCCCAGCCATTTTCGCTGAAGCAACCCCCTTAGCTCCCAGCTGTCTTTACTGGATTTTGACTGATTTTGCAAGACCCACAGAATATTGTGTTCTATTGCTATAAAAACATGGAACCTACCAAAAGAAAGATTAAAGTCTCTTCTTTCATCAGGATTTTTTTTTAAAAATTGTATCTGTTTCCGTTTTGCAGCAATTAGCGTTAGAATATAGCTAAGTTTCATCATTATTCACAAACCTGTTGAAAACACTGGGGAAAAGAGCTTGTTGCAACTGGCTGATCTCTTATACTCTGCTGCCACCTGCTGGCCATACTTTGTAATAACTACCATTGCTTTAAGCAACTTCTTCAGGTCAGAGGCTGCATCAAAGCCCAACTTCCTATGGCCAGACAGTGATCGATAATCGGGTTATTCGAGAGGCTACAACAATAATGACTCGCTGATGAACCTCCTCCGGGCTTCGCAAATGCGCTGGCGTCCAGACCCGGCGTCTTTTTGGACGGACCCGAGCTAAGTAGGCGATCGCTCATTCTGAGTAATGGCACAGGTGAAATGTAAGTAAACTGAATGCGAAAGGCAGATGTTAGCGAGTAGGTGCCAATGTTGATGCGCGAGCGACTCATTAAGCCAGACGAGCGGCAGCCTCGGTCGTCCCCCCCCCGCGCCATGGCCTTGGTGCTGGCTTCCTGACCGGCATTGGGGAAGCAGCCAGCTGGGACGCTTCCGGCTTCATTATAGCAGCGAAGAGTAAGCCCAAAAAAAAAAACCCTCAACATTTCTAAAATAATTACAGATACGGGTTGGGTTTAAAAAATAGAATAATCAAAATCTAATCGATTTTCCTTTTCGAGCCTTATATCACTTCATAAAACCATGAATAAATTAGTTTTAATCTTTTCCCCATACATTCAAAAGAAAATGTAATTTTAAAGGCCAATTTTTTTCTCTCTCTCTTTGTATTTGACAGTTTTCTTGAAACTTACTGTTCACATGAATTTAAAAAGAATTTTCTTAATAAACTAAATTCTTAACCAGTTACTGCCTCAGCAAAAATTCATTTGGAATTTAATGTTTGCTGAGTTTTTATCATGTCCTTGATATCTAAGAAAATTGATGTTCCATAGTTAATCAATATCGATTTGAAGTAAAGTGAATCGAATCGAATCAGAAAAAATCGAAATCAAATCAAACTGAACTCTTGTCAATCAAAATCGAATCCATTGAGGAAATTAGAATCAATACCCATCCCTAACGTCTAATAACTATAGTAGTAGTAGGAGTAGTAACTAGTATAAGATAATAATCATAATAATAAATTTGAAGCGCCTTTGAGGACACTCAAGGTTGCTGTACAAAACGTTGAAAAACACAAAACCAAGTAAAATCAATAAAACAAGGTGCTACAGATATGCTAGCTTGTTAGCGCATCAACCTTCCAGAAACAACAAAGATGAATCAATTAATAACAATTCTCAATTGTAATTAGAGAAAGACCGATATATCTTTTTCAGGGCCGATGCTGATTATTAGTAGTCAAGGAGGCCGATAACCGATATTTACGCTGCAAAAAAACCCAACTCTTATTAGAATACCTTGATCGTGACTTTTTCCTTCTACTCTCTAATGTGGCTACAAATGAACAGTGTGTCAGAACGCGCGGAACCACACTGCCCCTAAGTGGCCAAATCGGGTACAACAAGAACAGCGCTCCCAATAAAGGCACACACATACAAGGGCAGGACAGTATAAAATAATTTAAATAAAATAAATTTTGGGACATTTCAAATAGATTCTGAATCGTACTAAATGAGATTCAAAATTCTTATGAGTTCCCTGAGATTAAAATGGTTTTAGTTTTACCTCCGATTATCGGTCTATCCCTAAATGTGATAATTAGTTGTCAATTAATTGTTGCATTTCTAAAAAGAAGGAATGTAGTGCTACAGTTTTCCGGAAGCAACATATTATGAAAACATTAAGCAACAATTACCGTAATGAGACTTATTGAAGCGGCAAGGTAGCAGGCAAGCTGTGTGCATCTGCTCGGCGCATCTGGCTGCACGGGGCACGGCATCCAGCTGGGCAGACGGCGAGACATTCGTTTACACCCGCTACCGATGCACAAATACTTGCCAGGGAACGTCGCGTTGGCGAACGCACAATGAATACCGACCGAGGCCGCAACTGAGTCAAATGAGGGAATCACGTCGATTGGCTGGAATTGCATGTTGCTCCGTGGCATCCTTATCCCTCGCCATTTTCCACAGCTTGTTTTTTTTTGTTGAATTCTCTTCTCTGTGATGAAATTTTATTGGCCACGATCCACAGCCTAATCCTGTCATTACCTCCATCATGGGGATTATGTTGACTGACTGCTAGCTGGATTATGCAAACTCTACCAAACTGATTGCACCAAAACTTTGGCATACGCCGCTATTGTTGAGATTTCTTTTTTTTTCTCCATATTTTAGTTGACGGGGCATCACAGTTGCCTAGTTGTTAAGTCTGGCTCACAGTTGAAGAGATCCCGGGTTTGAATCTGGGTTTGAGTCTTGCCATGTGGACTTTGCATGTTGTTCCCATTCTTGCTTATGTTTTCGCTCGCTACGTTCACAAAACATAGTGATAGGTTCACTGAAGATTCTTAACGGTCTGTTTTTAGACTTGGGACTAGTGCTGTCACTATCGAATATTTTTAGAAACGATTTATTGATTTATTTATAAAAATACATTTTCTGGAATTTCTCACTTTTGTGATCAAAAGCACTGATTAGAATCGCAATTAGGCTGTTTTGGCAATAGTTTTCAAATAAACAAAAAGTATAGCAACTTTTAATCAATCCATATCAATTTCACATTTTATTTTACCATTTATTTTAAGTGTGAAATTGGGGGAAAAAAACACTACTGAATCGATGTAAGCCCCACTTATTTCAGCCACTTCCCATTTAGGCCACGCCCACTTCCGGTTTAGGCCATGCCCCCTCCGAATACAGATACAGATAATTCAGATGGTTGAACAGAGACAGATACAGATAGTGGTGTACTCGCTCATCCCTACATCATATTAATGTAGTTAGTAAAAAAAAAAAAAAAGGGGTGGGGGTTGATTAATTGTTGTAACATGTTACCGGTTCAGTCATTGTTTGATAGATGTTTGCAAATTAAACACAGAAGATAATCAGTCTTCTTTCATCAAGGACTACAGAAATTGGTGAAGAATTACTGTTGATATGCTAAAATCAGAGGATTTGGACCATTAAAAAACTTTCCGCTATTTTGGACTGTAGGATACCTTGATCTCCAAACTTGTGTTTGCTAGGTGACCTAACAACAACTGACTTATCACATAAACAATTTCAATCTACACTTGTAGCCCTTACTATCGCTAAAAAAACAATTCTTGTTAACTGGAAAAATAAACAAACTCTGAATATCGACCAATGGTCTAACCTCCTCATAAATCACATTTGAATGGAAAAAATATCTGCCTCAAATAAAAACCAAATATCAAAATTTATAGAAACATTTTTTTAACCTAATTCTGGTTACTTAATTCTGTCTGTTAGCGAGAGCCACTACATCGTGATAACTTACATTGATGTTTCTGCATTTGGCAATTTATTATTATATTATATTATTAGTATGGGATTTTTTTTTAATGGGCTTTAGGTGAACTGATGAATATGCACACGCACGCACGCACGCACATGCACATGCACATGCTCACCCACATACAAAAAAAAAAAAATATATATATATATATATATATATATATATATATATAAATATATTTAAAAAAAAGAGAGAGAATATTTTTTTTTATTTTTTATTATTTTTTATTTTTTAAAAAGGAGAGCAATGATGTCAAATCGAATGAACAATACTGAGCTCTCCTGGAAAAAAATAAAAAATAAAAATTTGATTAGATTATCAAAATAGTTGTCGATTAATTTGATAATGGATTACTTGTTGATTAATCGATTAATTTTGACAGCTCTACTCGGGACTGGACAAATGCGAGGAAAATGTCAGAAATGTGGACATACGTTTTCAGTCAACTAGCCCATGCAATGCTTTTAGACACTCTACTAAACGAACTTATCTTTTAGCAATTATGAACTTAATTATAAGTTTTAATTAGCATATTACACTTGTGTAATGTAAAATGAAATAATGCCTCTTCACCAGATGACATGACCCTTTTGTTCTTTCAGCTGGACCTGTTTTAATTGTTGCTTGTTTTAATGGTGCTACAGATAATCAAAACAACAAACCGACGAACTCCTCCACTGTGAATCTGCCTTTGTCTCACATTGCCATCTGTCGTCATCACCAGGCAGGCAAATAATTCCACGTAATAATCATATGACAGTTTGTTGTGCGGCATTGTCACATGAATAACTACTGTACATTGACCTCCATTGTGCCTCCGTGTAATGAATTGCGTGGCGCAGGTGATCGTCGTAACGGCGGTGACATTTCTGATTTATTAATTTTGCATCACGCCTATTCCCAATTCCCACAATATTGACTCATCAAGGGGCCCGGCAGGCCTTTTAATCAGCAGGTGGGATTAAAAGCAGCGCAGCCTAGATAAGACGTACAGTAAGGCAGGCCTCTTCAAGGGATTCCAAGACGGATGGCCCGAACTATCGTCTGGATGGAATGCCTCCATTGGGCCGTTTGGCCCGGTGGAGCCCATCAATCAGGGTGGCACCAGAGGTCTGGGCCGAGGCTGTGTAATGATGCAAGCAGCATGTGGCCAAGCCTTCCCCGGCTACTGAGGTGGAAGGGTGTGCCCTGTCCAGCAGTCCTTTCGGTTCCCCCGTCGCCATCATCCATCATAACGCCGGGCGGATTCGCAGCGTTTTTTTTCTTCTTCTTGCAAGTTGGCTTTGATGTGATTTGCTCCAATAGGCAATCTGTAAATGGCCTAATACAAAAAAGACATACCTCTTTAATGATCATACATTTAAACGCCTCATTAGGGCAAAACTTGACGGAACACCAGAAAGTGACTAAATGGTAAATGGGCCGCATTAATGTAACACCTTTTCTGCCTTTAAGCTACTAACACACACACTCGCCTCTTACACAAAGAGACTGCAACAGTTCTAAATAGCCGGCATTTGCGCCTGTTTGCGCCTTTAGTACGAAATCCTGCGGGGTTCAATATTGCTATATTTTAAGACTTTCGCACAGCAATGCTAAGAGTTATATTACTTGAATAATACATGCTTGTGAATATTGTCACCAGGCGGTTTCATTCTCAAGACGTTGAATCAATCACAACTGCACTGGACTGGTTCTCTTTGAAGACTTTGCAACAAGCAGCATTTGGCAAGTTGAAAACATTTCTAAAAACAAAAGAGGCCAAGTGATTCCATCTGTTAATTGCCTCTCACAGTTACTGTTCAATTCAAAATGAAACATTAAACAAAGAGAATTACAGTTTGGGGATTTACCCCAACCACGTAACTTTAACCTATAAATGTTTGCTAGCTTAATGCTAACACACAAAGCTAAATGCCATTGGGGGGGAAAAACAAAACTAGCATAGATTTTGCTGCGGATATTTGAACAGAAATGTTGACACACAATTTAACAATAATCTCAGGAATATCATCATCTTTTACCAAAAAAAAGTTTATTTCAAAACTAAACATTAAACAAAAATAATTACAGTTTGGGGATTTAACCCAACCACATAACCTATAAATGTTTTCTAGTTTAATGCTAACACGCAAAAGCTAGATGGTATATGATAGCAAAAGTAGCATCGATTTTGCTGCGGATATACGAACGCAAATGTTGACACACAATTTAACAATAATCTCAGGAATATATGCGTAATCTTTTACAAAAAAATGTTTATTTCAAAACTAAACATTAAACAAAGAGAATTACAGTTTGGGGATTTAACCCAACCACATAACCTATAAATGTTTTCTAGCTTAATGCTAATACACAAAGCTAAATGATATATGATAGCAAAAGTAGCATAGATTTTGCTGCGGATATACGAACGCAAATGTTGACACACAATTTAACAATAATCTCGGGAATATATGCGTAATCTTTTACAAAAAAAATGTTTATTTCAAAACTAAGCATTAAACAAAGAGAATTACAGTTTGGGGATTTAACCCAACCACATAACCTATAAATGTTTTCTAGCTTAATGCTAACACACAAAGCTAAATGATATATGATAGCAAAAGTAGCATAGATTTTGCTGCGGATATACGAACGCAAATGTTGACACACAATTTAACAATAATCTCAGGAATATATGCGTATTCTTCTACAAAAAAAGCGTATTACTGTAGCTAACTGAGTAGTTGACCATCTTCTTCATTTATGAATGTATATATATTATTATGCCCCTTGGCATCCAAGTAGCACAATACCCGTTGCATTTTCATGATGCACAAACTGTTGCCCTGATAAATCTTAAAGATGATTTAATATTCTTGCGAGTAGGAAAAACAACCAAACAGCCAAACAGGTAGTTCAAAGAATGCTTATCTGAGTTTCTCCATTATTCATGTGTAAGTCACGTGTCATTATCTCCACTAAACACGGGCTACGCTCTATCCGACCACCATTTAAACAATATTAGATGAAGGCGAAATGACAGACGGTGTAGCAGCAATGGTCTGTGTGTCCATTAGTGGAACCAGGTTGGAAGAGGTTCTGAGGAACGGTTCCATTGTAACCTCCCGTAAAAGTGTAACAAGGCTGTCCTAGGCTGTCCTAGGGTCGAACCGGTTCGGTGGAAAAAAGCCACGTGTTTGCGTCGCTAATGTAATGAATGAGCCAATAACACAATCTCAATTCAGTGGCTGCAAATGAGTTTTTCAGCTCCAACCCTTTGTTGTTGCACCATAGCTACAGCGTGTTTGAATTTCTATTCACAGCATCTGGGACAACAGCGGAATCCTGCCATTAGCAATGTTTCTACTCACCACATCGCTTACATCGCAAAGGCAGCTTTCGGAAGCTTCCGCCCGCCCTATAAAAGTTCCTTAAAAGACATATTTTATTTCACATCATGAGCTTTATAGCCCTCACGCAAACATATTATGGCGCTGGCCAAACGGGGCCTTGCGAGCCCCATAAAACAGCTCTGGTCAATACCAATGCAAAGCTAATGTCCGCTATGGACTCGGCCAGCGGAAGGTCATTTGGCAGAAAGCGTGCGGTGCAAAAAGGTATGCTTCTAAAGATGTCTCTGGCGGAGTTTCCGAGGTGCTGAAATACATCTGCGGCAGCCTAATGGCTTTCTTCCCTGCTCTGGAAGGGAAATCTGGGCCGGGTTCTGCTGCGTAATGGGACCGTATTAAAGCAAGTCTTTTGCTGTGTGTGTGGGATTTGTTTAATGCTGTCGCGTTGCAGGCAACACTTGGCCCGGTAGTTCTATTCTAGGTACGAGACTGCAATTATTTTTGCTTTTGGGTTTATTGCATCGTAAATTCAGTTCAGGGTCAGCAGGGTAAATGAGCGCTGACAAGTGGTTTATGAATCCTGCTCTTGTCTGCGCGAGACCTTTTGCTGTTTGGATTTGCACCAATGCGATAATGAAGGATGCTGAATCAACGAAGCCTTTTCCCATTTTGCCTACGTAATCAATGTTGGTGGAAAAAATAAAAAAAAACTCAGCGCGCTTGAATAGCTGATAATTGCTTTTTGTTCCAGGCTGATTATTAATAGGTAATGGAGGCAGAGCCCTTTTGATGCAATCCTCAAATTGGATTTCGGCGCTGGGATTTGAACGGCTTTATTTATCATTTCACATTCCTCGTACCCTCATCTGGATTATTCCCCGGCGTCATTAAGAAATATGATTTTTATTAATTTCATATCGATTGTTTCCATTTACACGAGGGAGGGATTTCACACCCGATGAAAAATACTCCTCAAATTTGTACAAAGCCCCATCAAATCCTTGATCAAGTGGTAGTGCCGCCGCTGCTGTTTTTTCCAAGTGTCACATCTTGTTAAGCTTCATCCTTATTTGGGCATCTAATCAACTGAACCTCCTAATTAAACAACGCGCTATTACATCCACTTTAATTACGCCAACAATGTAACTTTGTTTTAATTAAAAATACACTTCAACACCCCCCGATGGGAGTTGGTGCAAAAGCAATCCCAGCCCAGTTATTATAAAAGTTCACCGCTGCTGATTTGGGGGAAAAGTTCACGGTGACCTTGGAAACTACGGAAGCGTATTGCATTGACTTGAAAAAAAAGAAAAAAAACCCCTCCTGTTTTTCTGACAAATTTTTGGGGGGGAGCTTTTTTTTTATAATTTTTTTTATAATTTTTTTTTTTGGAATATTTTTTTTAACAGAAAAAAAATTAGTAGAAAAGGGGGATAAAAGTTATTCAAAAAAACAGAAAAGAAAAAAATATGCGGCTCTGTTTTTCGGAGCATATTTATTATTATTATTTTTTTTACGTCTGAACTCCAAGTGACTTGACTGCAGACTTGCTAATAGCAGTTAAAAAAATATTCAGAAAAACAGAAAAAAAAAATCAGTAAAACAGAAAAAAGTAGTTATTTCATAAAACACGGAATAATTCTCAGAAAAACTTAAATTCTGAAAAACAGGGGAAAATATATATTTTTAAAACTGAAAAAAATATTCAGGAAAACAGAATTAAAAAAAAAATACTCAAAAAAACAAAAACTCCCCCCAAAAATAGTCAGAAAAACAGGATTTTTTTTTTAAGTGAATGCAATATGCTTCGGTAGGAAACAAGTGAGCGACAGCGTGCAAATTAAAACGCTGATGCTTCTTACCACGGTTTTTGCTTTTTTCCCCGTTTTATATTTAAAAAAAAAAAAAGGTGGGGGGGGGGTCGGGGCCAAATAAATTGTCGAGTTAATAGCCGCCTTCTATAAAGGGCGCTGAGGGTGTGACGTCCTTTTCGCCAAGAGAGCCGCGTCGGCCTGAGATGATTAAGACGTAATGAGGTTCCAGTACATTACATGCACCTCTCTGTGTCATTAGGTCCCGTCAAGCACAGAAACACTCATTTTGCTAATACGAACAAACCATTCTTCATTGACAAGGGTGGTCCGACACAGTCGACGACATGCTGAGAGCGGCCGGCCGGGCCTCATAGGTGGCGCTGTTGCGACACTGTCGGGATGACAGATTCTATAGTGAGGTCTCCATTCAACTCTAGATTGGAATCACTCCAAGTTTGAGCGTCGCTACAACGTCCCGTTCAGCCATTTTATAAGACTGCTTTTTAGGAATTTACACACAAATGCCTGAAAGAAAACTCTTCCAGATTTATATTTAGCTGGAATACATTTTGTGTGCCATAAACTGTAAAGAAGAAAGTATGACCCAATACACACAGTAATTATTCTCTGATTTCTGTAGTCATTCATCAGAGTAGTAGTCGAATTATCTTTTACATTTGATCAAAATAAGACATTTGCAAACATTTACTTTTACTTTGGAAAACAATGACCAAACCAGTGATTGAATTTGTTTAAAAAAACAACATCAGTTACTCTGTTGATATTGCTGAATTGATATTTTGTTGGTTTTTAATCACAAAAAAATACTAAACAGGGATGTGATTTTTCCGCTAATTCGCGGAATTCCGCTTTTTTTTTATCTCCCCCCCAAAAAAAAAATTTCAGATTTTTATTTATTTTTATTTTTTTTTAGTAGTTCATTGTGTATGCACATGACTCCGACAGATAACATCTTCTGCTATAATATGAGTTACTTTTCATTTGGTCATGAAACAATTATTTGTTCATGAAATTTGAACTCTTCAACATTATTTATGTGTTAACTTAGTAATCACATTAGTTAGATATGATGATATTCTCAGTGATAGTTTTTAAAAGCAAAGGCAGTCCAATGTTTTTGAATGTGACTGATTTTGAGTTGACTAAAACTGCCATTTTATATGGGATAGTTCAATATACATTGAAAATTTCTTTGTCATGTGAGTGCATTGAAAGTACTTTAAAACACGGAAAACCCATGAGCTCCGGGCCCCTTGTCCCCCCCGCCCTGGACCTAGCTGGGTGCCAGCGGCCCCCAGACCCCCGGCTAAATTTTCAGATAATTTCACTTTGGTCAAATCACATCCCTGTACTAAAGGAAGAACAATAATTGGTTAATAAACAGTGTGAAACACTTAAATGCAAAATAACATTTTATCCGAATAATCGATTCTAAAAATAGTCGATAGTGACAGCTATCGTTTGTATGTAATTTATCATTTCTCAGGATCTTTTTAGAGTAGGCTTTATAGTTTTTATTTAAAACAAAAGAAAAAAAGTGGTACCCTCCTGTAGAGGCATAGCATGAATTCTTACCACAGTTTAAAAAAAAAAAATGAAACATGAGGCGTCATTCACCTTGACAGGCCTTTTTTGCAACCGACTATTACATCTGCGCAGGTAGCGTAGCCTCATTACACGACGGGGTGGCAAGTAGCAATTATTTAAAAGGGGCTAATCTAGAAATGATCATAATGTAAACATCTTTCCTTGCCGCTAATTCCACTGATCAAAAGCACCTTGATTATACCTTATACACGCTATTTCTTTCATACACCCCACTTCCTCGCGCCTATTGCGGACAGCACTTTGCATTATAAGAACATCATCAGCTGAGGTTCGGGCAGATTTGTCTCAAATAGGTTTGGAGGCTTTGCAGGTAAATACTTAATGCCCTTTGGTGGGCGTCGGGCTGCATTGTTGTGCTGGGTACGAGAGCCGAATTTCAAATGAATACAAGGCACTTTAGCAGGATTTTCCAAAAAAAATATTATTATTGAGGTGAGCAGCTTCCACGTGGCAGGTGGCATAGGCCCACGGCACTGGCGCAGGACCGTCTGGCAGGCCCGTAGCTCCCTCGATTCAACAGAGTGATATTTTAATGAGTCGGTGTCTCTATTGTGCTGTAAATGCTTTGGCAGGGAAAAAAAAAACACCTGGGCAACAAGTATTTGCATGATAATGGCTGGCAGCATGCTTGGGACAGAAAATACACTAAAAGAAGCGTTGATGGGGTGAGGGTGGTGGTGGCATTAATGTTATTTATACAGTGCGGCAACATGGCAGGTTCAAGATCACACCTTTCATACATTAAAAGAGTAAACGTGGCTTCATTGTATTGGCAAAAAAAAAGGCTGGTGCGTAGAATGTCATTGTAATGTCATCGTTAAGAGGTATATTTACTCTTCACACCAAAGGTGGCAAATCCAGGTCCAGAAAGTAAAAACCCTGCCCACAGTGTGGCTTTAGCCCCAAGTGCTAGCTAGCGAGCTCCCTAGCTAGCTCTCCGGGAGCTCGGTAACCTGCTAGGGAGTAGAAACCCTGCCACAGTTTGGCTTTAGCCCCTTGTGCTAGCTAGCTAGCTAGCTAGCAAGCTCTCTAGGGAGTAGAAACCCTGCCATAGTTTGGCTTTATTGACACAATTTCCGTTAATTTAACGTGCAATGTTGATTTGTGATCCGGGCGATTTGAGTTACAAGCATGGTCACAAAATGAATTGTAGCCTCCAACGTAACATACCATAACATAGCATCAGATAGTCTAGCATAGCATGACAGCGTAACAATACAACAAAATATAGCAGAGCATAAAATCGCATTACAACATACTGTAGCATTGTATACTATGCTATACATTACGTTTGAAAACAGTATAGTGGAGCCTCGTGAAATTAATAAGTTCCTTTGAATCATTGCTGTTTTTCCACATTGATAACGAATGAGAAAGTTGATATTAAATCACTGGACTATAAATCTGCTGCGTTTCATTTATAGCCTCTGTGATTTATTGTGTGAGCAACATATGTGGAACTTTCTGTTAAGTGCACAACATGTGAAACCATATAAAGCAGATGTGGGAGGGTGTCGTAAAAATACGAGAATACTCATAGACGCCGGGTTGTAGTAGGTGTGGAAATGACACCCTCCGCTCTGTAAGTGGAGTGCAGCCTCACTCGGACACTAGTGAAGTTAAGTATGTGTGAATGTCTGTGTGTGTGGGCGAACTAATTATCTTTCTGTGAAGTCGCCACAAAAAAGGTCTTTGGTATCAATGTGTGCCTCCAGACTTCTACCGTCACTGTGAGGGTTTCTCCATGTAACTATCCAATTCATTTACAATTCCATGAGCTACGTAAGGAAAATGATGTTAATTAATGACAAACAAAAACAACAATGATAATGATAATAATATTAATGATGTAATTAATTATGTTTGAAATCAACAACTTAAGTGGACTGTACATTTTACTCTTTTACTCTTAAACTGAGTGTTTGGTCCCACTCTAAGTAGAGTAAAATTTTACACTTGCAAGAAAGTAAAATAAAAATAAAAAAGCCACTCAAGGGTTGAGGAATAACAAAAAATTTACTTAGAATTTCAGAGTGAAAAAACTTTATTAGTTTTTTTTTTTAAGTAAATAGTTTATTTGTTGTTGTTGTTTTTTAGTGTATAACAGTGGATTAAAAAAAAACTTTTTACAAGTACTTATCTAAAAAAAAAAAAAAAACACTCTACTTTCCAATGATCACCAGAATATCAAACTAGTTTGATGTGTTCCTTGTAACTGGTCGTGTTGCACATTTTCGTTCAATTCAGTGCACAAGACATCTTATATATTAGGTATCAATTTGGTGAAACAAGAAGTTATCTGCATCGCTGTAAAAAATTTTTTTCACCTATTCCTACCAATACTGACTAAATCTGAGCCACAGAATACAGTGCGTGTATCTCAAGCTTGCGCTTGTAAGACAAAGCAAGGAATCAATGCAGCACACTATAGCAGTGATAATTTATAATAATGAAATAATGATGATTCATTTTCCCATTGATCCATGAGGTAAGTTTCTACCGTAGGAACGTGCCACATGTTCTATTGAAGTGAATTTCACATACAAGTCATCTTGCATATATTACACATATGCCACCATTCTACCTCATTTCTCTATAAAACAGATAAAGGTTTGGTCACGCTGCTCAATCAGGTTTTTTATTTTCCGTGATAAAAGAAACGTCCTCCATCTCAAAGGCACCTCACCACTCTAATATGTAGGCTTTGGCAGATCGCATGCGCGTCAGGGCCCGGCTTTATTCTGGGTGCTTGTTTTTTTTCTTCTTCTTTTTTTTTATGGAGCCCCGTCGCCGTGAGGCACGCGGCGGCCCCGCCGACTTGTCTGAGCGCTGCGATTGTCATGTCAAAAGTGACAAGGTGCTGATTTGCCCGCCTGGCACTGAGCGATTGGACATCCTGTTGACAAATGGGCAGCGGAACAAAACTGGCAGTATGCTGGGGAGACAAAATTCCTTCAAGGCCTCGGCGTTTGCCTCTCTGTTATCACAGCCGCTTGAAATACCGGAATTTACTGATAAAATAATCTTTTCATTCACAGTTGTGGAGCCGCAATATTCATTCCACTACGTATGCAACACGTACACCACGGGGGGCTCTGTTTTATTTATTTGCTGCTGTCACAAGATAAAACGAAGACTTAAAAGAGACATAATTTGCTTTTTTTTTTCTCATTTATAATAGTATTTAACCCTGGAGAACCCACGGGGTCAAATTTGGCCCCTATAAGACCTTTTTTTTTTTTTTTTTTTACAAATTTAACTTCAAAAGTCCAGAGTGCCACTTATGACCCCTGCATGGGGCCATCTAGTGGATGAATATTGCACTTACATGAGCCAGAGTGGTGGTGACAAGATGGCTGGCAACAAACATGCTGTTTTGTTGAGCTGGAAATCAATCCAAACAAAAACCATCTTCTCAGCAAACCATCAGATGGTAAAATTGTGTTTTTTTTTGTTAATCTATTTCATATCATGTTGCAGAATGCCTAGGAGTATGTTTTATATATTTTTTTTGATAAATTAGCGACTCTGAGCTAGTTAAAAAAACAAGGGTTGAAATTGAAAAAACATATATTTTGGTGTTCAGTGAACAGCAGTCATTTAATGTATAAATTCATAATTTTCCAAAGAAGAAAAGGGTTCTTGGGTTCTCCAGGGTACAGACAGGGACGTTAGTACTACTTGGAGGATATGTCGTCGGAATTCAAAAAATGCTATGTAAAGGCACCTTGGCGCCACCTTTAGCAAAGGTTGCTCCTGACCAACATTTATGAAAGGATAGGAGCTATATTACCCACAAACCTTCACAATATTTAAAACAGCACACACAAAGTTGACAAACTATGCAAACACACTTGAGAATAAAAAAAGTAGATACACTCTTAAATAAACTGTATCAATGTGAACATAAGGACTCCACTCGAACGAACCTGTTTTACTGTGTGTGACTAATACTTATACGAGAATATGCTCACGAACAAGGTGAAAGGAAGGCCAAAGTGTTCCCGGCCGGCTATGGAGGCTACGTACCGTAAATGTCAGGAGGAGGGAGAGTGGAACTAAGTGGGTCAGTGCATGTCATTACAAGGCGCTGCATGTAAAGGGATTAGAGGCATAAGATGCAGATTCTTCCGTTAGCTGGTGTTAGACTCTCAAAATATCAGCGCAACATGAAAAATGGTCGGGTTTGGTCCGTAGCCCTAAGCTTCCAGGAGATGCACAGAAATTCAGGCCAAATGAACTCAGAGTACGCACGGAGGGAGTAGCCAATAGGTGGCGCATAAATAAGCCTTTAAGTGACAATAATAATTAAAGCAGCACTGAACAAGCCCTTGCAAACCTCTTTTGAAGCCTCTTTTTGAAATGATGATTAAACTTTGCAGGCCAGGTGAAAAAACGTGGCAAATTAGCGTCAAATCAAACATGGTGAAGCAGCATCTAACTGTTATGCTGCATGCAAATGAAATAAGTTGCAAATGGAGGTGAAGTCGGCCCCAAGTATAAATACAAGTTAAGAACTTTTTTGAAAAATTTCCTAGTCATGGTATGTCCTTATTCCACCCAAAATGGCTGACTTCCTGTTCAATTTCGCCATGGGTCCTTGAAACTATTTTGTGTTTAGTCGTTATGATAGACATGTAGGAGTGCATTAATTAACCGCTTTTTCGATTAACCGTGGTTTTTAAACGTCGGGATTAAACCGCAGCCGTTCAACAACACCGGGTTATTTCCGGCTACATGCGGCGCAAAACGAGTCATGCGGCATCGTTCAGAGCTCATCTGTTTCCACACGGCCCATTTAGCACAGATCTCAGCTTTGAACCCCGCCCGGGGGAGAACTGCGTACCCGACGGATGTGGGTAGGGTTCCGAGGCCGTGCTGGCACCGGCGGTGGGCGTCCCCGCGCCCGCCGCGTTCCAGCCTGGACCAGGTTGAGTGGACATGGGGAAAGGGGAGGCCGAAACGAGGCGGCGGCAAGTGTGGCGGGGCGCAACGGTCGGGCCTCTTGGCCGTCGCCGCCATCGCCACCGCCACCGCCACCGCCACCGCCAGGAACCACGGGCAAACGCGGCACCGCTCCGTCGCCACCGACCGCCGGCCGCCTCCCCAACCCTAGGGCTCCGGTCCGCAACAGGGTAGGGAGCTCCCGCGAGCCCCGCCATCCACGGCCGCCCGTTGCACCCCTATAGACATGTCCACTCAATTTTCCAGTGGGATTTACGAAGTGATTTTTTCAGGTTTATGTTCAGTAGCACAAAAATATTTCCACCACAAGCAAAAAATGGTGTGAGGGTTTTCTTTAAGGTGAACCCTCAAATAGAAATAATTGCATGCCTCCATACCTTCTCCCAAATATCTCCTCTATTCCCAGAGCATATACTCCTTTAAAAAAACAAAACAAAAAACAGAACGAAACACCGCCACTGGGTCTGTGATGCATCCCCCCCCCCCCCCATGTGTTGTGGCCTGTCTCTGTGTTCTCAAAAAAGCCTTTTAAAAATAAGTATAAAAGTTTTATATGGAGGCTTCAGTTGCCTCTGAGTCAAAATCAATGGCAGCTATTGGCGAAAGATCCTCACAGGAGAATTAAGGGGGAAACTACAGTTTGGAAACATGCAAACAGCTGCAAGGTGCGAGAGAAATAACATTTCAAAATGGAAACAAATAATGAGTTATCGTGCTGAAAATGATAACATAGATGCTAATAGCTCAAATTGAATAGAAAAGTAGCCAAAATAGGATCCCCGCAGCAAAGCAGAAGAGCTCCCGTCTTCCGCTGGTCTCGAGGTGGAGAACCAATTACCTGAAGATATGTCTCAGGTCCCGAAATATCATCGTCTGCTTGTCAAAACCTGAGAAATGGCGGGGATAGGCGGGCTAGGGGGGGGTCTTTTGGTGGGGCTGAAGGACCAAATAGTGACAGGGGAACATGATAGATTATGTCGTATTTTAGTCTGCCTCGTCCTAATTCCCGACCAGTCAGTCACTTCCATGAACGTGTCATGTACAGTACATGGCCGCTTATAGGCGGGAGCAGCAGTTCTCAAACTTTTTGGGTTCAGGGCAGAGAATTTTCCAAGGACCCCCTCATAATCCTAACGCCAATTAAACGTAACTACAACCTCATGTCATGGGAATTTTAAAAAGTGTTACCCCCCCCCCCACCCCACACACACACTTTGAGAAAAAAGTCCTAAGCATAAATAATTATATAGTTTTTAGAGAAGAAAAAAGTAAAAAGAATGCTATGAGATTTGATCTTTGTAACATTTTTAATTCCTTAACAAGAACTGTGTTTTGTCGTAAGCTTACGAGAGTGAAGGTCACAATATTCTATTAAAATCAAAGTTTGAGACAAATTCACGTTATGGGAATCGATTAGATTCTGATTTTTGGGTCTGCGATTCGATTCAGACTAAATTTTTGATTTAGAACAATTTTCGATTCAAAATGATTTGATTGACAATGATATTTGCATCAATTTATAGATGTGCAAAGTATATCATGATCTACTCCAGTCTGACTCGCTAATGCTAATTAGCGCGCTACACGCGGCACTTTTATCACTCAAAAGAACGGCTATTCATACAGAAACGCTTCAGGAATGCATACAGAGAAGCATCTTAACATTACTCACCGGCATATGATCTTCCTACGCTGCAAAAATAAAACTACTTTTATTGGCATAACTTGATCATGACTTTTTCCTTCTTCTCTCTAATGTGGCTACAACTTAACAGTGTATCAGAACATGCAGAACCACACTGCCCCTAAGTGGCCAAATCGTGTACAACATGAACAGTGTTCCCAATAAAGGCACACACAAACCAGGGCAAGACAGTATAAAATAATTTAAATAAAACCGATTTTGGGACGTTTCAAATCGATTCTGAATTGTACTAAATGAGAATCACGATTCTTATCAGAATTGATTTTTTTGGCACACTCCTAACAAGTAATTTAAAAAAATACAATGCAGTGAATCTACACCTATTTGTCTATTTGAACTTTTTTTTTCTGTGTATTTGCATTTTTGGTGGTCTTTTTGTAATGTCCTAAGATGTTAATGACATGACATTTTGTAATTGGTGTCAAGTACTGCAAGTTGAGTTTGAGGTGTGTTGTGGGTATTTTGTACCATTTTTGTAGCTCAAATTAATAATAAAAGCACATTTGAACAATTTTAGGTACACCTGATAAATTATGAGAATCGTTTGTGTTCATTTCCATTAGCATGTTTGCATGCGACAAACGTAAGACAACCGGACTGTACCTTTTTTTTTTTTCTTTAACATGGGCGTATAGTTTTATTATGATTCAAACACGAAAGAGAATAACTAATACTATATTGCTATATTCTGAGAATTTACACCTCATCCCATTTGGAATTAAATAAATAATGCCCCTTGCTACTCTAGTGGAAAAAAGCACAACTTTTTCAGGCTTTTTTTTTTTTTTTTTTACTGCAGCTACAATAATGTGACATGCTAAATATATTGTATTATTGTAACAAGTCCAATATGTCAGTGCGTCCCTCGGTTTTGGCGTGGATAGTCAGGCTGGCTGCCGCGACAACAGCCGAAGATTCCGGCGTTCCCCCACTGACGATATCAATCGACTTTTGAGACGACACCAGACGCGACGCAGCTGGAGTACGCCGTATAAAATATCACTTACTATACAGGAGGAATTTGATCTCCAACTCTTTGGTATCAGCACGGCTGTCGTCCCGCCGCTGTCACTCAGAAACAGGAGGTAGTCACGGGAAATATTCTTCACCCAACAAGTCAAGTGGATGAAAAGCGGACGTTAGCAGGAAAGGGGGAAAGTACAGTGAATCCTTGAGACCGAGCCCTGCCGTCAATAGTAAGAATCGCGAATAATTGCTGTCAACATAAAAAAGGGGTCTTTTAAGAAAAAAGCGAATAGGCAAGAATACCAGAGGAAAGAATATCCACAGATATGCAAATACCGAACCCCGAATTTGCTGGGAATCTGTTTTTGTTTGTCTATCTTTTTGTGTGCTAGTAGGCTGTAATTCCAGGTTCAAGGAGGAAGATGTTATGATTGGAAGGGCGAGGCCATTTTTCACCGTAGACGGATGGTTTCATTGACAGTCAAATTATATTCCCGTATCCGGAGCCTTACCAAGATTTAGTGAGTTGTGGGTACACATACTTCCTTCTTGGTGACAAAATGATAGACGGGCCTCAGGGCGGGGATGAACTCCCACAGGGACGCAAAATGGCAAAAAAAAAAAAGGAAATGTAATACTCGATCTACATTCTTCAAAGGTTTATTCGATTGTGAGTCCACAAATATATATTTTAAAATACTTGAACAAAAAACTTTTATTTTGGTCCAACTAAATGTTCTTTTTCAAGAGTTTTTTTTTTCCAACAAAAGTTGAAATGGTTTCATCGATTTTGTTTCCCAACCAAATATGATTCAACAAACGTGTTAAATTGTTAATCCGTTTATTTTCAATTATATTGTGTGTAAAAAGAAAATATGGACATTTTTTTTTAAACAAAAAATGTAAAAGTATTTTTTTTTCTCCAGCCAAGTTAATTCTTCCTCCAACATTAAACATAATATTTTTCCAATATTTTTTTTTTCAATACAAAAGAGTTTTTTCAACAGGTTTTGACAACAACTTTTGTTGTCATCTAAAGCGTTATTTAAAAAATAAATATTGCTTTAGCAACTCCATTTCAGAAGTATATATTTTTTAATATTTATTTGTTTTTTTCCCATTTTTTATTCATTTCTCATTTTAACAAAAAAATAGTTTTTTAAACTCTTGTCTTGGCAAGAAATATTTTATTTAAAAATGGTTTTAAAATAAAAAAAATACTTTTTAAAACAAAATTTCAACCTTATTATTGTTGTTATTATTATTATTATTACTACTATTATTATTTACAAAAAAACAAAAAAAACAAAGTGGCTCCCCCCCAACTATTTTTTTTTGTTATTTCCTCTTTTGGAAGCATTTGTTCATCACTGTTAATATCTAACCATAGCTGACTTATGTGCCAAAGACATATTTTTTGCGTGGTCTCTGCGTGACAAAAGGCTGTTAATCCATCGTGCAGACACATAATCGGCACTAGCTGTCACTCACAGGCTGCAACATGTGTTTTTAATAAAAAATAAAGTGTCCAAAAAGTCTGGTTTTCATTGAAAAAGCCGCTTGCATGAAAAATGACCCCGCGGCCGCAGCGTCAACTTAACAGGTAATCGTTTCATTTCCCCGCGACACAAAAGCGACGGCGGCAGCTGACGGTGACAGCAGGATTTATACCCAGACACTGATATGTACATCAGCCTGCATCAGATCGCCTTCAACAGACTGATACGCCGGCCGACGATCTGACAGAAGTTTACGCTTTTTATTCTTTGAGACGGATATCTCTTTCTGACGCTCTGATTGAAGGATGACACTGAAATGAAGCAAGACCAGACAGTTGGCTTTTTGCGTCAAGGAAGTGAAGCACACGGTGACTTTTAGTGGTCCTGGATAAGTAAAACACACAAGGCTCATCAAAATAAGATGCACACACTGCAAAAACTCAAATTGAACCAAGAATATCAAATGAAAAGTTAACTAGACAAAGTGCAATTTCTGCAGAAATTGCGTGGGAATGCTGAAAAGCTGAAAGATTTAAATGCGTGTGCTTATGAAGTAAATTGACGAAAACTTGAATTGCAATCTGTCTAAGGTGAGATTTAATCATTTCAGAGAAATTATAATTCATTTCCTGATATGATAGTTGGTTTCAAACCATTGAATGTACTAAAATGTGGCCCAAGCAGGGTTTGAACCCAGGTTTTCCGTGGTGGGAAGCAATCGCTCTAAGCACTGACTTAACTCTTTGACTGCCAGACGTTTTCAGAAAAGGGATGCCGTGGGTGCCAGCCGATTTAAGCATTTTGACTGATCTTTTGACTAATCTTTCAAGGTCCACAGAAAAGTATGTGTTTGGACTATGGAAACACACATACTACCAAATGAAAGATTGGACTCTCATCTTTCATCAGAAAAGAAAGTTTGTTTCTACCTTATTCCATTTTTGAGTAATCAACAATAGAAAATGGTTAGTTTCACCTCCGTTTTGAAACAAACGTCTTTTAACGTCTTTGGCACTCCTCCATAGGATTTTACTAAACGTTATTTAACGTTTTTGGCAGTCAAAGAGCTAACTTGACTTGACTTCAAATTCATGGCTAATGGCATATTTATTTTGAAAAGTGTTATTTATGGTGAAAGGTAACATGCATTTTACTCATTTTAGTTAAATTAGAAGCCGTTTCCCGATATGAAAGTATCTAGTATATAAGTATATCACTTAGCATAACAGCCATAGACATATTTGCAATGTACAGTCAGAGGTGGGATTTGAACCTACAACCTCCTGGTTACTTGACAATGCACTGTACCAGCTGTGCCACCGAGCAGGATCCGACACCTGGCAATGATGATCAGCCGTACGTACGGAAGTGGGCGTGGAAAGTGATAGAAAAAGTTCAATGTCAGTCCCATTGAAAATGAATGGGGAAAAGTTGATATTTAACGTTAAATTGTGTGAATAGTGTAAGTAATGTGGAATCAGACGAAGTTGAAATTTGAACGGTGTAAATTGGAAGTATTATGTGGGAGTTGTTTGACGGCAAAAAAAAGTGTGAAGAATAAAAATCACAATAACATATGTGAGAATGCTTCAGCATTCCCACAATTAAAGGTCATTTGAGCAAATGTGTTATTTTCCAAGTGTGTGTCAAAATGGAAGCCTTTCGGATTAATCGGCAGCAAATAAGTTTCACTTTGAGTTGCAGTGTACTCTGTGTTTTGAAACGCGTTTTGGGTCGACCAATCAAAACAAAGCGAGTGTCCAGTCCATGTAACGCAGCTCTCACCGAGGTGAACCTCGTAACCTCCCACAATAAAGTGAGGCATCACAAGTGAAAGCGCCGCCGTCCGTACACACTAATCTGTCCACTCATGTGTCACTGTCACCAGCGTTCTGTGCGCCATCGCATTTCTGTCTTGTCGGAAATACTTCAATCACGCCGCGTCTCCCTCCAGAGAAAATCGCACTTTCTTGAACCCGCCACGGAGAAGAGAAGGCGGGAAGGAGCAGGCCGGGGTCACTTTCACATCGCAGCCGGCAGCTCATCCATCAGTTTGAGCAGCAATGGCACCTTCCGTGTCCTTATTAAGACCACTTTTCATCAAACACGCTTTGTGCCCAAAGCAAGTCATTCGACATCTTAGCATGCAAATTGTACGGCAGAAACTCTGAAGTCGCACATCTTCCAAAAACATAAATTTGCGAGGAACACGTACTTCAGAAGTCACACGTTGGCAAATATTGCGAGATTACACTTAAATAAAGGATTTACTCCCGTCTGAAACAAATCAATAAATGTTCCTTATTTGCTTAAAATTGCAAACCTAATTTACTCTTACTCTCGAATGCCTCCTAAAGACGTATCAGAGGTGGCAATTTCAAGTACAGAAAGTAAAAACCTTACCACACTTTTTTTAGCCTGGACCTGTTGTCCAGAAAAGTAAAAACCCTGCGACAGTTTGGCTTTAGCCCCCAGGTGCTAGCTAGCTAGCTACTGCTAGGTAACTATCTAGCTAGCTAGCTAGCTACTGCTAGGTAACTATCTAGCTAGTTAGCTAGCTAGCTACTGCAGCTAGCTAGCTAGCTACTGCTAGGTAATTAGCTAGCTAGCTAGCTACTGCTAGGTAATTAGCTAGCTAGCTAGCTACTGCTAGGTAATTAATTAGCTACTGCTAGGTAATTAGCTAGCTAGCTAGCTACTGCTAGGTAATTAGCTAGCTAGCTAGCTACTGCTAGGTAACTAGCTAGCTAGCATGAGGGGCTAAAGCCAAACTGTCGCAGGGCTTTTACTTTCTGGACCTGGATTTGCCGCCTCTAAAGACGTTACAGAATATGTAACTTGACAACAATTTGTCCCTCAAGTCACTCAAAACTTGCTAAAGTCACAAAATTCACTTCAGAGTACAAAATAATTTTACGTTTTCTATTGCTTGCTTTTTACTTTTTGGGCAGTTTGAATTCAAACTTTTTAAGAAAAAAAAAAAGTCGCACATATATCAGAATATTTATGACAAGATTTCCCTTTAATCAGCACAAAATGAATACCATGTTTCTTACCACTGATTTTAAATTGAAAACTTGAGTTGCTCCAAAGTCGAATAGTCACTCAAGATTTGCGGGAAATCAACGGCATTCATGCAACATCTCTATCAATCTCACAAAATGTCATTGACAAAAGAATGAACTCCTTCTGACGCTAATTTTAAATTGAACTGCTGACTGACTTTCGTCAAACGTTTTGAATTTGACTACATTTGGGCAAACTCTAATATGCCTCTAAAGTTGTACAAAATTCCAAGACCAAAGAATGAATGCTTTTTCTTTAGCTTTTTGGCACACTGTAATGTATCTAAGCAGGACAAAAGATTTATTTAGATTTATTCTGGTTAAAAATTATGCAAAAGGTCAACACCCCTGTGGACGCACTTTGGAATACTGCACAACACACATGCTGGTAAGGCTTTTTTATTTCGTGTTTTGGCAGTTGATAATTTCAAGACTTGGGTCAAAAACATTTCAATGTATTATTTCGCACAATTCACTTTAATGGACATCAAAAGATACTCTCTGATTTGAGCTTTTTGCTTCACTGTTTCCAAAAAGATGAACAACCACTACGTAAATCATCGAGCCACACGTCTTTGTCGATGTGCAAGACCTCAGGGAACTTGGCGAGCCCCAACTAGTGATGAACTCATCTTAAATGCTCTTCTCATTGGTGGTCGTGAGCCTTGAAACTACACCAGCAATTAGCGAGTGTGGCTGTGCTTTTTATTCTAAAAAAGTTTCTGCCTGAAAATGTTTCTCCTGCATTATCATTCCGCTCTGTACTGTTTTGTGCCAACAGTGGTTGACTTCATGTACTGTACACTGAAAAGTCAACTTGCTTGCGAGAGGAAAGGGCAAGCGCAAAAAGGCAAATGTCAAATATATATTATTAATATCATACAAATATACATACTATGTTTTTGGCTTTTTTTTTTTAAGAATCTGTTGTTTTATACGCCTTGAAACACATGCATAGAAAATATAGAATAATGAAAAAAGTGATATATATCATTAAAATAACCCTCCCACATGCTATAATCACATTGAAACGTCTTTAAACACACTTTTTTAAAAAGCATCATTAATATATTTCAACGTACTCTTCTTTGTATTCAATTGTCAATTGCCTCTGACACTCAAGTCTCATTTCATAGCTGTAAAGGCCAATCTGAAAATTGGTGCCATGACCCGGATCATAGCTTGTAAGTAAACATCAGATAAAGAAGACGCGCACATTTACAGTAAAATATATCAGTAAGTTTTGACATCTTAAATTGTGTTCTTTTTTTTAAAGCAAATTACTTATATTATTTAATTCACTCACTCGTTGAGAATAATTAAATACTCATTCAATCCCAAAAACGTATAAATCCGTTTTTAATACATTGTCCTTCACTCCCAAAAACATATTTATACATTTGAATGTTTTTTGTTGGTAGTTATTACAAAAACGGCCAGCAGGTGGTAGCAGAGTATAAGAGATCAGCCAGGGCCATCTTGCAACAAGCTCTTTTTCCGAGTGTTTTCAATAGATTTCAGATTAATGATGAAATGAATGCGATGCCCTCGCATAGCATCAAGAAGCGCCCCGTCGGGTTCTCTTGTCGTCGTCCCCGCTTGATAATCATGCAAAGTCACAACTGGAGCGCCGCCGTCTCCCCATCGCCCACAGCAGCTTAGTCACTTTTCATCTTCCTGCGGGGATTAAGTGTTTGGCAGCTTTATTTACATTAAATATTCTCCTGCGTCGTAGCCACGTCTTGCTTTTGCTGGGTAAACAAGAAAGACTTTGACTCTCCTTGTGGCCTTCGTGAGCAGATGGGAGAAAAAAAAATGCAAGTTAATTAAAAGTACTTTCTACTGGGAAAAGTGGCTTACTGTATGCTGTTTACATGCTTGAGGGAGTCCTTTCTGCACAAGTTCCTTATCGGCGCACACATCCGAGCCGCAATAAAAGGATGAGGGGGGTGTTTGTTTTCTCCCCCACCCCCCCCTGCCCCACAACTAATTACAACCATTAAATCTCAGTATTAAATCACCTTTCATCCTGGCCTCCATTCAAGCCGACACTTTGTGTTTATAATTATTTCACTGGTACCAAAATACATCCTTGCTGTCATATGACAAGAAAAATCCTTTAATTCTTTAATCTCCCACTCACATGTAGACAATCTCTAATGTGATATTTCAATTTTATTAAAAAAAAGAGAGATGATGTGGCGTGGATGTTTAGCCACGCGGCGTGAGCGACAGGCGGGGGAACAGCCTATCGCCGACGACCACCCGCATCAACAAACACGGACGCTCGCGTGAATCTCATCGTGTTTGACCAGCAGAGCAAAATCCTGTCCAAAACTATCAGAAGGAGCTTTTTTTTTTATTCCTCGAATGTACATATTTACCCCCCAGTGTAAATACAGATTGGATAAATAGAGATATCAGTTTTGCATAGACCATTTTGTAAAGATGTATCACTTTCCTGTACTGGAAAGTAGCGAGCAGGCGACGACTTCTGCTGATTTGACTTTGATTGTATTTTATTCTTAGATTTTGTTTTGGATTTGATTTAATGTCATTAGATTTTTATCCTGTAATTGTTTTGTTTTTTCCCCCCTTCAGTTTTTTATTTGACATTAATTATATGTATATTCATATTTTTGTGTTTTTATAAATGTATTTTATTTATTGTTTAAAGATTATTTTATTGACTCTGACGATTTTTGTCTTTATTTATTTTATTTTATGGTGGTTAATTTGGATGTAATTTAAATATTCACTTTTTATTATTAATTTTACTTTAGTTTGATATTTTAAAATTTGTTTAATTGTATATCCAAATTTGTGTTTTATTTAAATTTTTTATTTTTTTATTTATGTATTTATTTATATTTTTATTTGATCTTATATTTAAATATATTCCACCCAAAAATTTTTAAAATAGTTTTTTCCATCTTACTGTTCGACTGTTATTTTAATATTTAACCAGGTATTTAATTGAGTTGTTTTCATTTTATTGTGAATTTTTTTCATTTAACTACTCAGAATTTTTTCAAAATCTTCTTCTTCTTTTTTTTTTTTTTAAATATCATTATTTTTTTGTACTGTGCACTAGGCATGTTCCGATACCAGATATCTGTATCGGGTCAATACTGGCCTAATTGTAAGGTGTCGGGTTGTTGCGCAGGCTGGCGATACCAATCAGTGATACTTTAGGCAAAACCTTTAACATCGAGTGAGCCCTCCTTGGCAGTAGTTGGCGCAATCTTGTGGCTGTTTGACATATTGGCGACTTATCTGCGTCGGACAGAATGGTCTTTGTTCATAAGTATTTTGTCATTGTATTTAATGAAATATATGTCAAAATTACAAGCTTTATCAGTACTTGGTGACTACTGAGAGTTAATACTCGTACTGGTATTGGTCTGAAAAAAGTGGAACGTTCCTACTGTGCATGGTGGCCATCTGTAATATTTTGTATTAACTGCACAGGCAACATTTAAGTCACATTTTTGCCTTCTTAACTGTCAATTTCGTTTATTGTTCCATGTCAGAGTAATAGCCCTCTTGACAGTCTACAGCATAGTTTGAACACGATTTTTAAGAAAGCATGGAGTAGGTCTCGTACAAAGTACGAAAAACAAGTTAAACACTGCCAATTAACAAGACAATCCTCTTGCTAAATGTGAATTGATCAGGCAGATGAATTGTTAAGATGAAAGAAGGCAGCAGTGAAGAGACGGGCCGGTGTCGCAAAGTGTCAGCCGGTTTGTATAAGCGCCGACGGTGAGTGACAAGCCGTAATCCCAGCGTGTGCTTAACCTTCTCCACGCACCCTCTCGTCAACTGGCGCCGGCTTCAGAGCAAAGACGCCCCAACGCGCTACCCCGCCCGCCGCCCTTCAGAGCATGCTAGCAAATTGAAAAAGGCGTACGTAATGAGATTTGCTCTGGAATTCTCAAAGAGCGCCTTTTGTGTCTTTTCATTAGCGCCTCAATTGGCTCCACGCGTCAACAATGTAATTAATAATGTAGTCGGGTTTGCGCGTAGGGAGACAACCGCGGCGGGGGGATTGTCATGGCTTTTGATGCTATTTCACGCTGTCTTTCCTTGTGATTTTTACTATGACAGAATAAATTGTTTTTGAAGTTAAGTTACAAGGTAAAAAAAAAAGCTAGGCTAACCCTCAAACCTGGCAGGTCAGCAGCCAGCAGGCCATCCGCTTTCTAAAGGGCGTCTGCTGGTGTGACCGTATTTTGATTACCCAAAAAGAGGACGTTTGTTTACGCTATTCTTGAATGCTTGTGCGGGAGGTTTATCTTATTTCAGTTAAAGGGCAAGTCAACCCTCCCAAAATGTCTTGACAATAATATATTCTATCCAACCCTACTAGTCTAAATATGGTATTTTGGTTAATATTGTGTTAGTGGAATATGAGTTAAGCAGTTTTTATCAATATTAGTAGGCGGCCATTTTGCCACTTGCTGTCGAGTGAAAATGACATCACAGTTGCTCGTGTCTAAGGTAACAACCAATCACAGCTCAGCTTCAGAAAACAGGTGAGCTGTGATAGGTTGTTGCCTGAGCCTTCAACAACTGTGATGTCACCTAAAGTCGACCGTGGCCGTCGAGACGAATAAAAATGGCTGGGTTTTGCTTCATAACTCATATTCCACAAATGTAATATTAATCAGAATGTCATGTTTAGAATAGTGAGGTCAGATGTAACATTATTGCCAAGAAATGTTTAAGGTTGCCTTCCCATTTAACTTTTCAGGAAATGTTTCTAATATTGGCCAATTAATCAATCGGTTGGGCCATACCAATTGGCCATTTACAGTATGTGAAATCGAACAATTTCCCATCTTAGAAATCACTTTCTTATCAATAATCATGACGAGCGTCATTACTTTTGCCAATGCTGCGAAAAACGTACTCAATGACTTCCTGTCTGTTCCGTCAGGCACGGATCTTCGCCGCATTGTCACTTTGTCATCACTTGCGAGGCATTTTTGCTCTTTGAACGTTCGCTCGCATGCCGCGGATGATTGCGCGTGCGTGGCGCGATCCATTATGCCCTCATCTCATCTTCTTCAAGGTCATTGCCGACAGCTGCTCGGCTTCCACGTCGTGATATGCATCTGCGTGGTCTGTAATGGATGCCATTAGGCATACAGCTTCCTCGCATCCTCAGAAGCCGAAGCTGCAGCGTGGGAGGTTCGAGTTAGTGCTTATTTCCGAGATTATGTCACGGAGCTATACTTCTGTCTGCCCAAAGACAACAAATTTGAAATCAAAATTTTATATTATCGGCCATGTTCAATTACTAGGAAGACCAAAAAACAACAACATATATATATTCCTAAATCAATCAATAAAAGTAAAAAAAAAAAAAAAAAATATATATATATATATATATATATATATATATATATATATATATATATATATTCCTAAATCAATCAATAAAAGTAAAAATAAATATATATATATATATATATATATATTCCTAAATCAATCAATAAAAGTAAAAATAAATATATATACTGTATTTAAAATAATTATATAAATACAAAAAATTACAATACAAATAAACAAAAAAAGCCAAAATTAAAAATAAATAAATTACTAAATAAAAAAATAAATAAAAACAGATATAACACAAAAAATGTTTTGTTGTTTTTATTTCAATTTATATTTATTTTTAGTATTTTTAATTATATTTGTATATTTGTTTTTATTTCGACATTTATTAATTATTTTATTTATTTATTGAGTCATTTATTTTTTAATTTTGGCAGTTTTGGTCCTCCATATATTACCCACATTTATTTTAATTTTTTTTAACGTTCCTTAAATCAGAACTGAGCCAAATGCAACGTAAACTCAGCCTATGTTCATTTGATGGACTAAATCCGCCTGGACACTTTGGACATCGTCCGGAGCGCGCCTTTTACTTACCTCTGCTGGCAGGAGTTGTATCGATTCGACCGCCAACGCGGGTCAGCTAGAATTGATCAATTAGTGCGCCAAGTTTCCAGCGAGGCATCAGGAAACGTCACCGTCAAAGCGTGAGTGCCAACCGCATCTGGCAGGAGACGCGCATTGAAACGCAACTCGAAGCCGATGATGCCAAAGTGAAGGAAGAGATCAATTATCCACCAAGCGTTGATGCCAGAGCGCGTTTATTATTTGGCAGACTTTATTTGGTTGCGTCACCGCGAGCGTTCTGGCCGCATGTCAGAACTGAGCTCATTTTGTCATAATATATCTTACTAGCTGTGATTAATTTTTGTTTGTCAGTGAAAATGATTATTTTCGTAAGAGTGGAGGGGGGAGGTGCATTTTGGGATAAACCTGCTGATCCATTTTGCTTATTTTATTCAGTGAGCAATGAACTGATATGCAAGATTGTGTTTCATAATTTTCTCATTTGCGCCCCCTGGCTTTACCGTTGTGCCATTGTTTAATTTTTTATTAAATTTTTTAAATTTGTGTACCTTCTGTGCGGTGCCGCAACATCACTGAGCTATAATGCAAGAGATGTACCGTAATTAACTAATGCAAACCCCAAAACCTGTAAATATGTTTTTTTTTTTAATACTTTGTCCTTCACTCCCATAAACATATTTATACGTTGTTTTTTTTAATGCACGAGCATACAGAAGGCTTTGATGCAGCTTCTAACATGAAGAGGTCGCTTAAAGCAATGGTATTTATTACAAAAAAATGGCAAGCAGGTGGTAGCAGAGTATAAGAGATCAGCCAGGGCCATGTTACAACAAGCCCTTTTTGACAGTGTTTTTAACAGGAATGTTAATAATGATGAAAATTAGCTATATTCTAATGCTAATTGCTGCAAAACCGAAACACATAGAAACATACTTGACTCCATGTTTTTATAACAATAGAACACAATATTCTGTGGGCCTTGCAAAATCTGTCAAAATCCAGTAAAGCAGCTGGGAGTGAAGGAGGTTGCTTCAGTCAAAATGGCTGGGAGTGAGTGAGTTAAGCGCAAGAAGTGGCAGAGAAGGTCCCCAGCTACCCACAGATCAGAGAGAATATATGCCTGTGAGTACTGTTGTGTGTTCTGTTTGCTGCTCAATGTGCGTAAATAGTAGGAGTTGTTTTAAGCTTTTAAATTGTCGTAACAGCGATGCTAATTTCTGTCATTCCGTTAAGATGGCAGACCTTTGTAAGATGAAAACCTTTGTGTGTGTGTGTGTTTAATTCTCTTTTGTTTCATGTGTCAGTTTTACAGTAAAGTGAACGTTAACTGGAATTATCAATTGAACATCTTGAAGCAAGCACGCTTCTATTTGGAGAAATACGAAAGCGAGAGCGTGAGAGGAGTACTTGAAAGTTTAATTGTGTTTAAATCATTTGGGAAGCTTAAAATAAAACCATTTAAATATTATCTTGTCTTGCCATTTTGCAGCTTTTTTACCTCTTGCGAACGTCACGACCAAACTTAGAAAACAGATGAGCCGTGGCGGCCGTTAGCTGAGACCTGCGAAACCGTGATGTCGTTTTCAGTCGACAGCAAGTGGCAAAATGGCCGCCCCCTGAGATAGATTTTTTTTTTTTTAGAGTGGATTTTTCCGCTTACTTCATATTCCACAAACGCAATATTTTAAATCAGAATATCGTGCTTAGACTAGTGGCGTCGCATAGTAAAAGATTGATTTTGACTTTTGAGTATGACACATTGCGCATTTTTCATCCCATAGACCCTTAAAATACTGCAAATCTAATCCCGATCCTGTGATTTCCTTGCAACTCTGCCCACTCGCATCAAATCGGAAGGCAGTATGTCATGAATATTTGATGAAAACCGACGCTGTGAATCATCTCATCCAACAAAACAGTTAACAGCTTAATAGAAAAGGGAAAGACGGAACAATAATTAATGATTAAATATTCATAAAAAACACATCTCTCCAAACATTCAAGCTTTGATTTAACCAATTCTACATGATGATATTAATGGCCACTTAAGCTATTTAACTGATAAACAACAATTTTAATATAATAATCGCCAAGCTGTCTGGCTTGTTCTTTGTACATCGTCACATTTTTACCATTAATGATATCAATAAATCAACTGTGTGTTTAATTTCCTTTTTAGTTGCAGTGAACGGGACCCAAATGAGCCTCCATCAATCATCTGGGACACTATTATGAAAAGTAAAAAAAAACAAAAAAAGTGTCATGTCTACAGTCTGCAAATCAAAGCCTACTTCCAGCGATGGTCTCCCCCCCGTCCCCCCTCATTATTGACCATGGTGGCAAATCCAGGTCCAGAAAGTAAAAACCCTGCCACAGTTTGGCTTTAGCCCCTGCCTTAGCCTAGCTCTTTGACTGCCAAAAACGTTAAATAACGTTTAGTAAAATCCTAGGGAGGAGTGCCAAAGACGTTAAAAGACGTTTGTTTCAAAACAGAGGTGAAACTAACCATTTTCTATTGTTGATTACTGAAAAACGGAATAAACTTTTTTTTCTGATAAAAGATGAGAGTCCAATCTTTCATTTGGTAGTATGTGTGTTTCCATAGTCCAAACACATAATTTTCTGTGGACCTTGAAAGATCAGTCAAAATGCTTAAATCGGCTGGCACCCACGGCATCCCTTTTCTGAAAACGTCTGGCAGTCAAAGAGCTAGCAGGTATGTCAAGGCGCTATCTGTGACCCCCGCACGATCTGAGGAGCTAACCTAAGGCAACCACACTAAGACAAAAACATATACACTTCCTGTGCTTCCTGTTTTTAGAATTGGCGGTACACATTCGTAAAATTAGATAATTTAGATTACCGCCGATTGTATATACTATATATATGTTTTGTCCTTGTGTGTTTGCCGTAGGTTAGACAAGATGGCCGACCTGCCGCGCATGCGCACCTCAGATTGCCTAGGGCGCTAGCTAGCTAGCACCTGAGGCTAAAGCCAAACTGTGGCAGGGTTTTTACTATCTGTCTGTTTGCTATTGCTGTTGTTTGGCTGCTTTCACACCTAAAAAAAAAAAAAAAGGCAAAAAAAAAAAAGAAGAAGCAAAACAGCACGTGGTCAGGGTCAATCACCTGCCGCCTACTCGCGTTGAGTAATTGCAAACGACAAGCGTTAAGGGGAAGTTTGTTGCCGGTCGCTGCGCTCCGGTAAACACTTATTGGATCAGCTGGGGTCCTTTCGCGTTTTTACATAAGCATCTGTTTGGACGACCCGAAGACAACCGCCGCGGAGGATCCTCAGCGGAAGCGAATCGGCCTTCATTATATCGTCGCCTTTCCCATGAAAAAGCTCGTAAGTCCGCTTGACGCCAGACATTACGAGCCGAGGGGAACGTGAACTGGAGATTGTTGGCTGGTAAAAGAGACTTTATTACATTTGGACCAAGTCCTCTTAAACACTTTTTATGTGTCACAGACAAACACACAAAAAAGGCGGTCATGGTCAGCAAGGTCTTATCTGCTGGTCTAAACATAATCATAACTTAGCACTGACCAACTTTTACTAGCTAAATTCTCTCAGAGTGGTGCCCTGAGATAACGTAAAATACCAGCTCCCACAAAATAGAAATCCCCAAAATAGTACTGCAACAAATTGTAGTTTATTTAAAAAAAAATGCAGTAATGACATAAAATATATAAAAAAAAAAATTGCCATATTTTTTGCTCTAATTCAATAGTCATTATGCTGCTCCTTCAAGTATGTGTCCACTTGGAGGCAGTACAACTCACACAAACTATAGTACATGGAGATGGAACTCAGTAAACTGTAGTTATAGTAGTTGTTTTCAGAGAGGATGAAGAATTTATTCCTGTGAGTATTACAATATTGTCTGCCATGTGTTGCTGCGTCGTTTGTGTTCAAATGGCCAACACATTGCTTAAAACTTTATCACACTGTGATACTGAGCTAGTTGGTTGCCCGTCTGTGGCGCTTTGCTTGTTAGCATTAGGCTAATGCTAACGCTAATGCTATCAATGTCAATGGAGCTGAACCGATCGGCCGGCTGTTAATCCGCCGATATTGGCTTTTAAAAGCTGCCAGTTTTTTTTTTTTTTTGTCTTGTTTGTTTTTAACTCTTTCACTGCCAGACGTTTTCAGAAACGGGTTGTCCCCACTGCCAGCCGATTTAAGCATTTAGAGTGATCTTTCAAGGTCCACAGAAAATGTTGTGTTTGGACTATGGAAACACACATACTACCAAATGAAAGATTTGACTCTCAGCTTTCATCAGAAAAAAAAAGTTTGTTTCTACCTTATTCCGTTCTTCAGTAATCAACAATAGAAAATGGTTACTTTCACCGAAATTCTCTGTTTTGAAACAAAAAACGGAGAAAAAGAGCTTTTTGTGAAACGATGTTATTTCATGCACTCTAGTGAATTGTACACTTCTTTTTGTCCATGAATGATGCCACAAACACCTAAATAGTGCTTTACTTCTGTAAAACGCTTTCACCAACAATGAAAAAGTGTTTTTTGATTGCAAAATGCGTTTATTTCCATTCAACAGTGTAACAATTTGACAAAACAATTTCGCAAACTATTTACTAATGTGTGCAACTGTGGTACTATTTACAATTATGTGGATGTTTCAAATACAGTTTTTCTTTTTGTAACGCTCTCCTGCGTACAAGGAGACGCCAGGACTCGCACACAGTTTACTTTCACTTTCACATTGTTCCGTTTTGCGTGCAAACGTTACACTTTCTTGACGGCCTTTTTTTCCGGGGAATAAAAAGCAAGTAGCAGACTGTACACACTTCCTCCGATGAATATGCATTGGACTCGGGGCACTCTCCGTCGTCCGATCGAACGTCCGCCTGTGCGTGCTCGGTTGCGCTCCGCGTTACGACACCGTCATAGCCGCCGCGTCAGCGGTTCCAATTTCGCCGTCAAGCTCGGATTCACCTTCATCATCATCGAGGATGATCACCGTCGTCATCAATGTACTATTTTAGCGTTGGTCGATGCCTTTCGTCTTGTAAGTGTAGAGCTGCTTGCAAACGCTCGCCATTGCCCGTTCCCTCCTCCATCTAGCTCCATCTAACGTCTTCTACTGCCGCGTCAATGCTTTCCAACCACGGAGTCACCCTCATCTTCATCATCTATGATGATCATCGTCAACAATGTGCTTTTTCAGCGATGCTTTTGGTCTTTGAAAAAAACGTCTCGGGTGTGAGCTCCTCGCGACCGGCCGCCATTTTCCCTTTGTCTTCCATTCTCATCTCCTGCTCGACGCTCTAGCTCCGCCTCTACTGACGCCCACCTGATCTTGTCAAAAGAGAGTCATCGCTGCCCTCTAGGGGCCAAAAATAGTCATTAGGCACAACAGACAGACTTGAAACTTTCATCAGACATGCGGAAGGGTTTCCTCTACCCGTTTCAAAAAAAAAAAAAAAAATCATTTGATGACGTCTTTTGACGTCATTGGCAGTGAAGCGTAGGTTTTTACTTGACGTCTTTAAACGTCAGTGGCAGTGAAAGAGTTAAACATATTAACGTATTACAACATAAGAAAAAAATGAGGAAGATTTTATAGTGTTTCACTTGGCTGCACCAAGCAGGGTATGTGTAATGTGTTTGCATAACTAATCAAATTTCAAATTCAACCTTTGGTGAGTATACTGTAATGTATCTTAGAAATATTATTATAAATTTTTGTTATTATTAGATAAATGTGATTGTGATTTTGAATTTCTCCAGTTTTTTCCACATTGTGAGCTGTCGTATTGTGTTTTTACTTATAGCATTGATGGTGTCTATAAGTGTGATAGCAGGGTGGAAAGGTCCAGAATTCCTGACGCTTATCTTATCAGACCTATATTTAAGTTTTTATCTTTTAATGATATGGGGTGTGAGATGACAGAAATAATCTTTGAAGTGTCATATTTTTGTCATTATTAAATTGGAATATTGTCACATTTTGTAATGTGCTGTCCCCTGAGTGAAATATTTGACATACTACCGAGTCTGTCTAAATCTTTGACTCCTCATTCTCTTTGTTATATGAATCAAAATGAATCTTTTCGTAACAACATCCTGCCCATTCGATTTTTTTCCTTCTTCACGTTGCTGCTTGCAGGCGACTTAATTAACGCGTTATGCCGACAAACTCGTCCGGGAAACACATTTGCCCTTGGGCATTAAAAAATGCACCGTAAGTGCGCCAGATGCCGTTTTATTTGCAAAATTTACTACGTGCCATAGCGCAGCTTTAAAAATTTGTGTGATAAATCTGTTTATAACTTTTTTTTTTTATTTTTTTTTTTATCAGGGTGTGCATCAACACAATTTATCAGTATTGAACCGCCACAGACGCATTAAAATTCCGTCTCATCAGCATCTGGCGGAATTGATGATGTTCAGATCTGGTCGCAGTTACAGCGCGCCACTGCTGGAAATATAGTCAATCGTGCAACGGGGTTGTCAACCTGTCAATAGCTACTGATTTGAAAGTTGCTCATATGGAGGCAAACAAGAGTTTTGTCTCTTAGAAATGCTGTTGTTCAAGATAACTTTGTTCGCCACTTGACGGACTGGACTTTTTTTTTTTTGTGTGTTTCTCAGGGTTTATCATATTTTATGTGAATTATGTCCAACTGTTGAGCATTTCAGTACTTTTTGCACAACTTGCTGTTCTCGCACAAGGAGATGAATGGCAAAATCCACAACATTTTTTAATTACTGCTCTAAAACGACCTTTTTTAAATATTTGAACAGTTTTTTTCATTTTTTTTCATTAAACACAATTTTAGTATTTGGTACAGAAGAAACGTGTACCATGTTATTTATTTATTTATTGACTGATAAGATTTTTTTTCTTTTTAGAACAGACCCAAGGGCTACTCATGTTGTCCTTAGGGCTAACTACTACCTGCTGGCACTTTTTTTGTTTTGCTTTTTTAAATCAAGGCACGTTTATTCGTATAGCACATTTCATACACAAGGCATCTAATGTGCTTTACACAAGGAAAGACAACACTTATAAGCATCAACAAACAAAGTAGTTAACAGCATTCAGAAGCAAAGAAGAGAAAACAAAAGTAGGTCTCAAAATTTACTAAAATAACATATATTGATAATGTTAACATTTAGAAAGCAAACTTGATAAAAAAAAAAAGTTTTTAACCTGGATTTAAAATCATTTACACTCGGGGCTGACTTCACTTCTGTTGGCAGCTTATTTCATTTGTGTGCAGCATAACAACTAAACGCAGCTTCACCATGTTTACTTCAAACTCTTGCTTCCACTAGTTGGCCCAAGTCTGTAGATCTCAGAGCCCCCTGTTGGGTTTGTATTCACGCAGCATTTCTTGAATATTTTCAGAACACAAACCATTCAGTCATTTATAGAGCAGTAGCAGAATTTTGAAATCTATGTAATGCACATTAATCAGAACAAAAACACATCCGTTTGCATTGTTTATTATTATTTTTTTGTCTTGCTCCCTCCTCCTACCCCTCAATGCGTAACTGCTCACCGGTCTGATGGAGGGAACAAAGATTGTTGATTGCAGGCAATAGATTTAAAAAAGGTGACTGTGTTACTCAACTCTGCAAGCAGCCAATTATATTGTGCCGTGCTTAGAAGTCCACCAAATTTTTTTTTGGTGTTGAAACTTTGAATTTTGAAAAACCACAATAAACCTTTGTACCGGTAATCAGCCCATGACTAGTCATACCTACGTCTAAAGCGTTTTGTTCTGGGAGTGTGTCAACGGATGAGTCAGCGGAAAAGATAAGATTAAAAATGACTCATAGATGGAAGTTTTCAGATAAACAGACCACTTGAAAAATAAAGATTGTATGCAACAATCAAAATATGGTCGCCGAGTGGTGAATTAGGGGAAAATAACCCGACTGAATATCTTCACAGTCTTGTGGGCGAAAGCTAACCTTGGGAACCAAATGATTATTTTCTTGAGATATCCACAGTATATATTTCCATCATTGCGTTGTCTGACACATATGATGATGCGTCACATGTAGACCAAGCATAACATGTGATTTTCTTTCCCGGAAATCTCGATGATCAAACTTGAAGCCCACGTGCGCTTTGGCGTCATTCGCAAACTCCACTCTGACTCGACTATGCTTTTAATTCCTTTCATGCGTCTCACGCATTGTCCATGATTACCCCGTGACACGGGGGTCCTAGCCCCCACTCTGTCTGTAAATGTCATGCCGCCTGAACGCACCTGCTGATTGAATGTTGAGCGTGTAATATAGTGGCAGGACGCAAACGGGCTGTTCTGCCGAAGGTCCCGTTGTCCTTGCAGCGTGCACGGACTGCGTTATGCGACATGCGGACGTCTTCGGAGTCATCTCAGTGCAATTGCAAATGAGATGCTTTGCAATCTCAAACCACCTGGAATTCATTTTCTAGATCCTAAAGATGCAATGAGTGTGGAGGTTGTAGGATTTTGAACGTGCTTGATATTGCTTGGCAGCAAGTAGGGCTGTGCAATTAATCGAAATTCAATTACAATTTAAATTATTTCAGAATCAGCATAATACAAAAACATTATTAATATAAATTTTTGAGTTATTTAAATGTATATATTTGCACCTTTTTAACATAAAAAAAAAATAAATGTTTCATCCAAAAGGAACTTGCATAATTATAGTGTTTCAAAGAATTGTATTTGTCTTAAATTAATTTTTTTTTATGTTTTTCACGTTAAAACATTTTCTTGTTTTGTCCCAAAAACAAAATGATCGTCCTACTGCACAGTGCACATGCTGCACTCCAACTTCAAGTTTTTGCAAAAAAATCTATAAATATATTAAAATATGTAGAAATATATAAATAAAAAATAAATATACATATCTATGTTATTATAAATGTATATTATTATAGATTCTGTTTGGTCCAAAAAGAATGTACATAATTATAGTGATTCTATAATTTTTTTAATTGGTCTTAATATTTTAAAATGTTTAAACATTTTCTTGTTTTTTTTACAAACAAAAAAATAATAATCGTTTTGAATAATTGTGATTACAATTATTGCCAAAATGATCGTGAGTATTATTTTTTCCATAATCAAGCAGCCCTAGCAGCAAGGTTATTTTACTTAACGAAAGCTAACGAAAAAACTAAAACTAAAAATCAAAAAAAAATATTTTGTTAATAAAATAAAAATGCTATCTAACTAAAACTACATTACAAAAACTAACTAAAACAAACTATAATAATAGCAAAAATGTCCTTCATTTTAGTCTTTGGTAATTCATTTAATTTGCCTTTGTGGATGATTTTAAACTAACCGGAATAAAGACGTTTGAAAGTGTGTGACGCAGAAGTGACGTCATTTGGCGGCAGCCAATAAAAAAGCGCCTTCAGATGACGTCACTCCTAGGCGACAATTTTTCATGCTTGACTTTTGGCTCCAATGGCTCGGCTCGCCTGCTTTTTCCATTTAACTCAGCCGAAATGCAACATTAGGTAAGAAATTAGTTACTTTGTTTTTTAAATATTATATTATAATATAAGTAATGCACATTTTTAAAAACTAAAACTTGTACTGAAACTAATTAAAAACTAACAGAACCACCCTGAAAACTAAATTCAAAAAACTAAAGTCAAATCTAACTAAAATGAAATTTCTAAAACTTTAATAACCCTGCTTGGCGGTTCGTATTTTAACAGGTTGCGAACTTGCAAATCCATTTTTCCGATGAGAAAATTCTTAAACCAATAAAGACGATTTTTCAACGGTTCAAATGAATTTCGCATCATTTCTGTTCAGTGTCAGCTCTTCAACACTCACGTGCGATCACACCCAAATTATTGCGACGCTTTTGCCGTGCCTTCCATTTTGTGCAATTTCCTTTCTATGTTTGACATATACGACGTGACACGTGCGTGCACAGCGAGCAGATAATACAAAAGTTCAGTGAAACAGGCAGCGAAGTGTTAAATTGAACTGATATGTATTCATGAGCTGCCAGCTGCGAAAGGTTATCCACGCAGGTGTCGGGGGAGCGTGGCCGCGTGACCCCCCCCCCCGAAACACAAATTATTTTTTTATATCCTGCCGTGCTGCGAGAGTGAGACCTCCCCTGCTGTGTGAAATGTTAGCGTTTTTTAAAACATGTTGGCGAAAAAAAGAAGAAGTATTATTTATATTCCGACACATTGCTGAGGAAGGAGGACATATTTTGTGTCATCCAGTGCAGCACGGCAAAAAACAACCACAATGGATGGCGAAGACCTCTGCCAAGGCACAACAATCATGCCTGGGGAATACGGCTCTGTTATATTTGCTACATCCGACACGCAGGCTCTCTTGAATGGGTGCAGGATGTAATTAAATCTCATGACCATGAAACTATTCTGCAGCAAAATGCGCTGCTCAACAACTGCTCACAACACGATACCATAAATATCACGATATGAACCTCACAATATGAAAATTATCATGATATTGTGGTAAGGTTGGCTGATATATATATATAAAAAATATATAAAAAAAAGCTTACGCTTTGTGTAAAAACTCAGAATTTTTAAAAATTATTTGTATTAGATTTTTACGGAAGAGGATTACACAGAAGAGGATTATGGCCTTTATTCTCAGACGTTAAAGTGGGAATTTAAAGACTTAAGAATTCTGACTTTAAAGTCAGAGTTCTGAGACTAAAGTCAGAATTCTCACTTTAAAGTCAGAGTTCTGAGATTAAAGAACTCAGACTTTAACGTCAGAATTCTGAGATTAAAGTCAGAATTCTGAGATTAAAGTCAGAATTTTAAGACTAGAATTCTGAGATTAAAGTCAGAATTCTGACTAATTCTGAAAATAAAGTCAAAATCCTGCCAACCTTTTTTTTTTCTCTCTTTACTGGCCCTAACATAAACATTCCTAATTAAAATTAAACTGCGTTAATAAACTAACCACCACAGGGCACTAGAAAAGCACAAATGGAATACAACCTCACCTTTTTAACAAATGTGCTGCTTTTAATATCGTGACATGACGACGACGATATGGAGGCAATCTTAATATCGATATCATGATATTGCCGTTTGTTAAATCCCTAGGAATATTTATATAATTTGGGGCGGCTTTGCCCCACCTGAGAAGATTTCTCAAATCTGTGCAGGGGATAATGAAAATCTCAAGACTATCAATTTAGGCATTATGGAGTCAAATTGCCCAGTTACAGAAAGATTGAAGCATGGAGGAGTCTCACTTAAGTTCTGGGGTTGCTTTGCTTCATCCGGCGCTCAGTGTATCTTGAATCTCACGCATCGCACGGTACCATCAAATCTCATGACTATCTCTGTGTCAGAAATCTTGGAGAAAGCTTATTATTATCTGGGGCCGCTTTGCTACATCCGGCACCGATTTTCTTGAAGTGCTTTTGACCTCATTTACATCAGCAGTTAATGTCAAACTTTCACAATTTTTGACCGTCACGCGTTGACATACAACAATAATCGCCGGGTGTTTGATTTTGTTAGGAAAAGAACCCTCTGTGGACCCCCAAATTCTGCGTGGTCCCGTTTTGTTTGCGGGGGCCTGCAATTATATAAAGGTTGAGCAAACTAACCCCCCTCCCCCCTCTTAAAACATCACACAGGCCGCCTCAAAGGTTTTCGGCTTCGAGGGGATCCCATGACATAATAGCGAATCATTTCCAACAACAAGCGACATGTTCACCTGCGTCGATTTGGATTTTTTTATTTATTTTTGCCAAGATAATACGGCACACATGACGAGGCGACTCATGGAAGCAATTACACGCGCAATCATTTGCTCCCAGGAATACCAAAGCCACCTCGTCTGGTGTTGCGTTACACGCTGCCCGGCAGCCGGGCGCATGCGGGCCAACGGCTAATAACCCGTTTGCGGGCGCAATTCATCTTGAAGCCATCAGCTGGCTTCCCAGGTAATACGAGAACATTGGAATAAACATTTCCAGACAGTCTCATTGGCCGAGGGGGCTTTATTGATTAACGGTTCGAAAGCCAGCTCAAGAAACGAAGCCTGTCAGCATTGACTTCTTTTAACGACGCGATGTTCTTCAACGCACTCGACGTGAGTGCGTAGTGCAATTCGTGTGGGTGTATTTGCATATATGATGTGGCTGATACACTTTTGCCTCGCCTCAAACTGTTGAATAACAAAAACAAGACCGAGAAAGGTCTTTTGATGGCTAAATAATTATTTATTTCTAGATATACAACAAAGAAATGTCCCTTGAGTGACGGTGACTCACCGCATGGCTTGAGTTGACGGCAGTGGATTTTGTTTTTACATTCATTCAGGGATGTGATTTTTCCGCTAATTCGCGGAATTCCGCTTTTTTTTATCTCCCCCCCCAAAAAAAATTTGATTTATTTTTTATTTTTATTTTTTTAGTAGTTCATTGTGTATGCACATGACTCCGACAGATAACATCTTCTGCTATAACAAAGACATTTGTGGTATGCTCTAATATGAGTTACTTTTCATTTGGTCATGATACAATTATTTGTTCATGAAATTTGAACTCTTCAACATTATTTATGTGTTAACTTAGTAATCACATTAGTTAGATATGATGATATTCTCAGTGATAGTTTTTAAAAGCAAAGACAGCCCAATGTTTTTGAATGTGACTGATTTTGAGTTGACTAAAACTGCCATTTTATATGGGACCTGGACCTGGACCTAGCTGGGTGCCAGCGGCCCCCAGACCCCCGGCTAAATTTTCAGATAATTTCACTTTGGTCAAATCACATCCCTGTTCATTCCATCTAGCACAACACATAGTGTGACGTGATTGAACTTGTCGAACGCATTTTTCATCTCATAATCGACGTGCCAATCTATGATTTAACCCCTATTCTTTGTCGTCTACGCAGTAAATTCTGTGTAAATTAGACTCTATTTAGAGTTATAGACTACATTTTAGGCTAATATTTACACTTGGAAGAGAGTAAAATAAAGAATTAAGAAAAAATTAAAACGATGTTTTGGTCTAAAACTATTTAATCCCTCTCGTTAGGAAAATTCCTGCTGACATGAGCGACATACTAACACACAGCAGGAGCTGCGTGGCTCAGGGTGTAGATTGGCAGTCTCCCAAGATGAAGGTTGTCAGTTTGTTCCTCAACCCTTTAGTGACTTTCTTTTTTCCCCCCAATTCTTTATTTTGCTCTCTTTCAAGTGTAAATATTACTCTTAAAATAAATAATAAAACTGAGTCTATTTGGTCCCACTCAAAATAGTCAAATTTACTCGACAGAATTTACTGTGTACTCAAGAGATGTGTTGGTCTCAATACAAATTGCTATAACATCGCCATCTACTGGCATCTGTTAGTCATTACAGTGGTTTGCAAGCCTAACGGATATAATAATATTATGACAAACTTAACGTTTTTGCTTTGCATCATTACTCTTGTTCCATTACGTGGTCCTGTTGCCACTGCTATGAATAAAGTAAAACTAGCAACATTCAGGCTAGCTGAACCTAGCAACATGAGGCTAGCGCCGATTCATGTCGCTTTGAGTTTGAGCCATCTTTTTCTTTTTTCATCCCAATACCGTGGCGTGTGCCGGTCACATTTTTCTATTCGCGTCATCATATGTTCCGGTGATAAGTCTTATGTACCGAAATGTGGAGCAGAAGTGTGTCAACAACAAAAATATTGATAAAAACAAAACAAAAAATTGATTCATCGGTCGCAATGCTTTACTCATTTGCTCCCAAAAAACGTATAAATATGTTCTATTTTAAATATTGCCATGCTCCCAAAGACGTATGTATACGTTTTAAAAAATAAAATAATTTTTATGCTAAAGCATACAGAATGCTTTGATGCAGCCTCTGAACTGAAGAGAATGCTTGAAGCAAGGGTAGTTATTACAAAAACGGCCAGCAGGTGGCAGCAGAGTATAAGAGATCAACCAGGGCCATGTTGCAACAAACTTTTTGCCAGTGTTTTCAACAGGTTTGTGAATAATGATGAAGCTTAGCTATATTATAATGCTAATTGCTGCAAAATGGAAACGGATAGAAATATATATTTTTTCCTGATGAAAGAAGAGACTCTAACCTTTCTTCCATGTTTTTATAGCGATAGAACCCAATATTTTGTGGGCCTTGCTAAATCAGTCAAAATCCAGTAATACAGCCGGGAGTGAAGGGGGTTGCTTCAGTTAAAATGGCTTGGTTGGTGAATAAGTTAAGTGGATGAAAATTTAACTTCCACTATCAGTGCAATATACGTGTTGTATGCATTCAGTTTGTCGATCCTAATCTCTTTTGACTTTTCTACTCTTTTCCTCAATTTTCTTATTTACATGCCACAGGGACTGCAGATGGAAATGAGTTACAAAGCTATAATTTGCTACAGAGCATCTGCACTCCTGAGTTTTCTGTTCATGGTCCCTGACAAATAAACTAAACAAAACAATAGAGGTGGGGGGTAACGTTACGCGCCTGTTATCGTCTGGGCCACATTAAATATCTGTTTATTTTGCCTGAAAAAAGATCTAAAGAAAAAGCTCCCCGTTTGTTTTATTTAGCTGCGCCGAGCTTGGTGACAAGGCTATAAAAGTGGTAGTCTTTGGAGAGGCGCGCGTGGTATTTGTGTTGCGGAATGTGGAAGTAAGGCTTCGGATGGCCCCGCTGATATCAAGGGGTAAACACGGCGTTTTCAATTTCAATAATTCATGAGCGTAATAAAGGTGATTCTCAAGGCGGAACTGCTGTCTTTTTGTTTTATTTTTAACTTTGCGACGCACAGTGGCGACGAGCAAATATGGGATTTTACGAGATGAAATGTTTATTGAGCCATCCACGCGCTGACGGAGACGTTCCCTCATATCTACGGCCGCCAAATTAAACGGCCCGGCCCGTAATGAGATTAGATACCTCGGCTTCGGGAGACATCTTGCGTTTCTTCTTTATTTATCAATCATGCATGAGGTCGCCGAGATAAGACCAAGGTCGCGGCGTCTCCCGGGGGTGCCAGTACTCCAATTAAGGCCGTCGCGCCAATCTCCCTCTTCCGCCCTCTTTTGTTGTCGCCGCTAAGCAAACATAAATTGATTTGACATTTTCGCTTTTTTACAATTTGGATGGACAATACACAAGATAATAAAAGTGCAGGTCTGTTGACCATCGGACTTCATACTCGTGTTTGTTAGCTTGAGCCAGATTAATTCATCAGCCGATATTAGCTCTTTTGAAATCATTTTTTCCTTTTTACTTTTTTTTAACACAGTAAAGAATGAACAAAAGCTAACCCCCCCCCCCCCCACCAAAAAAGGGGGAAAAAATATGCAGATTTTTGCAGATTTTTTTTTCTATACATAGTTAAACAATTACTAAAGGACAAAATATTGTAAAACAGTCACATTTTCTCCTTGTAATTTATATCTTTATTTTTTCAAATGTTAGAAGACCAAAAAGGAAGTTATTTTATTTATCATGTTGTTAATTTATTGGCCAATTAATCGATTATCTCAGAATTGGCATCAGTCTGATTAAAGGTGGATTGTGCTGTTTAAACAGCTTTTTCTACATCACGCATGCTGCACTAATGCCTAGATGAGTACGAAGAGCACTGACTGCTTTACTCTGACTGCACCTATCAGCTTTTATCTTTCCTTTACAGTATAGTAGAGTGTGCGGACCCTGCGCACTCCTCAGTTTCTTTGGGGAGGGGAGGGGTGGAGTGGTGACATCATGCCTGTCCCCGCTGGGTAGCAGACATGTGGCGTTGTGCTAGCATTAGCCTGTGGTGTTAGCTAGCGTACGACACTGCACGCATAAGCTGCTAACTTTCCACAGTTGGGATGCTGCAGTTATGCTTTGGGCCAGAGGTGGCAGTCATGAGTAAAAAAGGGAAAAAGTGCACAAAGATCCTTTACAAAAAAAGAAAAAGAGAAGTTGAAAAAAAAAAGTGTATGGTCATGGGCCAATATTACATTCTGACAGAAGGATAACGTGGGCAAACATATCATGGTATTAAAATTACAGCTGTAAAATGACCTTTTTGTGTGTGTGTTTAAAAAAAAAAAAAAGTTCAATACAAATAGCATTGAACATTATCTATTTTATTTTTATTTTTTATTTAGTACAGAAGAAACAGATACTGTATCATGTTAGGTTTAAATAAATAAATATTCCTATTCCTATTTTGTTTGAATTCTACTTGGATCCTTGGGAAACTCATGTTGTCCTTGGGACCAACTAGTACCTGTTGGTACCCGTTTATAAGGACAACGCACATTATTCAGAGCAAAAAGGCATTTGTGTGTGTAGTCAGTATCCTGTCTTGCTTCCTCCCTCTTCGGCCGTTATAGCCGTGAAGGCGAAAAGCAAAATTAGAAGCAATAAGTTTTTATTAACATGATTATAATATTTCGTATATTATCATTTGATTATTTTAGAACCAAATATGTGCAATCCATTTTTATGTTATATGCATTTTTCAAATTTAAAATCCTTAAAGTGAAACAGAAGGGTTAAAGCAGTATTTTTTTTGTGTGCTAAGAATGTTAAACACTGTGCGTATATTTATGTTGATGAAGCTCATTACATCCTGGCGCTTGACATTCTGTCAGCACAGAAATATCCCCGTGAACACGTTCCTCATGTTACCAAACGGCGCTGGCAGAGGACTCACAGGCGCTTTTTCACCGCGTCGTGTAAACAGAGCATTACGAGGACCACGCGTCCATTCAACAGGTCTCAACTTTCCTACGACGGGATCGGCGAGCCCGAGCGCTGACAGCCAGCCAGACGGTCTGAGCGGACGCTAATGCGCATACATTAGAAATATCCAATTACTTTGCAGATGAAGCTTGCGAGAGTGGCAGCCGGGATTGCAAACATACTAGCGTGAACCCCGCGTGGCTTTCTCGGGGAATTGAAGTCCTCCCCTGACAGAAAATGTCTGAATGTGCCACACACTTACTGTTATTACTTGCGTTAATACACAAAGGGGGAAAAAAAGGAGAAAAAAAACCCCATAATAATTTGGCAAAAAAAAAAAAAATCCATTAAATATCATAAATTATTAAATGTGATGGTTAAATAAATGTGTTAATCATTGCCTGGGCCTTGTCTGTTGAGTAATGCGCAAGTGAGTTTATGACGACGTACAATTGGACGGCTGTTGGCTAGCTATAGCTTTAGCACCAGCTATAGCAATGTTGCTGCATTATAATAAACAGAGGAAAAAAGTTGAAAAAATCCATGATAATTTGGCAAAAAAAACAACCAAATCCATTAAATATCATAAAGAATGAACAACTCTGTGTGTTTTAAAGCAGCTTTTTATGCTGTTTGTCAAGAGTCAGTAGAGTTTTGTGTTAGCTGCTAGTTAGCTGCCTGTCACTAAAGTGTCAATATCTTATTTGGGATGTTTCATGTTGTTCTGCTTCCACCTTGTGTTTTTGTTCCATTTTTCCCACAATGACTTGGAGTTTACCGGTGCCATCCAAAACTCGGACCACTTAGCGAAAATGTACATTGCTAAGTTAGCTTCTTGCATTAGGTAGCGTGTTATACGTATATTAATGTGATGATTAAATTAATGTGTTAATCATTGTCTGGGCCTTGTCTGTTGAGTAATGTGCAAGTAAGTTTATGACGACGTACAATTGGACGGCTGTTGGCTAGCTATAGCTTTAGCACTAGCCATAGCAATGTTGCCGCATTATAATAAACGTAAAAAAGTTGAACAAAATCCACGATAATTTGGCAAAAAAAACAACCAAATCCATTAAATATCATAAAGAATGAACAACTCTGTGTGTTTTAAAGCAGCTTTTTATGCTGTTTGTCAAGAGTCAGTAGAGTTTTGTGTTAGCTGCTAGTTAGCTGCCTGTCACTAAAGTGTCAATATCTTATTTGGGATGTTTCATGTTGTTCTGCTTCCACTTTGTGTTCCATTTTTCCCACAATGACTTGGAGTTTACCGGTGCCATCCAAAACTCGGACCACTTAGCGAAAATGTACATTGCTAAGTTAGCTTCTTGCATTAGGTAGCGTGTTATACGTATATTAATGTGATGATTAAATTAATGTGTTAATCATTGTCTGGGCCTTGTCTGTTGAGTAATGTGCAAGTAAGTTTATGACGACGTACAATTGGACGGCTGTTGGCTAGCTATAGCTTTAGCACTAGCCATAGCAATGTTGCCGCATTATAATAAACGTAAAAAAGTTGAACAAAATCCACGATAATTTGGCAAAAAAAACAACCAAATCCATTAAATATCATAAAGAATGAACAACTCTGTGTGTTTTAAAGCAGCTTTTTATGCTGTTTGTCAAGAGTCAGTAGAGTTTTGTGTTAGCTGCTAGTTAGCTGCCTGTCACTAAAGTGTCAATATCTTATTTGGGATGTTTCATGTTGTTCTGCTTCCACTTTGTGTTCCATTTTTCCCACAATGACTTGGAGTTTACCGGTGCCATCCAAAACTCGGACCACTTAGCGAAAATGTACATTGCTAAGTTAGCTTCTTGCATTAGGTAGCGTGTTATACGTATATTAATGTGATGATTAAATTAATGTGTTAATCATTGCCTGGGCCTTGTCTGTTGAGTAATGTGCAAGTGAGTTTATGACGACGTACAATTGGACGGCTGTTGGCTAGCTATAGCTTTAGCACTAGCTATAGCAATGTTGCTGCATTATAATAAACAGAGGAAAAAAGTTGAAAAAATCCATGATAATTTGGCAAAAAAAAACAACCAAATCCATTAAATATCATAAAGAATGAACAACACTGTGTGTTTTAAAGCAGCTTTTTATGCTGTTTGTCAAGAGTCAGTAGAGTTTTGTGTTAGCTGCTAGTTAGCTGCCTGTCACTAAAGTGTCAATATCTTATTTGGGATGTTTCATGTTGTTCTGCTTCCACTTTGTGTTCCATTTTTCCCACAATGACTTGGAGTTTACCGGTGCCATCCAAAACTCGGACCACATAGCGAAAATGTACATTGCTAAGTTAGCTTCTTGCATTAGGTAGCGTGTTATACGTATATTAATGTGATGATTAAATTAATGTGTTAATCATTGTCTGGGCCTTGTCTGTTGAGTAATGTGCAAGTGAGTTTATGACGACGTACAATTGGACGGCTGTTGGCTAGCTATAGCTTTAGCACTAGCTATAGCTTTAGCACTAGCTATAGCAGTGTTTAAGTACATAGAGGAAAAAAAGTAGAAAAAAAATGTGTGTTCAGTGATGTCAGTTGAGGTTACTGGCAGGTGCGCAAAGAAGCTCTCCTGCTTACTAACGTTTGTTGTGGTTTGTTTGATAAAGCAATTGAAAGAGCTCCGTTTCTCGAAATCACCTCTTTTGCATACAATTCATTGCAACCGGCGGTGGAAATCGAGGTAAGAAAGAGTACAATGACTACAATAGAGTAGTTTTTCAGCGAATAGTTGGGGATATATATTTCACAAAATGTTGCTTGGGCCCCCCCCCAAAAAATAAATGAATAAATAAATACATATTTCATCCCTTTCCCAAACATGGAAAACAATCGTAATATGTTTACAGCCACAGCGATTAGCCTTTAATAACCACAATTGAATTGCTGGGAGTCTAATAACGCGCGAGCGTGTGCCGTCGACGTGAAATCAATGAAAGCTCAGAGAAGGCAGGAAACGTAGTGTGGACCGCCTCAGGAAATGACAAGTAATTCTTATTAACACGAGTGGACTATTTCATTACAAGTTGACCAACATCTGACAGATGACTCACTGCAGTTTGTGTGTACAATGTAGATTTCCCTCAGGAGCCGCGCATTTGCTCCGTTCCGCTCTTAACGCCGTCCGCACAACACTGTCAGACGCTCTCGTTTCCTATGCGTGTTTTCCCCTCTTGAACGCCAGCTCTGATAATCACTGATTTGTCTGCGACCAAGCGCAGACGCTGCTGGTGATTATCCTAAACCGCTGGGAGGAGGAAATCTTGAGATGGATTCATGTTTCTCGGGAGATTAAGCTGTCACTGGGTCCAGGCTGGGGAAAATCTGGCGCAGTACGGTACAGTATACCCGGTGGGAAGAGACGTTGCAGTACACCCTTTGGCTTGCATGAAGCGTCCCCATCCAAAATTGAGTTAAAAAACTCAGCTGTCAGAATGTGTGACCTCAGCTTTTAAAGAAGTCAGGTTTTCAAAGGAAGGTTTGGTTTCCATGAGGGGTTCTGATTTATTTATTTATTTTAAACACTGGTTCAAAAAATTTGGTTAAAATAATTCAGCTGTCAGAATGTGTGACCTGATTTATTTATTTTTTTAAACAGTGGTTCCGAAATTTGGTTAAAACAATTCAGATGTCAGGATGTTTGACCTCATTTTAGGGTTTCAAAGGAGGGTTTGGTGTTCAAGAGGGGTCCTGATTAAAAATTTTTTTTTTAAACAGTGGTTCCAAAATTTGGTTAAAATAATGCAGCTGTCAGAATGTGTGACCTGATTTTTTAAAATATTTTTTACAGTGGTTCAAAAATTTGGTTTAAAAGAAGTCAGCTGTGAGAATGTGTGCCCTCGTGTATTAAAACAGTCAGTGTTTGAATGTAGGGTTTCAAAGGAGGGTTTGGCTTTCATTTTCATTCGGGGGTCCCAATTTTTAACAGGTTGCAAAATTGAGTTTAAAAAAATTCAGCCGACCTCAGTCAGGGTTTCAAATTATGCTTTTAAAAGAGGGAGTGGCTTTCCAAGTAAGTCCCAAATGTTAACAGTGGTTCCATAATTGAGTTCAGAAACTCAGCTGTCGGAACGTGTGACCTCAGGTTTTAATGCAGTCTAAGTAGGATTTCAAAGGATGATTTGGCTTCCAAGAATGGTCCCGATTCATAAGATTCTACAGTGGTTCCAAAATGTGGTTAAAAAAATTCAGCTGTCAGAATATTGTCCCTCACCGGGATTTGATCCCGACTCCCCCATGTTCAACATCAGCGACGCTACATACTGCAGCCAAAGCCCAAACTATGCAAGTTAATTCAATTCAAAGAAACAGCAAATCATCAGCACTGTAAGAAACAATTTATATCTAGTGTACATCTCTCATAAAAGACGATTCGATACGTATCTCGATACATGGGGTGCGATACGATTCAAGGATGCAACAATTTCAGCTGATTCAATTCGGTTCGTCAAATAAAATACAAGTTTCCAATTCGAATCAGTTTCTATTGGTCCCCTACACTCATATTTTTTCCTCCTCGCCTTTTGCTCTCTGTGCATGTCTGTTTGGTCCATTTAATAATGCGCGAACTCTCCGTGACCTACCAGGGTACCGGCTGTATTCCCAATACTGTATTTCACGTGGAAACTAATTAAAAGCCTTGCCCAGACCACATTTAAGTTCTTTTTAACTCCCTCTACAAGCCAGCGCCGCACCGACTTACATAATCTCCCGCAGACGAGCGCATACGTCGTGATTTAAACAGTCTGTGGCACTTTTGGCACATTCTGATGAAAATTAACGTGATGTGGAAGTAATTTTCCTCCACCGAGGGACTCGATGAGAGTTTTCCCCCTCTGGCCCATCAGTGTGATTTCCACGTCTATTTTACAGCTGACTAATGTGCTTTTTCCACTTGTGGCTGCCAAAAAAGGAAAAAAAAAAAACTCATTTAACATATTCTGGAAGCTTGCTGCATGTACGGAAATAGCCTGGTAGATAGTGTAGTTGTATAGTGCTGCAGCAACAAATAAGGTTAATATTCCAATTACCACAAGATAATTTGATGGCCTTTGCAAATACGGTTAGTATAAGTATTCATTTTTAATTTATGTACTAGTAAAACTCTCCCTAGTGCCTTCCTATGAAATTTGTTTTTGTCAGCAGTTTTTAACATTTTGACGAAATGTGCATTAGCCTCATTCGTGAAACAAAGCATAAATAATAATAATAAGTAGAGGTGTAAGGAACAGGGGCAGCTCAGATTGGGAAAGAAACATCCATACAATCTATCAATATTAAACTTTAGATATCGATTGATACAGTCGCTGTTCCACATCCTCGATTTCAAGGTGATCAATTTTGCCGCCGTCGAAACGAAACTGTCACAAACTCCTGTAGTTGACAACTTGACATTAGAGACCGATATGTTTTTTTCAGGGCCGATACGATACTGATTATTAGTAGTCAATGATGCCGATAACCGATATTTGGAGCCGATATTCATTTTTACTTAAAGGGAAATTATTGGCATCAAAATTTTTGAAAAATACAAGCTCCAGCTCTAAAGCATGTTTGTTAAGTTGAGTAAAAAAGAAAAACAAACAGACAAAAAGTTCTGGGACCTTCCAGGGGCAGTAGCATGTTTTCAAAATAAAAATGTAAACAATTGTTTTCTACATTAAATAAAGTTTTTTTTTATTTTAAATACAGTATCTGAAATATGAAATTTTTGCTTATCTTAGTTTTAATTTCAAACAAAAACGGAAGGTGCAGAGAGTTCTGCAGAATCTCTGAAAACTAAAACAAAAAAAATAAACAAAAAAAAAAATAAAAAAAATATATAGATAATTAGTTACCGAATATCCCTACTTGACATAATGACATTCATTTATATTGTTTGAATTACCTTCCTGTGAATTATTTTCCTCTGCATTACTTGAACTACCACATACTGTATTTTGAATGGTATTAAATAGGCCTCTGAATATTTGTTTTATTTTAGTTTCATGTTGTGGGATATATAAAATATGTATTTTATAAATAAATGGAGAAAAATTTCAGAAAATTGCCATTCGTTCTATGTACTTTTAAGGAAACACATCAGGATATATAGCATTATCAGGATATAACATTTCATTTGGTGTTTTATATCATAATAATTTGCACTGTTCAAACTTCTTAAAAAGAAGACAAACTAATTAGTTTTGCACTTTGCTAAAATCTACGCACCAGTGCGTAATTTAGCGTACCATTGCAATCCTAGTAGGCACTATATTGTCACCTTTTTGGTGTCAAAACATAGCATAGTAATATACTTCGTTATTGAAAACGTAGCTAAAAAATATATAAAACGGTTAAATGACATATTAGTTTATTGTTTTACCAGTAAATTGAGCTGTAAGTCGAGGTAACTGTACTCAAGTCAAGAACAAATACCTTGAAAATCTGCTTAACGCCGCTAACAAATTTGGGCTTCATTACTTTGCACAGCTGACAGACAGAAATGTGGAAGTAATGACCTCAGCGTACAGACGCAGCGCTAACATAAACGAGCCTCAAGGAGCCGCGTGAAATGCCGCGGCAGCTGCGCCCGGGCAACAAAAGAATCAGTGTGTAACAGGAGTGGAGAATGAATAAAAATGTCGGTTAATATATCGTCAAAAGACCTAGCCTAAAAACCAAACGGCGGGTCGGCTAATCCGGGGTTTTACGCCGCTGTTTTACTTTTATAGCCTCCGGATTATTTGTGTTCGACGGCAGTAGATTTAACCCGTCCTAAATCACGGCGTTTATTGTTCCAGCTGTTGGCCGGGGGTAGGAAAAGGTTGGTTTTACTTTGCGTCGTCTGTCTCCTTCTGAAATGTTTTCTCAGCTGCTGCGGCCTCACTGAGCCTCCTCAGACTCGGGACAAAAAGCAGAACTGCTGCCCCCAGCCACCCCCCCACCCCACCCCACCGTGTTCTGTCAAGACAAGACCCCCGCTCTCACCCCGCGGGAATCCCTCACATCCAGGAGTCTTATTAAAGTGCTTTTAAAGGCTTGTTGTATTGTCCGTGGAAGGCCTAAATAGCCTGACGCTCTCATGGCAAACGCTCACAAGTGACACACTTATCAGACTGAAACACTCCCGTTACATCACCTTGTCACCTCTAATACCAAAAAGGATATGTTTTGATTTGTGAAGAATAGAGTTTTCGGTGAGGGCATTTTTTTTTTTTTATATAGCACCACAGGGAAATGGAAACCGGCCAATCACAGCAAAGAAAACCTTAAAATCCCTGTAAAGTGAAAATAAATTTGTCATGTAAATTTGACACAGCACAGAGAAGAGTGTTAACAACCCTGCCACATTTGAATAAGGAGGCTTCAAAATTGGGAAAAATGAATCTCTCGAATGCTGTGGGCATTTCTGATGAATGCCCCCTTGCCCGTTAAACTGGCACCTGTCAATCAAATAGCACACATCTCACAAATTATACCTACATATTTATAAATGTTTGAACCACAAAAATATATCATCCTTAAAGCCTCGGGTGACTGTCTTCACAGGGTATTTCATGTCATGACAAAAGGCGCTAGCCAACAGTTAGCTCGCAAGCTAACCGGGGCGCTAGCCAACAGTTAGCTCGCAAGCTAATCAGGGTTCCGCTTGGCTGATGTGTTGTTGCATAGCTGAGAATCTTAAAAGGAACCCCGACTGTAATGACAAGTTTGCTCTATATTATTTAACACCTGAAACCTGAATACTAAATGTTAACCTTTTAACCAAACGGCTAATAGATTCGCTAATCGCTACTAACGTGATTCCTCGTGACTGATGGGAAGGCTAGCTAAGTGTTCCCAGTCTCATGATTTGAGTAGGCACGCTTTTGTTGACAACCTTCTAATAGAAGAGACCATTTGAGTATCTTCACTTCCAGACCCAAGCGGTGACAGTCACAATTCTTTACTTCGTCTTATCTGCTTGAAAAAACAAAAACAAAAAAAAAACACGGCAGGCATTATCATACAAATATGTTTAAATGGTTACGTACACCTCCCTCCACCCCTCAAAATAAAACCCAAGGCTCGTTTACGCGGAATTCAATTTACACCTTTATGGAATGCGTGACCTTCTGGTGAAAACGATGTTGCGCTTCCGTCGACGTCTCGCTGGAAGTGACAGAAAAGTGCTAAAAACGCACGCATACACAAGCACACACACGCGTTCACGGGTCGATGATGAACGTCGTTTGTTGAAGGACACCTTGGGAAGGGCTGTGCCGTAGCGAGGCACACAGCTTTTTTTTGCTGGCAGGATAGCAAGAGAGCCCGCAAGCCTCGCAGAAACTGATCAGTGCGCCACTTAACCGAGGTCGTACGCTCAAAAAGAGGCCTGCAAAACCTTGAAGAGGACAGAAAAATGCGAGGATAAAACAGCTTGTTGTGGACGTAGCTGCGTCTAAGTAACCTGGAGGCAATCTTAGTGCCTTAAATCATTTTGTATTTTGGTGTGTTTACATTACATGGAATGGATTTTTAGCATAAAGTAAGATTATGTTAAAAGCAAAACATTTTTTAGAAAAGCACACTGTAAAAAAAAAACGCACGGTAATCTTCCAGCAGCTGGGGCGCCGGAAAAATACTGCGAAATAACAGAAAATTACCTTCTCGTAGAAAACACAGTCCCCCCCCCCCCCCCCCAATGAAAGTACAGTTTTTAACTATAAATTGAACAAGCTGGAAAATTACATCTTTTTTAACCTTTTTTTTTATTTTTTAAGTGTGTCTCTTATTCGATGTCCTTTCAAAATAAATGTTAATGCAATGAATGCTATCATCTATAGGACATTACAGAAATTGTAGTTATTTTCACTTTAAAAAAAATGTCAATTCACAATTCTCAGTAAACATATATATATATATATATATATATATATATATATATATATTTAGGGTTTTAAAGTTGAATTTTACATTTCATTCCATTAGATAACAGACAAATATTTGTGAAATTACAATACATTTGTGAACGTATTTTAACAATCATTATATGTATTACTAATATATAGATAGATAGATAGAGGTTTTTTTTGTAAAATAACAGAAATATTGTGTTTTTACAGTTACAGGGATTTCATGTTATTTTACATTTGACATGTAAAATCTATTTATTTTTGTAAATTAAATTATATATAAAAAAAAAAGTAAAATAAAAAGTAAAATTCTGTTATTTACAATTGTTTTTTTTTGTAGCATTTCCCACCAATGGCAGATGTCGGTTTGATTTTTGTTCAGAACACAACTACAATAGACAATAACAATTTTGTCATTATCATTGTTCAATTTTATTTGTCATATATTTCAATTCCATATTGATATGTCAGAAAAGCATTTTTCCTATTTGTGTTAGATGCCGCAGTCACCACCGCGCTTTGAACGACGGACACCCGACACCCATCGGCCTCGCCCCATCCAACACTGGCCGTGATTGATCCCGGGATCGTCGTGACGCCAGGGCGGAAGACCTGCCAGCGTCTCCCTCGACCCTTCGCCGCCCGTGCTGGACCTGGTGAATTAGTCACCGCCACTGACAGGTGGCGACGGTGTACAGTGGCCAGATCGGCATTCTTGCTCACCTGCATCCATCAACGCCCACGGCTTGAACATGAGGTACCGCTAATATTCCTACCTTCTCATTGTTGGCACATGCTGCACAACAGTAGCTCCTCAAGCCATTGTAACATCAGTTCATGTGATGCTGTGTGGGTGAGACAACCCACCAGCACCAGAGTGTTCTCAACTCTTGTTTTTATGACGTGAACAATCTGTTTTGATCTGTGTACGGTTCAAAAGTGCAAGTGCAGTCGTGTTGAAATGTTTTCTATTGGCTTGCTGCATTTTCTGATAACAAAATGAAACATGGCCCACACCAAAATCTTACAAATATAACGTAAATGTCAATAGACAAATAGCTATTTTTTATTTAAAATAAGTGTAACAAATGTAAATTTAAATATTTGTTTTAGTTCAGTTTTTTGTCACCATTTTGAAAAAATAAAATACATTTGATGTTAAAAGATATCACACCTTTAAAAAAAAAAAAAATTCAACTAATTGAAAAAATAATTAAAAATTGTAAATTCACAACTTAATGTAGATTTAATTAAAAATGGTCCCATTTTTTTTTTTATTTAAAATTATAAATTTGAATGTTGCAAGACCGTGTAGAACTGTGGTCTCAAACATACAGCCCGAGAGCAAGGACTGGTTCGTCAGGGGGTCCAATCTGGTCCATGATGAGGACAGAACACCAACTGCAGTTTTTCACTAAAATGAACTGTTGTTGCTAATTTTGTCCGCAGGAGGGCGCACTGACAACTACGAGAAATTGCACTCATGTTAAAGAAATTTTTGGTTATTAATTATTTGTGCCCAAAAACAGGATATATTTCAGCCTGTTGTTATTTGTGTCTTATTTTTCAAGATATCCCACCAATACTAATAACCTCTACCATGTAACTGATAACATCATGCCAAACTGCTTAGCGTGTAGTAGAGTACTAATACCTCTTTGATCTGTCACCAATAACACTAAACAGCATATCGAATTGCTTTTAGCTTGTTTCCTAAACACAAGGTGAAGTGCCCCCACCTCACCTCTTGCCGTTTTTCTGCATGTGGCCCTAAGTGGAAAAAAGTTTGAACCTCCCTGCTCTTGTGTGTGTGCATGCAAGTGGGTGTGAAACAGATCAAGTACAAAGTGAGTAACCACTCATGTTTTTTGTGTGTGTGCTTTATTGGCGTGTGTTTTTATTCATGCGCTGTGCTCCTCAGTAGCCGAGATGGCGTGGATGTTTTTGCCAGATGGCCACTCGGGAGCGTAAGCTTTCCCTTTCACAGTCTGGCCGCCATTTTGCCCTTAAAAGGCTCAGCGTGTGTGGGATGCCGGTGAAAATGAAAATGTGAGGGGCTTCGCCACACTGCTGTCATCATCAGTAATAAAGTATCATAATCATCATCAGAAGAAGAAGCAATAACAGCACAAACAAACATGTTAAGTCGCAGCTAATATAAACATGGGATTACAGAAAAGGTCAAAATTCTCCCCCGTGTGCCGTGTTGGATTCATCGTTAGTAGGCTTGGTTTTAATTTGAATTTCTTCTTTCTAGTGGTCCACCTTGCCTTTTTTTTCATGCAGCCAGTATGTTACGCCCCTCCAGTCGAAAATTCGAGTCCAAGTGGTTCTTGCTACAGCAGGCATTTAATGCGGTTAAGCATGCCGTAAGAACTGTACAAAATACAGAGCACACCATATTACACAGCTAAATAACACAAAATAATCCTCATAGAGAACATAAAGGTATAAACAAATCCAAAAATAACTTCTATTTTGCATATAGGCCTGTTATCATCCACTAAATAAGCCTGCTGACATGCTAACGATGATAGCATGCTAACGGACTTGCGCTAGCGAGCTAACAGTAGTACACTACTTCCAAAAGGCATCGTAAATACTAACTTTTTATTTTTATTTTTTATTTTTATAGGTTTTGGGTGAACTAATGAATGCACGCACATACACATATTCATCCACATACAAAAAAAAAAAAAAAATATATATATATATAAAAAATAAATAAAATAAAAAATAAAAAAGGAGAGCAATGATGATGACATGTCAAATCGGTAAAATTACCGAATGAACAATACTGAGCTCTCTCCAAGGGAAAAAAGAAAATAAAAAAAAAAGTAAATACTAACAGAAAGAGTGCAAATGCTTGCAAACATGTTACCTCATTGGCCGCATGTACTAGAGAGCAGCAACTCTTCAGACTGACTTTCCATAGTCTTAGAAGGAAATAATGATGTAGCAACGTGTCAACTATTAGCGTCCGCACACAACGAACATTGCTTCCGCTACAAAACAGACTCTTAAAACAACAAAATTCTTACAAATGCATAAAATAAATCTTAATATTTATGATGCAATCAAACTAAACATATTTAATTTTAAAGCCGACTTTAATGGCAGCTACACAGTAGTGGATTATTTCAGAATCCATCAAAAAACAACAGGCCCGACTTTTGTATCGTGCAAGGTAAGCCATGTGCATGTATTATCTTTAAAATAAGCATAATGTTAGCATAATGTTAGCATTTTGGCTAACATGCTATTATCCTGTGCTTCAAGTCTGTAATTTCGTTAGAAGCCGACGGGAAGAAGTCCGTCTTCGATGTAATGTTCTGTGTCCTCACTGTAGCGACAGCAGACTGATTAGTCTCATCGCGCTTGCTGCTCCCAGCGTCCCCCATCAGGTTGCTCTCAATCATGCGTCTATTGATATTCCCCAGCATGTCGACGACACACAGACACTGAGAATTTCCACTAAGTGTCCGACTTGGTGATGTAGTGTAGAGCTGCGGCTCCTTCAAGCGTCAAGCGCCTCTCCGCAGAGACGCCGTGTCCTCCGCCTTGTTTGTCTCGCTGGCAAAAACAAATCCAGGTGTCTATTTGAGGTGAGGCATTTATTACAGTGGATGGCACACCTGGCGACTATTTGGGGAATGGTTTATTTTGCAGTAGTTATTTGTCGCGTTGTTCCTATTACAGGGGAGGCCCTTGTCCCAAGGGAAAACAAAACAAAGGAAACGTCAAGTTGACATGAAGTGGCTATTAAAGTGACTGACGCACAAAATTATTTGTGATATTTTCTTTGAGTGGTGGCTACTTTCCCGAGGGCTAAAAACATTTTTTTTTTATTTGAGGTGAGGCATTTCTAAAGCCTGAAGAGTGGTGTTTTTTTTTTTTAATTCAGAATTTTTTATGTTATGTTATGTTATATATAATGTTTAGTTTTTTTTTAAGTTGCCAACACACTTCAAATATTTGGGGTGTATTTTTAGTAAAGTGGAGGCCATTTTACTGAAGGCAATGAAAGGAGGCCTCTAGTTGAGGTGAGACATTTATTAATTAAAGTGGAAAATGCACTCTTTGACTCTTTGGGGCGAGATTTGAAGTGAAGGCAGAAATGAAGGTTCGTATTTGAGGTGAGGCATTTATTCATTCAAGTGGGCAATACACCTGATGACTATTTGGAGCATAGTTCCTAATAATAGTAGAGACTGTTTTCTCAAGGGCAAAATATTTTGACATTCTCGAATGCTCAAAATACCCGCAAAGTGGTTAACTTAATTTTCCCGAGGGGGAAAAAAAAAGGAGGTGTCTATTTGATGTGAGACATTATTTATTCACATGCACCCAGGCGTTTATTTAGGACATGTTTTATTATTTTTTTTATTGTACAATTTCCTGAGGACATAAAAACGTCTCGTTGAGATGAGGCATTTATTAAATTGGACACTGCAATTATTGTGTTGCATTGTCTTTATCTCATTGTTGTTATTTGTTTCTTTCGACCTGTCCCAAAGCCTATTTCCCTAGTTCGCATGTCTTCTATGACCTTGTCCTATTGAATGTTTGTTTAGGCTGAATGTGCATTTGGAGCTGGAAGCTGCACCAGGATCAATAAAGTTGTCTGAGTCTTAATTATTTAGGGTGCGGCTTCTATTAGAGCGGATGGCACTATTTTTGCGAATACTGTTCAAATGTGCACTACTGAGAACCCCAGTGAATTAAGCAGCAGTGTGTCAACATGATAAAATACAGAAAACCTGTTGCTAATATTTTGGGGAAAGTAAAATCCCCAATCCATGAAAATTAAACATCTCCCTAACGTATCTCAGGATGCGTGCAGAACTGTCTTTTTGTACTTGCTCATAAAGCCACCAGTGTTTTCAAAAGCTCAACATGATAACAGTACAGTGCTGTTGAACCAAGGGCATTTTTTTTTCCTTTTTTTAAATCAGAGCCTATTGAACTGTGGCCAAGTTGACATCGTCAGGTCATTAGAGAGACCCTGCGTGTGGCTGGCTAAGCATTCCGAAGCTAGCCGGGCTCCTATTGTTTGGCGCCGGGCTTTACTTCATTAATGCACAGCGAATGCTCGCGGGCACGCTGGCCAATGCTAATGAGCACATTAGCTTGCTCCCAGGCCAGCCACTGTCTTTTGATCAAGTTCGTATCGGACCAAGATGCAAAGACAGATGGCCCTGGAAGACGTCGCATCCAAGGCCACTTGAACTCAAAAAGGACGCCTGATCCGATTGGTCGGTTTCCCGCTTATTAGTTTTTTCGATTTTTGAGTCATATTGTCTAACAAATCAATGGCATCAATAGGACTTTTTTTGTCGGCAGAGACCATTGCTCAAATAGTCACTTTTTGTCATCCACTTTAATTCTATCTAAACGCCTCACCTCAAATAGACAAACTTTTTTTTTTTTTTTGCCGTTAAGGAAATTAGCTCGAAGTCTAAATTGAAAACACCCCAAATTGGTGCCACCTTTTTGCCCTAAGGAAATAGCATCCACTCTGACAGAGGCACTTGGTAAGTTGTATGCATTATTCATTAAACTCCTTACCTCAAATAGATGCTGTCATTTCTTGACTATGAGCAAATGGCCGCACTCAACTAAAACATCACATCTCAAATTTAGCTTTAATTTGAGAAAAACTGTTTTTAATAGTACTATAAAATACATTTCTACGGCTAAAGGTCTCCCTCTCAATAATAATTAAAAAAAAAAACTTAGAAGTGTTAGAAATGTGCCAGATAACTAATTCACTTGCAATTATGTCGTCACTGCGTAGCCACCGATGCAAATGAAGGTGCTGAAGTTCTTATAAAGTTGGCCAAGTGTGTCAATAGGCGCCATTTTATACCTGTACATAAAAAAAAATGCCACAAGACACTGCTACAAAGTTCTCAGTCTTTGCACGTTGTCAACAATTAGCTTGAATATATATTTAGAAACCAATCTCTGAATTCTGACTTGATCGAAGTTCGCCATGTGCACAAATGCCGGAGCCATTTGTCCAGGTTTTGCCATTAAGGCGGGCGTGGGGTTCAGATTGATACGAGAGCCAAGCGCAGCTTCCATTCGCACGACGACCTTTGGCGACCTCTCCATCAGCGATTCATCAACTCGCCAGCGCGCAGGTGGCGTCCGAGGTCACGTGACCGCGCCGGGTCATCTCACAATAAGGAGATGGGTGGAAACGCGAGTACTCGCTGGTCAATAAAGTGACGGAATGGAGCGGCTGTGCATCCACACTCATTTGGGAAAACGATGGAAGGGAACGGGGGGGAAAAAAGATGATTTGAACAGAGCTGTCAACACAAAGCACTCGAGGTTAATTAGGGAGGTTAATTAAAAAGTTTCCGGTAAAATAATGAAACAAAAGGGATCAACTTTCTGAAGGGTGTTTTTTTTTTTTTTTAAGTTTTTTTTAAGTATCTGCCAAAAAAGAACATTAAAAGTTTAACAATGGCCACCCTCATACCAGAGGTAAAATTTTGGTATCCGTGGTTTTTCTTCATATGATTAGGAATATTATTACTATTGTTATTATTAGTTTTATTGTTACAGTTTGTTTTAACATTATTATAATTATTGTGTATTTTATTTTATTTTATTTTGTTTTTTAAATTATATTTATTGTATGTATATAAAATCGACTTGGCCAACCCAATGAAAATTTTCTGGCTATGCTTATGGATTTGAGGAAAATTTAAATTGGTTTTGGTTTGTGAGAATATTGGGAGCCATTTTCAGAAATCACTAGTCAGGTTTCCATCCAATTGATTCGATTTTTTAAAAAGTGAATTTACTGAAAATGCGCAAAACAGACATGCGACTTATGCCCGTTTCCATCTGTTCTTCTTCTGCGAATATTGAGAGGGGACTCCGCTGCTGTAGGTGGCGCTATATACCATAGAGATGTGATCCACCAGTAATTTAAAAGAACAGGAAGCGACTGCGCCGTGTGATGACGTCGTATGAGTTTGCTTTTGTAATCAATTGTAATTGTAATGTAAACCATAGCGTTTCTTTGCAGTTTTCCATCTAAAATAGCATAAATATTCGTTTCTTTAATTAATTCAAAAAAGATTTCTGTTTCGTCCCGCCCCCCCCCAAACATGCTTTACTTTATCGTCCGCCATTGCTTTGGGACGACAAACATACGTGTGACGTAATATCCGGTCAAAACGTGTGACGTGTATCTGGTCTTGCCAACGGTTTTAGCCAAAATTCGCATTTTTTTCCCGATACGCTTCAAAATCCACTCCCTCCAAGCGTAAAAACTTTTTATGCGAATTTTGGGCCCTTTTTTCGAATTTCTAGCGTTTCCATTCAGTTTGATGTTCGCATTTCTTGAAAATTTGAATAAAAATGGGTGGATGGAAACCCAACTAGTAATTTTCTAACAGAACTTTAATTTTTTTTCCAACTCTCCAATTTGAAATGCAAGAAACTACCACACCCAATTAAATAAAAGTCAAACAGAGACAGAGTGTGTGACTTATGTGGTGTCATCATATATATCATGTAAATTAAAAGCAAACAAACCATTTTGTATAAGTAAACAGCAACCTTCCCTGCAGTCTGTAACGCTGCCTTGCTAAATGTCAGTCAACCTGACGGCATAGACAGAATATAAGGAAAACTGTGGGCGGTTTCTATTTTTACCTCACGTTCGAACCAGCCACACTATTGATCGCAGACTCAATAGTCTCCATGCTTGTGTCGTCTCCACACAAAGGTCAAGTTTCCTTGGATACTGTAAGGTTAAACTGTAGCATTTATAGGCAATATTCCTGATTGGCCGCTGGGATTACTACAGCCTAACACACACTTGTTTGGCTACGGGTTCTTAAGTCATCTGCCAATTAGGACATGATTTTGCGGTTTATTTTGTGAATAACGATCCTTTAATTCTACAGATAAGTACTGTATGTCCTCCACTCCATTATATCATCTTTCAATAGAGACCACGACAGACTTATTGTCATTCTTACATCATTTAATTATGTCCAATTACTCGCTGAGCCCAAGACTTTATAAATGAGGCGCACATTTATCGACCATCTGGACAACGCTCTCTTAAACGAATGAATGAGTATTTTAAAGCTGTAATTTCAAGAATTTGTGGTAGCAACGATGCCAACGAGCAATGACGAGTATACAAGAAATCTTTAATTAGCCACTTGGATGACTGGTTGTGATTGGGCGGGCAATTGTCCTCATATACCAATGAGATTCGGACTAACAGACATTATTCGGACAAATGAGAGGCCTTTGGCATTTGACAGGTTACAGGTGGGCTGTTTTCGAACCATTTCAGTCCTGTGCTAGCCAATTGACATTTTATGCTAGCCATACAGTTCTAATTTGATCAAAATGGTAAAAGCAGTGCATTTATATAGTGCTTTATCTTGATCATATTTAGGGGTGTCAGGTGATTAAAAATATTGAGTCATTATTAAACGCATGACTTAATCCCAAACAGTTAACTCATGATTAATCCCAAATTTTATATCCGTTTAAAATGTACAATAAAAAAAAATTATTATAATTTTTCATACTCTTGTTAACATAAAAGTGGGAAAAAATGTTAGATATATGGCTGCATCTTTTAGTCATTGATACGATAATTTAATAAAAAATCCTGAAATGTAGTTAAAATTAAAAGTAAGTAAGTTAAAATAATCTACTGTAAAAAAAAGTGTGATATTGATTTGTTTTGAGGTCATAATTCTGCCACTAGATGGCATAATTGCATTTGTAAGACGTTGGTGACAGCTCGTTGCATTTCTCTTTTCATGTTAAGCTATCCAATGTCTAACATGAAGTAACTTGTGAAATTCTGCACATTTTTCAAATTGTAAAACACAACTTGACCTCAGTTTCCACGATAATATGCATTATTATTCAATTTATTACTGCTAAATTTTGACGTGGATGTCTCTGCTGCGTTGCCACTGTAATTCCTCAAGTACAGGATTTCCAAGTAAGGGACGGTCATTAATTGCGTGGTTAAAAAAAAAAAAATTGTGCCGTTAAAGGAACTTAAAATTAACTAAATATTAACTCTTTGACTGCCAGACGTTTTCAGAAAAGGGATGCCGTGGGTGCCAGCCGATTTTAAGCATTTTGACTGATCTTTCAAGGTCCACAGAAAATTATGTGTTTGGACTATAGAAACACACATACTACCAAATGAAAGATTGGACTGTCATCTTTCATCAGAAAAAAAAGTTTGTTTCTACCTTATTCCGTTTTTGAGTAATCAACAATAGAAAATGGTTAGTTTCACCTCTGTTTTGAAAAAAAAAACGTCTTTTAACGTCTTTGGCACTCCTCCATAGGATTTTACTAAACGTTATTTAACGTTTTTGGCAGTCAAAGAGTTAAGAGTAATTTCGACACCCCTAATCATATGTTTACAAATGTATTGGAGTATAGCCTTTTTAGTTAAAAATAACTTCTTTTGTTTGGTCCCATTTTGAATCCATCAACTAGCCTCATTCTAGCTACCGCTGAGCTAGTTTGTCATCCAAGTTTGCTAACTCCCTTTCATTTGTTGCATTAGCCGATCAAATATTTATGTTTCTTTGAAGTCCTCAGCTGGCCAAATATTCTCATAACTTCTTCTGGGCGTCAGCTTGAATGAACCATAGTAGCTTTTCAGGCATGTGCATGTGAGGGCCATCCAAAAAAGTTTTTTTCTGATGACAATGACTCGAATGGGAAAATTCTGATTCTGCGTTTGTTTTTTTCAATTTGCTACTCAATTTGTGCACAAACCTTTTAAAAAAAAAAGATGACAATATTATTGTTGCGTCATATCACGTGACTCTCGCGAAGATGAATAAGTAATGGCCACGCTTTCACAAACATAGCATTCTCTTTTCCATCAGTCCAACCCAAAGAAGGAAAAAAAAATAGCCTTCTTCTAACCGTTTGTCTCTGTAACCCGAGTTCAAATGATACAGCTTTATTCTTTATTGGAGATTCACCTTGTTTAGAGCAAAAATCTTTTCTTTGCAGAGCCTTGCGCTGAAAGATAGCGTGTCAGCCTAAAAAAATCGCCGTTTACAGGCAGATGTGCTCATATTTCTGGTTCCGACTTTATTGAGCGCCAAGGAAACATTAACGTCGATATTCTTTCATCTGTCAGTCCAAACTGCTCAACCTCTAACATCCTTCCATTAAAACCTGAACTGTTGTACAGTCTGAATTTTCCTTTTTTTTTTCTTCACACACGCCACTTTTTATCGAGGCTTAGCCCTGTTTTGAGGAGGGTTGTCCTGTCTCGTGTAAGTAAGTGACTTGTAAAAACCTCACCTGTGTCAATGGTGAGTCTGGATTTCATTACATGATCGCCTGGAATGGAACTAGGGTTTTGCAACGAGGTGAACGATTTCAATTGGGGGAGGCGGAGTTCAGGGTGTGTAACAAAAGCAAGCTTCCGCAAAAAAAAAAGAAGCATTTTCACTGGTGGAGGCAGCACTTCACAAAAGCAATTATCGCCCATAGCCACCACGTTGACAAATTCACTGAGCAATCATGCAAGGGCCACCTATGCATTTTACAATTGACATTGCAGCTCTGCTTACCTTTTGGCTTTTACATGTGATTGTTTCAAACAGTGCCGTTCGGTCGTCGCTTGAAAATGGCAGATCTTTGCCCAGCCTAGCTTCCAAGTCACTTTTTTCCTACTAGCCAGAGCTTTGGTGCCATCTTGTGGCATATTAGAGTATTGCATGAAAAGAGCCACGAATAGCTGACATTTTGCAAACAGCCGACAATGAATTTGTGAACCACAAATAGGTTTAGGGTTCACTGTACTGTATTTGTATACGAGCAATAAAAAGTCAAATTTCCATGTTAAATCCCTTTTAAAACAAATCATTTTGCTGCCAATCACTAAATTACAAAGCGACCTGGCGAGCAGAAATCATGATGTTAATGGGCACCCTTTCAGTTAACGTTTGCGTTTACACATTCTGGCTAATTAATTTAGCGCTCGCCCAGATCTCAACATGAATATTAACGGTCTTTGACTTGAAAGTCCTTGTAAGGCTCTTGTTTGTGTTGAGTCGCCTCCCCGGGTGATGATTTGCATGCGCATTAGCATTCGGCGCCGTTGTTTGGACGTTTTATAAAAGATTCACATTCAAAAGACGAGCAGCGACACCGAGCCATTTGGTCGCTTAACGAAACAGCTTTGTCGAAAACTGTGTTGATCCGACGTTTAGTCGTCGTAATGAGAATAGCCTCTGTTGCCATGGTAACCCCCATGTGTCACAATATTGGTGAACCTTGTTGGCGCAAGCAATGTGAAAGTACAGAGCTTTGTGAAGCGTTGAAAGCACATTTTTCAAAAGCTTAAACCAAAGGAGATTCCCAATTCAATAGTATTTGGATTGAAAATGGTGGTTTTCTTCTTTAGGACGTTACCAGTTTTAAGGTTTTAAATAGACACGGTTTCAAAATAGACACGGTTTCAAAATAGACACGGTTTCAAAATAGACAAAGTGACGGCCCCTCCCCCATCTGTTGTTGATTATTATTATTCTCCCAAAAGTTGGCTCTTTTTGGGAATTTTTGTGTGATTTGATATACTTTCTGTAACAAGCAATACTTCCAGTGCAATATCTTACATTTATGATCATTCTTCAACAAATTCAAGGTAACATTAATGTAATATGATTGGATGGATAGATAGAGTAATGCGTCTTAAAATTGTTTGCAGCCAAGTTAGCTAAACACGCTAACTAGCCAGTTGTTTATTTTATTTTATGTTTACTAATGTAGATATAGAGCACTTTCAATGGGGGGAAAAAAGTTACAAACATTTCGAAATAATACATTAAGAGTTGTAATTGTAATTTGCTTCGCTTCACAAAATTTTTTTTTTTACCTACAGGTAATTTTCACGTACGCACAACTTTTTCTGTGCTCGTAGAGGACAATAACGGTTAGAACGCAGAGCTGGAAAGGGTCACAATAGTGACGGCCAAACATACTTCTTAAAATTAGCATCCTAAATGATATTACCATCCATTCATAACATTAGCATTAGCATATGTGAGAACAGTTTTAACATCCCCATGTATCAGAATACGAATTGTCCAGCATCCCAGGCAAGCCATACGCTAGGTTGCGCCCGGAATCAGCGGCTATAAAAAGTAATGATAGGCGGGTCGTGACACGCCACACGACTCGGTTATGCGCCGCCTTCCGTTTTTACAAGGCGGCGGCCCGTCATAACTCAGACGCTTTTTATGGCAGGAAGTGTGTGCGGTGGGAGCGCTCTTAGCTTTGAGTGAACTTGCGAGTGGCCCGGTGGTTTGCATATCTGCCTCACAATTTTGAGGTTCGGCTTCTGCAAATATACCACAAACTTGGACCCCGAAACTGTTCAAATTTATCTTACATGATTTTCCTTATAAATAAGTGGCTAACACATTATTTGATATATCATTAATACAACCACATGCGTTTTCAATAGAAGTCATTCAAAGGGATGTGATTGTTTTAAATGCACGTCATGTGTTCAAAGTTGATTTGTTCACTTCACTTTTTTCATTCATGTGCGACTCCCGGTCGACGGTGAGTCACCAGCACGTGCAGTGCATTAGCACTTAACAGCAGCTTGTTTCCTTGAGCATCTCTGGTGACACGCTGTTATTTTGCGCTCACGTTCAAGCACGTAATAAAGGCCCGGAGCAAAAACTTGACTACGTGTGACCCGCCGCTCCTGTCAAGACTGCGACTTCATGTTGAAGGACGGCAAGTTGTTATCGCCGCTGGTTGCTACTCATCAGCTGGCAGAGTTAAGTGTCGGGTCGATGGGGTGACGTTCAAGGGCGAGCGCCGTTCTCTTTTTGCAATCCGAGGGTGGATGTGATCTAAGTAAGCGTTGGTTTTAAAGAGGGGATGGAAATGGGCTACCCAATTGCTTGTATGCAAATAGTTGGGTCTCTAGAGCAGGCGTTCTGAAAACTTTGGGTCCATGGAGAGATTTTTCCAAGGACCCCCTCATAATGCTCACACCATTTAAATATAACTTATATGCATCCATAAATGCTTAAAAATATGGTATTCTGGTTAATATTGCGCTCTTAAAACATTTGGGTAAAAAATAACCCAACTATGGGTCAAAAATGGACCGATCCTCTATTTGGGTCAATTTGACCCAATTTTGAGTCAAGAAATTGTTTTTTTAGTGTAAAACAACTCATAAATATTGGTCAGATCCTTTACTTGTTTACTGAGTCATTTTGTATGAAACAACCTAGAAATTGGGTCAAATTGACCCATAAAGTGGATCAGTACATTTGTGATGCATAATTGGGTTATTTTTGATCCAACTGTTTTTAGTGTCAAAATGGCCGCCCCCTGAGATGGATAAAAACAGCTGGATTTTGCTTCATAACTCATATTCCACAAATGTAATATTAAGAAATGTGTCATGTTTGACAGAAAAGAATGTAATGTTATGCAGGGATGTGATTTTTCCGCTAATTCGCGGAATTCCGCTTTTTTTATCTCCCCCCCAAAAAAAAAAAAAAAAAAAAAATATATATATATATATATATTTTTTTTTTGTATTTCATTGTGTATGCACATGACTCCGACAGATAACATCTTCTGCTATAACAAAGACATTTGTGGTATGCTCTAATATGAGTTACTTTTCATTTGGTCATGATACAATTATTTGTTCATGAAATTTGAACTCTTCAACATTATTTATGTGTTAACTTAGTAATCACATTAGTTAGATATGATGATATTCTCAGTGATAGTTTTTAAAAGCAAAGGCAGTCCAATGTTTTTGAATGTGACTGATTTTGAGTTGACTAAAACTGCCATTTTATATGGGATAGTTCAATATACATTGAAAATTTATGCTGTTGTTTTGTCCTTTTCTTTGTCATGTGAGTGCATTGAAAGGACTTAAAAACACGGAAAACCCATGAGCTCCGGGCCCCTTGTCCCCCCCGCCCTGGACCTAGCTGGGTGCCAGCGGCCCCCAGACCCCCGGCTAAATTTTCAGATAATTTCACTTTGGTCAATTCACATCCCTGGTTATGATAGCAAATTGATATTTTGAAGAGAAAAAGTTTAAATATAGGAAGTAGTAAAGCGTGTATTCTGTTTGTTTTATATGCCGTGCCATTTGTCGGTGTGCGCTTTATAAAATCATATACTGTAAGAAATAAGTGCAAATTTGGCGGACCCCAAACTGTGGCTCATGGAATCCTGGAGGTACGCCCAACAAGTGGGAAATTCAACTACCAGGCCAATCTTATCTTGACAAGAAAAGTCACGTCACGTCCCACGTCACACATTCAAATGACTGCGGTCGAGAAAACGAATGATCCCTTTCGCTTCAGCTTTTATCTCCTTGGTGAAAATATCCACATTTAAACGTTGCATGTTTTTTGATTTGCGATAAAATCATAACACTTGGAAAACGCTCACAGTTTTAACACTTCATTAACACGTGTCCGTGTAGCAATTAATTGCTCCCAGGAAGTAGACGCCCCCCTCGCCTCCGTTGGTGCAGAAAAAGATTGGCCACATTGGAAATGATTTGCAGGCTAGTGCCGGTTGCCATGTCTCCAAGACTTCTCCTCCATCCACTTCACATCACAGCCTAGCGCCGCCGCGCCGCCACCGTCTTTTTTTTTTTCTTTTACAGCCCTGCCGGCCGCACAGGGACGCCAAATTGGACCTCAGCGGGGTACTAAATGTGCCTTCAATCTCAACAATCCTTTTAATCTCTCATCAATCCGCGCGGACGCCACTCAGAAGCCTGATCCTTTTACAGCCTGGCGAGAACATTGGAGATGGCGGTAAATTAATGAGAAAATCCCCCCCCCCCCCCCCCCAAAAAAAAGGGCGAGTCTGAAGAGATATTTCGGGTACATCGCTGCTGAAAAACGCGTCTTAAAAAATGCTTCTTTCCAGCCGAATGACAATCACCAAGGCGACTAAAATGACAGGTCACAGTGCTCTTGCTTGTTCTGTTTAGCATTCAGTGGGAATCAGGGGCTCATTCAAGCAGAAAGTTTTCTTGTTAGCAAGAGGCTCTGTTTTTTGATGCTGCATGACTGCCAATCTGTTCAGGGTCAGGCTGAAGCCGACGTAAAAACCTTCCCGAAAATGTGGGTCTAATGGCGAACTGGACCACGTCGGGTTTATTTGACTTTACAAATGCAGGATGATTTTGGTGAGGCAAAAAGCAAACGCAAAACACGGACTTTGATAATTGCTCAACTGAGACTTCGCCTTACCGCATCCAAACTTTTGAGGTGTAGCTTTCATGACAGACGAATTCCCATCATCAACAATTTTAGTGTGCGCAAAAAGGCAGAGTTACCTCTTTCCAAAGAGTTCATGTTTTGTTGGTGTGGACTTTGAAAGTTGAGAATCTTCATCAAGTATCTTGGTGAGCCATTAAGCCAAATATAAAAACAAAACAGAACTTGATTGTTGCTAAACTTCACTTTTGAGGTGTTGGTCTCTGCGCTCAATTGTAAAAACTAGTTGGCACATCTTGATTTTTGGTTCAACCCCCTTTTTTTTCTCCTTTTTTTTTTTTTTTGCCCGTTTGGGGTTTTCTGGCCTACCAACGGTGTTTTCCTTTTAAGAGTGCACTCTAAAAACAATTGGGTCAAAAGTAACCCAATTATGGATAAAAAAAAATGGACCGATCCACTTTATGGCTTTATTCAGGGATGTGATTTTTCCGCTAATTCGCGGAATTCCGCTTTTTTTATCCCCCCCCCCCAAAAAAAAAAAGATTTTTTTTTTTTTTTTTTTTTAGTAGTTCATTGTGTATGCACATGACTCCGACAGATAACATCTTCTGCTATAACAAAGACATTTGTGGTATGCTCTAATATGAGTTACTTTTCATTTGGTCATGATGTAATTATTTGGTCATGCTTCCCCCCCCCCCCCCCCGCTAAATTTTCCGATAATTTCACTTTGGTCAAATCACATCCCTGTTTATTGTGTACGGTTGCACGGTTTCAAGATTCCCACCATTATCCTGGATTTAACGTGATAAATCTAAAATCCATTCCATTAGCATGAAACTAATTTAATATGAAAGTGCTTCAGTGTAAACAAACTTTATAGTACCAATATTTTTATTTTAATTTTAATGACATTTTAAGATATTTTCATTTTTGCGTATTTTGGGTCACCTTAGGATACAATTTCAGAATATAATATTTTGATTATTTTCATAGCTGTCAAATGTCAAAACTGGTTCAATTTGATTGGACCAATACACAAGACATAAATGTTATGTTTACTTGAGAATGAATCGTGGAGGATTACGCAGATGAGCTCATAAGAAACCTGCATCCGATTGACGGAAACGCGCCTGACGGTGACTCATCGTCACGTCAGGAAGTGAACGTGGCTTAAAGTTTGCCGCCACCTCACTTTCTGATCAAAACGCCTCCCAACCATGATGCAAAGCTTCTGATTTGAATTGCAGCCTTTTGAATAAAGAAAAAGAGATCATGAGATGAAGATAAAACTTCTGACGTGTCACGGAGCAGAAGCCGCTCTCGTGTTTTAATGATTAAGTCAGATTTCAAAATAAGAAGCGGCAGCAGTAGAAGAAGGGCAAAACCATAAAAATAAAAATAAAAAAAGGGGGAGGCGGCGTAGAGCAAAGCCAAGCGAAGCCCAATTAGGGGTTTTATGGGGCGAATAATTGGAGTCGCAGCACTGAGCCTTGTCTCAAAAGCAAACCTGTTTTTTTTCCTTTCTTCTGCTTATGACAAGAACAAAAAAAAAAAACACGCGCCTGCACAAGTTCACAGCAAACCTGGTAAATTATTAAAGAAAAACATCAAAACACGACAACACTCACAGAGCACAAGGCATCAACATAAATTGTGTACACCTGCAAATAAAATCAATACCATTTACCATCTTAATCGTTTCTCTTCGGGATCCAAGGGAACATTTGTTGCAATACCCTGAAGAAATACGATCGCAAATACATTCATCATATTAGACGTCTGTCCAATTGCGTACGGTCTGGATCAGATCCGGATTCAAACCGGCTTTCAGCCTTTATACATATGTTGAATTTTGGCCAAATTGGCTCAGATTTGACCAGATTTTTCATCTTTATTTTAGTATTTGACATTGGAAGGAAAAAAAAGGCATCAAATGTAAACAAAAACTGATTCTGGAGCATAACAAGAAATTAATAAATAATGGCAACAAATTGAGGGGAACCATGTGGATCAAATCGGATTTGAGTCGACACACCCAGTGATTCTTGTTCTGATTTGATCAAAATTCCCACAAATACAAATACGATAGCGAAAAAAGGTGGAATCAATTAAAATGACCCAAAAAATAAAAATCGGATCATCTTTGAGCTTTTTTCTCCAAAATAATTTATACAACAGTATATATAAATGAATAAATAGGTTAAAAATACAATTACCATAAACAAATAAGTACAAATACAAAATTAATATATAACAAATACAGAAATTAATTATAAAATATAAAATATACTTTAAAATTCTGTGTATCATTTAGAAAAAATATATACGTTTTTCATAAGAATAAATGAAATAAAATAAATTAAATCATGAAAATAAAATATAATAAAACACATCAAAATAGATAAAATTTGTGCTTACAATAAATAATATAAATACAATTTATGTTTTAAATGTCGTTTAACTAAATACAATTTGAAAAATAAAATGCCATTTTTGGATCTGGCCAAAGAGGGTCTTAAATGAAAATGGTAATATCCTTTGAAAAAAATATTTCACTTTTTTTTTATATCGTCTTACAGCTTTTTCAAAAGAAAGAAATGGCTAAATAATATTAAGTGTAAAATGAATAAACACTATTTTCTCAAATAGTTAACATGACAACATGAAAACATAACACTACATTAAATATCACGAAAATAAATATAATATATTCATATTGCCACCAATAAGTGCACGGGTACCTTGAAAAGGTTTCTGGACAACAAACCAACCGGTTGATGAATGCATGCCGATGACAAAACAATCCTCCCTGGGGGAGGTAAAAAGCGCAAACGCCAAGTGAAATTGGACAAGTATCTTGACTGGAATGAGCTGCACAGCTGTGATGATCGCTTTCCTTCGTTTCATTTTCCTCCCACGGGACGCTTTTGTTTGCTTGCTAACACGTTATTGTTGTGGATTTTTCCTCGTGGAAATTTTACATGAGCTGTCAGCGTACGTCTTGTTCAAGGCGCAGTTGTTCTTTGCCATCGTGTCAGGTGTTGCTCTTTCTCACAGAACTATAGAAGACAGCAGCCCCAACATTTGTTGACAGAAGTGGGATCCAAGGATAGACTATTACATGTGTAATAGGGTTCTATAAAAAATATTAGCAACATTTTCATTCAGAAGTAGATACCAAGATCGCCTATCTGGACTTATTGGTGAGTTGAGAAGTATGCCCCCGGTGTTTCTCAGTGTTTAGTTTTGGTGTCAGAAGTGGGATCAAAGAACTGTCACCCAGGTGTATGTAAGATGGTGGCATAAACAATGCTGTTAGTCCTTCGATGTGCATTTTTGGCATACAGAATGTATTAACCACAACATTTGGTGTCAGAAGTGGGATCCAAGGGCAGATCACCCAGACGTCTTGGAGGCTGCCCACCTGGGGGGCAAAAAGGATATTCATTGCCGTTCCCAGTCTTTGCTTAACTCATACAGAAAATTTTAACCAATTGGTATCAGAAATAGAATCCGAGTATGGACCATGTAGATGTCTTTTTTTTTTGTGGCTGCACCGGGTAAAAGGAAAAATTGCTCCCCCGTAAAATGGTATCAGATTAAAGAAGGACATCCAGGTGTGATTTTGGGAATTGAAAGCTGTGCATACTGAGACTCTCCTGTTTTTATATGATAATATAGAAAATAGTGCCAAAATATTTGGTGTCAGAAGTGGGTGACACCGAGCCACATCCGAGTTGTGAGGGGGTTATGCATCCTGAGACAAAAATAATGCCCTTTGTTTTTCAATGTTTGCCTAACAACAAAAAATAAATAAAAATGGTTGTTAGAAGTGGGATCCAATGTTCAGCCACCCATATAATCACAATAGTGATGCAGCAACTAAAACCACAGCATTCAGTTGTCATCGTGGATGCATGCGGCGCCTTCACATTGTCATGCTGAAGCTGGCGGCACCGCCTCCATTTTCCCGTCCTCTCCAAACTTGCCATTGGCAAGGCACGCCAAAAACGACCACTCCCACACAGACGCGGGGCCAAATCCCCTCACGGGCCCCCTCACGTCTCCACTTTTACATGTGAAAGCATCTTTGCAGTCGCTTTCTGAGCCGACCCACCCAGATAAGCTTCTTGGCATACAATGCGGCAAATTTGAGGACCGGGGCCCACCCCCGGCCCGCCCCCCACGATTCGCCCTCCACCCTGGGGGTGACCAAACACACTTCCAGGGCCAGGAACTCTTGACCGGCGGCTCCGACCGGGATCGGGCGACGAGTTTTAAGGGGTGAGCGGATTTAGAAGCGGGACAAAAGACGGGAGCGGGACAGATGGTGATTTTGCTTCACCTTCCAAACTGCACAGGTCAAAGGTTACGATTGAGTGCGGCAAATCGGCTTGCAGGCTTTCAGTCAAATAGTCCACTGAGGGCGGGCGAGACACAACATTAGGTACGCCTGCAAATAATACTCTCGTTGTTTCTCACTTTAGTTTCTCATTGGATTTCATTCTGTTGATTTATAATGTGACATTTTCTAAAAAATATATAATAAAAAAAATGTATAGTCTCAACATGAATGAATGAATATGAAAACCTCTCTCTTTTTTTTTTTCATCTCAAGGGGTGGCCATTTTGCAGCCTTGTACAGCCACATGCTGCCGACTGAAAATGACATCACAGTGCCGAGGCTCAGCTTGTGATCATCACATGACCAAACCCAGAAAACAGGTGAGCCTTGATTGGTCGCGACCCCATGCGACTTCTGCCTGTTTCCATTTGTTCGAATATTGAGAGGGGACTCCGCCGCTGTAGGTGGCGGTATACACCATAGAGATGTGATCTACCAGTAATTTAAAAGAAGAAGAAGAAGACCACATGCGATGACGTCGTATGAATTTGCTTTTGTAATTCTTGATAAACCGTAGCTGTTTTCCGTCTAAAATAGCATTAATATTTGCTTCTTTAATTAATTCTAAAAAGATTTCTGTTTCGTCGTGTCCCCAAACTTACCTTACTTTATCGTCCGCCATTGCTTTGGGACTACAAACCGGGGAAAATGTGCGACGTGTATCCGGTCTTGTCAGTTGTTTCCATAGCCAAAATTCTCATTTTCCTTTTTTTCGATACGCTTCAAAATCCAGCCCCTCAGAGTGAAAAAAATGTTTTTTTTTGCGAATTTTGGGTCTTTTTTCGAATTTCTAGCTTTTCCATTCAGTTTGACGTTCGCATGAAAATTCAAATAAAAATGTTTAATAATGTATAAATTATGTTTTATAATACACAGCCATTGTAAAGTGAAGTCAGATTTAAGTCAAAGTCCTTTTTCCCCCCGACTTCGCAAATTAGATTCCCGAGTTCAAAGGGCGTTCCCGTGCATACTTCCTGGTTTGAAGTCGGAAAAGTCCGACTTCCCACTTTCCTCGAATGCAGCATTAGGCGCTGTGATGACATTTCCAGTCGACAGCAAGTGACAAAATGGCTGCCCCCTGAAATGGCAAAAAATGAGATATTTTATTTATTGCTTAATTTTGCAACACTAATCAGAATGCCGTAATAAGGGTGCATTTTTAACTTGTCTTCACTTTTAATAAAGCTAGTATTACGAATATTAGCCTACATCTGAACTGTAAATATATCAATGTATTCAGTGACTATAAAATCGCCAAATGTAATACAAAATGAACTCAGTCTTTTGACCGCCCGTTACAACAAAAAAAATCGGATTTGAGTCGACACACCCAGTGATTCTTGTTCTGATTTGATCAAAATTCACACAAATACAAATACGATTGAGAAAAAAGGTGGAATCAATTAAAATGACCCAAAAAATAAAAATCGGATCATCTTTGAGCTTTTTTCTCCAAAATAATTTATACAACAGTATATATAAATAAATAAATAGGTTAAAAATACAATTACCATAAACAAATAAGTACAAATACAAAATTAATATATAACAAATACAGAAATAAAATATAAAATATCATAAGTAAATAAAATATACTTTAAAATTATGTGTATCATTTAGAAAAAATATATAAGTTTTTCATAAGAATAAATGAAATAAAATAAATTAAATCATGAAAATAAAGTACAATAAAACACATCAAAATAAATAAAATGAGTGCTTTAAATAAATAATATAAATACAATTTATGAATTAAATGTCATTTAACTAAATACAATTTGAAAAATAAAATGCTCAGTCTTTTGACCGTCCGTTACAACAAAAAAAAAATGTCGTTAATTCCTGACACGTGCATTGCCATGTAAATATGAATGCAGTAAGTTGGAGAGAGAGGGTGGAGAAAGAGAGAGAGAGAGAGAGAGAGTGAGAGAGCGCAGCAGCCACTTGCAGGGACTCGCTCCTCCTTGCACCGAAGGGGGCGTCCACGCCTCGCGTGTGCTCAGTGAGTGGGAGCCTGCAGAAGCAGAAGCAGCTTGTCACTCCCCTGCATGCACATCGCCGGGCTGCCTTGGCACCGTGACACCTCCTTTTCCTGCTCCAGCCCCCCCTCCTCTCCTCAATCCCAGGGAACAATCGCGCGCATTCCAGCAACGTGGACGTGTTGACGTGCGTGTGCGTGAGCAGCACCCCCTTTTCTTTTCTTTTTTTCTTCTTCTTCTTTTATTTATCTGGAGCACGGCGCGCACGGAAGGAAGGGGAGAGAGAGAGAGAGAACAGGACGATTTTGCTCTTTTTTTCTTTTTTTCTTTCCATGCAGCATCGTGCGTGTCGTGCACTGTGGAAATAAGGCGCATCCACGAGTGGGAGGGGAGGGCTCATCAAGTCAAGTGTGGACCCGGACGGGACCTGCTGCATCGTCTCCACCATGGTAAGCTGCAGAAATGCTCATTGAAATATACATGGTGCACGCAGATGTGGCTCTCCTCTCCTCTCCTCTCCTCTCATCTCTATCTGCTCTCCTCTCTCTCTCCCCCCCTCCGAACCGCACCTTCGGTCCTGACCGTGCACAGCTCGCTCGCTCGCACGCAGGCAGGCTGGTGTACCTGCCTGCTCGCTGCTTGTTTTCGTTCATACGTGACAAAATGTGGGCAGATTAGAAGCAGGGGCTAACATGTGTCCTCATGGTTGCTATTATGATGATGAGATGTTCATTTTTAATGGGACTTGTAGTGAACATATGGAGAGAATAGGGATGAAGGGGGGGGGGAATAAACTTTGCAATTTGGACTGTGGTGCTGTTGTTTTAAGTCCATTTAAAAAAAAAAAAAAAAGGTTATTAAAAGGAAATTTTTTTTAATACTGATAGTTAATATGATTCATTCGTTTACACCTTTTTGAAAAAAAAGATGTATTAAAAAATGTAAGAAATTTCTATTTAGTGTTTTGCATATTTAAGATTGAATTCTTGAAACCACATCATGGTTAGGTTTATTTTTATTGTATAAAATAATAATAATAATAATTTGTCTATTTATTTTGTAACATTTTTAGTCCAAAAATAATTTTGAATTTTTTTTACATTTCAGATTGCATAATAAAAATAAATATTTATGCAGACTGTATAGATATATAAAATTGTAAAATCTGTCATTACTCTTTATTTATAAACACATTTACTATTTTTATAATTGAAAAGCGTTTCATAAAATGTCCTACAATGTCATGTCATCACTTGGTAGTGTTGTGTTTTGTCAAATGCTTCATTTTGAAGGGAGTTCCCAAACAGTGTGTGAGAGCAGTGAGAGAGAGACAGAGAGACAGACACAGAGAGACAGACACAGAGAGAGACACCGAGAGACCCCCCCCCCCTCCTCCAAGGAGCCATTGTTGGGGTGGTGGGGGGCTGCCGCACTAGTAGCTCAGATCAACTCCTGCTCTGATTGGCTGGCTATAAAGGACATGTGTCCACTCTTCCATTAATGATTGCGTCTCATTCTGTGGCTCAGTGTGTCTATGTGTGTCCTTTGAGGTGTGAGGTGCAGTAATGGACGTAATTGGATGTTGAATGACGGCAATTTGAGTTCATCGTTTCGCCTGAAAAAGGTAACCTGGTACTACTAGAAGTATTTGCTCAAAACGGGCCCCAATCGAGACAGTGACGCTAACCTTCTTGCCGCTCAATGTGGGCGGAGCGTTGGTATTATGGATTCGCTAGCAGCTTTCATTTTTAGATTGAAATCGGAATAATATGGCTAATCCAGCCATGTGGTTAGCATGGTTCGGGGTTCGAATCGCAGCTCCAGCCTTTTGGCGCTCCATGAAAATAAGAGCCAGAGAAAATGGATGGATGGATTGTCCAAGGTTGTCTATGCTGTTTATTTATTTTTTTACTCAAAGGTAATGTGGACTGACTAGTTGACTTATGAGGAAGTGCGTGTTTTGAATGACCCCGAGCAGACATGCTGAGAGGCCTGCTGTGATTTTGCCAACATTTTTTGTTAAAATTGCTTATACACTCGACCAGTGCTATAATTTCAGCAGCGAAAAATTTTCTGCATATTTTTCCTCACGATTTTTTTTTTTCAATGACTAAAACAAAAACAACAAAGTGACGAAAATGCATTCAATTTCTGTATAAAAGTTGAAAACATCGATTAAATTGTCAATTTAGTTGACAAAAATCGCTCTTTATTTTGTTGCCTAAAATTGGACCCATTTTAGTAAAAAGACTATAACTAAATTAAAATGTATTGTCAAAATTAAGATTGCACTCGACCTCCGCAAACTCACGGTTCGGCACCTGCGGATTCGCATGTTCACAGATTTTGGTATTTATTTATTTATTTTAAGTCACTTTTGTGTGGAAAACATTTGTATTTGTTTTCATTACACTATTTTTTCCTCTCTCTCCATTGCCATGCACTGGGCATCAGTTATACGCTGATTTTCGCATTTCGCGGCCCGGCCCGTTTCCGAACTCCCCTGTCGGTTGATTTAATAGTTCAAACTGTAAATCTACCCTAAACTATATGCAAAATAGCTTAGACGTTCTGCAGTTGAAAACAAATATGTTCATTTGACTGTATTCCTCTTGTGTGCGCGTAACCTTGGAAATGAGACGTTCAATTCCAAGTTGAGTAAGAAGTTAGAAGTTGCTGTTTCCCGCCGCATTGCTCCTCCCTCGTCTTTGTCCTGTTGATGAGCTCCAAGCTGTTGCTCCTCCTCCTCCTTGTCATCGTCTCGTTCACTCCCCCCCGGGAGAACGCTTGCGAAATTGTTCATGACGCGTTTGCGCAGCGGACCTTCCCGCATCCCCGCCGTCGCCCCGTAAACGTTTACTAACTAAACGATGGCATGGCGGCATAACAGACGAAACGGTGAAACGTCTCCTCTCGCTCCCGCCGGAGACGGCCGAGAGGGAATATATGTACGTACTGTAGCGCCTTTCAAATAATCATGATTGTGATTGTTATGAGCAGCGTGAATGCCAGGAAGCAATTTTCGCTATTGTGCACGTGACAAAGGAAACACGGCAGTAGAAAACAGCCACACGAGCCACTTTATTAGGTACGCCTGCACCATTGGATGAGGTCGGTCTGATAAATTAGTTAAAGTATGAAATGTGTATTTATTTATTTAACAAATAATGTATCTTTGTTCAACGACATTTACTGACAAGCAGAACAATTCAATGTTCTTCCACTAGATGGCAGTAGTGCAATTATCTGTACCTGTTACCATTCATACAACAGGCCCAGATTTTACTCGAAGTGTACAGTATTTGTGAGTGAATAGAGACGAGGTCGTCATAATTTCAGAATATATGTTTTATGAGCAGAGGTGGCAAATCCAGGTCCACAAAGTAAAAAACCCTTCCACAGTTTGGCTTTAGCCACTTGTGCTAGCTAGCGAGATCCCTAGCTAGCTCCCCGGGTTGCTTGAGAGCTTGCAAGCTAGCTAGCTAGCTAGCACAAGGGGCTAAAGCCAAACTGTGGCAGGGTTAGCTAGCTAGCTAGGCACAATGACATTTTCGTTTGTCGCTGTGCCTTGAGATCTTTTTATGCCATTTACGTGCGGTACAGCATCTGGGCTTTTACAAAGATACAAAGGCATTCAATGGAAATTAATTTCTTCATCACAATGAGACGTTTTATAACATTCTAGCTACCGCATTTAGTAACACAATTGGGTAAAAAAAATAAAAATAGAAAGAACTCTTAGTGTTATTATGCACTGGAATGCATGAGAAAAACAAAAGTTGTCCATCCAGAATGTTGTGGTTTGTCATTTCAAGGTTTATTATTGTGTTTATACTTTTCAGTGGGGTAGAATTGCACTACGGTTTCTTGTTATTTAGTCAACAAAAGAGGGGCAAAATATGACCTCATATCGGGGCGCCACTACAAGATACATGCATAATTAAAGCTGCAAGCAGCTATTAGCGGGCCCTCGTACCTCCGTTTTAATTGCAAATCCAAGAAATAATCATCAAACTTTGGCGGCATGCTGCGCCCACATTAACTTACATGGGCAAAAGGCTTTGCATTTTGCGTGGTCCATCTGTCGAAGAAACCTGTTCTGATTACGGCTTGTTTGTGAAAATTCCCTAGTAGGATTTTGCTGAAGTATGAGCCCTGGAATTTCCCTGAAAAATGGCAGCTTGCACCCAAAATGGACGACTTGAAATCACCTAAAAAATAAATAGAAGATAAACAGAGTATAAAAATGGATGGATGAGCACGAATATGCTGCTATGCTGTTTTTTTTTTGTTTTTTTTTAACGGTATATCCTTTAAGCATAAATGAAATCATAACACGGATCTCTGCGTGTAGTCATTTTTTTTCACTGATGTCAGTAATTCTAAAGTGTCTAAGGAATCAATAATTCTTGTATAACTGCTTTTTCAGCAGGCGCGAGCCGAGTGTTTTTTGGCCCTGGGGCTTTACGTTTAGCCGAGGCGGCTCTCTGATGCATCACGCATGCACGTAGTCCATCAAAATGGAACACATGACTGTGTGGCGTCCATATTACGACACACCCGCATGCCCCCCCCCCCCCCCCCCGCACCCCCAACAACCCATTTAAAGTCACCCACGGAAGGGCCGAGCCGCACCGTGACCTGCTCTTCAACCTTTTCTCTCGGCGCTCCCTCAAAGGAGCAGAAAGACATTTAGCTTGTCTGACCTTGCCGCGCCTTCATTCTCACGCTGTGGCGACGGCTTCATTAGTTTGGATGTGACGCGTGGAGGCTGCGCCGATTCTTCATGACTTCCTCTGCCCAGTAGTCGCCTGCGATGGCGCTTGTCTGCTAAACACGACTAGCTCTATTTTCTCCAAACTTGATGGGAACTAGCGATGAGTTGCCACACATTCATTTTGTCTTAATACCGTTGACTTCCTGAGCGAGCCAAGGAAATGATAAACGAATCAAATATGACAGATATCCATGTATCAACTTAATGAAGTACATAGCATGTACAGTATCTGTAGTAATCGAGCTAAATAAGTACTCATTTACACTACCAACATGGAGGAAATTTAGGTTTCAGTGCCTTGCCCAAGGACCCGTTGACAGCAAGCAGTCAGAGGCGAGAATCTAAACAAAACTTTTGGTCGCTAGACCACTTGTTCTACCGACTGAGCCACAGATGGCTAGTAGTCATTTTCAATTCATGAAGAGTTAAAAATCCCCAAGTCGGACAAATTCCAGACGTACCATTGGAACTCCCACTCCTAAAAACCTGCCTCTAGACGTTACATTAATCTGTATATGACCCTCTGTTCAAATGTTATTTCCCACAAAATAGCGATCCGAAAACAGACAAAATCGAGACACGGGCACCTCCCAACGTTGTAGAAGGATGCGGGTGGTACCATTGGAAAGTTCACTTCTTCTTTGTTTTTTTTCTTCCTTTTTTTTCCCTTCTTTTTCTGGAGAGCTCAGTATTGTTCATTCGGTAATTTTACCGATTTGACATGTCATCATCATTGCGCTCTTTTTTTTTTTTTTTTTGTATGTGGGTGATTATGCGTGTGTGCGTGGAAAGTTCACTTCTAAAAACATGAAGGTACCAATTAATTAGAACCCATTGACCTTCCAAATACGCAGATTGTCAAAACAAGCAAAATGAGCAACATCGTACAAGGTTGTGGGAGGTACCGTTTGATAGTTCACCCTTAAAAACCAAGGGGAGGAAGTTAAATGTATTGCTTTATCACGCCTGGCTCTGGCGATTCCCAAAGTCACAAGAAGAAGTTAAATCGAACCCTATAATGGCCTTGTGCTCCACAAATATTTCCAATGATATTGATCTCGGTCAGCAGAAACAGCCAATTTTGACTTGGGCACTTCCCAGTATTGCAAAATGCCACAAGTTGGAGGGTAAAAATGAGGTTGAGTCTTATATGACCCTGCGTTCAAACGTTATTTCCAACAGTAACAATCCAATGACCCCAAAACAGCACACACCCCCCGACTCTGATTCTTCTGAAAGTTGCAGTAGGACACCGCTTTAACAGTTGGATAGATCAGCCCAGAAATTCCCTTGGTCATGCGAAAACCCATAGAAAAGATTAGAAGCATCTCGGATGCCTTAGAGATGAAGACACAAATGAAACTGTTGAAAAGCTCAGATGCAGAATATTCCTGATGTTCCACTGGAACAAACGACCACCTCGAGGATCTAGTGAATTATTGCCTAATATAAAATAGCGTGCATCATTGGATTGGTTTTGGTGGCCGTCATAAAATACGACACCACATCTCATGATGCGATGCGTCTCGTCAGGTGAGTGAGCAGGTGCAAAAAATAGGAGGCCCGTATAGCTCCGGGCTCGGATTACTTTCTTAAGTCACCGTCCTGGTTGTTTGTATTGGGGGGGGGGGCAGGTGTTAGCCTAACCCCCAGGACACGCCTCCTGCACCCACACAAAGACTCTTCGTCCGGTCAATTGTTTGATGACTGTGTGATCAAACAAAGTGGATCCTGTGGCGTCTCCACCTCCATTGACGGAAACACAGAATCAGAAAAGTCTGGTCGACATTTTGTGTACTGTGTATTTATGCGGACATTTTCCAAATATCCCTGGAAGTCCCCACTGTTTAAATAATTCCATTGTTATGAACACTTACTGGACAAGTTCAGTAGAGTTATAAAAAAAAAAAAAAAAAAGCTAAAAAATGAATTCAACAGAATGAAAACTTTCATTTTCTGTTTTCCACAACAACATTTCAGATGTTGCCAAGTAGGACATTTCCCACTTGGAACTTCGGAGGTCCGACCTGAAAGCGTTCCAGTGCAAAGTAAACAAAAAAACAAAAACATGTCAATGCCCATGTTTCCCTTCATAATTGGCCAATTCATGTGCATAGCCCTAAATGCAGTAGGAGATATAAAGACTTTTTTTGAGGGAAAAAAAATCAGATTTTTTAATGCTAAAAAGTTGTCATGAGTGTAAAGTCTCTTTTTTCCCCCCTTCAATAAAATTGCTCATAATCTTTACAAGAACATGGATGCTATATTATAAGCGTGATCTTACAATATATATATTTTTAAATAAAGTTATAATATTCTAACATTATAACTGAATTTCAAAATGACACCTTTATTCTCATATATATATATATATGCCTTTTATTGTGGAAAATATGCCTTTATTAAAAAAAAAATACTAACAAATTCAGCCTTTTTTAAAAAAAAATTTAAGAAATGTGATTTGAGATTTATTTACGATGCCGTATTAGGGCCGCATAACCTACAAAATTTTTTATATATATATATATATATAAAAGAGGGTAGGGGCAATATTCTGAGAGAAAAAACTCGCAAATTTGCCTTATGAGAAATACACGTAGCGTATCAAGCGTTAAATTGTTAAATTGTATATTTACGTGTACATTTAAGTTTCCAGAATTATTATTTACACATTCATACATTTTGGTATTGTTTTTGTACAATTAGCTAAGTTGATGTGTCGAATCTGCGGCCCTCCGTCATTCACTTGCATTTACCTAAAGTATGCTAGCTTCTGATTGGTTAGTGTTTAGTCAGCTGATAGGGGATCAGGAAGTGATGTCGCTCTCTCGCTCGTGTGTGACGAGTAAAGTTGATATTGAGAATAAATCCGTCTTCATCTTGCCTTTTCATTTTATGAACAGTGTTCCATTAACCACCAACGAATCCTCACGTTAGACTTTAGCGACGCTGCGTGCATTTGTCGTGTCTTTTTTTCTTGCAAATGTGTCTCTTTGTAAAGTCGCAAATCTGCGAGTTTTCTTCTCAGAATATAACGCCCCTCCTAAAAAAATGTATTTATACGTGGCCCTAATACGCTATTTATTTGATGATACATGACAGGCATTTATTGCGAACGATTTGTCTTCCTCCCCCCAAGCTCCGGCTCCCGAACCCAAGCTTGAGAACCCGTGCACTGAACAACTCTCCGCTCATGCAGAGAAATGGAGACTGACTGCTTCTAAGTAGCGCCGCTCGCAGCTTCTGCTCAAGCCCCCGACTGTCGCCTCAAACATGCCCCGATGTTCCTTAAAAACACAGCGTGGCAAATTACCTCTCCGATTTGAACCGCCTTTCATTTTCGCGACAGCCTCCCGTTGAACTGCGGGAGAAATAAGTGACAGTAATTACATTTACAAAAAAAAAAAAAAAAACATGTTTGAAGGTCAGCATTCCGGCGACAGCCGTCACGTCCCTCGGGCGGCATCCCGCTAACAACGTGCTGTTTTTTTTTGTTTGGCCCTCCAATCAGAACAGCCTCCCCCAGTGGCGTTTCATCATGACCACCGCCATCTTATGCAAGACGGTGAAATGTGTCCTAATCCTCAGGTAATTAAGCCCCAGTGGTTCACACGCCGCTGTCCCCGCGACCGCCTTGTCGCAATCGCAGCTCTGGCTTTGGCGTCTTTGCTTTAATGAAGCCATCTCGGCGTCTCTTTTGCGTTTAGCTCCATTTCTGTGCGGTTTAGCGCAGCTGCGGAACTTTGCATTTTCACCCTGCTGTGATCAATATGCACACGCAGTGGGAGATGTTGGGGTGGTTCACAGATGGGGAGCTGGAAAAGGAAGGTCTAGAGCGTGGTCGTTTTCATTTTACAGTTATGTCTGTAGGCGTAAAAGTAGCTTTCAATATATTTTCAATTTAATATTTTTTTTATATGTGTTTTTTTAAAAGTCATTTTGGCTGGTTATATATAATCTGTCCTTCGCCGTTCTAATTAAGCCCTCTGAATTCTGCCTAGCAACAAGTGACCCTGCAATGTTGACTGTAAAATAAACATGGCAGCTAGCTTGATTTAAGTTGTGACTACGGATAGACCAATTATTCTGACAAATATCGGCGTCAGCCATTTTGAAGAATCATACAACAGATAATAGATCCATTTAAAAAAGTGTTGTTTTTTTTTGGGGGGGGGGGGGTGCTTCTGTTTTTTGTTTGAAGTTAAAACTAAGTAAAACTTTAATACTAGTTTTTATTTAACTTTTGAAGACATGCTAGATCCCTGAACTTTTTATTATTATTATTTCTAAAACAAAGATGTCTATTGACTAAGAGTTTATTTTTTAATAAACATATGCTTGAAAATAAAAAAAAAGTTTGTATATTTTTATTTTTTTTCAAATTTTGATGCCAATATTTTCTCTTTCTCTCTGAATATCGGCTCCAAATATCGGTTATTGGCGTCCTTGTGCACCAATAATCATTATCGGTACTGAAAAAAATTTCAATTCATCTCTAGTTGTGACGTTCTTGATGAGATTTGAGGACTTGACTTGCATTTGTATTTTTTTTCCTGATTGGGGATTTTGTTTTCTGTTTGATGGAATGCAGAGTAACGGCATCAGTGTTGTTGTCCTGCCGTTCTCCGGGCGACTATACATTTTGCGAGCGTCAGGCGTGGAGTGGCGTCTCCCGGCGGAGCTGACCTTCAGCTGTTCACCCATCAATATTCATGAGGCCCCGCTAGCTGGCCCGCTAGCGCTCTTGTGCTCCAGTCACAGACACAGTGAGGCATTTTTCCTCTCAGCCGCGGCGCTAAGATGACATTTTAGCAACTGGCCTTATTTATCAACTACGTATAGAATGTGCTGACCTGTTCTTTTATGCGGCGGCGTGACCCAGACAACAACACCTGTCTGTTTGCGTTGTGTCGTAGCGTAAAAATGCTTTGACGTTATTGATTTAAAGCCGCCTGGGTGACATAAGCGATGCCGACAAAAAGTCATTTATCATTCTGTAATAGGGATTCAGTAGTAGCGCAAAAATTTTTTGACGGAGGGTTTGCGAACAGACCATAAGAAAAATGACTTTTGATATATCGTCGCCGTCTGTTATTAGATAAAAGGCAACACAAAATGGATGCTGTTTGCAATATTTCTCAAACGTTCTGTGCCGATCTCACTCGGCCTAACGATTTTGAGGCCAGTCCAGTTGCGTGTAGCTTTAGCAGAATCCTCTTGAGTGATTTCATGTCTCCGGCAGGATTAACCTTTTGATAGGAAGATTATGTCGCTTCGTCTCGACGTGGCGTCTGATCGTCTTACTCTCTGTACAGGGCAGCATGTTGCCCGCTCATTCTCAAAGTGATATCATTGATGGAAAGGTGCTAACATAGGTGCTGAATACATCCTGAACTTGGAAATATGCTCATGCTAATAAATGGCGAGGTGCTAAGATGCTAATAGAAGCACATACCTGTTTCGTGGTAGCAAATTAGCATTCTGTGCGCACATTATACATTGTTTTCCACATAAGAAGGCAGAGATGACCTCAACATTTACCTTGCGAGTGATATCATTGATGAAAAGGTGCTAAATACATCCTGAACTTGGAAATATGCTCATGCTAATAAATGGCGAGGTGCTAAAATGCTAATAGAAGCGCATACCTGTTTCGTGGTAGCAAATTAGCATTCTGTGCGCATGTTATACATTGTTTTCCACATAAGAAGGCAGAAATGACCTCAACATGTACCCTGCGAGTGATATCATTGATGAAAAGGTGCTAAATACATCCTGAACTTGGAAATATGCTCATGCTAATAAATGGCTAGGTGCTAAAATGCTAATAGAAGCACATACCTGTTTCGTGGTAGCAAATTAGCATTCTGTGCGCACGTTATACGTTGTTTTCCACAGAAGGCAGAAATGACCTCAACATGTACCTTGCGAGTGATATTATTGATGAAAAGTTGCTAAATACATCCTGAACTTGGAAATATGCTCATGCTAATAAATGGCGAGGTGCTAAAATGCTAATAGAAGCGCATACCTGTTTCGTGGTAGCAAATTAGCATTCTGTGCGCACATTATACATTGTTTTCCACATAAGATGGCAGAAATGACCTCATGTACCTTGCGAGTGATATCATTGATGAAAAGGTGCTAAATACATCCTGAACTTGGAAATATGCTCATGCTAATAAATGGCGAGGTGCTAAGATGCTAATAGAAGCGCATACCTGTTTCGTGGTAGCAAATTAGCATTCTGTGCGCACGTTATACGTGGTTTTCCACATAAGAAGGCAGAATTGACCTCACCGTGTACCTTGATAGTGATATTATTGATGAAAATGTGCTAAATACATCCTGAACTTGGAAATATGCTCATGCTAACAAATGGCGAGGTGCTAAGATGCTAATAGAAGCACATACCTGTTTCGTGGTAGCAAATTAGCATTCTGTGCGCACATTATGCATTGTTTTCCACATAAGAAGGCAGAAATGACCTCAACATGTACCTTGCGAGTGATATCATTGATGAAAAGGTGCTAAATACATCCTGAACTTGGAAATATGCTCATGCTAATAAATGGCGAGGTGCTAAGATGCTAATAGAAGCGCATACCTGTTTCGTGGTAGCAAATTAGCATTCTGTGCGCACGTTATACGTTGTTTTCCACAGAAGAAGGCAGAAATGACCTCACCATGTACCTTGCTAGTGATATCATTGATGAAAAGGCGCTAACATAGATGCTAAATACATCCTAAACTTGGAAATATGCTCATGCTAATAAACGGTGAGGTGCTAAGATACTAACATAAGCACATACCTTTTTCGTGGTAACAAATTAGCATCCTGTGCGCACGTTATATGTTGTTTTCCACATAAGAAGGGCAGACATGACCTCACCATGTACCTTGATAACAGTAAGTACTTTTACAAAGTTCCACAAAGGAGTGAAGGTGTTTTGCTGGCTGTATTGTGTGTACTTGCGATGGCATCTCCCATTTGTTTCAGCCATAATCCATTTCAAAGAAAAGGCAAGAAAGGGTATATTCTTTGTGAACCTTCCATCGGCACATAGTATTGAACGTCCACGCGGCCACGTGCCATCCATCAGCCGCCGAGCACAATGCGCACATGGTCGTTTGCTTCTTTTTGAGACATGACGCACATAAGCGCTTACAAAAAAACAACATCAAAACGAAAGACATTCGTCTCGGAATGCATTGTTTTCAATAGTCTTTGTGATCTATTACATTAAAGAAAAGTTTTGTACGGTCGGTAACAACTTCACTTTATAAGCTCGTGGTTTGTTACCACACTATAGACAACGTTATTGGAACGCGTCATTCTGTCCATTCGTAGACTAAATAATTTTGTCTATTGGTGCCAGACTTTATCGGCAGAAGGCTGTGCAATTAATCAAAATTCAATTATAATTTCAATTATTACACTCCGCAATTACAAAATCTGCATAATCATAAACAAAAAATAAATGATTATTTATGCTAATTTTGAGTTGTTTAAATTGATATATTTGCACCTTTTTTTTTTGTTTAAATTAATAAATCTCTTTTGGTCCAAAAGGAACTTGTGTAATTATAAGTGTTTTAAAGAAATTTATCTGAATAATTTTTATGTATAAACATTATTGTGTTTTGTAACAAAAAAAAAAAAGATTGTCCTAATTGTGATTTCAATTATTACCAAATCAATCGCGATTAATATTTTCTTGATAATCAAGCAGCCCTACAAAAGTTTCGGAACAATTTTACCTACAATGCAGATAATGTGTGCTGGGGCTAAATCTAAATCTAGGGACCTAGCTAGCTAGCTAGCTAGCACCTGGGGCTAAAGCCAAACTGTGGCAGGGGTTGTACTTTATGGACCTGGATTTGCCATCTCTGCACTCCGCCCACAGCAGTGTGTCCCAATACTTTTGTCCCCAGAGTGCATCTCCACACATGGCGACCCTCTCTGCAGTCACGTGACCACATACGGACGCCAGCAAGCGCATCAGGGCTTGGCGCGGCTCCCGAGCTGGACGGTCAGCGCGTGCGTCGTTGTGGTCCAGCGCTGCTTTGGCTAAACCAAGCGTGTCGTATTGAGCCGCTGGAAGGCCGTCCGCATCACAGCTGCCAGTTTTTTCCAAACAGCACAAAGATGGTTTTTTTGGAAGCAGAAATTAAAACATGTTTTGCTGTAGGGGTCCCCATATAGTTGTGGCGGGTAGTTGACTTTTAGGCCAGTGTGCTTAATCCATAAATCGCGGGGTAAATATGCACTAAAGTGATAATAACAATCAGACGCTAAACAAGTCAAACCATCGGATGTAAAGTAATTAGCATTAGAATATAGCTAAGTTTCATCATTATTCACAAACCTGTTGAAAACACTGGCAAAAAGAGCTTGTTGCAACATGGCCCTGGCTGATCTCTTATACTCTACTGCCACCTGCTGGCCGTTTTTTTGTAATAACTACCATTGCTTTAAGCGACCTCTTTAGGCCAAAGGCTGCATCGACGCCTTTTGTATGCTTTAGCATAAAAACAAACAAATATAAAAACGTATAAATGCGTTTTTGGGACCATGGCAATATTTAAATATAGAACATTTTTGGGAGGAAATTAGTTCAACAAAAGTAGTCATTAGTGGCCATCTTGTGGCATCTAAAGGCAATTAGGGGAAAAAGGGGGTACGCTGAGCCGTTAACGGGCACGACTGCATGGTTCGGGGCGGACAATCTTAAATAAAATAAAAATAACAAATTCTGAGGGAGACAATCTTAATTTTAATGATGAAAATATGAGGCAGGACACGTAAACCCATTTTGATCACGGGACCACATCGCGGCAGTGCCCCCGAAACTCCACTCGAGCGCTCGTGACCGGTGCGGGCCTGCGTGAACCGTGGGGGGCGGGTGGCAGGCGGTGCGCTGAGCCGTCTGACGGCTGTAAAAAAACAAACCAAAAAGAAAAGCACGCTGTAAAAAATCCGCAAAACAGCCAGGCCGCGAAACACTGTAATGTTTTACTAGCAATTTACAATGAAAGTAGCCCTTATGACGTATCTCTAAATGATGAACTATTAACCTTTTGAAGTGTAGTTTGCTCACGTATCCCAATTCCGAAGCTCCTTTCGTTTCAGTCTGTGTTTGTGGCGTTGTGTGTGAGCAAAACAAATCAATGAGGAGCGACACAGCGTTGCAGGGAAAAAAACAAAAAAAAGCACTCGCGACTAATTTGTACCTCGTCTTCTGGAGTCGGCCATGACGGCGCACGAGCTCCGAGGCCCTCGGGCTCAGCCTCAGCCTCTTTTGTTGAGTCCAAGTGAATCAAAACACTTGTTACCGGCAACTGCTGCCGCTGTTTTTTTTCTTCTTTCCTTTCTCCTTTTTCATTTCGCTGAATCCGCGGTCACGTTGGAGGACAAGTGTTATTTACCTCGAGAGTGACGATTGTGCGCGTTCACCCGCCGACTGTTTGTCTTTTTGGACTCAGACATCAACACGCTGCCTGGTTTTCAGTGATTTCCTCGTGAAAAAAAAACAAAAAAAAACACCACACACGCACACAAATCAGCATGTTTGTGCAAGTGGAAAATGTGGAAAATGACACTGCGAGGGATGTGTTAACACGTCCATCTGCTCGCGGGGCCGCTCGGAGGATTCGCGAGGCGGTCGAGTGTTACGGTGCGAGCAAGGTGACGGGATTATTTTCGCCGCCAACTGCTCCTTTTTACCATTCCAGCATTAGAAACACTAATGCGCCTTCTAATCGTCTTTACATATTATTGACTATCAATGAAGACGTAGGCAAGGGTGGCAAAAGTACTCACACTCCACTTAAGTAGGACAGATGCTTGTGTAAATAAAGACTTTGGTAAAAATACACATACTGATCCAACGCTGATAAAAAAAAAAAGTGCAGACACTGAAGATGCCATCAAAGCCTTGGCGTTGGCGTAAAGCAATTGGACTGTTCTAAGATCTCTGTAAGTCAGTGAGCTACTGTAAGTTTTAGGGCCTGACCGATATGCACTTTTTGAGGCCGATACCGATTTTTGTCAGAAAAAAAATACAGATTACTGATTAATCTGCCAATTATTGAAAAAATATATATTCAATGCATAATATATATATATTTTTTGGGCCTCTTGGGGGCAGTGTGGTAGTGTGCATCCATGTTGTACACACTTAAAGTGAGTAGAGAAGAATGTTGCGATTATTAAAAAAAAACAACTCATTTTTCACACATTGGGAAGAATTTGAGCTTTTTGTCTAGCCGTGTTGTCTTACCCGTGGGTAGCATTTGTGTGTGTTTGTCATTTGAAGGAAAAAAAACACTAGCCGAAGTTGACGCCAACTTCCTGTTAGCATTTGAAAGGGATCCTCCCTTCGATTTTAGCATTAGTGCTAGGCTAGCGATGATTTAAAAACGAAGCATGTTTTGTATTTAAATATACAGTGGATGTAATTCTTATCGTCGCCTGTTTAGTTTTACAGTTAATTCCAACTGGATGTCATTAAACAGCTTAAAGGACGCTTAAAGGTACAACAGAATAACATACGCTACACACTTGCTAGGTGCTAATGCTACGCAAACATGGTGCATTCAGGGTACTTTCACAGTGTCGTAAACTTCGGTTTTCTTCGATAACGTTTTAAGGGAAAAATAATTAACCATTTTTGGCTAACCGATTGTTTTGGCCGATGTTCGAAGGTGGCATAACAATTTCCGGTGCAATTTATTTATTTATTTTTAATCAAATCTTTTTTAAGCCATTCATTTTTAAGTGGACTATTCCACAATTTGAAATTGAAACAATGTAAATATGTTTAGTGATCATAGTTGTTGGTCTTGTTATATGCTTTGTAGACAATTATAAATATTTAGGGGCTGTGAAACTCAATCTGACTATAAAACGCTCCAGTTGCACCAGTCAAACAATGCATCATGAAGAAGAAAAGAAACTTATATAAGTCAAATTTTTGGGAAAATGTCCCAATTTGAAGAGCACAGCACAAAGTACGCAAGCTTTTCAATCTGATTATGTTTTCGCCCCTAAAATTTGTGCATAGGATCTCATAGCATCGCGTAGCTGTAGCTTGCCGACCATACGTAACCTTGCCTTCCCCTGAAAGTCGCCTCATCCAAATACTTCCTTCCGCACAAGATTCAGCATGAAGTCGCCCCTTAAAATAGTCCAATAATCCTTTCTTGAAAGCTGCACAGTTGGGGGATAAGAGCGCTTTCGCTGCAGTCTCAAAGGATAAACTCACTCTTGTGTCTGCCATAAAATAGTAAATTTAACACGCTTATATATTTGTCTATATTGCTAAGTTGCTTCCTGAATCTGAGACTTTTTGGACAATTGGACACATGCAACTTGGGTTTGAAGTCAGGCTTTCACGTCATTTGAAACCAAGGGCAGGGTTTCAAATGAATCATTTGAAACAGGGTTTGGGTTTACAAGTTTGAGCTACAAATTACGGTTTCAAGGTATGGCTGCAGTAGCAGATGTCGATACGAAATATTTTGACACTACAATTAAAAATTTGTCCCCAGCCCAAGTCTAGCACAAAGTGCAGTCTAACTGTGTGCATGGGTTCAATTTCCCTTGTTTTGGTATTTTCATTTTTCTTTTTATTTTCATTTTTTGCGCCGTTGACGGATGGAACACAGCCAACACACGGTCAATCGAAGCGGCTCCATTAAAATCAGGGATGTAGAAATGCACACATGCTTGACATTGTAGAAGCAGAGCGCAAAGTGCTTCTATGCAGGTCAAACTTGTACAGTGATTCGTTTGACATAGCTGTGTCTACACTGTCAAATATGTATGCACTTGATTTGATATAAATAGTGTGACATGTAAATTGGCAAATCAATTCCACAAATGAAAGAAATGCAAGACATAAACATTGCCAGTGGGGTGCTTTTTAGCCCCCATTATTGCACTGTAGTTCTCTGTCGACCGATCAATAAACATCAGTGTCTCTCTCTGCACCAAAACTATTGTGACTTGTACACCAGCGAAGGCCTGCTGAAGTGTTGACAAATAACAATAAATCAGTAACGCAGGAGCCGGGGAGCTTTTTGGGCCGTAAAAAGAATCCGCTAGCGGGTCAAAGCTGTGAGCTGCAGCACAGCAAGTTGATGGGAACGTTCTTCTGACTCAGCTCAAACGCAGAACGCATGATCTCAATCACATAAGCTCCTTTGTGGATCCTTTCACACCAACAACCTTGACGGTGTAGTTTAAGGTTTGCGGCACATTTTCCAACTTAATTGAAACTAAACATCAGATATGATTCCTGCTCTTTGTATCTTCCACGATCGGGCGAGGGAGACATTTAAATAAAAAGGCACGGCGATGACATGACGGCCAAATGTGCCAGCCACCTCGCAATTTATTAGTCCAAACCTATTTTACATTTAAAGTGGAAAGCCGGCGGCGGGCGACGGAATTTGTGGCGGCGTTATTCCGCGTGTCAAAAAAATGATGACGGTGACGTTTTTTGGTGCGCACGTCACCGTTGTTGTCGCCGCTGATCTCGGTAACATTAGAAACAAATCACACACAGCAAACCTTTACCACGTGGATAAAGATGGAACTTGGACATATTGAGACATACTGTATTTAGGCTGCATTGTGTGTGAAAGTCTATTTTGAAAACCTTACCCGAGCTTTCAAGTCGACATTAAAACCCTAATCATCATTTGAAATTCCAACCCTTGCTTGAATGCCCTAATTTTGAAACAATTACTCTGACTTGAAACCTTCATTTTAAACCAACTGCAGATTTTTTTTTCTCTCAAAAAATGTGTAATTTGGTACAACGGCATATTAGGACCATGTATTTAAAAAAAAAAAAAAGAATTTGTGGGGGCAATATTCAATATTATAGAAAAAAAACTCGTCAATTTGAAACTTTATAGAGCGGCAGATTTCCGAGAAAAAAACTCTAGTCTAATGTGAGGATTCGTTGGGGGTTAATTGTTTATGAAATGAAAAGGCAGGATGGCGATGGATTCGTTCTTAAATTTAAACTTTACTCGTCATACACGAGCGACAGAGCGACAACACTTCCTGATCCCCGATCAGCTGACCAAACACCAACCAATCAGAAGCTAGCATACTTTAGGTAAATGCAAGCGAATGTGTAAATAAGAATTCTGGAAACATTAATGTACAAGTGAATTTTTAGTTAATTAAAAATAAATAAATAAATAATAAAGTTAATTTTTAAATTAACTTAAATGTTTGATCCTCAGAATGTGGACCTTCACAAAGTTTTGTGGCAAATTTGCGAGTTTATAAAGGGGCAAATTTGCGACTTTTTTTTTGATAATATTGAATATTGCCCCCACAAAAATTGTTTTTTTTTATATGTGATCCTAATATGCAGTGAAAATGAAGGTTTCAAGTCAGAGTAATTGTTTCAAAGTAGGGTTTCAAAATTAGGGCATTCAAGCAAGGGTTGGAATTTCAAATGATGATTAGGGTTTTAATGTAGGGGCAAATTTGCGACTTTTTTTTGATAATATTGAATATTGCCCCCACAAAAAAATTTTTTTTTATATGTGATCCTAATATGCCGTTGTACCAAATGACAATTTTTTTTCGAAAAAAATAAAAAATAAATAAAAAAATAAATCTGCAGTTGGTTTAAAATGAAGGTTTCAAGTCAGAGTAATTGTTTCAAAGTAGGTTTTCAAAATTAGGGCATTCAAGCAAGGGTTGGAATTTCAAATGATGATTGGGGTTTTAATGTAGACTTGAAAGCTAGGGTAAGGTTTTCAACCTTTCAACCTCTAAAAATGATACATATTTATACGTGCCCCTAATACGCTGTCGTGAGTTGGTGATCGGTCCAGAGTATGTCAACATGCTGTTGGAGTTTGCGTCCTGGGTAGGAAAATCCCGGTTTATTTGAACTACTCTCCCTCATAAAATAACAATCTATCCCTGTCTTAATATAAAAGATGCATCTTGAGCCAGAAAGACGATCAGGGAGAGGAAGAGCCGTCCGACATCCTGCCTGTAAAGAAATAAACATGTAACGGGATAAAACCCAAAACCAATGTTGTTAGTGCAGAATCTGCTTTTAAGCTGCACTTGACACTTTTTCAACTCATGGCTGTTGTGTTGGATAACGGCCGTGTTTTGCAGTCCTGTAAAACTTATAATGGCTTACTGATGCTTGCGAGTTTTATATTGAAGGATGACGCTCCGGTAACTTAGTTGTTCGGAATGAAACAAAAAAAATCATTTCAAAAACTAAGCAAATGGGATATGGCCTTGAAAAATGAAAAATTTCCACCGAGTTAAAAGTCTCTTGATGGCAAAGTCAAATTAAGTCTTTTATAAGTTTTAGTAGGGATAGACTGATTATCGGCGCCAATATTTGGCATTTTGACGAATATTGGCATGTGTCTTTTGAAAAATCTGGCGACCAATAATAGATTCATTTAAAACTGTGTTGATCTCAGGGAACTTATTTCGATTTTCAGTTTGTTTTATAAGAGATGCTGCTGACTTGAGGAAGATCTCATTTTTGTTTTTGTTAAACAAAATATACATGAAAGTTGAACATTTCAGTTATTTTGAAATTTTGGCAAAATGTATTTACTGTAGAAAACTAAAGGGAGCTGTGATATTTACTTGTGAATTAAAATTTTAAGACATATTGATGGGAGCTCCCTCAAATTTTTGTTTGAATTTTAAAACAAAGATGATGGATTATCTAAGATTTAAAAAGAAAAAAAAACATCGTCATTTTGCAAATCTGAAAAGTTGTTCGATAAACATATGACATTTGAACAAATTTAAGAGTTGGAATTTATATTTTAAAAATGGTTGGCGCCAATATTTGTCCCTTTTACGGAAATTGAATATCGGCTACAAATATCGGTTGTCGGCCTCCATGACGGCCCTGAAAAAAACATATCGGTCTATCTAACTTTTAGCCATGCTCAGTACCAAGTCCAAAAAGTCAACTTATGTCGTAGGAGTTCTCGCGTTAAACGTATGCCAACACTCTGCTTAAATATTTGGTTGTATGAATTCAAGCATGCAAAACCTCAAAACAAGCATGACGGTGTGTCAACATGGCTTCGGTCGCTTGAGCGTGAGACGACACAACAAGCGTCAAACAAGCACCAGGATTCTCCAGTTGCGGTCACACAACCTCCGACGAGGATCCGCAGGAAAGCCGCGCTTGTTTTCCAAACTTGTTCGACACAAGGACTGTGTTAACATGCTTTGTTCCCGCTCTGCCCCCCCCCCCCAGCCCCCCTCACCTCCAATCCAAACAGCGCCCCGGTTTGAAGTCTCCTCGAACCTGCCGAGTAACCGCGGCCCCCTCTTTAGGAGCCGCGGGGCCCGAGGGAGGCTCGGGTTACAAGCGTCCAACCCGCGCCGCATTAGCGGAGCCGGGCGAAATAACAGCTCGCCATCTGGAAGCGATGCGGCGGCCGTCCTCGCCTTCAATCACGCTGACCTCAATTAAGTTTCATTTGTTGAGTAGTTTTATTCACTCCTTGGCTCGGCTTCTGCCTCGCGTGGAAATTCTCCTCGATTGCATGTCTTCTTCTACAGTGGTTTTCGAACGTGGTTGTCCGAGCTGTGGGTCTGGAAAATAATAATAATAATAATGTGAAGCATTCAGAAAATGCACTAAAAGAAACATGAACTAATTAGTCTTAGTCTTAGTCCCTACTTTTCTGTCAATGTAGGTATTTTTAATCTGCGTAAAGATTATGAGATTGTCCTTGAAAAAATGTCTAAGAAACCGTGTTCTACTATTAGTACCCCCCCCCCCCCCACCCCCTACCCTGCCCCCCCGTTAGTCCACCTTATGAGGGGTTTCGGGAGAGAACACCTTGTGTGCGCTAGGACAAAGCTGGCCTTTGTGCCCGAGAGAACCTACTTGGTATGCCAGGGGTTAAGAGTGGATGTTTTTTGGCGACGGGGACTCGGGGAGAAGATCTGGGGGGGGTGGGGGGTTGGACGCGGTCTTTCTTGACCCCACTTAAACGGGAGACAATGAGCGCACTTGAGCAGAGTCCTCGCCGGCCTTCGATCTTGACGAGCGCTTCGCTTTTCTTCGTTTCACGGCGGCGAGAAAGAAAGGGAAAAACCTCACATGAGCTCATCATTGGGCTATGAGAGCTTATTGGAGAATGCGACGTTCAAGATTTTAATACGCAAACCGCAAGATGGCGTCATGCAGATTAATGCAGCGGAACTTCAACGACTGAACACGATCCGTTACAGGAACAGGATTCATTTCAACATTCTTCAGTAAAAAAAAAAGTTCAAGGATGTAGATCACTTTCATGACATTTTTTATAGTCCAGCGCGATATCAATACTTTGTCTTCTTTTTAGGAATGTTCAACATCAATAGTTTGTCTTCTGTTTAGGAAAGTGCAACATCAATAATTTGTTTTCCTTTCAGAGAAGTGCAATACATTTTCCGTCTTCTATTTAGGAATGGGAAACACAAATCATTTGTCCTTTTTTGGCGAAACATCCAAACATCCAAAGCTTGTCTTCTTTTTAGCAAAATCAACTGTTTGACTTTTTTTTTTGTTAGGAAAGTGTAACTGCCTTTTTTTTTTTTTTTTTGAGAAAGTTGCGACATCGTTTTTTTTTCTTTTTCTGTTTTTTAACAGTTAAAAGTCTGTAAACATGTAAAAGCAACAAATGATATATGAAGGAGTAATGCAAAGCTTGACATTGAATCTTCTCTTTTTAGGAAAGTGCAACAGTATTATTGTCTTATGTATAATGACATATATTGCAAATGTATTGAGAATTTTTGGGTTAATGACATTTGCTGTTTACCTTTATAACCGTCTTTTGCTATCTATCTGTCTATCTATCTGTCCATCTGTCCTTGCTATCCTCGCCATCTAGAGTCCTGTAAAAATGACATCAAATCACTCTGGTATTCTATTTCATTTTGCCGCCTCACACTTATTCCTCATCAGCGCTTAGCATGGCTTCCCTCCGACTTCCACTTGCACGGCGTTGCATGTTGAGTAATGTCCTCGACCTCCCTTTCGCGGTCATGATACTGTATGTGATTGCAAAAATGCCAAAGGAAAATCAAAACACATGTAGCATGAGTTCTGGCGAGCTCTTTTGTAATCCATTTCAGAGGCTCTGCCCGAAAACCGTAGTATTAGAAATAGTGCTCAGTTATGACACAGTACAGCTGCGCGCCGCGACAAACTGCAACCACACTAAAAAATGTTATGATGTCTTCCTGACAGAAGTTGTAAATGTTTACTTTCTCAGCAAACTTTTATAAGAGTGCGAGTTTTACGTTATTGCGGTTTGAGATTATTCATGGTGGTCGCAGAGGTTGCGGTCGGTTAATCATGATACACTTAAAATACGTTCGGGTCGAAAATGGAAAGACGGCGCTTGGAATAATGCCCACCGTCCTGATGCCAAGCAGATAAAACAAAGAGGATTATGGGTAATGTAGTCTGTGCCCGTTTTAGCTCGGGGGGGATGAAGCAGATGATTTATTTATTTTTTTTAACTCTCAAAAGCTTTGCAGCTTATGTCCGCTGTTTTGTTTATGAAGGATGCTTGTGATTTTTTTTTTTCCACATACAGCGCTGATGATAATTTGCAGACAAACTCATTATTTTTATTTACATTTTGCCATGAGCCAGAGACACTCAATTTTAGTGTCACACTTCTGTTTTTGTCATTGTCAGGCCGAATAAATCAGTTGTGAAGGCTTTCACATACTTACAAAAAAATGTCACTCTTTTTTTTTTTAAGCCTGTAAAACCAGTTTTGTATGGTTGGATGGAATTTGGTAGGACTAGCAAAAGTGCTAGTGGTTGTTGGTACTCAAGAGTGAATATTTGTCCCGGTAGCAGTCAGAAAAACTACCACAGATCATCGTTACTAAAAAGACACCAGGGAGATTATCATTTTGTTTGGAAGTAGCCATTTTAGGGTCATTCTGGCTTTTTTCCTTCAAAAAGGAGCTACTTCAAATTAGTACCGCGATTACTAGCCAGTGCTTAGTTGCAAAGACATTGATTTTCAATATTGTGTGTGGGCAGAGCATGCTAGCAAAGTTGCTAACTCACCAGAAAACATGAAACTCGAATCCACAACATCAGATCTTCTTTCACTTAGCATAACATTTGGTAGTCAAGTCTCCAGAAGCCATGGCAGAAAATGCAGACAAAATTACAAGTTGCAGCAAATGCTGATGAACTAATTTGCTCCAAAAAAACGTATAAAAGCGTTCTATTTGAAATGTTGTCACGGTCCCCAAAAACGTATTTATACCTCTTTTATTTTTTATGTTATACAGAATGTTTTGATGCAGCTTCTGACCTGATAGGTCACTTAAAGCAATGGTAGTTATTACAAAAAACAGCCAGCAGGTGGCAGCAGAGTGTAAGAGATCAACCAGGGCCATGTTGCAACAAGCTCTTTTTCCCAGTGTTTTCAACAGATTTCTGATTAATGATGAAACTTAGCTATATTCTAATGTTAATTGCTGCAAAATGGAAACAAATACATTTTTTTTTTCCTGATGAAAGGGGAAAAAAACTCTAATCTTTCTTTTGGTAGGTGTTTTTATAGCAATGGAACACAGTTTTTTGTGGGCCTTGCAAAATCCAGTAAAACAGCTGGGAGTGAAAGTGGTTGCTTCGGTGAATGAGTTAAAAATAAACCACTCTAACATTTTTAATCCGATGGCTACCAGATTTGAACCTTGTGTACCAGACAGGTGGATGACACCATGATTGCGAGGAATTTGAATTTTCATCTTTATGTCTGGGCGGCAAATGGTGGTGAAGTTGGATGAATGGGAAACTTGAAATAACTCCACAAAGTTGAGCAAATGTCCTGTTTGTGATGATGATCTCACCCTTTCACGTATTTGTAAAATCGTACCCTTCAGGTGTTTGTGCAGAAATCCTTCACATCAAAACGATGAGCGCAGAAAAGAAAATGGGTGCTATTGTTCGCCGCAGCCACAAAACCGCAAACAAAACACTTAAGGAAATTTCCAATCGATAGAATAAGTTCACGTCTCATTTTCTCGTGTTTTCTTGTGAAGAATTGGGAGGTCCGCTTGTCTGGAGATTTGGCAAAGAATGGCTGTTTGTAAGGGGGCTTGCGGTGGTGTTGGGTGGGGGGTCTGCGTGTGTGCGTGTGTGACATGCCACCATTGTGTTGGCCATGAGGCCTTCTTCTGTTCGCGGCTCCATGAGTGCTTTGTGTCCTTATAAAATGTGCGCTGTGTTTTCCCACTGCCCATTGAGGTGGTGTGAGGGGTTTGGCTGTCAGGAAAAACAGCAGTGGGTTCAAAATGTAGACTTTCCTCTTGAGTATTTTGGCCTTTGTTTCCGCATCAGTCGGGAAAAAACAAGTCTGGAAAAACAAACTTTTGAGAGGAGAAAAGCAGGCTGAAGATCAGCTTGTTTTAATATTGCGCAATGTTTTCAAGGGATTTCCGAAATAAGTCAAATAAGTTCTCGTGAACTCGTGGTCGGCATGTCTGCCTCCGTTCTGAGATTCCGCTACTCTGCCTTCCGCTCATATTCTAAAAACACGTTTCTACGAGTCAGTTAACTCTTTGACTGCCAAAAACGTTAAATAACGTTTAGTAAAATCCTATGGAGGAGTGCCAAAGACGTTAAAAGACGTTTTTTTTTCAAAACAGAGGTGAAACTAACCATTTTCTATTGTTGATTACTGAAAAACGGAATAAGGTAGAAACAAACTTTTTTTTCTGATGAAAGATGAGAGTCCAATCTTTCATTTGGTAGCATGTGTGTTTCCATAGTCCAAACACATCATTTTCTGTGGACCTTGAAAGATCAGTCAAAAATGCTTAAATCGGCTGGCACCCACGGCATCCCTTTTCTGAAAACGGTTGGCAGTCAAAGAGTTAAAGACTCAAAATGGTGTTTACTTTTCTCCATTCATTTTCAATGGGACTGATTGATCATCATTGCCAAATATATCCATAGCGGAGAACCTGGGTTCAAACCCCGCTTGGACCACATTTTAGTACATTCGATAGTTCGATACCAAGTGACTATCATATCAGGAAATGGATTATAATTATATCCCACCCTAGACAGATTGCAGAAGTAAAAAATGTGTCATTTTCACATACGGTAATTTATCTTTCAATTGACTTCAAATCTTAGCATTCAGCTTTTCAAGCATTCCCACGCCATTTCTGCAGAAATGGCACTTTGTCTAGTTGATGGCAGTTGTTTGTGTCGACATACCATGCGATTGGCTGACAACCAATCCAGGATGGAGCAAAGTCAACCGGGATTGGTTCCAGATAACCAGCAATCCTTAATCGGGACAAGCAGCATAGCAAATCGGCAGATGGACTTTCTTCTGCTATCCCGTTTCCACTTGGCCCAAATGCCCAACCAGTTTACCACGCTTAGATGTGTGCGGACAAACATTTGACAAGGCTCTTTCCCACCTGTAGCTATAGCTCGCTAAAATGCCATCGTTTACTGTGCAAACAGAAGAACAGCCAGGAAGGAAATGAAGCAAGTTTACAAAAGTGATTGCAGTTCATGGAGGTCATCGGCGAAGCCAGGAAAACCTGCTCAGCAATTGCAAATCATTCACGTGTCTCGTATATACCCCGTCGGAATACGGAAGTGATCCAATAATTTCACTCTGAGAAAAAAAAGAAGGCATTTTTGGGCAGATTTATCAACAGTGGAGATTGAGAAATCGCGTCGCTATTGGCGCCGCTGAGCCCAGCGTCCGCAACCCTAAACAAACTTACATTAGGCCCAAAAATGACCGCATTCAATTGGGACTGCAGGCTCTTACTATACATTGGTGTTAAAGCACCCTTAAAAAAAAAATATTGCATTCAATGAGGCTTTATATCTCGGCTGTGTCATGAAATGATGCAAGATGCTTTTGTCGACGTTCGCTTTTGTCGGACCCGATTTTCACTCAAAACAACCACGAGTGCATTTTTGCAGAGAATGAAATTGCATGTCAGCCTGTTGTGTCTTTTATAGCAAAACAGCAATCATTGCTTTCATTTGCATCCATTCAGTGGATGCATTAAGCCAGTGCGATGATGCCTTAGTACTTAAAATAAATAAATAAATAATTTAATCATTGGTGGTGTCACTATTGGATGATGCAAGTAGAGAGACGGTAAGACGAAACTGTCATGTTTTGTTTCTGTGGGGGGTCAGTTTTTGTATTCACTGTTCTTGTTGTTTGTGGTTGGTGTTTTTTGTCTTGTGTTCCTGGTTTCTTGCCTTGTGTCGTTGTCCAACCACGTCCACCTGTGTGTGTGTCTTCCCTTCTCCAAGTGTGTCTCATTAATATCGGTTATGTGTGGAAGTTCATGCATCAAGTCTTCGTCACTGCTATGTCGTCTTCATCACGGCTAAGTAACCGTGTCACCGCCAAGTAGCCATTTTCACGGCCAAATAACCTTCGCCACGGCCAAGTCATCGCCACGGCCAAGTCGTCCTCGTCACTGCCAAGTCGTCCTTGTCACTGCCAAACCATAGCCCAAGCCAAGTCATAGCCACTCCACAGCAAGTCAAGTCAAGGCAAATCAGGTCCAGTCACGTTCTGTCCAGCCATGGCGACCCGTCTGGTCACGTCCTGTCCAGTCATGGCGACTAGCTCAGTCACGTCCTGTCAAGTCATGGCGACCAGCCCGGTCACGTCCTGTCTAGTCATGGCGACAAGTCCAGGTTGCGTCTTGTCCAGTCATGGTGACCAGTCCGGTCACGTACTGTCCAGTCATGGCGACAAGTCCGGGTTACGTCTTGTCCAGTCATGGTGACCAGTCCAGGTTGCGTCTTGTCCAGTCATGGTGACCAGTCCGGTCACATCCTATCCAGTCATGGCGACCAGTCTGGTCACATCCTGTCCAGTCATGGCGACCAGCCCAGTCATGTCTTGTCCAGTCATGGCGACCAGCCCGGTCACGTCTTGTCCAGTCATGGTGACCAGTCCAGGTCGCGTCTTGTCCAGTCATGGTGACCAATCCTGTCCAGTCATGGTGAGCAGTCCTGTCCAGTCATGGCGACCAGTCCGGTCACGTCCTGTCCAGTCATGGCGACCAGCCCGGTCACGTCTTGTCCAGTCATGGTGACCAATCCTGTCCAGTCATGGTGAGCAGTCCTGTGCAGTCCTGTGCAGTCATGGTGAGCAGTCCTGTCCAGTCATGGTGAGCAGTCCAGGTAGCATCCTGTCCAGTCATGACGACCAGTCCGGTCACTTCCTGTCCAGTCATGGCGAACCAGCCCGGTCACGTCTTGTCCAGTCATGACGGCCAGTCCAGGTCGCGTCCTGTCCAGTCATGGCGACCAGTCCGATCACGTCCTGTCCAGTCATGGCGACCAGCCCAGCCCAGTCACGTCCCATTAACTCATGGTGACCAGTCCAGTCAAATCAAGGTTGTCTGCTCACCACTTTCCCTTTGGTTCATTGAAGCACCACGCATTGCACTTGATTCCCGTTTCGCCGTCTTATTCTCTCGCATTTGCGTCCGCCATCCCCCATCCACTCACGTCCTACATGACAGAAACTTTTAAAGCTCAAGAGGTGGTCAAAGTAGTCACACTCTGTACCCAAGTTCAGCTCCAGAATTATTTGTACTTGGTTATTTCCCACCATTAGGTGAATCAGGTATGCCATGAGAGTCTTTGAAAGGACACCTGCGGATGAGCAAGCGATAGAGAAGGAAAGAAGCAGGCTAATGAGATTGATCAAGTTGTGATGGCCACCTGCTGACTCTTATATGGTTTTATTTATGGAAGTATCCTTTTCTGTCCTGGCCCGGCTCGTGATTAGATCAGCGATACCGATTGTGGCCTTGAGCCGCGGCGATCGATCCTCATTTAGTCACGGGATTCAATTTATACATCACAAGGTGCAGCATTCCTCACCTTGGATAAACGAAAGGTGTGTTTCCCTACGTCGACAGCGTGCATCCCTGCCAGCGGTGCGTTTCATAGCACGGAGGGATAAGGGGGACACAAAAGCGCCTTTTAATGCCGCCTCAGTGTCGGCTAACGCTTAGCCGGAGGTGTGGGAGAGTGGATGGCGCCGGCCGCCATCAGGCATTCCGTGTCATTATCGTGCCTCGGGACTCTACTGACTACCCCAAGAAAATTCTCCATTCCTACTCTGTGGAGGGTCAGAGTGAATGCTAGCGCTTTATTAAAAGAGAGTTTTTTTTATGTTCCCCTCCAGTTCCCAGGTGTCCTAACAAAAGGTGACATTCTTGGGTCAAAATCCACAAAGGATAAAGATTTCTTACACATTTGTCACACTCTGGTTTAAAGCACTCGGTTTTGGGGGAGCGGTTCTGTTTCACGCAAGCTTAGGCGTATCACTATTAGGGATGTGACGATATCCAAACAACACAATGCAATAAATATCACGAGAGGAACCTTACGAGTGCGATAATTCTCACGATATTGCGGGGAGGTTGGCGATATTAAAAACAAAAAAGAAACAAAAAAACGATACTGTGTAGAAACTCACGATACTGCAAAAAAATAAATAAATAAATGTAATTTAATCAAAAAATATTGTGTTTTAGTTCATACTAACAGCAGTGATGAAGAAATAAGCTTGGCCATGTCATTGTCATGTGTGCCGATTCACTCATCGGCACAAAATATTGTGGTCTATGTAATTCACAATATTGTGTTCAACTCAAGCGGGCAAAATGTTTTTTTTTTTTTTTGACAGATGTGGAAAAATATTTGCCGGTATGACTGATTTATATGAGTGATAACCGCCGTAGTGGCCAAAAACATTCCTAATTCAAATTAAACTGCACCAATAAGTAGGGCTGTAACAATAACCACAATATTGTGATATTAAAATTGCCACAATATCGTCATTTCTATGTCTTTCTAGATGTCTTTCTATGATATTTGTGCATTGTTAACAAAGTAATTCAAGATGGCGGAGGGTGGCGACCATATTGCATAGTGGCATGGATAATGATAATTATCGTATTGTGAGGTTCATATCGTGATAATATCGTATTGTGACGTTTGGATATTGTTACATTCCTACTAATAAACTAACCACCAGAGGGTGCTAGAACTGCACAAATGGAATACAACCTCACCTTTTTAACAGATGTGCTGCTTTTAATATCGCGACATGACGACGACCATATTGTGGTAATTTTAATATCACAATATCACAATGTTGCCAATTATCGTTACTTCCCTAATCACTATAGCATACAGTACTGCCTTGCAACAATTACTACTTTCCTATTGGTCTAAAATTATATACTGTATATAATGAACTATGCTTGCTATCTTCAATTAAATTTTCTCGGGTATTCCAACCGGTCTGAATCTTCTGAGGTTCAGAGTTTGAATCTGGGCATTCCTGTGTGGAGTTTGCTTTTTTTTGTTGTTGACAGAATCACATAAAAAAAAAAAAAAACACATGCGTTGGGCGTTTGAAGGTCAGTAGGTGTCCCTCATCTCTCTTCCGAAGTTACCTGGGATAGGCTCCAGCATGCCCATGACCGTAATTTATAAAAAAACAAAAAACAAACATATGGGCGGATTTTATTGCAGCTTCATAATGTTTTGTCTGTTTTAATACACTAGGATATAATTGGCACATTTTTAGCAGTAAGTTGTTGGATCACCACCACTTTCACCAGTTGTTTGGCTTTTTTTTTTTAAATGACACCATTACCATGCGGAAAGGATCCCCCCCCCCCCATGTTAATATCGAGCAGCTGCTGCTTTTATTGTCTCTAACAACACAGTTCGATAGTCGCTATGCGTCACAGTCTCCGGCCCGCTGTTTTCTGATTCATTTTTTGTGGGTGGGGGGGATCCATCTTAGCATCGTTACGAGCGGAGCAAATTGGCCCGATTTTGTGCAAGTGATGGATAGATAATTGCGCATCTTCCCGCTGTTCGCCAGTTTGATCACGCCAGGAATAGGATTGTGTTGTTCATAAATAATTCTGCTTATTGTGGTCAGTGTGTGTACTCGCCAGTGCTGCTTTTTAAAAAAAATAAAATAAAAAAAAGATGATAAGGCTTTTTGAATGCCATTGTTAGAGAGGTTTTAATGCAACAATAGCTTTATTATTGTGCTTTGCGTTGCCGTGCAACTTCGCTTCCCAAACTGAAAGAAGTTTCCGATGTTTTGGTTACCCGAGCGACATTAAAAGGCAAAAACTATTGAAGTCATTTTTATACAAGAGATGGAAAAAGTATTCATACTCAAAAAGTACGGATGCTTGTGTGTAAAAGTTGAAGTACTGATTCAACTCCTTTACTCAAAGCAGTTAGAAAGTTAATATTTTGTCTATAATTAATGCAATGACTTCATTCTTTTCCATGAACAATTAATATGTTTAACACTTTGTGTTGAGGAAGTAGGTAACGACCAATCGTGGCTCAGTTTACTGACCAAACCCAGAAAACAGGTGAGCCATGATTGGTCGTTACCGACTTCCTCAGCACAGGTGATGTCATCTTCAGTCGACAAGTGGAATTTTTTTTTTTTAAACGTATTAATTGTACATGAAAAAGAATAAAGTTATCAAATTAATTGTGGACAAAATATTAACTTTTCAATGCTGAAAATGACTCCATGAGTCAAGTTTCCCTTTAAGTACTTGCAAAAAAGGCCGAGGTTATAGTTAACTAAAATTAAAATTGGAAAAAAAATGTTATTAACACAATAAAATGAAAATGTAAATGCTTAAAAAAAAATTACACTTATAAAACTGTAGTAAATAAAACTATAATTACAGTGAACATGTACTAAATTTTTTGCCCTAATATCATACATGCATTTTCAGAGTTCATTTTAAAGTATTTATTTTGGTATTGCAGTAGATCTGTCGGGTGTTTTAAGAATTGTAGTTTATTATACAATAATTAGTGGCCTTTGCTTTTTTAATCTTGCAAAAAAAACTAAACTTAAACAAAGCATTTTCAAAATAATAAAAAAAAATTGTTAAAAAAAAAAAATTGTTCTAAAAAAACTAATTAAAATGAACTAAATACAATCCAAAACTATTATAATCCTGGTAAGTCTCTGAAATATACTAAAATATACTTAAGTAAAACAAAAACAAAAATTTTAATCATTTGTCACAACGGCCACTTAGCGTTGGCTCAAGTGTTTATGCTAACATAGCAACGTGTTTGTATCGTCCTCAAGGTCTCGGTCGCATCAGTCAATCAAGATCTCAACCATGGTTGACTTCTCTCTTTGTTGACATCTTTTTTTTTCATTTGTGTCATCATCCACACAGGTTGAACAAAGTAACAAGCCTATTTTGACTGACAATATTTACATTCAAATGTAAAAAAAAATATATATATATAATCCCATCAGCCTGATTCTCTTTTTGTTCATGTTTGACCTCATTTTCGAGTCGCACACCTTGCGTGTTGCCATCCCATTCCATCCAAAACACCCCCCCTTGAATCCAAATGTGACCATCTTCGGAGTTTGCTTTATGAAGCGGCCTCTGCGCGTCGTGCTGCAGCATATGAGCGGCCTGTCAAGTTTGCTCGCGCTACACAAAAACAATTCATCAAAAAGTTTCTTTCAACAGGACATCAAATTGAACACGATCTTGAAAAGGCAGAACAAGAAAGTCTTGTCAATCGATCCAGACTCATTCCAGCCTCGTCAAATGTAAATACGTTTTTACCTCGTGAGTCCTTTGCCGGCTTAAGTCTGACTCAAGTCATGTGACTCCAATCCCCCTCAGCTCCAAGTGCGAGTGATTAGCGGCGAGGTCCAGCTGCAAGTCAGTCTTAGACGTCTTCTGTTTGTGTTGAGGCCTTTTTACGCATTCAGTTGAATGCGCCGGTGCGCTGGAGGGGTTAGCTTTTGATCCTGGAAGGAGTCCCGGGTAACCCCCCGCCATCCCCCCCACCTCAAGCCTTGCATGGCCGAGGCTGAATTCCGATTTGTTTGGCAAGCCATTCAGCGGAACTAGCCGCACGCACTCACGCACGCACGCACGCACACACACTCGCTCAGAGGGCCTCTCCGGCCAAAGTCTCTATTGAAAACACACCTTTCTGTGGAGCCAGGAGGCTTTTCAATGGAGGCTGGCCATGTGAAAGACTTCCAGAGGAGAAGTAAGCGGCGGCCTGTGTGCAGCCTTCTCCGCTTTCAATGAACCCGGTCGGACAATGTCGTTGATATCGGCCCAACAGCCTACTGCGTTGCACTGCGGGAGCGGCCATGTTGACCGAGTCCAAATGCTTCTTAGCGACACAAAGCCTGGCAAAGTACAAGTTTGAATTCCCCGCGGAACTTTTGTGTGAGAATGCTGCTAGAAATGTTGTTGTCGAGCTAAAATGACTCTGACGGCTAATGTAATGCTGTCGAAATAGGGAAATGGTATATATATATGTGTGTATATGTATTTAAAAAAGAAAAAAGAAAAAAGAAAAAAAAAACATTTATTAAATTTTTTTTAATTGATTTGTTGTTTTTTAAAAAAAAAGAAAAAAAAAAAGGAGAGCAATGATGATGTCAAATCGAATGAACAATACTGAGCTCTCCTGTAAAGAAAAAAAAAAAAGGGAAATGGTACAGTAATTGGTGTCAAGGAAGTGTGATGATCATGAAGAACATCTCAAGCGAGGGACAAAACTACTTAACTCATTCACTGCTATTGACGGCTATAAATGTCAAAAATTCATTTGAACTATTTCTATTAGTTTAAATTTTTTTCCACTTTTGTTAGCAAGAGTATGAAAACCTAGAATTTTTTTATTATACATTTAGAACAGATATGAAATTTGTGATTAATCGCGAGTTAACTAGTGAAGTCATGCGATTAATTACAATTAAAAACTTTAATCGCCTGACGCCCTGAATTTTTAATAATATTTTCCTTTTCTTTTCTTTTTTTATTCATTCACTGCCGTTGACAGCTATAAACGTAATTTTTTTTTTAACTATTTCTATTGGTTTAACAATTTTTTTCCACTTTTGTTAACCTAGAATTTTTTTTACTGTACAATTAGAACAGATATAAAATTTGTGATTAATCGTGAGTTAACTAGTGAAGTCATGCGATTAATTACAATTTAAAAAAATTAATTACCTCTTGCCCCTAATTTTTAATAATCTTTTTTTTTTTTTTGTAAAATGTAATGTGAAATCTTTTCGGAATTAATTAAAGCAGCAAATGTTAATGCTATTTTAGATGGAAAACAGCAACAACAAAAAAAATACCCGCTACGGTTTATCAAGAAATACAAAAGCAAACTCATACGACGTCATCACACGGCACTGCCACTTCCTGTTCTTCTTCTTTTAAGTTACTGGTGGCTCACATCTCTATGGTGTATACCGCCACCTACAGGGGCGGAGTCACCTCTCAATATTTGCAAATGAACAACAGATGGAGACATAAGTTGCATGTCCGCTTTGCGTATTTTCAGTAAATTCGCTTAAAAAATTCGAAACAATTGCCTGGCAACCCTACTTGTGATGTCATCTTCACTGGCAAAATGGCCGCTTTTTGAGATGGATAAAAACAGCTGGATTTTGCTGCTTAACTCATATTCCACAAATGTAATATTAATCAGAATACCAAAATTAGACCAAAAATTTGGGGGTTGACGTCCCCTTTTCCTGGTTTGTGTCTCATGTAAAGAACAGCACGCGATTAATTACGGCAGGCAAAAGAAGGTGAGATTTATACGCCACCGCGCTGAATAGCAACTCTCAGCACACTCGCTAATTACGTGATGGATAGCATTGAGTCATTTGCATTTATATTGCACCCGAGTTCCCCCCCGTGCGCCTCCCACTCCCTTTAGACGGCGTTTTTAAGTGACTCCTGACACCGGAGCAACGGTCGCAAATGACGAGCCGGCCACAAAACAAGCAAGCGGTGTTTTTTTCACTGGGCCTGGTGGTCCCTACGGTGTGCACGGCGGGGGAGGCTGACGTCTGGATTGACTTGACAGATTAGCGCCAGGCTAACACCGCAGGAGTGACATGCTGGCTGGAGGCTGTTTTGGGGAAAGTGCGCTTTTTTAACATATCAGCTGTTTTAGGTCAAGTTTGTTTGAACAAAAGTTACGTTTAAACGCAGACCTCTGCCAAGGAAGTCAATTAAGAGTAATTGGGATTCCCGTGGTTACGTCTTTTTATTATTAATATTTGCTACTGTCATAGGCGGTGAAATATACAACATGGCAACAGGTTGCAAAAAGGTGGGGAATAAGTGGGATTTCGGGAAACTTTTATGAGGAGTTTGTTTTTGCAATGTGGTTCTTCCCCCACTACATCACGGTTTACCAATCGCGGTCCCGTTCTATCGCACATTTTTCTGGACACATTTTGTTGAAATGTCTTCATGTGATTGGGCATCTACATCAATTTCAGGGGGATTGCAGCATGTAGACGAGTATTCTAAATCTTCAACCTGTTGCTCCACATGCAACAAATACTAGTGGTCGCCAAGTACCACCTAAATTCCTAAAAAAGTAGTGTAATATATTTATATTGCTAAAATATACCCTTGCATGTTCAATCAGTAAATTAATTCCCTAAAAAAAAATAAAAAATAAAATAAAATAAAAATCATCACTGATTTATTATAGTTAACAAACTTTTACTACTTTGGTTAGGTTGCATCATCTTCTCAAACTGTATTATAAAGGTCAATCAATCAATCAAACAATAAATCAATAAATAAACAATGAGAATGAGTAGACTGTGTATTAGGTGAAAATGAATCTCCACACTAATTTATCTTTTAGGCTGATGGGCTTCCTTCAACATCAAAGCATACTAGGCCAGATATTAAAAAAAAAAAATTTAAATAAAAAAAACTGAAAAAAAATGCAGACTTTCAATCTTGAGGCGACAAAATGCAGCAAGGCTCCCGAAGAATCAAGAGGTGAAATGATAAGAAACTTTCGTGTACAGTTGGAGTGAGCTCCTTGTAACGTTTGAATTTGGTGAATAATTTGTGAGAACAAAAAGGTGACCGGGCGATTATCATTGATTTCAGGGGAAAATAAGAAACTGACCATATATGGACAGGTTTCCGCCGAGCAGCGATGATGTCATCGTTGGGGCGGTTACAGTAGTACACTAACCTGCAATTTTTGGACTAAAAACGCACAATTTGATCCTGTTCATTATTGTGAATTCTCATCTATTTCTATTCATCTCCATGGAACGTTTCCAATGTTCAAAATCCCCAGAAATTTGCAACCCCATTTTGGTGTTAAAGCTTCTCTCAATTCCTATTGGTATTCTTAATGTGCACTTTCCCGATGTATGGGTATATATAATACATCCATTATATATTGCATACATAATATATTCCCGAGTCCCAGTAGGCCAGCCTTGCTTACATGTGCTAACTGCGTCTCTGAAGATGTGCTTTGTGGATCATTTAATGAGCCTGTGTGTGTGTGTGTGTGTGTGTGTGTGTGTGTGTTTGTATGCTTCTACAAACACAATGAGACGATCTACCGTGATCTAATGACTTGAATGGGCGCCATCCATTGTTCACTTGAGATGTTTTAACTTTATTTGCCTCGGACCAATACACGTCACCTTTTGCCAAATGCGGACAATGCTATTGAAAAATGCCGAGTTGGCGAGTTGTATTAAAAAAAAAAAAAAAAAAAAAAAGTTGGCAAAACAGACCATCCATCATTTCTTTTGTCCCCGGCAATCAATTTGGAATCATTGCATAGATAATGCAGTCGCGGGAGAACTTTGTGAAATGAAAGCGCACGGTCGCTATCTTCATCTGGAAGCTCGCCGGCACGTCGTTTGTCAGAGCTGGTTGTAAATAACTCGTCTTTGTGAGTGTATCCTCATTAACCTTCCTCCTCGCTTGTTTCTCAGCCGCTTCGCTCCTGTGATGATGATAACGCTTTAAAAATGGAGCCGCTATCTCTTGCGGACGCGCCTGGCCAAGGCGCTGTAGTCAAATCAAAGCGGTTTGCTTATTATCATATGATGGCGGCGTGTGATGATGCTCGGCGGTGGGATTAAGTCACTGAGCCCGAAAGTAAGTTTCGAGTCTTAACCTTCAAGGAGTTAGCAAGTCCCAAGTTAAGTATGGCAAATTTAAGCAAGTTGAGTCAGCTCCTTAGTACTCAGGTTCTGTACTTGCGCTAGCTAGCTGCTAACTAGCTACTAGCTAGCTTCCATCACATGCCCAGTCACATATTTGTTTTTAATTATTCCAATACTTGTTCATCTACTTAGTTAAACTGACTTCATGTTTCATCGGTTAGCTAAATTGCGATCTAACAAACCGTAGCTTGCCTGTCTCGTGGCTTTTATCGTGTCAGATGAAGTTAGATGTCCAATTTGTTGACTCTTATCTTAAGCCTTGAAATCAAATGAAAACATCTCCAATTTTGAGGTACTCTGCACATTTCGCATACCCGTGGGTAGAACTCTTCTTTCAGCAATGACGGCAAATGGCACACGGTCTTGAAAATGCTCATTTGGGAATGTAAACAGACCAGACTTGGAAATACATTGTCAAAGTTGGCTTGACTGTTATCGATTTGAGTGTATTGATATATTTTTGGTACATTTTTGCCATTAATGTCAATAATTAATACAGGGATGTGATTTTTCCGCTAATTCGCGGAATTCCGCTTTTTTTATCTCCCCCCCAAAAAAAAAATTCCGATTTTCTTTTTTTTTTTGTAGTTGATTGTGTATGCACATGACTCCGACAGATTACATCTTCTGCTATAACAAAGACATTTGTGGTATGCTCTAATATGAGTTACTTTTCATTTGGTCATGATACAATTATTTGTTCATGAAATTTGAACTCTTCAACATTATTTATGTGTTAACTTAATAATCACATTAGTTAGATATGATGATATTGTCAGTGATAGTTTTTAAAAGCAAAGGCAGTCCAATGTTTTTGAATGTGACTGATTTTGAGTTGACTAAAACTGCCATTTTATATGGGATAGTTCAATATACATTGAAAATTTATGCTGTTGTTTTGTCTATTTCTTTGTCATGTGAGTGCATTGAAAGTACTTAAAAACACGGAAAACCCATGAGCTCCGGGGGGCTCCGCCCCCCTTGTCCCCCCACCAGGGCACTGCCCTGGACCTAGCTGGGTGCCAGCGGCCCCCAGACCCCCGGCTAAATTTTCAGATAATTTCACTTTGGTCAAATCACATCCCTGTTAATAAATTAGGTAAAGTAGTTATTTTTTAGAAAATATTCTGAATGAATTTTTACAACCACTGCATCGTATTTCTTTTATGGATCTCTATTTTTATTTCTTTATCGCTACGATTTTTTATTTTTTATTCACATTGACTTCATTTAATCTATTCATTTTGTGGCTGCTTCACCCTTTGGACTAATACTTAACAATGACTAAATATTTTTTTTCTATGTTGGCTTTTTTTTGTTGGTGTATTAGAAAATCAATTAGTAAACGTAAAATGATTAAAACATACATTATTACCCAACCTAGAACTATGTAATAACTACAAATCAGTGATCAAAGTTATTTGTCTATTAACTCATTTGCGCTCAAAAAACGTATAAACACGTTCTATTTTAAATATTGCCAAAAACTTATTTATGTTTTTTTTTTTATATATATGTTTTTTTTATGCAAGAGCAAACAGAAGGCTTTGATGCAGCCTCTGACCGGAAGAGGTCGCTTAAAGTAATGGTATTTCTTACAAAAAAACGGCCAGTAGGTGGGTGGCAGCAGAGTATAAGAGATCAACCAGGGCTATGTTGCAAAAAAGCTCTTTTCTCCCACTGTTTTCAACAGATTTGTGAATAATGATGAAACTTAGCTATATTCTGATGCTAATTGCTGCAAAACGGAAACAGATACAAATACAACTTTTTTTCCTGATGAAAGAAGAAACTCTAATCTTTCTTTTGGTAGGTTCCATGTTTTTATAGAAATAGAACACAATATATTGTGGGCCTTGCAAAATCAGTCAAAATCCAGTAAAACGATCGAAGGGGGTTGCTTCAGTGAAAATGACTGTGAGTGAATGAGTTAGCGCTGGGAATTTTTTGAATTCTCGTGTCATCCTTGGCATGTGGCTTCACACCAAAAATGTCATGCTAACACCCGTGGCAGAATGTGTTGTTGCGAGGAAGTTACACCCGCGCTGATGCAAACATAACCTCCTTGGTGGAGGTCAATGCATTTTGGGATGGTACGCTAGTGACTGTTTGGGGAAAACAAAGCAGGAAACAATGGCCCCTTTTGGATCCTACTTGCCTCTGCTTGGGGGCGAAACATGTGCTTGAAAACCGCCATTGTTGCCTTGTGTTTGTACCTATCGACAGCTGAAAGGACGGCGGTGATTAATGACTCGGGGCCGCTGTGCGAGGACCTCGGCCACACGGGGGTGTGCGGAAACGCCACCCACTCGCCAGCTGTAAGGGCTCTTCATCTGGCCTGGGGGAGACCTGGGTTCGCTTGCTAATTTTGTTGTTTGATGCTATGCTAATGCGAGGGAGGGAGAGGCATTCTAAAGTTTCAAGAATGTACCACAAAGTACATTGTTTTGTTGTTCCTCAAAGAGTGTCGGCCTCCTCTCCGCTAGTCAGCTGGCATTTCGGCGTTCACTTGATGGGAAACAACACAAATTCAAACTGCGAACTGTCATTAATCGGGCCTCGTACCCACTTTTTTAACTCATTCACTGGCAGCCCGGCTGTTCTACTAGATTTTGACTAATTTTGCCAGGCCCACAGAATATTGTGTTATGTTGCTATAAAAACATGGAACCTACCAAAAGAAAGATTAGACTCTATTATTTCATCAGGAAAAAAAGTATAGTGTAATATAAAGTTCTGTTTTCGTTTTACAGCAATTAGCATTAGAATATAGCTAAGTTTCATCAATATTCACATTCCTGGTGAAAACACTGTTAAAAAAAAGCTTGTTTTCAACATGGCCCTGGTTGATCTCTTATACTCTGCTCCTACCTGCTGGCCGTTTAAAAAATATATACAATTACCTTTGTTTTAAGCCACCTATTTATGTCAGAAGCTCCATCAAAGCCTTCTGGATGCTCTTGCATAAAAAAAGCCATAAAAAATATTTAGATGCATCCTAGAAAGGACCGCTAAAAATGACTTTCCCCTCCTCAGGCTTGGCTTCTTGAGACTTTTTTTATGGGTTTAACCATGATATGCATGTCCACTAAATATCATGTTTGTAAGTGAACTATTTGGTGAAGATCTGACCTTGTGGAGCAGACTTTGTTGGACCCTTGGAATTGGGTCGCTCAGTACAACTATTTTGGGCGAATTTTCCCCAAAATATCCAAAGGAATCACAGGACAACATGTATTGAGTTAATTTTACTTAGCTTTTTTTTTTTTTTTTTTTTTTTAATACATTTTATGTCTGTGTATTTGTTGACTATTTAAAAGCATCTGCGTGGGAGGCAAGAAATGCAGCACTTCTGCGTGTGACAGTTGGGGTTTTATGTTTCACATGCGATCATCTCTGCTGGCTTGAACCGTCGTCCTCCATTTGTCTGGCTCTCATTTCTTCTCTGCCGATGATTTTTACATGTGCTTAAGAGAAGACACATAAAAAAACAACTGCACTATAAACGTCAAGATGCGCGTCGTGATTTGATGTGTTTATTTGGCAGGCAACTTCTTAATTCATGGAAATTTAGCAGGACAGCCTTGCGAAATGTGATCAGATATTAATGACATTAGACTTGGTGATGCAGCATGTGGTTCATTTTTGAAGGTCTTTTTTTTGTGCTTTGTTACAAAGGTACGAGGAAATGGAGGACCAAAATTAAAAATAAATAAATGACTAAATAAATAAATGAATAAAAGTGAAACTAAAAACTGATATAAAGAAATTAATTCAAAAATTAAAATGCAAAAAATATAAAAATAATAACATATATATCCCCCCCCCAAAAAAAACAGAATTATTTTTTGAATAAATGTAAAAATAAATACAAAAATAAATATATAAATATAATTAAATATCAATCAATAAAAAAACGCTCTGCTCTCACATTTATTTATTTCATGCTGCAGACGCTCCGTCAGGTTATTCAAATGAGGAGGCGGTCCTTAGCATTTCTTTTATTTTTGTATTTATTTTTACTTTTATTTATTTATTTAGGGATATCATTTTTGTTTTTATTTCCATTTATATATTTTTTTTGTATTTAATTTAGAATTATATTTTTCATATCTGTTTTTATTTTCACTTTTATTCATTTATTTGTTTACTTATTTATTTATTACGTTTGTCACCGCCTGACAAATAAATGCTTGGAACAAAAGTGGCACACAAGCTGGCATATTATTTCGATGTCCTTGCGTACTGCATTCCATGTGTTTTTTTTTTTTACACGTCTTGTTCCAAGTGGCATATAAACAATTGTATGTTTGTCATCACAAGATGGCACCAAACTTACTAAGTGTCGCATGTTTTTGTTCTTTTAACAGAACCTTTGAGACCAAACCGTCCTTGTTGACTCGTCTTTGTTGACAATAACCGAGCGGGGAGGCGCCAGCGCCATGGAAGTGAAGGAACGCCGACCGTACCGCTCGCTGACCTCGGCCCGGCAGGAGCCCCCCGAGCGGCGCTACACCAGCTCGTCGGCCGACAGCGAGGACGGCAAAGCCCATCCGAGGTCGTACAGCTCCACCGAGACCCTCAAGGCCTTCGACCACGACGCCCGCATGGCGTATGGCAACCGCGTCAAGGAGCTGGTGCACCACGAGGTGGACGAGTTTGGCCGGCAAGGTGAGATTTGAACTGCTAGCTTAGCATGAGCTTAAGTCCGATTCAGAGTCAATTCGTGGTCTGAAACAAAGTGTAGTGATGCACTGAATTGATGCATTATAGGGAACATTTTTTAATTTATTTGTGTGATGGGAAATTTGCTGAATGTTCTGAACTCCTGTTTACATACCAGTGTTGTTATGAGGACAAATGGCACTGTATTCCATGCAAGCGACCACATTTGTATCATTTACAGTCTGCTCAGGAGCTTGCCTATGGAATCTTGTGTAATTTTTCAAGCCCGCAGTCAATTTTACTACGTGCAGGTTGTTAAAAATGGAGGAGGACATGTTCTCGAGAGGTTTTGATTAGTCGCCTAGCAACAAGCTAAATGCTACATGTTCAGTCATAAGATCACAAACGTGCATGACTAAAAGATATGTGCGCCTCCTGCATGGCTCAAGGTCAAAACGCAGCCGCCATTGCTGACTACATTATGCTAAATGGCGTGCCCGGTGTCATATTTAATCAGCCGCACGTGTTCCCGCCTGGCCGCAGGTGCCGACTTCTCCCTGCGAGACCTCGGCTTCGGCGATGCACTCCCGTCCGCCCACCACGTGGCGACCTACCGGGGCGAGCTGGGCATGCCGCACCGCGAATACTCAGTCAGCGTGGGCTCGGACGCCGACACGGAGACGGACGGCGTCGTGTCCCCGGAGCACGCCATTCGGCTATGGAGTCGCGGCGGTAACCCTAAGTCGGGTCGGAGCTCGTGCCTCTCCAGTAGGGCCAACTCCAATCTGACGCTGACAGACACGGAACATGAAAACACGGAGAATGGTGAGTGGAATTTTTATGATGAATGTCCAACTGCCACACGGGCTACCAGCAGAGGTGGCAAATCCAGGTCCAGAAAGTAAAAACCCTGCCACAGTTTGGCTTTAGCCCCTGATGCTAGCTAGCTAGCTCCCTAAAAGTTAAAAAAGAACCATGGGAGCTAGCTAAAAGCTAAACAAGAACCATGGGAGCTCGCTAGGGAGCTAGCTAAAAGGTAAACAAGAACCATAGGAGCTAGCTAGGGAACTAGCTAAAACGTAAACAAGAACCATGGGAGCTAGCTAGGTAGCTAGTTAAAAGGTAAACGAGAACCATGGGAGCTAGCTAGGGAGCTAGCTAGGGAGCTAGCTAAAAGGTAAACAAGAACCATAGGAGCTAGCTAGGGAACTAGCTAAAACGTAAACAAGAACCATGGGAGCTAGCTAGGTAGCTAGTTAAAAGGTAAATGAGAACCATGGGAGCTAGCTAAAAGGTAAACAAGAATCATGGGAGCTAGCTAGCTAGCACCTAGGGCTAAAGTCAAACTGTGGCAGGGTTTTTACTTTCTGGACCAGGATTTGCCATCTCTGGCTACCAGGTAGCAAAAGCTTAGGTGATCTCCAATTGCTTCAGCCTCATTTATCATTTGAATTAGATAAAGAAATATAGAAAACATGGTAAATGGCTTGAATGATGATTTTAACCTTCTTCTCTACTGCCATAGTTTGAATGTATAACATCAGTCTCAAGATGTTACATCCGGTAGATTGCTTTAGACGGCCGTACTTTACATTTCAGCTGCTCAATTGATTCAGAAATAGATGTGGTGGAAATTCAGATATAGTTCACATGAGGGTCATTGAACAACTGTCTAATTAGTTGATTTTTCTGTTGCTCAGAGTAATGGCATGGCTGTGCTCTTTTGACTGTGAAATGGACAGTGCGCTGTAGCTCTGGCATTAGCTAGCAGGCTAACAATTATGTTTTGTACTTAAAGAGTATATTTTTAAACATACTTGGGAGAAAATGTTGTCCACAAACCCGATGATGGAGGTTTATTGGGTCTTACATGAAACCTTTTTGGGATGAGGCATGTTGTGGTAGCCCTGCCAGAACCCTGGCCCTGTATATTCATTCATGATATATTATGCTACGTTTCAATGAGGATTTCATCTTTTACCGAAGAGGGTTAGGGTTAGTGAAGAAATGTAAACTATTTGGTTCAATTTTACACTGCAAAGAAAAAACTAACAAATAAAACACAACATGCATAAAACGGTAACTGTACAGAACTAATATTTTCCTTAAAAAATAATGGTACAAAGACACTAAAGATTACGGAAGGAAATTAGGGCCAGTGAAGAATAATTCTGACTTTAATCTCAGAATTCTGATTTTAAAGTGAGAATTCTGACTTAAATCTTAAAATTCTGAGGTCAGAATTCTCACTTTAAAGGCAGAATTATTCTTCATATTACGGAAGGGAATTAGGGCCAGTGAAGAATAATTCAGATTTAAAAGTCGGAATTCTCACTTTAAAGTCAGAATTCTCACTTTAAAGTCAGAATTATTCTTCACTGGCCCTAATTCCCTTCCGTAATCTTTTGTGTCTTTGTACTATGTATTATTTTTTAAGAAAATATTAGTTCTGTACAGTTACAGTTTTTTGCATGTTGTGTTTTATTTGTTAGTTTTTCTTTGCAGTGTAAAATTGAACCAAATGGTTCACATTTGACATTTTCTGGGCTTTATATCTTGCTCAAGTCCTTCCATATATAACCTGACACGCACACAAATTTGCCCAGCGTGGTTAAAAAGATCAATGACGAGTGATCAATTAAAGCAGATCAAACTCAAAATAATATTAAATGGTAAAGAAGCACGACGGAATTTGAACTTTGGGTGGCCTTTAGAAGTTTCTACTCCACCCTCAGGCAGTTTTTCGATATTCTGTGTAAAACTGTTTACGACGTGGACTGGACTTAAGTGATCCCCAACGTTTATTTGTGCCACAGACCGGTTTCACCTAAAACAATATTTTGACGGACTGGCAACAACAGTACACTCATTGTGTCACTGTTGGTATTAGCGGGCGCCGTCGTCCGTGAGCGTTCCCATTTTTGGTTAATGGCACCCGAAGTGTAGCTCATGTCTGCTGCGTGATATTTAATTTGTTTTCCATTGTATAAAATCCTGCTTGACAAAAATGTGAAGATGCTGGATATGGATGCAAAATATTGAGCGCTTGTCTTATTTGTGAGCCTGTCACTTTCCTTATTGATTAGCTGGGAGCGATCAAGTTGTTCTGCTGCCTTGCACTCACTTTGGCTTCCATCTCACGTCACCAAATGTGTCACGCTTACCTACAAAAATGCTAATTTTCATGTTAGCTTGTGAAGAGTCTCGCGGTTCCAATTCTTAATGCCCCAACAGGGATGTGATTTTTCCGCTAATTCGCGGAATTCCGCTTTTTTTTATCTCCAAAAATAAAAATTTAAAATTTCCGTTTTTTTTTTTTATTTTTTTATTTTTTTAGTAGTTCATTGTGTATGCACATGACTCCGACAGATAACATCTTCTGCTATAACAAAGACATTTGTGGTATGCTCTAATATGAGTTACTTTTCATTTGGTCATGATACAATTATTTGTTCATGAAATTTGAACTCTTCAACATTATTTATGTGTTAACTTAGTAATCACATTAGTTAGATATGATGATATTCTCAGTGATAGTTTTTAAAAGCAAAGGCAGTCCAATGTTTTTGAATGTGACTGATTTTGAGTTGACTAAAACTGCCATTTTATATGGGATAGTTCAATATACATTGAAAATTTATGCTGTTGTTTTGTCTATTTCTTTGTCATGTGAGTGCATTGAAAGTACTTAAAAACACGGAAAACCCATGAGCCACGGTGCCCCCCCCCCCCCCCCGTGGCCCTGGTGGCCCCCCCACCAGGGCACTGCCCTGGACCTAGCTGGGTGCCAGCGTCCCCCAGACCCCCGGCTAAATTTTCAGATAATTTCACTTTGGTCAAATCACATCCCTGCCCTAAACCCCGAATATGATCTGGCAGATTTGCATTGGCGTTCCCGGGATACCTCGGCGGCGGCGGCGGCGGAGAACTCCGCTCACGTCGCGCCCGGCGGCGAGATTCTAATTACCCCGACGCAGCCTTGCGGAGAACCTCGCAAATAGTTTCACATTTTATTTCTGCTGATGTATTTTCTAAGCCAGCGAAATGTCCACTGGAGGGAGAATCCATTCGAGTGGGTGACTCGGGTTGGGGGGAAAGCGTGTGGGCCTCCACATTGTGCCTCCGTTGTACATAATTAAAGAGATGCTCCTGGCACGGCGGCACCTCGGGCTTGCAGCATCATGCACGCGGCGTCCCCGACAACCACATCATGATTCTAAGCAGCCTTTTTATTCCACTCGCTCGGGCAGAAAGAGCACTTGCATTTAATTCAGCTAAGCCCGATAACATACAATTCATACATGGCAAGTTAATTAAAACCCATCAAGTAGGCCTGCTTGCTTCTTGTGTGTGCTTCAATATCTTTAAACCAACAAACCATTTACTGGGCTTTTTAATGCATTCGAGCCGGCGGGCATCCATCCCCCCGCCAAGTGCCCCTCATCCCCGATCCCCCTTTTCACATGTGACTCGCTTGACCCTCCGCTTAATGCATGCAAATAAGCAAGCGCTGTTTGCGAGCGTCATTCTTACACTCTGCCGTAGAACTGGGAGCTACACGGAACATACAGGAGATATCGACCAGGAGATGCTAGGGCTAGGTTTAAAAAAAAAAAAAATCTAATTTTAATCTCTTTTTCCCATAAATTCCTAAGAAAATAGAATTTTATAAGGCCCAATTTTTCTTGAAATTACCGTTCACATGAATTTCTTACTGTACATTTATGAAAGACCTGATTCATTGCACTTTTCAGAATCTTTTTAACTCGTTCACTGCCATGAATTTATTAAAAAAAAAGATTATTAAGAATTAGGGGCGACAGGCGATTAATCGCATGACTTCCCTAGTTAACTTACGATTAATCACAAATTCTATATCTGTTCCAAATGTACAATAAAAAAAAAATCTAGGTTTTCATACTCTTGTTAACAAAAGTGGAAAACAATGTTGAGCTAATAGAAATAGTTCAAATGAATTTTTGACGTCTATAGCCGTCAATGTCAATGAATAAATAAAAAAGAAAAAAAGGAAAACATTGTTAAAAATTTGGGGCGTCAGGCGATTAAAATTTGTGATCATAATTAATCGCATTACTTCACTAGTTAACTCACAATTAATCACAAATTTTATATCTGTTCTAAATGTACAATAAAAAAAAATCAAGGTTTTCCTACTCTTGTTAACAAAAGTGGAAAAAATGTTAAACGAATTTTTAACGTCTATAGTCATCCATGGCAGTGAATGAGTTAATTTATATTTACAATTATTGAGTTAGAATTATGAAAATATTTTCATATCATCCTTGTGTGATGTCAATTTTTGTGTAACACTAAAGTGATAAAAACACATGTTAAAATTTACTTTGGAATTTAATATGTGTGGAATTTTTATCATGTCCTTGACATTTAAGAAGAATTGATATTCCATAATTAATCAAATAAAGGTGAATCGAATCGGGAAAAAATCCAAATCAAATCGATTGAGGAAGTTACAGTGGCTACCCAGCCCTTCTACCTACCTACCTAGTTGTCATGCTGTCTGTCTTAAGCACACACAAAAAAAAAAAAACCACCCCCAACAAAGCCAATTGACTTGCAAATGTAAGGTATTTGGAAAAAGGAGGCAAATCTTTGTGTGCCAGGCTGTATTGCATGTGCATAAGAGCCTGAATGCTGTTTTCGCATGTGCGTGCGTGCGTGCGTGTTTCCCATCATGCCTCTTTTCCCAAGAGAGCCCCGCGAGGACACTTGGAGCAGCCAGCGCCTGCTGAGTCACAGCGAGGCCCCGCGGAGGCAGAACATCAAGGCGGCCGTCTTACTGTAACTTAAAAGAGCCGCCGCTGGCTTTGTTAGCCATGACCCACATGCATGCAGTACTCGGCAGCCTGGGCTTGTCGCTAACAACTTTTTGGCCCTTTTACATCATACGGTACCTACCCGGCAACTGATGCCATTTGGGTCGTACTTGTCATCACAAGTAACTACGGGAGACCCGCGTCCACCTCCATTGTTGTGGTTGGTTAGTCAGAAAGTCGGCTATTAAGTTGGTTAGTGAGGCAGTTGGTTGGCTCCCTTAGTCATTCAGTTAGTTAGTTAGTCAGTCAGTTACATTATTGTTATTTAATCATTGCTAGTTAGTTGGTTAGTTAGTTAGTCATGTTATTGTTAGTTGGTTAGTTCGTTAATTAGTTAGTCAGTCGGTGAGTAACATTATTGTTAGTTGGTTAGTCAGTGTATTAGTTTGTTACTCATAGTTAGTCAGATAATTGTTATTTATTCACTGCTATTTAGTTAGTTAGTTAGTCAAATTGTTGTTAGTTGGTTAGCTAGTTAATTAGTTAGGTACTCATTAAGTCCGATTATTATTTATTCACTGTTAGTTAAGTTAGTTAGTTAGTCACATTACTGTTTAATCACTGCTATTTAGTTAGTTGGTAAGCTGGTTGGTTAGTTAGTCGGTCGGTTAGTTGAATCAGTTATTTCAGTAGGTAGGTAGGTTGATTAGTGAGTTAGCTATGTTGTAGGTCTGTCAGTCAGTCAGTCACCTAGCTAGTCGGTTAATTTATTCGTTGATCACTTTGCTTCAAGTTATAAGAAGCAAAAGATCATAAATTTGGAGAATGTTAAACATATTTTCAAGTAACCCATCAGACCCAGCAAAGGGAATTGCGTTACTAGAACCCAACCAAGTATCACAGTTTGGACCTAATTTGAAAAGCGCATCACCATCACCTTCCAGGCTGGAGTGATTCAGTGTCAGCCGTGTTTGCAGTTTTCAGTCAAACAAGTCAGGATTGTTTTGGCTTCGGTGAAGGTGTTAATGACAATGCGATGTGACTTTGTTGCGCTCTTTACAAAGGCAATTGTTCGTGTGTGTGGAGTCTTGCGGGAAATCATCATCATGCCTTTAGGCGTTGTTCCAGGCCACCCCCCCCCCCCCCCCCAAAAAAAAAACTACGCTTGGAGGATCTGCGTTTACGTGGTTCCACAGCCCCTCGGCTACACTTTTATCTCTTTCAACACTATTTTCTGCACACAAATTACCAAACAAGTTAAGTTCTTGGTGAATGCTTCTTTCATCTAGAAAGTTCATCTTGGCCCGCAATTTTCTTAGGTTGCAATGGACCGCCAGACTTCATAGAACCAGTATTGTGTCCACAAAAAAAAAAAAAAAAACTAAACTGAGCCACAGTGTTGTCGGATGCAGATTAGCGAGCAGTCGCTAGTGCAGCCGTCGCTAAAGTAACGCAAAGCAATACTTCCATAGGCACAACACACGGTGGGGGCGGCGGGGGCGGCGGGTCAAGTTAGTCAGTTAGTTTAATTGTTTCAATTGTAAGTGATTTGGTTATATGTTCAGTCTGTTAGTTTAGTAGAACTTGGTTTTAGCCAGTGAGTGAGTGAGTGAGTGAGTTAGTTAGTCAGTTGCATAATTGGTTGGTTGGATAATAATTTGCTAACTAGTTGGCCAGTTAGTGAGTTTTGATGTTTAGTTAGTCAGTGGTTGGCTAGTCAGTCAGCTAGATAGTGGGTTAGCTGGATAGTGCATGGTTTAGAATTATGGTTAGTGGGCTTATTAGTCAGTTAATCTATTAGTCATTGGTAAGTTAATTTTGTCAGTCAGTCACGTAGCTGATTAGTTAGGTAATAAGAGTTTTTTGCTCCTCCTACTGTTGTGAAGTGAAATGTGCTTTTTACAGCAACAGCAAATGTGAATTTGTTAACAGATAAAGACATCAAAGAACGTACATGTTAACTCGCTAGCAGAACTCGCCTTGAAATAAACATGTCCCATCATTTATTTATTCGAATAACATGCCTAAAAATAAACCCGTCTGATCACGTCAGCGTTTTGTAGGAGCGCCGCACAGCGCTCTGAGCCGACACATCACGAGAGGCTTTTGTCCTGGTTGGTCCGCTGGCATCAGAGAACGCTAAAGTGTAAAGTAGGCAATCCGGGGTCGCCCTGACAACAACGCCAACAACACTGTTCTCCTCCTTATTAGTGAAGCGTCAATCGGATTCTCTGTCAAGAACCAATTAGCACATTATGCTGCTTTAATGGATGCTTTATTGAGTATGATGGGCTTCATTCGTTTGATTCGACAGGATGTTTTTGTGGTATTCATAGCAAAAGAAGTGCATCATCATGACAGCTATTGTGTTAGAAAAGAAAAAAAGAAAAGTGTCCATCCTGCTGTATGCTAACTTTGTTGTGACAACACGCCAATATGCGCTAGTGGACAACACTTTGGATGGAATGGAAATAAAAGAATAAGGAAATCAATGAGAGGCGGGCGGTGCAACATGAAAGCAGCTGAAATAGCGATTAAACACTAATTACATTTGTCATCAGTCACGCAAAACAGGCCAATTCAGGGAGTGCTTGTTAAGACTACTGCCTCATTAGGCATAGAAAAAAAAAAGGCTGTGTAATTAATCCAAAATCTTTTATCCCTCTACCAAGAACGGGACATGTGGTGAAAAACGCACTTGATTATTTGTATACAAATAGTTTTGTCTCTGGAAAGTCCCCCCACCCATAGAGTGCCAAATTAAACAGCCAAGTAAGTCTTTTGAGTGTTATTTATAAAATGTGAATGATAACCTCATGATTTGGGCTAAATTAGCTAACGAGTCAGTGTTGTTGGCAAGGCTGGTGACTTAGTTAGTCAGTGATATATATCTTTTTTGCTTAGTCATTCATTTAATTGCATGGTTGGTTAATTTTTTGGTTCATTCGAGTACGTTGATTTCTTCGGTAGTCAGTCATTTGGTTAGCTAATTACTTAGCTGGTGAGTCCGCTAGTCGGTTAGTCAGTGAGTTACTTGTTTAGTCGGATAGTCAGTTACCTGTATTGGTGTAGTTGATTACTCAGTTATTGGTTCAGTCAATTTGTTAGTTGGTTAGTCAGGTAGTCCGTTATTTGGCTAGTCATTCAGCTAGACAGTCAAATATTTGGTCAGATGGCTAGTTAGTCAATGAGTCAGTTGGTCAGTTAGTGAGTTAGTCACACTGTTTTGTTCAAATAGTAATAGTCAGTCTTTGGTTAGTTGACAACTCAGGCAGTTAGTCAGTAGTTTGGTAATTAGTTGGTTGTTCAGTTACTACTCAGTCAGTCAGTTGGGTAGACTATTAGTTAAGTGTTGAGTTAGTGTGTAAGTGAACTAGTCTGTTAGTACGATGCTTACTGGTTAGTCTGTCAGTCAATAAGTCAGTTGTTAGATAGTGTATTTATTATACTGTTACGCAATCAGTCATTTATTTGTTGGTTGGTTATCCATTTTGTTGGCTAGACGATTAGTTAAAGAGTTTATGATTTAGTTTGTCAGGCATCAGGCACTGTACATGTTCAACATTTTGTGTGTGTGTGTGTTGGGGGTGGGAGCGGTTTGGGACGGAGATCCATAATAATGTCTCCTGAAAAAAAAGAAATGTAAATCCTTCCCGGGTGACTCCCTCACCTTCTGATTATTATGCTGAAAGACTCGTTAAAGCGTTCATCTGTTGAAAAGATTGAGGTTGAGATCTCATGCCTTTGAAAGCAGCACAGCGGTGACAGTCTGCGAGGGGATCGGTCGCAGGTCCTGGCAGGAAAAAGAGAGCGTCTCGCAATGACTGCAACTCTCATTACTTGTGACAGTGAAGAATTGGAAACAGTTTGGTCTCTTTATTTTTATTGCCACAATAATAGGTACACCTGCACCATCTAATAAGATTCAATATGATTAAAGATTTCTTCATTGAAACATAATAACATCAGCATTGTTTCCAGCTTCCTTGCTTTTATCGTCCCTCGAAACATATTAAATATTAACCAACGTAGCCTTTCTGCTGCTTTTCATACTTTTTTAATGCACTACGTAGTCGCCATAAAAATATTTTTATGCAATGTTAGTATTTTTGTAATTGAAGTCAACACACACATATGAGATCATAGTGGAGTTGTAAAAGAATTCAAACGCAGAGTCCATCAATTATAGGTATGTGTGCATGCTTCTTATATATATATAGGACAATGTGAGGGGATTCGTTTTGCTTTATGCCACCGCCTGCAGCCTTTCGCGATCGATCTCAGCTGCAGTTCGTAATTCTCCACGCGTTACGTGATATTGCTGATGACGAGTCATATCTGACGCCAGCGCGAGTAGCTTTGTCAGCCATCGCACATGCGTGCGTGCGTGTGTGTACAAAAGTGTGTGCTTGTCTGAGTGTGTGGAAGTGTCCAACCATGTTGACAGGCTTATATTTGAATTAATCCCCAATGTTTAAGTTAGTTATCAGTGTTGCCACATGCACGGTATCATATAATGCTGCCAACTGTTACGGATCGAAATCACTGAACGTTAACTTATTCCGTAACAGTGATTGTTCTGCATTTGCAAAAAAATAAAAAATAAATATATGTCATTGTTGACGAACAAAAGCATCATGCCATGATCCAAAGAATTTAAAAATGAAGTGACTGAAATGTGTCAATCTGGAAAAAGGTTACATGGCTTTGGGGCTGCTGCGAATCACGGTCAGAGCCATTATCTACAAATGGAGAAACCTTAGAACGGTGGTGAACCTTCCCAGGAAGCCGTCTGCCAAACAAAATTACTCCAACAGTGCAATGAGAAATCATCACAAAAAGAAGCCAGGCCGACATCCAAAGAACTGTAGGCCTCATTGGCCTCAGTTAAGGTCAGTCTTCATGACTCAAGCATAAGAACGTGATCAAATACGGCATGGGAGAGTTACAAGGTGAAACATCTCAACTGACAAAAAAAAAAAAAAAAGCACAAAGGCTTGTGTTGTATTTGTCAAGAAGCGAAAAGACTTTTAGGGGGGAAATTGCAGTGATGAGACCAGGGATGTGATTTTTCCGCTAATTCGCGGAATTCCGCTTTTTTTTATCTCCCCCCCCCAAAAAAAAATTCCGATTTATTTTTTTATTTTTTAAGTAGTTCATTGTGTATGCACATGACTCCGACAGATAACATCTTCTGACATTTGTGGTATGCTCTAATATGAGTTATTTTTCATTTGGTCATGATACAATTATTTGTTCATGAAATTTGAACTCCTCAACATTATTTATGTGTTAACTTAGTCATCACATTAGTTAGATATGATGATATTCTCAGTGATAGTTTTTAAAAGCAAAGGCAGTCCAATGTTTTTGAATGTGACTGATTTTGAGTTGACTAAAACTGCCATTTTATATGGGATAGTTCAATATACATTGAAAATTTATGCTGTTGTTTTGTCTATTTCTTTGTCATGTGAGTGCATTGAAAGTACTTAAAAACACGGAAAACCCATGAGCTTCGGGGGGCTTTGCCCCCCGTGTCCCCCCACCATGGCACTGCCCTGGACCTAGCTGGGTGCCAGCGGCCCCCAGACCCCCGGCTAAATTTTCAGATAATTTCACTTTGGTCAAATCACATCCCTGTGAGACTGAAGGTATGTGACCTGCTATTTTTACCTGTGGGTAAAAATAGCAGCATAGGCTCCAGCACGGCCGCGACCCCCCGTGAGATAAGGATAAGCGGTTCAGATCATGGGTGGATGGATAAAAACATCATGATACCAACAGTCAAACGGGGGATGTTTGCAGCGTAGTGAACTTGGGGCTGCTCGTTAATTCAGGACCTGGACGACTTGCTTTGATGATTAATGGAACAATGAAATCTGCTGTCTGCCCCAAAAAATGTCATAGTTGAACTCTTGGTTTGTGCAGAAGGACAATAGTTGGGTTTCCATCCACCCCCCACCCCCCCCCCCCCCCGAATTTTCAAGAAATGCGAAAACTGAATGGAAATTCATAAAACTGTTTTTACGCTGAGAGGGGGGATTTCAAAGTGTATCGAAAAAAGAAAAATGCTATTTTCGGCGATGGAAAGACCAGCAAGACCGTCGCACGTTTTAACCGAATTTTATGCCACACGTCTGTTTGTAGTCACAAAGCAATGGCGGACGATAAAGTAAAGGTATGTTTGGGGGACGAACCCGAAATCTTTTTGGAATTAATCGAAGAAGCGATTTTAGATGGAAAACAGCAATGAAACGTTTCGGTTTATCAGCTGCTGTCCCCTCTCGATATTCGCAAAAGAACAGATGAAAGTCGCTTGTCCAAATTCGCTTTAAAAATTCAAAACAATTGGATGGAAACCCGACTATTGAGCACAAACATATGAGCAATCCCACCTCAAATGTTTTGAAGTGACAAAGTCAGAGGCTGATTTTGTGGTATGACCTCAGAGTAGCAGGCTTGAAAAGAGCGATCATTCTATTTTTGTCGAAATGGCGCTTGAACTCGTCAAATACTCAAGTAAAGAAAGTAAAAAAAAAAAATCGACTTAAGCAGTGCAACAAAGTCCTCGCATTTCTCTGCTTCCCACCACTGAGGAGCAATGATGCAAATCACTTGTGGGTTCCCGGTGCTCTCAGCCACCGTGTGTTTCTTGTGGGCTTGTTTCTGCTTTTTTTTTTTTTTTCCGGGTGCTCGGATCACGGCTTACAGTGCGGAGCTTCTCGGGCTCATTTGCAGGCTCATTTGCAGGCTTTTAGAACCTCTTGTGGGCAATTTTGGGCTGTTATCAGCGTGGCCGCACACCCGCACGCTCCTGCCAGTTTGTTGGATCGTCGTAACGGGCATCGCTACATCCGGGGACCCGGGGGAGGGGGGAGGGGGGGCTCGGCGCTCCCTCCGGTGCCTGACGTGGGACGTGCGAGAGGGGATGATCAACCTAATCCTGATGCTCTTTTCCTAAAACCCACCGAAGATCCGGCTAATTATCCCCTCTCGTGATTATCCTGTATTTATGTGGCTTCGAGGAGAGGCTCTTCCTGCTCGAGGCGAGATAAAGATGCGAGCCCTAATCATCGGACCACCGCAGAGTTGTTTTTTGTTTTGCATCAAGACGTCGAAAGATTTGTTTTTTGTCCATTTTTAAGACGTCAAAATAAACCGAAATGGTGTCAATTTGTTTCATTTTAATTGAATCTGAATTTCGATTCAGGAAGTGCAACATCACTAGTTGGTCTTCTTTTTAAGTGCAACAGGAACAAATATTTAATTTCTTTTTAGAAAAATGAAACCGTATTTCTCCTTATTTTTATGAATTAAAATATTGAGAAAAGTACAACCGTAAGAAATATTTAATATGTAACAGGTACAATATTTTCTTTTTCGGAAAGAACAACAATAGGTTTTCTTTATTGGGAATGCGGACCTGATCAACAATAACACGTCGATCAGTGTTACATGACATGATATCGGAACACTTATGGCATTTTTGTTTTTATCGTTGGAAGCACATCACTCACAGGGATGTGATTTTTCCGCTAATTCGCGGAATTCCGCTTTTTTTTTATCCCCCCCCCCCAAAAAAAAATCCGATTTTTTTTTTATTTTTTTATTTTTATTTTTTTTAATTTTAGTAGTTCATTGTGTATGCACATGACTCCGACAGATAACATCTTCTGCTATAACAAAGACATTTGTGGTATGCTCTAATATGAGTTACTTTTCATTTGGTCATGATACAATTATTTGTTCATGAAATTTGAACTCTTCAACATTATTTATGTGTTAACTTAGTAATCACATTAGTTAGATATGATGATATTCTCAGTGATAGTTTTTAAAAGCAAAGGCAGTCCAATGTTTTTGAATGTGACTGATTTTGAGTTGACTAAAACTGCCATTTTATATGGGATAGTTCAATATACATTGAAAATTTATGCTGTTGTTTTGTCTATTTCTTTGTCATGCGAGTGCATTGAAAGTACTTAAAAACACCCCCAGACCCCCGGCTAAATTTTCAGATAATTTCACTTTGGTCAAATCACATCCCTGCACTCTCCATGATGTCTGCTAGCTAGAGGCTAAGCTAGGCTTCTTGAAGAGAAAAGTCTGTTTCTTTGCTAGCAGTATCTTTGAGGCAAAACGTGTGTTTTAGGTGTATGTTGCTATTGATTGTTTCCATTTTTAGGATGTTTTGAAGGTTTTTTTAAGTACCGCAACATCGATGTTGCGTTTGCTAGCCCTTCCGCCCGTTTTGCATTGCGCGTGAATTAAGCTAGCAGTTGTTTTGTGTATAGTTTAAATTTAACAGGGAAGTGGCAAAAATAATAATAATTGTTCACAGTTTGCCAAAACTGCCACTCATTGTGAAGTTTGCTGCCGCCATCTTGTCTCGTAAGTCACATTTTTAGTGGCGTCAAGGTACCATCGTATGTTGTTTTCAGGTGTTCTGGAGGCGTCTATGAAAAAGATCATTAGTGGTAAGACTGCTCGATTATGATCTTTTTCATTATTTTACCTGATTAAGTACGACCAGAGCCCAATTTGCTATCTCTACATCATGTCCAATATTCCGATATTACAGATGCCTGTTTCTGTCCAAATTGTTCTCGATTAATTAAATCACAGACAAGTGATAATTGATTAAGTTGGTGCCGTAGCAGCTCTGCGAGACGTATTCCCTCATTAGCGGTCACATTTAATACAGGTTTAATACAAGTTGGAACAAAAAGGTCTTGTCGGGGTTATCGCTTTTGATCAGAAATTGAATAACAAACAAGCGATTATCCATACAACAGTGTCAATTGTCAAGTTGGAGGTGTGGTTGCTATGGCGACACGGCGAGGCCCTTAATAAAGGTACGATTTCTCAGTGATGTGACGGGAGAAGATTATGCGTTTGTGTCGCCCTCAAGTCTGAAAGTAATTGAAATGACCCCGTCAAAAGTTTGCATTCGTCGCTTCACCTACGAAGAGAAAACGGCTTGTTAATCACGAACGCTTTCGATCTGTGGGTCACACTTAATTGCCGCGTGTTTTTAATTGTATTCCGTCCGCCCGTAATAGATTGGCTTGTCTTTGCCGAGTCGATGGCGCTCGATTTCACCTCAAGATGCGAGAACTTCTTAACCTCCTGCCCACCTCGCACTCCCTCTTGTGATGAGACACTCGATTTTCAGCAAATATGAAGAGTGCTTTCACCAAGGGTGAAATGTACTGGCGGGCTGCCTGCCTGCTGGTTAGTTATTCAGGCACACGCGGCTGCACCTCCATTAAAATCCAGCATTGGCTGCAACCGCACCTGTTTTTAGCCATCTTGGCAAACCGCAAAATGAAGGCTAATATTAATGAGTAGGGATGAAACAGGAATTCATTTGGAAGTAAATACAGCGTTTTGACGCCATTACGTTGTTGTCAGGCAAACACTCATTCATATTTGATGTATAATACGCAACAAAAAATAACAAATACTAGATGGAAAGTGAATGATTGAAACTGCGTCGTAAAAATTGGGGATTTGTTCGCTACCACTTTTTTCAGACTACCAGTAGGAGTACTTACACCCTTAACCCATTCACTCTCAGCTATTTTCTTTTTTCTTTTTTTTTTTCTGGAGAGCTCAGTATTGTTCATTCGGTAATTTTACCGATTTGACATGTCATCATCATTGCTCTCCTTTTTTTTTTTATATATATATATATTTTTTTTTTTTGTATATATATATTTTTTGTATGTTGGTGAATATGTGTATGTGCGTGCGTGCATTCATTAGTTCACCTAAAACCTATAAAAAAATTAAAAAAAAAAAAATCCCATACCGTTTCCCTAAACCGAACAATTCCAGCCAGAGTCGTGAGGCCGTCAAGAAACCGGAGAAAGGACCAAAGAAAAGAAAGGAAAGTGAACTCTCTGCCATTTTCACTGAAGCAACCCCCTTCGCTCCCGGCGGTTTGACTGGATTTTGACGGGATTTGCAAGGCCCACAGAAAATTGTTTTATATTGCTATAAAAACGTTGAACCTACCAAAAGAAACATTAGAGTCTCTTCTTTCATCTGTTTCCATTTTGCAGCAAAATTCCTCTTCCTTCACAGTTTGTCTTCTTGTATGAGAAAGTCCAAAAGACAACCACAATAGTACTTTCAGAGACGCTTCAAATGTTAGTAGCTATGATTATGGAATCATCTCTAATAAGGAGCCCTGATCAATTCATCTAATAATAAGGCAGTTTATGAGAATGAAAGAAAATGTTAATGGTGGCTGTTGAGAGCAAGTCGGTGTCTTTGAACGCTGCTTTATTGCTGCTTTGGCCTTAATAAAGGCTCATTTACTGTCCCCTGCAGGCGCCTACATTTCTATTCATTGGCACACAGGGAATTAGTCATTGGAAAATTGGATTACTCCTTTTTTTTTCTTTTAATTTGTGCTCTGGCATACCTTGTACTTCTCTATTCCTCTTCGTACCACCAGGTTGAATTCGCATTTGCGCTTTTATCACAGGAAAAGTGCGGCCGAAAAATGCACCATCAGCGTCTCCGTTTGGTGATTTATTCGAGGCGCCCCGTCTTAAATGAGCCGGCTTCTCGTACGTAGCGGCGTTAAAAAACAAACGCGGCTGAAGTTTATGCCCGTGTGCTGTGAATTAAATATGGCGTGCACTTGGCAGCGCTGCCGGCGTCTCGCTCGGCGCCGTGTGTTTTACATTCCGCAGACGTGCAAACAAACTCTTTGCGCAAAGTGACTGAAATGGAAAAGCAGCCAGGGCATAAATAGCACTTTGACGAAGGTGCGGCGCCCAAAAAAAAAAGAAGAAATCAAAAGGCGGCCGTCTCATTCTCAAGGAATGACGGGATAAAGGCGGGCGGGCAGGCAGGCAACCAGGGTTTCTTTGTTCTGCGGGGCCATAATGAGTGGCCCGCAATTTCTCTCAGACAGCAAAAGTAAACTTTTGTCTTCTTCGAACCCCCTCCCTTCATTCCTGATGGCGGTGGAGGCTTAAGAGGATTGCGGACTATTATTTATTCATGTCATTGTGTTTAGCCACCAGAGGAGGCAGAGTGAAAAGCTGATAATCGTGCTCCATCGCCATTGTCTTTTTTTCCCCTTCTTTAGGCTACGGCTAAGGCTAGCGAACGATGCTAACACTGATAAGGTGTCTGAGGCAGCTAAGGTTGCAAAGAAAGTTAAGGATGATAAGCAAGTTGGCTAAGACAGCTAGGGTCAGCAAAGCTGGCTAAAGCAGATATGGATGCTAAGAATGCTAACACATTTAGGCTACTAAGATAGTTAGGGCTGCTATTACAGGTAAGGCTACTAATGTGACTTAAGGCTAAAATGGCTAAAACTAAGTATGCTAAGAGAGCTAAGGTTTCCAAGGCAGCTTAGAAACGTAAGGTGGCTAAAGATGCCGAAAATGCTACGATATCTATACTTTCTGGGGCAGCTAGCAAGTTTCTTAGTTGAAGATGCTATGGCAGCTAAGGACACCAAAGTGGTTAAAAGTTTTCAGATTTAAGAAGAAGCTTAGATGGCTAGAATGCTAAGTCTGCTAAGAACGCTTAGCAATGGTTGGTTAAGCTGTTTAGAAAGCTAAAGTAATGAGGTTGGAAGTTTGCCAAGACCAACAAGGATGTTAAGTTTGTGAAGCAGCTGCTAGGATGCTAAGAATGCTAAGAATGCTAAGACATCTAAGATATCCGAGGCAGCTAAGGTTACTAAGGTAGCTAAGGATGTTCTGCTAAATCAGTTGGATGGTTAAGACTGCTCAATTAGCTAAGGTGGCTAAGACTTAGGCTTAGAAAGCTGAAGTTGTTAAGAGAGAAAAAGAGATCGAACCTCATCTGTCTTCACAACTTGACCTGAGCACTCTAATTCTAAGATTTGTAATGGTGCTAAGTTTGCTAAGGAAACCAATGTACATAGAAGCACCTGTGACTAAAGCCAACCTGTGGCAGGGTTTTTACTTTCTGGATCTGGATTCCCCAACCCTGACAGCTATGATTGGCGAGAATATTAAAGCAGCTAAGGATGCTAAAATGGATGGTTAAGGATACCAAGGTATCTAAATTATTAAGATAGCTACAGTTGGCTAAGGCTAAACCAAGAATGCAAAAGTGGCTATAATACCGAGCAGGGGACTTGTTTACAACAATCAAGTCTTTGCACGCTTCAGACTGCTGTTGTTCTGTTTAGCAAAACAATTTCAGTGTTCACGTCTGAGCAAGAGTGTCTTTAAACCGAGCTAATAAGAGTTACAATTATTTTATTGATTCTGATGGTGAACCACTTGGCTGCAATTTGAGGTATTACAGTATGATATGTAAGCAGCAGGATTTGAGCTAGAGGTTCAGCCAGGTCCATTTAGAACCGCACGCGTGTATACAGGCCACCGGCATGTTAGTTCCAGCCACTTGTGTCGGCCAGGAGATGCTTAAAATAGTTGTCGCATGCCTCCAGGCCGAGGTGAGTGCACAACAGCGTTCACTTTTCATCCTTGAACAATGACGGCCCCCGTCGGGAGGCTTGAATGGGGCGTCATGGGGGGTGGCGGGGTGAGATACGTGGCGAAGGAGGGGTGTTAATGATGCCGCACTACATCAGCGCTAATGATTCCGTGGACAAGCCGACTAACGACCAGGAAGGAGCTAATGGAAAATGGTTGTTTTAGTGACTCAGTTCAAGCGGTTCAAAAACATTCGTGGAGAAATGGAAAGGAAGAAAAATATAAAAACAAATACAAAAATACACAATACTAAATTGGAGATAAAATCATAAATTTAAAAAAGGAACATAATCTAAATAATAGGAAAAAAAATCACAATTTAAAGAATATGACATTAGAAAATAATACAAAAGAATAAAAAAACACACAAATAATGAAAAAATACAGCCAGGAGACAAAATACACGTTTGCCAAAATTTAATATCATCTCCCCCAAAACATTGGGTAAAAAATACAGTATGTCCAAAATATATTACACAAAAACAACAATAAACCAAAAAATACTTGACCAAAACCAGTCAAAAAACACAAATATTGTTTAAAAAAAAATCACAATAATAATAATAATTAAAAAACCGCGCTATTAATAAATAAATGAATAAATTGTGTATATGTACTGCATATACACAAATGTTACGAGAATACAAAAATATTACCTACCCAAAATACAAACCCACAGCAGTTGGACTGTCAAAACAAAAACAAAACATCAATATTAATGTGGCGCAAAAGAATTCTTTTGGACCCACTACTGCCCCCTGCAGGTTCGCAGAAACGGTTGTAAGTGGCCATAGTTGTTCATCACAGTAAAGCGTAAACAGATGGCGTCCTTCAGATGGATCGCGGGGCGCGCCGTGCCGTCCCTCTGGTTGGGAGGATGACAGTAGATTGGATGGATGGCCGTGACAGAGGCCAGCCTGATGGGAAGGAGACGCTATAGCTCACCACTCGCACTCACACTTTGTTCTTTTTTCCTCCTTCTGTTTGTTGCAGTATCCCTTTTTGGAATGAAATACTAAAATATGAAACTATCATGGAAAACTGTGGAGAAAAACACATGAATATTACACAAAAACTCAAAGATACTGACTATTAAAAGTATAGCACAAAAATTGTTGACAAAATATTAACAATGAAAATAACATTACGCACAAATGAATCAATATTAGCAAAAAAAAACTGTTCATATTTGACCAAAAATACACTTAAGCAATAAAAATGTACAAAAAACTCAATATTTGACAAAAAGTAGACAAATGTGGTGAAAGTGGGGGGGCAAAGACTGGTTTTGGAACCGCTACTGCCACCTGCTGGTCTGCAGACGCAGTTAATTCGCAGTAGTTTGTGATGGAATATTGGAAAATAGTTGAAAATGCCGAGAGCTTTCACGATGCTAAGACATCGACAACATGTTCAAACAGTCGTGCGTCGAGCGAGTCCGTTAACGAGCTTGTTCGCTTCCTGGTCCGGCGCAAAAGCATCCCGTCGTCATTTGCTCGACACTCAGCGTCTGAGTAATGGACGCCGGCTTTTAAGTGGCGATAACAACGTTGCAGGTCGGGCCGTAAATGGAACCGTGCCGTCTTGTGTGGTCATGTTCTTTCATTACAGCACAAATATCGTTTCCATTTCCTCTGCCATGTCTATAAAAAGACCATTTGGGTCCCACCATTCCATACATTAGCTCTATTCTTTTATAGTATTGATTTAAAGCAGGTAAGGAGCGCAGTGGTAGTATTTTTCCAACGCTGGCTCAGTTATCTTTTTTTTTTTTTTTTTTTCTTGTGCAAAGTCCTTGTGTTTGTTTGTCTTGGCAGGGTGTCTTGAGCCGTGGGCAGCCAGCAGCACCGCTGCAGTTTAAGCCACAAAATGAAATGTGTTCAAGTGCAACTAGAATTTCACCTGCGGATTCATTGTTCTCAAAATGAGGTCACGGCGTATTCTTATTGGAATCGAGTTTTTCAGGAACAAAAAGGTGCATTGTTTGGAGAATATGCATATGGTCCTATTTATTTGAGAATAAAGATATCTTTACCAGAAAAAAGGTGGAATCTTGTAAATATATACTGTTCCTCCGTCCTAATTCATTTCAATCAATAATATAATCTGGTTTGAGAAACATTGCCCTAAAAGTCTAAAGACTAAAACTAAGTGTAAGTGAGGTCCTTAAAAAAAAATCTCCAGCCAAAGTCGACTTTTATGGTTATATCAGGGATGTGATTTATCCGCTAATTCGCGGAATTCCGCTTTTTTTTATCTCCCCCCCCCCCAAAAAAAAAAATCTTTTTTTTTTTTTTAAGTAGTTCATTGTGTATGCACATGACTCCGACAGATAACATCTTCTGCTATAACAAAGACATTTGTGGTATGCTCTAATATGAGTTACTTTTCATTTGGTCATGATACAATTATTTGTTCATGAAATTTGAACTCTTCAACATTATTTATGTGTTAACTTAGTAATCACATGAGTTAGATATGATGATATTCTCAGTGATAGTTTTTAAAAGCAAAGGCAGTCCAATGTTTTTGAATGTGACTGATTTTGAGTTGACTAAAACTGCCATTTTATATGGGATAGTTCAATATACATTGAAAATTTATGCTGTTGTTTTGTCTATTTCTTTGTCATGCGAGTGCATTGAAAGTACTTAAAAACACGGAAAACCCATGAGCTCCGGGCTTGTCCCCCCCGCCCTGGACCTAGCTGGGTGCCAGCGGCCCCCAGACCCCCGGCTAAATTTTCAGATCATTTCACTTTGGTCAAATCACATCCCTGTTATATGTTTATTGCGTAGCAAATAAAGTCTTCACGGCTTTTGGCAGCTGCTTCGTTGTCTTGTGTCTTGTCTTGTGCCAGCTCTCCTGTGCCGTCTGGGACCCTAAGGCCCAAAAGAGTTCCAAGAACCCCTAGGGCTGATTAAATGTGAAAAGTGAACAAAAATAGTAAGTCCCAGAGTCAAACCTAAACTCTATTGTTGGTGTGTCATCTAGCAATGAAAAGAAAAGTGATGATGATGATGATGACGGTGATGCTCGGTGCAATTGCAAAGCCATTATGCATCCAATTAAGCCACCGCTCCGGCGACAGTAGCTTAATGTAACTCCCATTATGAAAGCATAATTTCTATTTGGTGTTAAGAGGTGTATTTAACAGAACAATGATCACTTTTCCCCCCTCTTTGACTGCAACATATTGAAACCTTGACAAATGCACAATTGACGCAATAACGAGCTGTGGAGGAGGCTTTGTTTGGAATTGTTGTTTGCTTGCGTGTTAGTTTTAATGTGCAAAAATGACCTGACAATTGTTAGCAAAACCTAAAGCAAAGCATTGGTAATCATGCTAAAACATGCTAAAATATAGCCAAGGTTTCTGAGACGGCTGCGGATGGTTAAACACTCATCAAGCGTGCTAAGATGGAAAAGGTTTTTTTAATTAGGCAGCTAAGGATGCTACAGAAACTAAGACTGCTAACTATACAGCTTAGAATGTTAACACAGCTAGGGTTGCTAAGACGGCTAATAGCGCGGATGCTTCTCGGGGAAGCTACGGCATCTTAGGTTTCCAGGGAAGCCAAGGCAGCTAACGATGCTCAGTTAAGAACGCTCAGACAGGTGTGTGGCTAAGGCAGCTAATGTTTTTAGAACAGCTGTATTATGCTAATACAGCCAACGGTTAGCTAGACGATTAAGGATCAATCGACACCAGTTACGGTTTTTCCAAAAAGTTAAGGAAGCTAAAACAGGTGAGCGTGTTCACACAGATAAGAATGCTAATCTTGTTAGGACGGCTACATTAAATGTGTTCAGATTGCTAGCTGTAGCTACTGAAACTCATGCTGCCAAATTAGTCCAGAATATTAAGGCAGCCAAGATTCCTAAGACAACAAATGATGTTAAGGCAACCAAAGATGCTAAGGCAGCTAAGGCTTGCGAGTGAGGCTAACAATGCTACGGAAGCTAAGGCTAACACAGCTAAGATTTGTTGGGCAACTAAGGATGCTAATATTGCTTAGACAGCAGCTAAAGATGCTTGCATTGCCAAGGCATAAGCTAAGATAGCTAACGTTGCTAACGTGCTAAGTTAGCTACGTCCTAAATGATCAAACCTTCTCCATTCAACAAACAGATGATGTCTTCATCTCTCTGTGATCTTAAACATAAAGATCAACCTGTCCGTATAGCTTTGGAATTAACAGCACAGTCAGAAGTATGAGCGCCGTTGAGAGAATTCAAAATCGTGACTTTCCGGATAAATGTTGACTTTCTTTAATCGATTGTCTCCCCCCCCCCCCCCACCACCACCACCACCCTACCCACCCCCGTCCGGTACGTCTCCTCCTCTTTAAATTACATTTTTCTATTTACCCGATTCAATTTGAACGCCGTCTTCTCAGATAAATGCCTCTTTAAACATAAATTCCTGTCGAATATCTGCAATGCTGTAATGATTCTGTCTGTTTGTCAGGCGCCGCCTTGACGGCTGTGATTAGACACGCCGCTTGGAATGTGTAATTTTAGATTTGTGGAAAAGGGCTATTTGGGGTGCTCACTAGCCCAAAAAAAAATCAAAACAGTCTACCTTAGCTTTGATAGGCACAACCGTTGCATTATGACTGTTATACAAGTACAAAAAATATATATTAACCACTGTTAAGTACAAGAAACAATCGTAAGATGGAAAAGGCTGTTCGAATATGTAGCTAAGAATGCTAAGTGAAAAAAAAGGTTGCTAAAATTGATAGCTGAAATAGCCAAGTATCATTAGACTGCTAAGAAAGCTTATTGTTGTCTCGACAAAACTAAAGAAAGAAAAATAAATGATAGTATTGTGTATTTGGTGTAGTATCATTTGTTTGTGATTTATAAATGTAAAAACTCTGCTATTTAAAAATTGTGGTGAAGACTGCTGCATTAAAATGTGAGTTATTTCCCTTTTTTATATTTAATTGGCACATTGGTCAACTTTCGTTTCCGCCCAAGGCGATGGGAATTTGTGCTGGCACAGTCAATCAATATGTTTGGAAAAACAAAGTTAATGAGTAGGACATGTTGTATCACAGCTGCTTACTTGTCGTGTTGTAAAAGAAAGAAAGAAAAAAAGAAAGAAGAGAAAAAAAAAGAACCGTTAGTTTTTGTGTCGGTCGGGTCGGGACTACATGCTGATAAGATGCTTGAAAAAAAAAAAATTGAAAGTTTGTCCATAAAGGCGCAAAGAAACAAAATAATTAAATACATAAAAACAAATAACGTTTCAATGATTGACCTGAAATTGTGCGGACATGGCTATCATAATAAAATGCACGTACATTTCTAAAAGGACCCTTTAATGTAATTGAACAGCAAATAAGACATTTTTCTTTGGTTTGGGCCGAGCATGGCACGAGGGCTATCGCTAACTAGTGGTTTTAGCATCGATTATCCTCTTGATTTTCCATTGATTATTCAATTACTCAGGTAATCGCCCGAGTTTAAAAAGTTTAACCGGTCACGACAAGTTAGTGGAAGACGCTTGGCTTTGACTTTGAAAATAGGAAGGACATTTTTTTTTGCAACATGGCCCTTATTGATCTCTTATATTCTGCGGCCACCTGCTGTTCATTTTTTGTAAGAAATACCATTGCTTTAAGCGTCCTCTTCAGGTCCGAAGCTGCATCAAAGCCTTCTGTATGCTCTAGCATAAAAAAAAAACATATGAATACATTTTTGGGACCATGGTAATATTTAAAATAGAACATATTTATACGTTTTTGGGAGCAAATGAGTTAGTTTTGCTGCAGAATTTTTTGTTGACCAATTTTTGGAGGTCGCCATTTTTTCCCTCCAGCATGGCACCAAAGTTCACTATGATTTTGAATATTAGCTTTGGGAAAGTGGGTGCGAGCGCCAAATCATTGTTGTGTGCTGTTCTAAATGTTCTTGTGTTCAATTGACAAATGGATAAAGTGCTTATTTATTTATGTCACTTTACCAGTAGCATTAAAAGCTGCTTTTAATAAAAGTATTTAATTATAAAAAGCAGACACCACAAACAGCTCTTACTGCCTTAATGCATTTTTTTTTTTTTTTTTATGAAAATGTTTTTACTTATTGGATTTTTTTGTGCGTGTGTGTTTTGGTTGTTTGTTTGCGTGAAATAGCAACTCTCTGCTGTTTGCTGCTACTCGCTAATGAGACCCGTAATGAGTCATTGTGGTGGGAATGTTGCGCTTGACGCCGCACTTTCATTAGCTATCACCAGCTAGCATGTTGGCCCTACTAACAAGCTCGCTAATGCATTTGCTTCAGACCTTTAATGTGCCACGTGTTTGCTCGTTGCTCGCTGAAGCTGTCAGGAGCTAATCGGTCCACTTGATGCTAAGTGAAGGTCTCGCTCACGCTGCCGGGTTGGAGTGATGGGAAGCGAAAGGCGGCCCCCGACCCATTGCAGGGTTTTTTTTTTTTTCAAGCGCAAACGCCACCAAGATCGATTCAGCATTAAGTAGTGGGTTTCAAACTGGGGTGCGGCAAAATCATTTGCAATAAATTAGGTTGTATTATTAAGAAAAAAAAGTTCCATAAAGCAAACTTACTAAGCCTGCTGTAGCTTTCGGCCAATTAAAAGCTCTGATATGGTTGTGACATCTTTCTATTACATAGGTTATCTCTTTGACTGCCAAAAACGTTAAATAACGTTTAGTAAAATCCTATGGAGGACTGCCAAAGACGTTAAAATACGTTTTTTTCAAAACAGAGGTGAAATTAACCATTTTTTATTGTTGATTACTGAAAAACGGAATAAGGTAGAAACAAACTTTTTTTTTCTGATGAAAGATGAGAGTCCAATCTTTCATTTGGTAGTATGTGTGTTTCCATAGTCCAAACACATAATTTTCTGTGGACCTTGAAAGATCAGTCAAAAATGCTTAAATCGGCTGGCACCCACGGCATCCCTTTTCTGAAAACGTCTGGCAGTCAAAGAGTTAAGAACATTAAGGTTGAAAGGTTAAAAAATCCGAATAATTCCCAGTACAGGGTTGGGGTTAGGCGCTTGGATTATGAGGGGCTTTTTGGATACACTCCCCCCTTGTAAGTGTTCCCCTGAAGTTTGAAACCGCCAGGATTCAAAGCACAGACAGTAAAAAGTGAAGTCCGGTGAAGAATGTTCGGCGAAGCCTTCTCAAGAGGCCTCGCGGACATTTGCTACTTACGCACGGCTCGGCCGTCTCATGCTAATGTGTCTAATTGTTTCCTAATTAGATGTGAATCAATGAGTTGCATTCTAATACTCTTGCGGGACGCTTGCCGAGCCGTGATGGATGGAGGTCCAGTCAGCAGAAATGCAGAGCCGGCCTGCCGCCATGTATGCATGCATTCGTTTGTCTCAGTTTGTTTGATTTAAATTGCTTGAATATTATTTAGGAGACCTGGAGACGCTTAACCTATTCACTCGCAGCCATTTTCCCTGAAGCAACCCCCTTCGCTCCCGGCTGTTTTATTGGATTTTGACAGATTTTTGCAAGGCCCACAGAATATTGTGTTCTATTGCTATAAAAACATGGAACCTACCAAAAGAGAGATTAGAGATTAGAGAAAGATTAGTCTCTTCTTTCATCAGAAAAAAACGCAAATGAGTTAAAAACCATTTAACTTGTAATCAAGCAAAAACTATAACTACAATTGCAATCATACTTGTCTAACCAATCATTAGTCAGGGTTAAGCAAATCATGTTAAAACTACAAACGCACAATCTACGATTGTTAACATTTTCCACCACAGTCGTGTCGCCGTTTTCAGGGCTTGAGCCGATAAGCCCTCAAATAATAAATAAATAAACGGTGTGAATTATTCACACGCCAGTTCCTACTCCCTACTGCGGCGCTTGTGATCTGTCGAGGTTGGAATCTGTTCTCCCGCTGCCTGAAGAGGTCGTCCATACCCGCAAGCACACCGTTCACATCTGCCCATGAGTTCTATTGCAGATGGAGCTTCAATGTCTGTCGTCTAGGGTCTTTTGAAGGGGGGGGGGGGGGGATTTGTATGTTCTTCCTGATCTTGCCTGCGGATCTGTCTGGAATCCGGCAGCTTCCTCAGATAGTCCAGAAAGGTTCACTGAAGAGATGAAATGGCCATTTTGATTGGAAGCAGTCCTGTTAGGATCATTTGAGATTGAGTCCATTTATGAAACGTGTCTCATTTATGAAACTCGTGTAAAGTTGCTAGCATGTATGCGGTTAGTGGTTCAGGCAAAGGAGCAAGTTGTCAAACCCTTCAAGCGGTGCGAACAGAGTAGAACCTGAAGTGTTAAGTCTTGTCTTTATGCATTGTGAAGTTTGAGTTTGAGAGTGACACTTCACTTCTATTTATACAATTTAACACTTCCAAAGGTGTTTTAGCGCATGTTAAAATTTGGGCACAGCTTCATCTTTTTAAAGTCACGTCTTGTCTAGAATTTGGTAGGCGTGCCTATCGAGAAGAGACAAACAACAACAACAAAAAAAAGCTCATGAGCCCTATGACCAATAACAATGCAGGAAGTCAGCCATTTTGGCCGTTTTATTTGATTGCGATTTCACGTCTCTCATGAGTACGTTTGTTTTTTGTCATTCTATGCTTGGAAAAAGTAGCAATGTGACAATGTGTGCATTTTGCTAAAAACACATGGAATGAGTACGTCAAAGACTTCCAAAATCCACTTCACAAATTCAAATACAAGGGGAAAAAACTATTGACTATTAAAGCCCAGGTTTCCTATTCCTCAGAATTTCACCTCTAAGAGTAAATATTCTCTCATTTCTGTTATGCTCCATGAAAACAGACAGACGATCTTTGTGTTGAATCAAAATCAAACATTCACAAACTTTACTGCTTTAACTCATTCATATCAGCCGATTTTACTGACGCAACCCCCTTCGCTCCCAGCTCTTTTATTGGATTTTGACTGATTTAGCAAAGCCCACAGAATGTGTTCTATTGCTACAAAAACATGGAACCTACCAAACGAAAGACTAGAGTCTGTTCGTCAGGAAAAAAATTGTATCCGTTTCCGTTTTGCAGCAATTAGCATTAGAATATAGCCAAGTTTCATCATTATTCACAAATCAGTTTCAAACAGTGGGGGAAAGAGCTTGTTTGCGACATGGCCCTGGCTGATCTCGTATACTCTACTGCCACCTGCTGGCCCTTTGTGTAATAACTACCATTGCTTCAAGCGTTCTCTTCCGTTCAGAGGCTGCATCAAAGCCTTCTGTAATGCTATAGTATTAAAAAAAATAGTAATGATAATCATTTAAAAAACTTATAAATACGTCTTTGGGAGCATGGTAATATTTAAAATACAGCATATTTATGTTTTTAGGAGCAAATGAGTTACTTTGGAAAACATCATTAGTTTTGCTTTTTTTCCTGACGCTATGGACCGAACCACTAAATAAATCTAAATGTTATTGAGTTTGAAATGTACTTTTTTTGTAATTTTTATTGACAGATGATTTGATGAATTAAATAATCGTTAGTTGCAGCCCATACTGCAATTTGAAGAGTCAAAAATGTCATTTTCCGGACTCCAAAAAAACGAAATTTCTCTGTAACCCATTATCGGAAAACATTATAGGAAACATTCACGAACCCATCCAGTCATCTCAATCAATGGAAGCAAATGTGACGGCGTTTACGCACATTGAAGTGACGTTTGAGCAAAAATGATCTTTTTCTACATCCGACACCCCCGAAGGTGTCTTTGCACGTGCGAAAGCAAAGTCAGGCATGGCTTCTCCTTCCTCAAAGTCACGTCTCGTTCTTCTCAGCAGGGTTGAGTTAGCCGAGACCAACGGGGAGGGGGCGGTTTGGGTGGGGTGGGGGGGGGGGGGGGGGGGTGGGGTCTTGATGTTTGTTTGTCAAGTGTCATTTCAGCCTTGAATTTGTGTGTGTGTGATGTTTGGGTGTGTTTCCCTCCCACCCAGCGGTCCTTGTCTCTGTTTGTGGTCCACAGGTCCTCCACTGCTTTGTTCCTCCGCCTCCTCCTCCCCTGTCGAGCGGCTCCCGTACCCTCCCCCTTGCATTGCGGCCAATCAGAGCCAGGGGGGGTTGCTAGGTAACAGTACGGCTCAGCCAGCCCGGGACTCTGACTCGGAGGATGATTTTGGCCACGGTTCATTCTTAGTTAAAGCCGGCTCGGGGAACCTGTACGCCGCCGCCGCAGCTGCTGACGGTGAGTGCTTTCTCAACTCTGCTTGCTTTCCGGAGGCCTGGCCTGGCTCGCCATCCCTCGCCCCCGGACGCCTTGCTTTGTAGTTGGCGCAGACGGCTGTGGGCAAGAACATGGCCCCTCTGTTTTTTTGTTTTTTTTTGCCTGTCTGCGAGAAAGTTTTGGAGTCGATAAACAGCCTCAGGAAACGCCGGCAGGGGAGGTCTGCCGAGTTCAGATGTTGCTTTCAAAGAGATGGATGATTTTGATTCAGATGGAGAGATTTGTCGCACTTGGCAGCGCACTGGAGTTTTGGTTAGGACTCGTTTTGAGGTTGTAGTTTGAATCTCGCCTCCTGCCTGAGTGTGCGGAGTTTGTATGATTTCCCCGTTCTCGCGTGGCTTGGAAAAACGTGCATGTCAGTTTCATTGATGGCTGACTAAATTGTCCACAGGTGAGGTTGTCTGTGTGAATGGTTTTCCGGCGACCAGTCCAGGGTGTTTGCAACCCAACACACGCTTAGGACCGCCCCCTAATTTGAATAACATTTCGTCCTGACAGTATTTCATTTTTGAATGATATTTTTTAGATCTGTTTTTATTTTCACTTTTATTCAATTATTTCTTTATTTTTGTATTTATTTTTTACTTTATTTATTTAGAGATAAATATCTTTATTTTTATTTCCATTTATATTTATTTTTGTATTTAATTTTATTTAATTATATTTTTTTATCCATTTTTATTTAAAATTTTATTCGCCATCTATTCATTTTTAGTTTTAATACAAACATGGCCGTGTTGAATCCCTCAACATTGCTCAATGGCCTAGTGGTAGAGTGTCCCGCCCTTTGACTGGGAGGTTGTGGGTTCAATCCCTGGCCAGGTCATACCAGAAGACAATAAAAATGGGACCAATTGCCGCCCTGCTTGACACTCAGCATTTCAAGGGTTGGAATTGGGGGGGTTCGATCACCAAATGATTCCCGAGCGCGGCCCTTGCTGCTGCTCACCGCTCCCTCAGGGAATGGGCCAAATGCAAAGAACAAATTCCGACCCACTTAGGTGGGTGTGACGATCAGTGGTACTTAATAATAATAATTAATAATAATTGTAAATGATGTCAAGTGTGAACCCGGTGAAAGACATGACTTTAATTAACAAATCAAACGCGGCCCCCCTGGAGCCAGAATTAACGCTTTTGAAATGCTCCCGCGCGATGCGTCGTTGAATACGCGTCGACTCCTCACCAAAGACGTCGTTCTGAAAAGTGCTGTCGACGTGCCAAAAAACGCGGCAAGCAAGCCCGAGTCGCCCTACGATGCATTACTGATGCTGATGAGAATGACTAAAAACTAGAGCTGTCAAACAATGACATTTTGTAATCAGATTCATCACATCGTAGAATTTTGATTAAAAGTTTTTTTCTCCCCAAAAATTTCCCCGCCAAATTTGAAGAGCACCTGCTACGTGTTCATTTTTGGACATTTAATGTTATGAGGACGTCATTAACATTTTGGATCCACTTCAGTGCGCACTCTCATCCTCCTCTTAAAAAAAATGACCCTAATAGTTTGACATGAACAAATATTCTGAATGTCATACGCAAACATTTATTAACTCTTTGACTGCCAGACGTTTTCAGAAAAGGGATGCCGTGGGTGCCAGCCGATTTTAAGCATTTTGACTGATCTTTCAAGGTCCACAGAAAATTATGTGTTTGGACTATGGAAACACACATACTACCAAATGAAAGATTGGACTCTCATCTTTCATCAGAAAAAAAAGTTTGTTTCTACCTTATTCCGTTTTTCAGTAATCAACAATAGAAAATGGTTAGTTTCACCTCTGTTTTGAAACAAACGTCTTTTAACGTCTTTGGCACTCCTCCATAGGATTTTACGAAACGTTATTTAACGTTTTTGGTAGTCAAAGAGTTAATTATTACACAGTTAGTGCTTTACTTTAATTGCTCAAACACAACCTGTGCTACATTTTTCCACTGTTAAAGGATCATCTGCGGTCATGTGATTAATCTGCATTAACATATGATTAATGCGATATATATTTTTTATTAATCAATGAGTTAACGCTTTAACTTTGACAGCACTACTTAAAAACTCAACAATATTCTGGTTCCAGGTGCAAATTTTAGGGGCCCTAAACATGACCCCTGCAAACTCACTCATAGCACCCTCTGAAAATTTTCGGAATATCAGACGCTGACTCCACGACTCAGCTTGCTAAAGTCACATGACCAAACGTGATTGGTCATTACCTGAGCCCTGAGCAACTGTGATGTCATTTTAAAACGGTTGGACTTTGCTGCTTACCTCATATTCCACAAATGCAATATTGAAGACAATTTTAGGGTTGACTTCCCATTTAAAAAGCAAGCCTATATTCTTGAAAAAGAATCCTTTGATTTGAAAAAAAAACTTTTAAGTTCCATACTCATATGCAGTGCTTAACTCATTTAATCCCCAAAATGTGTAAAAAAATGTTTTAAATACGTGTCGTTCCTTCCCAAAAACGTGTTTGCACGTTTTTTGTTGTTGTTGTTTTGCAAGAGCATACAGAAGGCTCTGATGCAACTTCCGGCTTAAAGCAATGGTAGTTATTACAAAAAAAACGACCAGCAGGTGGCAGCAGAGTATAAGAGATCAGCCAGGGCCATGTTGCAACAAGCTCTTTTTGACAGTGTTTTCAACAGGAATGTGAATATTGACGAAACTTAGCTATTTTCTAATGCTAATTGCTGCAAAACAGAAACGGATACAAATATACTTTTTTTTCCTGATGAAAGAAGAGTCTCATCTTTTTTTTGGTTCCATGTTTTTATAGTAATAGAACACAATATTCTGTGGGCCTTGCAAAATCAGTCAAAATCCAGTAAAACAGCCGGGAGTGAAGGGGGCTTGCTTCAGTGAAAATGGCTGGGAGCGAATGAGTTAATGAATGTATATTAGGCCACTTGTCCCCAAAAACAAGAAACTTTTCTACAGCTTCTTTCAATTTCAATCTCTTCAATGGCAACTTTCTCTCCTCTGCTGACAACACCAAATAAAACGCTCTCAATAATTGATCGAGTTCCCAACGGGTCGAATTACATCAAACTCCAAAGTGTCTCAGCTGCCCGCCTGCTCGGGAAGGAACACAAAAAAAAAAAAAAAAAAAAATGAAGCCCCCCTGGAGTGAGTTATTAATCCCGCTGCAAATCTCCTCCTTAATTCCTCAAGAGGTGACACGGTGGCCATCTCGCCGTGACGAGGCGATCCTGGAGGGGGGGCTGGGGGGCGGGGGGGGCAACGGCGGTCATGATACTCTTTTCCACGACAGATTGCCCACCTAACAATGAGGCCGCTTTGCATAGGTAAAGCAGTTAGCTTAGCCTCAGGGCTGTCGGGAGGATGACAGCAGCGGCGGAGCGGGGACGACTTCTTCACTCCCGCCTTTTAGTTCCACATTCCTTTTCCGATACCAACAGCTAGCGTGTCATGCTAAATGCACTTTTCTCTCCGGGAGAATACAAACAATGGCTGACGGGAGGAAGGAGTTAATTACAATCACAAAGGAGATCAGAGGAGCCCCCGCATTGTTTTGTTTTTTTTTCTTTTTCCGCCATACCACTCATTAAGCCGGCTAAAAGTTGCTGCATTGCAGCACATCACACGCGAGAGCGCAGCCGTCACTTTGAAACGATGCAGCCAAGCTATTGAATCAATTGTTGTTATCGTGTTTTTCGCTCATTGCTTAATGAAATGATTGAACAAGAAGCCTGTGTTCAACATTTGTCTTGTGAGTACTTAGTGTACCTTTTTTTTTTATACTTCCCGATAGCTTGTCCCCCCCCCCCCCCCCCAAAAAAATAAATAAAAGTCAGCCCCTGAAGCCAGGTTCATTTGGCCACATGAAATTTGATCGGCATCATCTTTCATGAGTGCCACAAAAAAGTCGGAACAATCCGTGCTGTAAAACTAATTTCTGGAATCTGTTTGGAAAAAGTACACAATGAGTTATTTTTGTTTACACAACCATTATTTCATATCACATGATATCTCTCTGACATTCTCCGTCAAAACGGAGCATTTTTATCACCCGAGCATGCATGGGAACTTTCTTGAGTAATAAGCGTTGTTTATTGGTTGTTATTTCAAAATGGATCCCCCGAAGCCTCTTTAACCTTTCAGTTTTCTCCGAAGCGGCACTTTTTTTGGACCAATGCTGGCCGTTTCAAAGACAAACTTTTGTCTTTTGAATTTGTGTCCAACTTCTTCAAATTTGGAATTGCGTGCGGGAGAAGACCTCGTCGGTTCTGTCTGTCCAAAATGAGCATGATCGAGGCTTAGGCAGCATGAAAATCGGCTGTTGTTGTCGTTATTTTTCCACTCTCTGGACTTAAACAAAAAAAGATAAATCAGTCCTATGGTATCTGGTTGTCATGTTTGTAATGAGTAGAACCAAACAAAAGCCTTCAACATTTTCCGAAAATTGTTAAAAAAACAAACAACTTTTTAATTCATATATTTAAAAGGAACCCCGACTGTCATGACATGTTAGCTCTATATTATTTATTTGGTTGTTACTAACATAACCATGTGATTAATTTTTCAAAAATCATTTCCAGTTTAATACGTTTTGTAGAAACTTGATTTGGACGTACGCCGCCATTCAATGAATTGCGACGTAAATAACAATGGCGGCGTACGTCTAAATAACGTTTTCACAAAACGTATTGAACTGGAAATTATTTTTGAAAAATGAATCTCATAGTTATGTTAGTCACAACCAAATAGATCATATAGAGCTAACTTGTCATGACAGTCAGGTTTCCTTTTAATAAACAAGAAGATTCCAGATGACCAAAAATATACACAAACACTTGATATGTACGAAATTATTGGGTACGCCCCATTTTCCAAGTATTGAATGTTTATCAGCGTTTTTTTTTTTTTTTTCGAGTTGTTATTTCCCCCCAATGCATTTAAATGGGTGTCATTTCAACAGGCCAATCTGTGAAAAGTGGGGGTCAGAGGTTCCAAATCCAGGTTGAAAAAGTAAAAACCCTGCCACAGTTTGGCTTTAGCCCCTTGTGCTAGCTCGCTAGCTAGCTCCCCGGGTATTTGGTTCTAGGGAGCTAGCTAGCTAGCATAAGGGGCTAAAGCCAAACTGTGGCAGGGTTTTTACTTTCTGGATCTGGATTTGCCAACCCTGGTGGGAGTTGACTGTGCAGTAAATAGTTGTTTAAATAAATATATTAGGCCATCACCATCCTTTTTTTTTCTTAACAATCCAAAATCTTGATTGTGTCAAGCCTAGAAGCTCATGTGTCCAGTCAAGGTTTTGTTCGAAAGGGAAGCTAAAAAGCGCCTTCTGTGTTTCTCCAATTTTTTTTTACGGTGCACCAACAGGCGATTAAAAAGCCAGACAAGAGTGGGGGGGGGGGGGGGGGGGAAATAATTTTTCATGATAGGTTTTTAATTGTCAGTAAACAAGCTGACAGTCTGCGTGCTGCACTGCAGAGCAGGTGGCTTTTTATCACATTGCATCACACTTGCCCGAGGTCATCTCCGAGCCCACGTGCGGGATTTAAGTGTTCCGCAGGATTTCGAGGTAGCTAGCGAAATAAGCCTGAAAGGATGCAGTGTGGGTTTACTCACAGCCCCCCCTCCCCTCCCCTCCCCGCCACCTTCTTCCTTGGGAGGAACCCGCACGGCTGCAAGGCCTGCTCGCTGGAGCCTGCAGCCCCTTTTCTCCGAGGCGCTTCCTTCCCGGGGAGGCTGCCAGCGGGAGCCCGCGGCCACCGCATCTGAGACACGCCGGCCTCCCTCTATTAGCATCTCTTAATGCTCACCAGCAGGGGGGCCGGGCCGGGCCGGGCCTCTGAGGGCTCTCAATGCAGCTGCTGGAGGGGGGAAAAAAAATCCAAATAAAAAAAGGGACTGGCCCGCCCCTCCAGCAGCTCACACGTGACCGGGCCGGAATGCTGAGCCGTGCATGCTCAAGGCCTGGGGAGATTTCTCTGTGTGTGTTGTGGGGGGGGGGCAAGAGAAGTTAACTAAGCTCTCAAACTGCTTCGTCATCCCCCTATGTATTTTGTTTCATGAATAAAGTCTATCTTTTGGCCATTTTACAATCGGGAGCTAGAAATGTGAAATTAAATGAATAGAAAGTTGCCATGACTTTCATGCAGTTGTCAGTAGGGGTGCGAATTGCCTCGTACCTGGCGATTCGATTCGTATCACGATTCATAGGTCACGATTCGATTCGATACCCATACGAATCTAAAAATAGATTATTGCAAAAAAAAATTTTTTTACTCAAATTTAGAAAATACTAATCAGTAAACTTGTACATGTACGCTGTAAGATTTGTATGAAAATGTATTTATTGATCTGAAAATTCAGGCTTTTAACTCAGCCACTGCATTTAACAAGCAGGTTTGCAGCCTGTTTCAAGTTTGAACAGCACTGAAATCAAATATTAAGGCTTAATGTTCCATTAATATAACATTCTTCCATGCTTAATGTGTGAATCCTAACCCTAAGTAAGACGTTTTGTATTCCCATAAAAATTGATGTTTAAAAATCGATTCGGCCGCATATCGAATCGATTCGAGAATTGCGCGCTGTAATATCGCGATATATTGCCCAATCGATTTTTTCTAACACCCATAGTTGTAAGGAAAAATACAATATTGAGATATATATAGTTCTTTCTTTAAAATGATCTGTCACAGTTTTTTTTAAAGTTTTTTTTGTGGTATCTGTACTTGGTATCTGTGACTACCCAAGAGTTGAGTACTCGTACTGGTAATCGGTCTGGGAAAAAAAATGGCATCAAACATCCCTAATAACTCTTTGACTGCCAGACGTTTTCAGAAAAGGGATGCCGTGGGTGCCAGCTGATTTAAGCATTTTGACTGATCTTTCAAGGTCCACAGAAAATGTTGTGTTTGGACTATGGGAACACACATACTACCAAAGATTGGACTCTCATCTTTCATCAGAAAAAAAGAGTTTGTTTCTACCTTATTCCGTTTTTCAGTAATCAACAATAGAAAATGGTTAGTTTCACCTCTGTTTTGAAACAAACGTCTTTTAACGTCTTTGGCACTCCTCCCTAGGATTTTACTAAACGTTATTTAACGTTTTTTGGCAGTCAAAGAGTTAAAAAAAAAATACTGTTGTTGTTGTAATGTTCTTCATTCATCAAAATGGCTGACCTCAGGAAATAATGGCGCATGCTGTGATGCAAAAATGTCGATTCTGTGTGGCTACACGTCCCAAAAAAACATTGAAAAATAGACTTTCTTATTGTTGTGGACGCGACATCAATATCAAGATGATGCCATTTAGTCTGCGTCTGGGCTTCAAAGGCCGCGTTTCTCTTGACGTCTTCTTGTTGTCAGCGGAGTGCGGCCGGCAAACAATTTGTCCTCTTGCATTCTTGGCAAGCGGAGCTAATGCTCTTTGCATAGCGACATATCTTTTTTATTATTCTTTTTTTCCTGACACAAATTGAGATGCATCACGTCCATGGCATGATGATCGGCGACCATCTGTGCCCCCCCCCCCCCCCCCATAACGAAATATAGGAGCCCTCCCTGATGGATTTGCGGCAGACGGACGTACAGAAAGCCGCGCGCATAACCACTCGTCTTGTTTGGACGGTGACAGGAAATCCATGCCTTCTCGGGAGAGCGGCGGCGGGCATCTGCTGGCGGCCGCGCTAATGGCGCAGGATAGCAAAGAGAGAAGCTCAAGATAGATAACATTACAGTGAAGCCCAGTTGATGGTGGGAGGGCGGATGGATTGTTTTCCCCCCTCCCACGTCCCCTGAACACGTTAAATTGATCAAAACATGCTTACAATCATGTAAAAAAAAAAAAGTATCCCTTAGCCACTGTTCTTACGCTCGCTGTCAAAAAATAGGAGAAACTGTCACTAATACAAAGTGAAACAAAAAAGTCAGGTCTTTCAAAAATATAAGAAAATAGTTTTAAATTCATGCGAACAGTAAATTTCAAGAAAACAGGAAAAAAAGGCCTTTAAATGTCTATTTTCTTGTTAATTTATGGGGGAAAAGTGATTAAAATAAATAATCAATTCATGGTTTTATAAGTCACGCTCGGAATGGAATACATGTATATCGATTATTAGATTTTTTGAAACCCAGCCTTATTAACTCATTCACTGCCATTGACGGCTATAGACGTCAAAAAAACAAAAAAAAAATTATTGTACATTTAGAACAGATATAAAATGTGTGATTAATCTTGAGTTAACCAGTAAAGTCATGCGATTAATTACAATTAAAAAATGTAATCACCTGACGCCCCTAATTTTTAATAACCTTTTTTTTTTTAATCGCATCAGGCGATTACATTTTTTTGAATTAATCACATGACTTCAATAATTAAATCACGATTAATCACACATTTTATATCTGTTCTAAATGTACAATATTTTTTTTTTTAGGTTTTCATACTCTTAATAAAAGTGGAAAAAGTGTCAAACTAATAGAAATTGTTCAAATGAATTTTTGTCTCATGTAAAATCAGTCCATGGCTAAAATTAAAAAACAGTTGAAAAATATCACTGACATCACCGATTAATCGACTTTGACTCAACTTTCATCACATTATAGTCAACTACAAAAAAAAAATAATCTTTAGTCATTCAATTCCTTACGTGCAACATTTCCTTTTTATTGTTCTGAATCATCATAATACATTTGTTCTTGTTTTGCAGCTGATTTGGTCTCGCCGGCACGCGTGCTCGGCAACGTGTTGTTATTTGTCACATCTAAAGCGCTACAATTAGTAATGCAGGCCGGCACAGCGGTAGAGCCACCGTGTGTTTGTTCGCTCCCCGACGAGTCCGGGAGAGACGGCTGCTATTCCCGCACGGAGCTTCCCCGCGGTCTCGTCTAATGGTGTGGCAAAAGAGTGGGCTCGGGGGCGAGCCGGCACAAAAGTGTTGCTTGACTGCCTTCATGACAAATTCTATTTGTATTTTTTTTTTCTTTTTCTTTTTTATATATATATATATAGTATAGACAAATACTACTGGCCTGGAAATAGTGCAGTGGTGATTAGCCATAGGCGCCGCAGAGCTAAGCGAGATGTAATGATTTATTTAGGAGGCCCATAGCTTTTGATTAATGTTGTCCAATCCAATGGCTCACACTCGGGGTTGGTGGGGTGTGGGGGGGGGGGGGGGGCGGATATCACGATGTTTGGTTTCGGAGCCTGTGACCAGCACACGTTTTCTCACATCATAGCCTGATATCTGTGCAGTGTGCATTAGATCTGCCAAAATTAATCGATTAATCGACGAGTATCAAATTAATCAACAACTATTTTAACTCATTCAAACCCAAAAACGTATAAATCATTTTTTAAATACTTTGTCCTTCACTCCCAAAAACGGATTTATACATTTTTTATGTTTTTCTTTTTTTTTTAAATGCTAGAGCATACAGAAGGCAAAAAAACGACCAGCAGGTGGCAGCAGAGTATAAGAGATCAACCAGGGCCATGTTGAAAAAAGCTATTTTTCCCCAGTGTTTTCAACAGGTTTGTGAATAATGATGAAACTTAGATATATTCTAATGCTAATTGCTGCATGGAAACAGATAGAAATATACTTTTTTTTCCTGAAGAAAGAAGAGACTCTAATCTTTATTTTGGTAGGTTCCATGTTTTTATAGCCATAGAACAGAATATTCTGTGAGCCTTGCAAAATCAGTCAAAATCTAGTAAAACGGCCAGGAGCGAAGGGCGGTTGCTTCAGTAAAAATGGCTGGGAGTCAATGAGTTAATAATTGAGTTTGGAGACATTCTTTCATTTAAAAATTGTCCAAATCCTCTGATTTCAGCATATCAACAAGTAATTGTTTTACTCCAGAAAACAATGACCGAAAAGGTAACATAGTACAACATAAAGCCCCCCACCCCTATTTTTTTAATCACTATACGAATATGAAGTATGAAATAAACACCAATCACTAGTTAATAAAGAGTAATCAGGGAAAAATTCGAATTAATCCGATTAATCGATAGATTACTCAATCGATTAATCGATTCTGAAAATATTTGACTGTGACGTGCATCATTTCAAGAAATGAGGCAAATCAGCTGTTGCATTGCACTTTTGTACGTTAGCATTTTTACTACGGCGACCACCGCTTTGCAGCCCCCTTTGTACCATTACTGCCACTAACAGCAGCAAACCTTACGACGACCACTGCCGACACCTGAAATGTTGTTTTTGTTGAAAATGTAAAAAAAAAAAAAAAAAAAAAAGAATTTAGATAGCAGTTCCTGTTTGCTCAAATTAAATCGGAGGAATGACGCAATTTGGTGTCATAACAACATGGCGGTGTTCTGTGGGAGCGAATGACTTAATGCACGCTATCCGTGCCTGCGCCGAGAAGCTGCAATTCACGTATGTGCTTGTTGTGCGTCCCACATGTTGTGTCGTCAGGCGGCGTGTGGGGGAGGAAGACGTTTGCGCTAATGAAGCGCATTAGCTTAATTACGGGCCCAGAGAAGCGTCGGCAGGGCCGGACTGACGCGTGCGTCTGCTGGAAAGAAAAATGGAAAAAAGTGCCTTTCTTCACACTCAATGCCGGAGAAGAGCTTCTGTTTGCTAAAAGCATGTGAAAGTTTTGCCCTTTGTGGTCCGGTCGCCGTCCTCGCTTTCTCTCAGATAACTAATGAATCGGCTTTTCTTTTCAGCCAGTCAATAGGCAAGCATTCTTTTCTTTTTCTTTTTTTGCCGTCTTTTTGAACGATTGCGGCGAAGTGACGTCGGCGAGGCTTGGCTTTGTTTTCAGACTTTTTGCTTTCAAAGAAATGGCTCGAATGAAGGCAGAAATGAGTGTACAGTCAGGAGAAATGAAATATTATTACATGTCAAATGTGAAAAATAATTTAGGAAATAATTTAATACAATTATATTCATTGGAATTTTTTTTTTCTTTCTCGGTTTAACCTTCACTTTGACCTGTTACCATGTCAAAGGGGTTAAATGACTTTTTTTTTTCTTTTTAATGAAACTAGCAATGAAGGTGAAAGAGTAATGTCTGTCTTTTTTAGCTACACTGGACATAAAAAGTAATTTCAAACCTTTCCACCATTCATGTGGCCTTGTAACCTGTGCAACTGAATTGAAAAATGCTGGAGGGAATTTTGAACAGTTCAGTAGGGCTGCTCGATTATGGAAAAAAATAATAAACACGATTATTTATTTCTTGGTACAAAACAAGATAATGTTTAAGCATTTAAAAATATTAAGACCAATTTAAAAAACTAGAAACACTACATTTTTTTAAGTTCCTTTTGGACCAAACAGAATCTATAATAATATTTTTTTAATTTTTTTATTTATGTTGAAAAAAACTTGTGCAATAGGACGATCATTTATTTTTGGGTACAAAACAAGAAAATGTTTAAACGTTAAAAAAACAAATAAAAAATATTAATAAAACAATTATTTGAAACACTATAATAATTATGCAAGTTATTTTTGGATTAAACAAAATGCATTAAATTAGTGATTTAAATTTTTAAAAAGGTGCAAATGTATAAATTAAAACAACTCAAAAATGAGTATTAAGTTAATCTTTTTTTTACGATTATGCTTGTTTTATAATTGTGGAGTGTAATTATTGAAATTGTATTTGAATTTCGATTAATTGCGCAGCCCGAGCAGTCAGTGTTAGCGCAAACACTTCAGGCCTCTGCTAGAAAGCAAAATAACATCAGGAAAAAGCCGACTAGAACAGCTGAGCTTTATTCACAGTTCATCTTTAGCCCTTTAAATGGTGGCAGGCGTGGGCTGACATTTGCGTCATCATGTTTGCTCATTAAATAAGATATGATATTCATCCATGCATGTGTGTCTTATGTAGCATATTAGCATAATCGTATTAGCGTCGTTTTAGGCAGGTCATCCCCCAAAACTCACGCCGGTCCCATTTTTTTCTTTTTTCTTTTTCCACGGCATCTCCGCCTCGGCTAATTACAAGGGAAGCGCCCCGTTCGGCCATCTGTCGACGCGACACTAACGTGATATACAGTAGCCCCCCCCCCTGCAAAACACTCTCCTTGTCTGGGCTCCCGACCATGAAATATGTGGCACTGAACCGGGTTCAAAGCCGAGTGGGAAGGTAAATCAGCGGCCGGTGCACTCTTTGCAGATGGCCAATGAAAGATGCACATTATAAATCTAAACGAGCCCGTCGCTCGCTAGTTTATGGCGTCCAGGTTCTATCTCTGGCTTTTTTTTTTTTTTTTGCCTGCTCGTCATAAAAGACTTCAAAGTGTTTGAGCAGGCAAGAAAAGCGACCACGCCAGATGACTAAATGCTGTTTTTATTGTTTGGTTGTGTTTATTGGTGTGGCACTTTCTACTTTTGCATAACTGTTAGACTTTAGCATACACGCAACCATGACGTCCTTTAATTTATTTATTTTTTCCATCAATCCATTTTCCATTCAGATCTGTTGAGGGTCGCAGGCTTGCTGACTTGGAAAACCCGCGTACTGTTTTAAAATGCTGCTCCAGATTCCCTTTCCTCGCCAATGCCGTCGTTGCATTGCTGAGCGAACAAACGAGCTTTGAATGAGAATAAACCAAAAACTTGAAAATTCACGTTTGAACGTTTGAAAACTGCATTTGATGAACAGTTTCATGTTGGATTGGTTAGAAATGGTAAACAACAAAAAAGGAAATTTGAGGTAAAAATCCCAATGTTTTTATTTATTTTTTATTATTTTTATTTTATTTTAACTCTTTGACTGCCAGACGTTTTCAGAAACGGGATGTCGCCAGTGCCAGCCGATTTAAGCATTTTGACTGATCTTTCAAGGTCCACAGAAAATTATGTGTTTGGACTATGGAAACACACATACTGCCAAATGAAAGATTGGACTCTCATCTTTCACCAGAAAAAAAAAGTTTGTTTCTACCTTATTCCGTTTTTCAGTAATCAACAATAGAAAATGGTTAGTTTCACCTCTGTTTTGAAACAAACGTCTTTTAACGTCTTTGGCACTCCTCCCTAGGATTTTACTAAACGTTATTTAACGTTTTTGGCAGTCAACGAGTTAATATTGGGCTTTTATTTTGAAACTTTGAAAAAAAAAAGGAATAAGCTGAATGGTTAAAGGTTTGCACAGTTAAAATCAGGCAAAATTGTAGAAATGGAAGGGGGGGGGGACTTTTATTTTGGGCTTTTATTTTGAAACTTTGGAGAAAAAAAGTGAATAGGAATTAACTGAATGGTTAAATGTTGGCACAGTTAAAATCAGGCAAAAATTGTGAAAATTAGAAGGGGGTGGGAACTAAATTAGAATGTTGGGTTTTTATTTAGAAATTTGGGGAAATAAATAATTAAAAGGAATGAACTGACTACTGGTACTTTGAAGTTGGAATGGTAAAAAAAAAAGTGGACATTATATCAGATAAAATCCCTCAAATTTTAATTTGGGACTTGTATTTTGAAATAAAGAATGTAATAGCAATAAAGTGAACAGTTAAATCAGCCAAACACTGAAAATTAGAAGTATAACCCACAAAATCATTTTAAGCTTTTATTTTGAAATTTTGCCCCCAAAATGAGAAGCGTGTCAAGAAAACGAGATGAAAATCACCTCCGTCGGTGAATGCCCGCGAGAGCAGTGTGGCCTGGGAGGAAGGAAGTTGGATGAACGCAACATCTCAAGACGACTTGCTTGCTTTGCGGTGCTAATCAAGATTGTGGCCATTCATGTAAATCATTTTTAAAGTTATTCCAACTTAAATAACAGTTTTAGCCCCCACCCCCAAAAAATGCCATTTTTTTAATAATTTTTTTTTTTTTTACATTGAATGAACTCTGCAAGCCACACAAAATGTCAGCACCAAACCAATATGGCCGACTTTTTTTTCATGCCTTGGTCCTTGAGACTTTCCCGTGTGTCCTGTTATGATGGCCCTGTTTACCCAATTTTGTGTTGATGGGTAATATTGATGTCGGAGGCTGTTTTGCATTTTTTTTTGGATTGAGTTTTAATCTTAATTCCCAATCTTAAATTGGATGCCAGTCTAATGCATTTTTTTTTAAACCGTATCATTGCGAATACCTTGATTTGGTTTAAACGCATTCCCCCGGCTTTGCCTTCCAGACGCCGTCTTTCAGAACCACCCTCGGCTGCGCACGCCGCCGCTGCCGCTGTCCCACTCGTACTCGCCCAACCACCTTCAGCACCATGCGGCCTCCGTCAACTCTTTGAACCGGGGCAACTACACGCCGCGGAGCAACCCCAGCCCCGCGCCCACCGACGGCGGCTCTTCCGCGCCCCCCGACGGCGGAGCCCCGGATGCGGGCGGCGCCCCGGACAACTGGCTCCTCAACAGCAACATCCCGCTGGAGACCAGGTAGAGTGCGGCGCCGTTTCCGTGTCGGCAGATACAGGATGGAGTTTTAAATACAATCAAATAAGAAATAAAAAAAAGTAATGGGAAGAAAGGGAACAGAAAAGGAAAATTTGACTTGGCAAGATTTCTTGTAACAAACAAAGCTAGCATAGCCAGTGATGACATTTAAATAGCTAGTTCTAAAATATCTTGGTTGTACAGTATCTCATAAACGTGAGTACATCTTTCATATTTCTGCAGATATTTAATTTGATGTTTGTCTATATATTCCGCACGTTTCATTTTTCCGTTGCGTACGTACGGAAGAGGATTCGGGCCTGTCAAGTGAAAAAAAAGGGTTGGCAGGATTCTCACCTTTAAGTGACAATTCTGACTTTATTCTCATAATTCAGACTTTAAAGTCAGAATTCTTTATTCTCAGAATTCTGACTTAAAAGGGAAAATTCTGAATTCTGACTTTATTCTTTATTCTCAAAGTTCTGACTTTATTCTCAGAATTCTGACTTTAATGTGAAAATTCTGACTTTATTCATTATTCTCAAAATTCTGACTTCGAAGTGAGAATTCTGAATTCTAACATTATTCTTTATTCTCAAAATTATGACTTTATTCTCAGAATTCTGGCTTTAATGTGAAAATTCTGACTTTATTCTTTATTCTCAAAATAATGACTTTGAAGTCAGAATTATGACTTTAAAGTGAGAATTCAGAATTATGACTATTCTTTATTCTCAAAATTCTGACTTCGAAGTGAGAATTCTGAATTCTGACTTTATTCTCAAAATTCTGACTTTATTCTCAAAATTCTGACTTTATTCTCAGAATTCTGACTTTAAAGTGAGAATTCAGAATTCTGACTAGTCTTTATTCTCAAAATTCTGACTTTAATATGACAATTCTGAATTCTGACTTCACTCTTTCTTCTCAAAATTCTGACTTCAAAGTGAAAATTCTGACTTTATTCTCAGAATTCTCACTTCCAAGTCAGAATTCTGAGAATAAAGTGAGAATTCTGCCAAGCTTTTTTCCTTTCTCTTCACTGGCCCTAATCTGCTTCCGTACGTACGTGTCAAACATAATCCAATTTTAACACGAACAAGTCACATGACGCTGGGGGAAATGACAAACTGTGCTCAATTTGACATTTTCACTTAGGGGTGTAGTCACTTTTGTTGCCAGGGCTTTAGCTTTAGTGGCTTTAACGTTGTCCCATGAAAAAATGTAACGAAATATCTGGTATATAATAATATCGAGTTTACTTCACTTTTGTGCGATACTGTAATTCTATTCGTTATCTTCGCAGACAAAGAACGAGCATTATTTTGCCTTGATTTTCATTTCATGACATTTGAACGATTTATTACAGTATCGAGCTAACAAGAAGCAATGCAATGCGGTCAGCCAGGATTTCAAGGCTGACCATAACAAGAGAAGAGTGCCGCTTTTGGGCCTTCTGTTTTTGTGCTGGTAACCGTGGCGACGCGGCCGCATCTCAATTCTAATCACCAAGTGAAAAGCTCTGCCAACTCGGATTCGCGGCGCGTTAAACAGCCCGGCGTACGGCGGCGCGGCGTGCGTTCATCGGCGGGATGCTTTTGCGTCAAGTGCGTCCGCTCAGTGTCGTCGGTGCAATTGAGGCTCGGGTCTCATTGTTATGAGCACGCCCAAGCAAATCAAACGGAGCCAACACTCGGCGTGTGATGGCCTCGCCTTGCCTGATTAATCAATGTTTGTTATTGTGGATCCGACCGGAACGGGATCTCATCACTTTATTTAACATTTAGAACAGCTTTGGACTCAAGTATGTTCTAATTCTCTTTTATATGACAGGTCAAATTGACCAGTTTTGAAGTTTTGGGAAAAATATTTATAAACAGTAAAAAACAAAGTATACCGATTATTAGTAGTCAAGGATGCTGATAACCGATATTTGGAGCTGATATTAATTTTCACTAAAAGGGAATATATTGGCATCAAAATTTGGAAAAAATACAAATTTCAGCTCTTTAAAAAAAAAAAAAATTGTGGGGGGGATTTTTAAAGCATATGTTTATTGAGCAACTTTAAGGGTTCGTAAAATTAATTTTTTTTTTTACTAAATAGACATCTGGGATCTCCCAGAGGTAGTAGCATGTTTTCAAAAGTTAAATACAAACTTAAACAGTAGTTTTCTACAATAAATAAAGTATTCAAAAATTCTAGAATATCTGAAGTACCGTATTACATTTTTTACTTATCTTAGTTTTAATTTCAAACAAAATCAAAAGGTGCGAGAGACTTCCCAGGGTCACCAGCATCTCTGAAAATGTAAATAAAAATTCATAATAATTTGAAATAGCTCCCTGAAGATAACACTTTTTTTAATGGATCTATTATCAGCCATATGATTATTCAAAATGGCCGATGCCGATATTCGTCAAAATGCTGAATATCGGCGCCGGTAATTGGCCCAAAAAATATCAAAAAAAATATCTGGCCCATCGAGTGCACTTTTTTATTGTCAAAATAAAAATTCTTTCCCAAAACGTTGTATGTTAACAAGCCAGCTGGTGGCACGACAATGGCCTCGGAATCAAAATGTGAATTCCGCGGCGTTCGGTCGCATTCCAATCTAGTGGCGCCCCGTCCGGTCTTCTTTCTTTTCTTTTTCTTTTTTCCCACGAGCGCAGGTATCCATGCTCATTATAAGTTGTATTCCTTGCCCATGAAAAGACCTCAAAAGCAGGACTTTTCTCTTGGAGCGGCAGCCTGTCGCATGCGGACGCTCCTTTTCCCTCCACCGTCGTTTGCGTACGGAACAGACGAGGAGGCCGAGCGGGAAACTTTAGCACGGAGCGCAAATGTGCCTTTTTTCGGCGAGGCTTGTGCAACAAGCGTCATTAAGGCTGCTTCCTCATGTGAAAGCAATCGTAGCGACAAGCTGCTTTTGCAAACGTCGTCCCTGCAAAGCAACAGCCGTGCTACCCCCGTCCCCCCCCCCCCCCCGTGTCTCCAAATGTCCCCAGAGTTTCCTTTGATGTCGCATGTTTCCTGCTTCCACTTTGTTGCCTTGTTCCGTTTGTCGACTTTACCATTAGTCAAAGTCCTTCACCTTTTGTCCCCGGTGTCTTCCATGTTCTTCTAGACGCCGTTGACCTTATGTACGCCAATGTTTTCCTTCGTGTCTTCCATTTGTTACCTACTTTATGTCCCCTATTACACGAGGTCCCTCCGTGTTGCGTTCATCTTGTCTTTACGCCAGTATACAGGACGTACGTCCCTCATGTTGTCTTAGTCCCTCGTATCTTCCATGAGCAGTTCATCCCGCATGTACCTCAGTACCCTTCATCTTTGTCGCTCGTCTTTCATGGTCATCTGTCGTCTGTGTATCGCTTCAGCCCATTTCCGTGCCCTTTGTTAAGCATGTCTTGGCCCAAGTGTCTGACGTGATCTGTTGGCCAAAGGGTTGAAGTGACGAGTTCACTTTACTACTCCGCAAGGGTTATTATACTTTTGGATTTTTCATTTTAGTTCGTTATTATACAGTTTCGAGTTTTTAAATTTAATTGTTTTTAATTAGTTTTCAGGGTGGTTCTGTTAGTTTTTATTAGTTTTTTTTTTTTTTTTAATGCTTAGATTTAGTTAGTTTCAGTACTAGCTTTCTCTCTCTTTTTTTTAAGGGTTATTATACTTTTGGATTTTTCATTTTAGTTTGTTATTATATAGTTTAGAGTTTTTAAATTTAATTGTTTTTAATTCGTTTTCAGGGTGGTTCTGTTAGTTTTTATTAGTTTTAGTTTTTTTTTAATGCTTAGTTTTAGTTAGTTTCAGTACTAGTTTTCTCTCTCTTTTTTTTAAAGGTTATTATACTTTTGGATTTTTCATTTTAGTTCATTATTATACAGTTTAGAGTTTTTAAATTTAATTGTTTTTAATTCGTTTTCAGGGTGGTTCTGTTAGTTTTTATTAGTTTTAGTTTTTTTTTAATGCTTAGTTTTAGTTAGTTTCAGTACTAGTTTTCTCTCTCTTTTTTTTTTAAAGGTTATTATACTTTTGGATTTTTCATTTTAGTTCGTTATTATATAGTTTCGAGTTTTTAAATTTAATTGTTTTTAATTAGTTTTCAGGTTGGTTCTGTTAGTTTTTATTAGTTTTAGTTTTTTTTAATGCTTAGTTTTAGTTAGTTTCAGTACTAGTTTTCTCTCTTTTTTTAAGGGGTTATTATACTTTTGGATTTTTCATTTTAGTTCGTTATTATATAGTTTCGAGTTTTTAAATTTAATTGTTTTTAATTCGTTTTCAGGGTGGTTCTGTTAGTTTTTATTAGTTTTAGTTTTTTTTTAATGCTTAGTTTTAGTTAGTTTCAGTACTAGTTTTCTCTCTCTTTTTTTTAAAGGTTATTATACTTTTGGATTTTTCATTTTAGTTCGTTATTATACAGTTTAGAGTTTTTAAATTTAATTGTTTTTAATTCGTTTTCAGGGTGGTTCTGTTAGTTTTTATTAGTTTTAGTTTTTTTTAATGCTTAGTTTTAGTTAGTTTCAGTACTAGTTTTCTCTCTCTTTTTTTTAAAGGTTATTATACTTTTGGATTTTTCATTTTAGTTCGTTATTATATAGTTTCGAGTTTTTAAATTTAATTGTTTTTAATTAGTTTTCAGGTTGGTTCTGTTAGTTTTTATTAGTTTTAGTTTTTTTTTAATGCTTAGTTTTAGTTAGTTTCAGTACTAGTTTTCTCTCTTTTTTTAAGGGTTATTATACTTTTGGATTTTTCATTTTAGTTCGTTATTATATAGTTTCGAGTTTTTAAATTTAATTGTTTTTAATTAGTTTTCAGGTTGGTTCTGTTAGTTTTTATTAGTTTTAGTTTTTTTAATGCTTAGTTTTAGTTAGTTTCAGTACTAGTTTTCTCTCTTTTTTTAAGGGTTATTATACTTTTGGATTTTTCATTTTAGTTCGTTATTATATAGTTTCGAGTTTTTAAATTTAATTGTTTTTAATTCGTTTTCAGGGTGGTTCTGTTAGTTTTTATTAGTTTTAGTTTTTTTTTTTAATGCTTAGATTTAGTTAGTTTCAGTACTAGTTTTCTCTCTTTTTTTAAGGGTTATTATACTTTTGGATTTTTCATTTTAGTTCGTTATTATATAGTTTCGAGTTTTTAAATAAAATTATTTTTAATTAGTTTTCAGGTTGGTTCTGTTAGTTTTTATTAGTTTTAGTTTTTTTTAATGCTTAGTTTTAGTTAGTTTCAGTACTAGTTTTCTCTCTTTTTTTAAGGGTTATTATACTTTTGGATTTTTCATTTTAGTTCGTTATTATATAGTTTCGAGTTTTTAAATTTAATTGTTTTTAATTAGTTTTCAGGTTGGTTCTGTTAGTTTTTATTAGTTTTAGTTTTTTTAATGCTTAGTTTTAGTTAGTTTCAGTACTAGTTTTCTCTCTTTTTTTAAGGGTTATTATACTTTTGGATTTTTCATTTTAGTTCGTTATTATAGTTTCGAGTTTTTAAATTTAATTGTTTTTAATTAGTTTTCAGGGTGGTTCTGTTAGTTTTTATTAGTTTTAGTTTTTTTTTTTAATGCTTAGATTTAGTTAGTTTCAGTACTAGTTTTCTCTCTTTTTTTAAGGGTTATTATACTTTTGGATTTTTTTCATTTTAGTTCGTTATTATATAGTTTCGAGTTTTTAAATGTAATTTTTTTTAAATTAATTTTCAGGTTGGTTCTGTTAGTTTTAGTTTTTTTTTAATGCTTAGTTTTAGTTAGTTTCAGTACTAGTTTTCTCTCTTTTTTTTAAGGGTTATTATACTTTTGGATTTTTCATTTTAGTTCGTTATTATATAGTTTCGAGTTTTTAAATTTAATTGTTTTTAATTAGTTTTCAGGTTGGTTCTGTTAGTTTTTATTAGTTTTAGTTTTTTTTAATGCTTAGTTTTAGTTAGTTTCAGTACTAGTTTTCTCTCTTTTTTTAAGGGTTATTATACTTTTGGATTTTTCATTTTAGTTCGTTATTATATAGTTTCGAGTTTTTAAATTTAATTGTTTTTAATTAGTTTTCAGGGTGGTTCTGTTAGTTTTTATTAGTTTTAGTTTTTTTTTTTTAATGCTTAGATTTAGTTAGTTTCAGTACTAGTTTTCTCTCTTTTTTTAAGGGTTATTATACTTTTGGATTTTTCATTTTAGTTCGTTATTATATAGTTTCGAGTTTTTAAATAAAATTATTTTTAATTAGTTTTCAGGTTGGTTCTGTTAGTTTTTATTAGTTTTTTTAATGCTTAGTTTTAGTTAGTTTCTGTACTAGTTTTCTCTCTCTTTTTTTAAGGGTTATTATACTTTTGGATTTTTCATTTTAGTTCGTTATTATATAGTTTCGAGTTTTTAAATTTAATTATTTTTAATTAGTTTTCAGGGTGGTTCTGTTAGTTTTTATTAGTTTTAGTTTTTTAATGCTTAGTTTTAGTTAGTTTCAGTACTAGTTTTCTCTCTCTTTTTTTAAGGGTTATTATACTTTTGGATTTTTTCATTTTAGTTCGTTATTATATAGTTTCGAGTTTTTAAATTTAATTGTTTTTGATTAGTTTTCAGGGTAGTTCTGTTAGTTTTTATTAGTTTTAGTTTTTTCTTAATGCTTAGTTTTAGTTTAGTTTTAGTTAGTTTTAGTACTAGTTTTCTCTCTTTTTTTTAAGGGTTATTATACTTTTGGATTTTTCATTTTAGTTCGTTATTATATAGTTTCGCGTTTTTAAATGTAATTATTTTTGAGGGTGGTTCTGTTAGTTTTTATTAGTTTTAGTTTTTTTTTAATCCATCCATCCATCCATTTTCTTGACCGCTTTTCCTCACAAGGGTCGCGGGGGTGCTGGAGCCTATCCCAGCTGGCTTCGGGCAGTAGGCGGGGTACACCCGAACTGGTTGCCAGCCAATCGCTTTTTTTTTTTAATGCTTAGTTTTAATTTAGTACGATTCAAAATCGATTTTATTTAAATTATTTTATACTGCCTTGCCTTTGTCTGTGTGTGCCTTTGTTTGGAGCGCTTTTCATGTTGTACCCGGTTTGGCCATTAAGGGGCAGAGTAGTTCCACGCGGTCTAATACACTGTTAAATTGTAGCCACATTAGAGAGTAGAAGGAAAAAGTCACAATCAAGTTATCCCAATAAAAGTTAATTTTTTTTTCCAGCGTGGAGCCTGTTAGATATTATTAACATTTAAATTCTTTATTTTCATATATTAACCATTGTTATACATTATTAACATCTTAATTCTTTATATTAACCATGTTGAAAGGTTTTATAGACGTGTAAAGCAAGTAGTGTTGAACTCAGTATAATTTGACCTTAAGCTGGGACATATTATTTGGTCTAGAAGTTCCTTCTCTGTGGGAAAACACATTTGGTCCTTGAGAACAGAATTTGTTTCGAACACGCACCTCTGACTCTGTTTTCGCTATCGCTCATGGAAAAGTACCCAGAGAGTATGTTTTGTCTACAAATGAAAGAGAGGCGGTCGGTTTTAACTATAAGAAGCCATTTTACACGCGGAAGAGACACATTCGGCGCTCTGAATTCCACCTGTTAAGTGATGAATTGGAGTCTGTTACGATGTTCAGAGATCTCTGTTAGATTAAAATCATTTTTGCAAAGGTGTTTTTTCTTACATTAAATCTGTCTTCAAGTTTTGGAACACGCAAAGAGGACAAATATTTTATTCCTCTTCAAGCCGTTCTTTTGAGTGATAAAAGTGCCGCAAGTAGCGCGCTAATTAGCATTAGCGAGTCCGACTGTAGGAGATCATTACAATTCCTTGCACATCTTTAGATTGAAGCAAAAATCCTTGTCAATCAAATCATTTTGAATCAAAAATCATTTGCAATCGAAAATCGATTCTGAATCGTATCGCAGACCCAAAAATCGGAATGGGATCGAATCGTGAGACATCCAAAGATTCCCACCCCTACTATGTTCTATGTTTTTTTTTTCCTGATGTACCATATCAACCTACAGTATGTCCTTCATCTGTGTCTCTGTTGTCTTCCCCGCTCCATTTGTTACCCATGTTCCCTTATCACGTTTGATATTTTTATTATCCGTTGGTTTCCGTTGCCTTATATCCAAACTATTCTTCCTGCTTAAGAGTGACGGCTTAGCCGGGACGACGCACGGCTAGCAATAGCATTTAAAACCATTGCTCTACAGTCACCTTCAGGTTTCCTATTTTCACGTGACACGTTGTTCTCTTCCAACCACAACCTTACAAGGAGCCAGAATACTCTAATGTTTATTAGAGAGGAGCAAGACGCTTGCAGAGAAGGGCAGGGCTCGTACAAAACCAGGTAGGCCAGCGCGCCCGAATGATGGGTGGAGGCTAATCCCACCTTTGTTGTAGTCGTCTTAGTAGTAGCAATAGTAGTAGTAGCCGTAGTTCCATAAGGTGTTCAATGTCCCACGCTGTCTGTCCTTGTTGAGCGCAACACTGTACTTTCTTTGTGCTCCCCGCACGCACGCGCATCTCACCAGCGGCTTCATATCCATCTCTCCACCTGTGTGTAGAAACATAGCAAAGCAGGCATTCCTTGAGACTTTACAGGACAACCCCATTGAGATGGACGTACTGGCGTCCGCGCGCCGCGACGCCGCCTACAACGACGGGTAGGTCACATGCTTTGCCCCGCTTCTGTCGCTAATGCCTTGCGCTATGTTTCCATCCGACATTCTCTGCTCTCGATATGCCATCGGTGTGTGTGTTTGTATTTGTGTGCCAGAAGCTCAGTCCGTCCCCATGTAGCCCTTAGGCGGATAATGAAGCGTAATCGCTAACTTAAGAGGCCGTGCAAAACGGACCCCGCATGTCCGATTGCGAGGCAACGGCAGCACATTATTTTCTCTTGGACAATCGGTGAAGAAAAATAACGATACCTAGAAAGACTCTCAGTAGAGCATGGATCTCTGCCAAGGATGAGAAGTAATGCCAGACGGCTGGAGATTGGTCCCTCGGGCTTAGCGGCGAGATTAATACTGGACAGAAAAGAAGCAAAGCACGAAACGCTTGCAAGAAAAGATCAAGTTGCTTTTGATACGGTTCTGCTCCAGCCCTCTAGGTGGCAGTAATGCATTTCCCATTAGTTCCCAACCACAAACTTTTAACTCATTTGCTCCCAAAAACGTGTAAATACGTTCTATTTTAAATGTTTTAAAATGATGTATTTGTACCTTCTTTTTTTTATGCTAGAGCATACTGAAGGCTTTGATGCAGCCTCTCAACTGCAGAGAACAATTGATGAAATGGTAGTTATTACAAAAACGGCCAGCAGGTGGCAGCAGAGTATAAGAGATCAACCAGGGCCATGGTGAAAAAAGCTCATTTGCCCACAACTCTAAAGAGATTTGTGAACAATGATTACATTTAGCTATATTCTAATGCTAATTGCTGAAAAACGGAAACAGATAGAAATATACTTTCCTGATTAAAGAAGGAGACTATATTATTTATTTTGGTAGGTTCCGTTTTTATAGCAATAAAACACTATTCTGTGAACCTTGTAAAATCAGGCGATTGCTTCAGTGAAAATGGCTGGGAGTGAATGAGTTAATATAAAGTTTTAGCAATTTTGGGTCGAAATTACATTTATCATGAAGGTAAAATTCATCACATCCAAATTTTCACACCACACCCCAGTTTGGAGTCCCGACACAGTGTGACGTAGTCCAACATAAGTGGCTATAATCCACTTAACAAAATTCTTAGATCCGCACCTTTATCCCATTCCGAAACCAATCAGTTAATTGGATTTTACGCTTTAGTAGTTTTAGTGTGCGAATGAAACGCTGGCGATTTAAAGCTTGTTCTTACTCAGCGGTCAGGATTATAAAAGGAGAAAAACAAACAGGATGCAGGACAAGTCTTAGGTACGCATGTATGGAATTGAACAGGAAGTTGGTCATACCTGTATGAAGCGGCCATTTTGAACGGATTCCGAGTTCATATTTGACGAACTTTGACTTTAGAATTCACCCAAATGAGCTCCAATCAATAGAAGCGCCGCACAACGGCTTAATGCGTCTTTGCCTGTAGCCTTTTTCCATAGAAAAAAAATCATAAGTCCTCAAGCTGCACCGCCGTGTGTCGGCCCCGCCCCTGCACTTAAACGGAACACATGTTCCCAGTCACGTCCTTCGTGGCACGTCGCAATGTGCCGCTTAATCACGTCCGCCTCTTGTAAAGGTGTCAGTAAAAAGGGCCTTGACAGCGGCGCCGCCCGCCTCTGATGGACCGCTAGTTTGGCCCGTCCGATGTGGCCCCGGCGCCGTCCTCAAAGGACGAGCGAATAGCCTTGACACGCACTCCTGCTCTTCCCCGGGAATTACTCCTCCAGGCGGTGCCGTGAATACGGAAAAGAGAAGTTTGATTTAATATTGATTGGCTCAGCGGGCTGAGGAGGGAAATAGAGCAAAAAATGTTGTATTGATCATCGGAGTCTGAGCTCGAGCTTCTGTAGGCTTGGCAAAGCCCTCGTCTCGGCCATGTGAAGCCGTAGTAGATAAGTAAGCCCGCAAGTTAACAAATAAACGTCTTTGGAGAGCTTCTTTGGAAAAGCAAAAATGATGAGACGGAAGACGAGCCTACGCTGTAAAAAATGGGCTTTAAAAACAAAATGGCAGAGATGAAAAGTAAAATTATCTGTCAAGAAAACAGGAAAAACTCATTTGGCAAAATGTCTTTATAGAAGTGACCTGAACAAAAACCCTCCATTGTCTTACCCTTACACCTTCGGAAGGTAGGAAGGAAAGTAGTGTTATGGAAAATAATGATTTAGAGACGTATTAACATAAGTTTATACTGTATTGTAGACAACTGTATTTTCTTTAACAATGAGCTTTTTCACTTCTTGTACATAAAGCAAAATCAAAGTGACCTTGACTGACAAGCCTGCTCGGAACAGACTGCTTGCTTTCCTGTCTAGCTGACCTCCCTTTCTCCTCCCAAAAAACCCTAACCAGGCAGCATAAAGAATCTTTCCATGCTTTCCATGCTCTGTTAGACTTGCGTATATTTGAAGCTTCAAATTCACGTTTCATACATCTCGCCTAACTACTGAAAATTCCACAACAGTAGGATGGTTAGTTGGTCGGTCGATCGGTTGGAGTAGGTAGGTAGGCGAGTCGGTGACCTGGTAGGGGTGCAGAAGTTGGTAGGTTGGTAGAAAGATCAGTAGGTAGGACTAGGTGGGTTAGGTATACTGTCGTTGGGTCTAGAATAAGGTGCATGCTGAAAACAAACGTCATGAACAACATTAAATGACACAATTTAGAAAAGCGGAAAACAAAAACATGCAAAGTAATCCTTTTAGTTGACTTCGATGCAATTCCAACATTCAGCACAAAATTGTGTTTATTTTTCTTTCCATCAAAAATATTGCTTCAGGCGAAAGCGCTGAGACCGCTGCTTTAGCGCGTTTTATACCTCGCGGCTAATCCAGCAGCAGGGTTACCATGGCGACGGTACAGAGTGTGCCTGGGAACACAATTACACCTGATAGACAGCCCGCCACGTGCACTCAAGCCGCTTCCCTCCCCGCAGGCACTTCCTGTTCAAGCCAGGCGGGACTTCGCCCATGTATTGCACCACGTCGCCGGGGTACCCGCTGACCTCCAGCACGGTGTACTCGCCGCCCCCTCGACCCCTGCCGCGCAGCACCTTCTCCCGGCCCGCCTTCAGCCTGAAGAAGCCCTACAAGCATTGCAACTGGAAATGCGCCGCACTCAGCGCCATCCTGGTGTCCGTCACGCTGCTCTTCCTGCTGGCCTACTTCATCGGTAAGTTTCAACCTTGCCCGTGCCGATTATCCTCACCGGGAGGGCCGGTGAGTTGGAGCCTCTCTCTTTTGGTGAGAGACGGCGTTACACCCTGAACTGTTACAATCGCAGGACACGTATAGACGAACAACCGTTCACATGTATATTCAGGATAAATTGCTTTGTTTTAGTTTAGATTTAGCATTAGTTTTAGTTTTTTATAGTGCCAAAATGCTATATATATATATATATTAAAAAATTGCAGTGTGCAGCCCGTTGCTCTGTCACCAGCACGCTCACCTTGGCCGTAATAACGTTGTCACTTGAGAAAAGTGCAATCAGCGTTCTTGCCGGTCAGATAAGAAAAGACTTGCAGGTTTTTATATTTCTTTTTTTTTTAATAAAATTCCCCCCAACCTGTGCGCCCCAGCTGGCTAAAAGATATCCCCGCACTATTAAATCAGCTCTTCGCCTTTTGGCCAGCCCCTAAGTGAATTACACACTCCATCATTTATCTCTATGATCTATATTTAATACGGTTCGCGCAGCCGTCTGATGGTTGAAAGCGGACCTTTGTAAAGATGCCAAAAGGTGTGTGTGGGTGGGGGGGGGGGGGGGGGTGCTTAAGATGACCATTGACTTTTTTCCCTTTAGTTGTGTTGATGCAGATGATAGTTTGTGTTAATTTAAACGTTTTTTCACCCAAGTTAAAATGTTTATTTATTTATATCATTAAACATTTGGTTAATTTTCTTATTATAAATATTACAATAATAAATAAAAAAAATATATACAATTTTACAATGCATTTATTTATTTTTTATGTATTTTATCTAATAATTAATTATAATAAATGTTTTTAGAAATGCTTGAAAAAGAGAGAAGTGATTGTTATTGTTTTAAAAAAATCACACATTTTACATTTGTCATTCTTTCCTAATTCATCTACAAATGTGGCCCATCTGTTCCTAAAAAAAAACCCAAAACAATTTGGTCCTCAACCACAAATGCTTCCTTGCCCGATTCATATCTATGATCAACATTTAAAAATGGTTGGTGTGCGTTTGTGTTTTGCGGGATGATGGTTGAAAAGCGGACGGTTGTAAAGACGCGTCATAAAAACTGAAGATGACCGTTGACTTTTTTCCCGTCGCAGTTCTAATTGGTTATCTGGTTGCAGATTATGTTCACTTACTAGCTTTAATGGTACCATTTGGAGCCTCTAAATGTATGAAAAGGCCAGTCGAAGAGCACGTCTGGACTTTTAATTGCTGGCTTTTTGTACTCAACCAGCTGCTATTGTATCCCAGCAATATATTGGGTTTATATTTGATATTGTTTTATATTATTGTTGACTGGAAATTGATTGCTTTGTAAGCATACTTGAGATGTCAACAAAGGCCATAATAGTGTCTTCTGTTGACGTTTCCTCATTTTAGATTCCATTTAAAAGACCGAGCTAACCTTACTATTGCTGTGATTAGCTAGCGATTAGCTAGCGATTAGCCTCTTTAAAATCAGCTGCGAGAGGCTCCATTTATGCACTTTACATAACAGATGGATGAATTCATGGAACTTGATTGCATATCATGTTGAACTTTTGTTCAGTGTGAGCTTTAAACATTTTGAGCAGCATGAGTATATTTTTTTTGGTGGGAGGGGGGGGGGGGGTCACTTGGCATTTTAGCGTTGCCCATTGGTCTGTCTAAGATACCTGTTTTGGGATTGGGGTTCCTTTGGGGAAGTTGCAGTTCAGGTGTGAATATACGAAAGTGCGTCGGAGTAAAATGGCTTGAACGATGAGCAACTGTTTTGTTATTTCACCCCAAAAGCCGTGAATTTGTCAACATTTGGACGTTTGAATGGATGGTGCGGAATAACATTGGTAATCATCTCCTAACCTGGCGCAGGTGTACCCGATTCTGTGGGCACTTTGTATACAATTGGCCAAGTGGGCACACAAAAGGATTTCAGCGAGACAAATTAATTTTTCATTCAGGACATTTTGAATGGATATTATGCCATAACAATCAGGGAAGGCAATCAATTTCCGGCTCTTCCTTCCCCTGAGGATCTTGCGCACTAAAATCTGCATTAATAGTAATCTAGTTCATTTAAAAATTCATTCTTTTGTCAAAAGATTATTAGCTGCGGTCTTGGGCCGGCGGTGATTAAAGATGAATCTGTAGAATTTAAGGAGAATGAAAGTGGATTTAGGGGGTCCTGGCCTAAAGCCCCCGTTTCATCACATGTTGTAATTATACCCCCCCCCCCCACCCCCCCCCCCCACCCTAAAACCTGACACCATCTCCAGGTGCATCAAAATACGAGGAGACGGTGGGTCACCCCGATCAGCATTCGTGTTTAATTAAAAGACTGATGAGAAAATGCATTTGATTTCGAGTGCAATTAATTGCGCCAGCTTATAATTGGGGGAACCGGAGGCGAGATGTCTAATTAGGCCAATTAAGTCTCATGATGCATGTTGCGACCTTAGAGTTGGTTTTGTTTGCTCGCCACTTTGTGAGCTTAACTCAATGAAGTGCACCGTGACCCGTCAAAGACTACACAAGCACAGATGTTAATTGTGCTTGTAAATCCTCACTCGCAGCCATTTTCACTGAAGCAACCCCCTTCGCTCCCGGCTGTTTTACTGGATTTTGACTGATTTTGGGATATTCTGTTCTATTGCTTATAAAATTAAATTTGTATCTGTTTCCATTTCAAGTCAATCCTTTTTTTTTCTTGTCCTTTGGCGTTTTTTGGCATCTTTTAAATGGAGCGCTAAACGATTTAGCAAAAATAATCTAATTGCAAAGCAGTGAATGAGTTCATGCCGAATGGTGAGTTCAGATGTCCCTTTGATGATTAAAAGTGGCGATATGATCAGAAATGTGGCCATCACTGGAGTCATCACTTCAGAGGAGCTTCCTTCAGCCTGCGGCAAGCAGAGCCGACTCGCATCGGATGGGCCGAGGAGTCTTTTGCTTCCGTGTCCCTTAATTGGCACCCGGCGTGACCTGACTTTCCTGCCAAGATGTAAGCGAAAAGAGGCCACAACATAACATGCTGGGAAACTCTTGACAGGTCATCGCCTTGTCGAGAGCTCAGCTTGTCTCATCACTGGATATCTCATTAAAAGTGTCTAGTTAGTCCTACAAAAACCTCATCTGTGTCATTGCAAAGTTTGTACATCCCCAAAAACAACAAAATAGGTCGTCTCTCTTGGCTCGCATCCAATCCTCTGCCGGTGACAGATACCCCGACGTAAATCTTTAAAGATGGGAGCACTCGTTTGCCATTGGAGGCCTCGGGGACGGACGGGATGAAGAATGGAGCCCGGCAAAGACATATTACTAGGACACTTGGAACGACACATCCTGCCTGGTGACTTTGCGAAAGTGTGTTTCCTGCCCGACTCGCTCACTTTGTGCCTCTCTCGCGAACCGAGTGGACGCAAAACCACAAATCAAAAAGGAGAGGCTCTCGCCGGCTTTGGCAGTGACAAACAAAAAGCCGAGTGCTCGGTTTGTTCACTGGTTGTCGTTGCAGACGTAGATCAACGCCTTGTCGCGTTGCGGAAGAAACTTCTTGGGGAAAAGCAGAGGCGACTTGTCGAGGCGTGACAATTACTTGTACTGTACATGAACACGTCTATTTCTGCGCACGTGGTCTTTTTCATTGACTTTCTCCTTCAGCTCAGTTCATCCATCCATCCATCCATTTTCTTGGCCGCTTTTCCTCACAAGGGTCGCGGGGGTGCTGGAGCCTATCCCAGCTGGCTTCGGGCAGTAGGCGGGGTACACCCTGAACTGGTTGCCAGCCAATCGCAGGGCACACAGAGACGAACAACCACACTCACAATCACACCTAGGGACAATTTTGGAGTGTTCAATTAACCTGCCATGCATGTTTTTGGAATGTGGGAGGAAACCGGAGTACCCGGTGAAAACCCACGCAAGCACGGGGAGAACATGCAAACTCCACCCAGGAAGGCCGAAGCCCGGACTCGATCTCACGTCCTCTGCACTGGGAGGCGGACGTGCTAACCAGTCAGCCACCGCGCTGCCCAGCTCAGTTCAGTGCAATTCAATTTATATTGCGGCAAAATCACAACAGAGCTTTTCTCAAGGCACTTTTACACATGGAGCAGGTCTGAAATCACACTCCTCACTTGAGAAAAGACCAAGTGAACCCCACATCAGTAAGCACGGGCAACCGAGGGGAAGAAGAAACCTTACGCAGGCCTGAGATTCAGTGTGGAAGGGTTCAAAAGAAGAAAAGTTGAGCGACAGAGTGAGGGTTACGTTTCGCCCATCGCTGGTGACTCCATTTTTGACCTCCTAACCCACGGATTCCAAAACTAGAAATTCCACTCCCTCATCTTTGACGTTGGGGAGTGCAATTTGGAATCTTGGATTACAAGAAAGTTCCAGCAGTTGGAGGCCCGGCCAGCGGGGTGTCCGTAGGCTTCCTGTGTCCGATTTCGAGGCCCCATCTCCTGGTAAAAATCCGGCGGGGGGGGGGGGCCTTTGGACCTCCAAAGTCAGATCCTTGTTTTCCCTGCTGGGAATTTGGACCAAGTGGTGCCGGTTGGAATGTTTGGAACGAACCTCCACCACCTCCCCCCCCACGGTACTCAGTCGGTCACTCTGATCATTCCCATACCTGGTTAGAGAACTGGGAGAACGAGAACAGGCAGTACGGCAACCGTGTAGCAGTTCAACTAGTCAAGAGAACCTTCCGTCTCCCACAAATGACATCCTCGATGTGTCCAAACTGTGTGTTGGGGACTGCACAGCGCTTTTCATGAATATATTTTAAGGAGGCAAACATCAGCCTCCTGCTGTCAAGAGAACGAACTGTCGTGTTTGACCAGAGTTGACTAGTTGGGTTATTTATAACCGCAATTGTGGTACAATCTAACAGCGAAGCTGTGAGACAGTTGGAAGTCTCTCCTAAAACCGTCAGTGGATTTTCTGTCCCGCTGTCAACGTGCCGGGCGGTTTTGTGGGCGTTCAAATATTGTTTCTTTTGTAACCAAGCATGTCTGCTTTCGTAGACTTTAGATCTCAATCTTGAATGAACCACACGCCTTGCGTTTCAGCTTTTCGGATGTTTTGTAAAAAAAACTAGTACTGCTCAAGGCGAGATTGCGACGAGTGTCTAAGGAATAGAAAACGTTAAAGAATAAACTGCATGTAAATACTTTTCAGAAGAAAAGAAGCCTGAGCGGCAAATGATTAGAATGGTTACCATCTCGTCCAGGAAAAATTCGGAGTCGTACTTGAGTGTAGTTACAAAAAAGACATTCTGCTTTGTTGTATGTCAAAACAAATCAAAGGATGAAAGGCAACACTTAATCAGTTTGCATATGGTATTCAATTTAACGTCTTTTTTTTTTTTTTTTTTCACCGTTTATGCAAATGATTCTCGAGAAAGTCAGACTTTGAAGTGAGAAGAAAGTACAGAAAAAGATCAAACTATCAACGTTTTCGTCTGCGTCGTCAAGCAATGACAGGTGCACTTATAGTCTTGTCTGAATTTAAAAAGTCTTAAATCAAGTGAGCAGCTCTCTCAGCGTTGGCCTGTTAAGTGTGCCAATTTCAAAGTTTATAAATGAATTGTGTGCTTATTTACTGGGAGATGTTAAGAGAAGCAACAATCCAATCAAATGGTCCTATTGAGCTCCTTTTTTTTCTGCTGACTGTCGAATTCCAACGTTTTTCTTTTTGCCTCGCTAAGCTCATCTTGTCCATTCTTGTATTGGTGATCTGTCACCTACCCCACCCTTCATCACCCCCCCCAGCCACTTCTGTCCCCCACACCACCATTGTAGGACATTTCTTTTGTCGACCTTGTAAAATATCAGCATGCTTCATCCACAGAGTTCACATTGAAATATCCTTTGTGTCTCCGAGCTGCTTTTTTTTTTTTTTTTTTTTTTTTTTAACTTTTGGGCTTCAGTCTTGTTGTTGGGGGTGGGGGTTAATCGGCTTGGGGCGATCACAAGGCAGCAGGGGGTGGTCCATGCCAGCGTCGGCAGGCAGATGTTGTCGCTCGAGGTCAACACGGCACTCGGATGCCAGAGCTCAGCGGAATTTGCCGTTAACCATTAAACCGTGTGTCATCTTTGCTTCAACGTCTTGCTTTCACTCGCAGCTTAGCTTTAGCCCCTGATGCTACCTAGCTTGCTAGCTCCCTAGCAGGTAAATGAGCACCAATGGTGTTAGCTAGCTAGCTAGTACCTGGGGCTAAATGCCACAGTTTGGCTTTAGCCTCTGATGCTAGCTAGCTAGCCCCCTAGCAGCTAAACAAGCACCAATGGAGCTAACTAGCAAGCTAGCTAGCACCTGGGGTTGAAGCCAAACTGTGGCAGGCTTTTTACTTTCTGGACCTGGATTTGCCACCTCTGGTTCTGGATTTTATTCCAGTTGACTGACCCTGGACTGGTCAGCAAGCCATTGTCGTCAACCAGGTGGACAATTAGGTTTCCCAGCCTTTATATTATGTTTAACATTCCAAAAATATCATGGAACACCCCCAAATGAAAATGTAATTGTCTTTAGAATAATATATTCTAAGTGCCTCCACTAGCCTAAGGACGGCATTCTGATTAGCATTGTGTTTGTGGAATATGAATTAAGCAGCAAAATCCACCCATTTTTATCCATCTCAGGGGGCAGCCATTTTGTCTTTTACTACCACTTGCTCTCGACTGAAAATAACATCACAGTGCCTTAACGGTGTTGGAGCTAACGACCGTCACGGCACACCTGTAGACGGCGTGACGTTAGCAAGCTGAGCCCTAGGCACTTTGCCGTCATTATTGTCGACAGCAAGTCACAAAATGGCCGCCCTGAGATGGATGAAAATGGGTGGATTTTGACGCTTAATTCATTTCCACAAAAGCAATATTAATCAGAATGCTGTGTTCAGGTTAATTCATGGTTCTTCTCAAATCAAAACAATGTGCAGGGAGTCCTGGAGTTACGTTGTACCCGACCTACGTCGTTTCGACTTAACGGTGCCTCGTTCCTACCTTTTTTTCCCGTTAATTTTCCACAGTAATCAGGCCATTTTAAAGTTATATAAAGTTGTGTTGTTGTTACCTCCAGCAACGTGCATCCATCGAGCATGTCGGCTCGCCATCAGGCACGTCACATTTCTATGTCTAGGTTTCCATTAGCTCTGATTTCCCGTCCGTCAGCAATGAATGTCCGTGCGGAAACACGAAATATTGGTTCCGTCATCTTCCGGCTCGCACAAATATGTTTTTTTAGAATTACTGTAGAGAGTATTTTAATGTAAATAACGACTTTTAACATCACCAGCGCAGGAACGTAACTCGTCCGTAACTCAAGGACTCCCTGAACATCAAATTTGATATTTTAATGTGTAATGACTAGCAGAAGCATTCATAACATATCAGTGGACTTAACTCTTTGACTGCCAGACGTTTTCAGAAAAGGGATGCCGTGGGTGCCAGCCGATTTAAGCATTTTTGACTGATCTTTCAAGGTCCACAGAAAATTATGTGTTTGGACTATGGAAACACACATACTACCAAATAAAAGATTGGACTCTCATCTTTCATCAGAAAAAAAAGTTTGTTTCTACCTTATTCCGTTTTTCAGTAATCAACAATAGAAAATGGTTAGTTTCACCTCTGTTTTGAAAAAAACGTCTTTTAACGTCTTTGGCACTCCTCCATAGGATTTTACTAAACGTTATTTAACGTTTTTGGCAGTCAAAGAGTTAGTCATTAAATTGAGCAAATACTGGATGGATGCATTTTTGGAAGTATCAATCAGCAAAATGCGCCTGTCTCCCCTTCCAGCCATGCACCTTTTGGGACTAAACTGGCACCTGAAGCCCACCCAGAGACAGATGTACCACGTGACGGACGACAATACAAGCGGCCTACCTTTCCCTACCGACCTGAGCTTGAGACCGCTGGGCAACACGGGCTTGGAGGTACCTGATCGCAGGGGCAAAGACGACAGTAAGTGCGGCTTTTAAGCGCGTTATCGCAACGGCTCAGGCGGGAAGTTTTGTTGGAGGAGCAAAAGTTTGCCGATGACATTTGCGGCGAGCACCGTTGTTTTCGCATCGCGCCTACTCGGGCCTCGGTGGCATGCGGCGAGATCTGCATTGTAATCCAATGAAAGTGCTTGTCAGTGGGAAAGCCTTGTTTGTTCCTGGAGGGAGAAAATGGCACAGCTTCAGGGAGCCAGTGTCCCGGGGCTACAACTGTACGGGTGGGGGTGGGGGTGGGGATTAGCCACTCGCTCACCCTTCATAACGGATGTGATCCTTTCATCTCCCCACCCCTCCGGCCCGCCGTGCCTGGCAGCCAAAGAAAGCATGTGCTCGCCCCACGGTACCGAAGGCTCGGCTCCAGGAAAGTTTGCTCGCTTCCATTCCGGGGCAAATGGGCCAAAATGTAGCCGTACCATTTGCCACTGGCAGGCCACAAAAGGTAGAGAATGGGGTCATTACCATATAGATGAATCCCGCACTTGTCTTTTTTCATTTAACACATGGCAGAAAAGTGTGTTTAGCCTGCGAGGCGGCTGCAGAAAAGGTCCGAGCTCAGCCGCCGGGGATGGGAAATCAATATTTTTTGGAATAAGTCTCATTCTGGGCTGCTGTCACTGCTAACAATGACGAGCTGTCTCTGCCGCCGCAGCACAAGCGCTGCATTTACATGGCGGTCGGCCAAATCAGCCAATTGGCTTGATAATGACTGACATGCAAGCCATCCCATAATGGCACAAAGAGTGACTGAACACCCTGCCAGTGATTTTACACTCGGGCACGACAGGAATGAGGGACTTGGTGCTGCCCTTAATTCATTGACCTTCACCTGTTTTCAAAGTAGAGTTCCCAATATTGACAGCCGTGCTAGTCGCATTTTGATTCATCGTTCCAAGAGCCGCAGAATTTTGTTTCCTAGCATCAAAAGTCAAGGCAAGACGGGGGAGGGCAGCTTTATTTATAATGTATAACACATTTCATACACAAGGTAACTTCACAAAGTTACAAAACAACATTTAAAGGCAAACTAATTTAAGACAAAAAAAAACAGAAGAATTTATGACATAAAAAAAGAGAAAGAAAAAGTATTTTACTAAAATTACTAAAAGAACATACAATGCACGAGAATTTTTTGGGGAAAAAATAATTATAGAAACATTCAGCGTGGGTTGCGGGGGGAAAGGGCATTGTTTAAAAGTTGGATTTAAAAGCATTTACACGTCAGTTTTATTGGTGGCTTTCAATTTGTGTGCAGCATAACAGCTTAGAGCTGATGCACCATGTTTGCTTTGAACTCTGGGCTCCACTAATTGACCCAAGTCTGCTGAGCTCAGAACCCTACTGAGTGCATATTCCATGAACATTTCTTTAACAGTTCCAGGACCTGAGTGGTTCACAAACTTGAATTTCAGAGACAAACTGGGCGAGATGCTCTTTACACCTTCCAGGGATGTGATTTTTCCGCTAATTCGCGGAATTCCGCTTTTTTTATCTCCCCCCCAAAAAAAAAAATAGTTCATTGTGTATGCACATGACTCCGACAGATAACATCTTCTGCTATAACAAAGACATTTGTGGTTTGCTCTAATATGAGTTACTTTTCATTTGGTCATGATACAATTATTTGTTCATGAAATTTGAACTTTAACTTAGTTTTTAAAAGCAAAGACAGTCCAATGTTTTTGAATGTGACTGATTTTGAGTTGACTAAAACTGCCATTTTATATGGGATAGTTCAATATACATTGAAAATTTATGCTGTTGTTTTGTCTATTTCTTTGTCATGTGAGTGCATTGAAAGTACTTAAAAACACGGAAAACCCATGAGCTCAAGGGGGGCTTTGCCCCCCATGTCCCCCCACCATGGCACTGCCCTGGACCTAGCTGGGTGCCAGCAGCCCCCAGACCCCCGGCTAAATTTTCAGATAATTTCACTTTGGTCAAATCACATCCCTGACCTTCCCGTTGAAAACTCTACATGACGTTGGTGGTAGACTGCCCAGCGGCGGCATAAGTTTTTAAAAGCCGTCTACTCACCTCCAACGTTCAGGGGCATGCGCGTGCTAATCATTACTGTCTGCCGCTGAAGCGCTACGGCAGACAGTATTTCGTCTTGCTGGATCGCTATTTAGTGTTTGGCGCATGCCACATCTTTGCGGCCGCCATCTGCAACCCGAAGCCATGCCCGCCGCCGCGTCCCGAGGCTCGTTGCGGCGAGCACGTTCGTTGGAGCTCGTCAACAGATGTTGTCATTTCCACCGAGTCCGGTACCAGGTGCAATAAGCAGCATATGGAGCTTTCCGCCTTTTCGGCTGCGCTGAGCTTTGCAGATCCTTCTCAAATATAATTACAGCTCTCACTTTATTGCTATAGGTTCAATTACAACTGTACAACTCGTGTTTATGTTTTCTCTCTCGTACCATTTGTGCCACCATATGTTCGACCTTTTTAATTCACTTTCCCCAGACACGCCATTACTTTCGTGGCAAGTTTCTCTGAAAACGTGTCGAGGCTTAAATTACAAAGCAACAAGGGGCGAAAAACACGAGGAAAACATCTTTGATTGATATTCTTAAAGAGAAGGCGTCAAGCTGTGAACTAATTAAAGCAACCGGCACGCTACAATCTTATTTTTCACTTTTTGTATGTCATCCAGATGCGACCCAAGCGTTACACTATCAATGTATTTATGCTCGCTGCTTTTGAGTTATGACAGGAACGGTCACACGAGGTCGTTTATTTTATTTTTTGCACCCCCCCTTCCTCCCCTCAGGATTCCACACGCCAAATTAATGGTGTGATCTCTTTGACCGATTTCCCGTGCGTGTGTTTGTGTGCACGTGTGTGCTTTTCAGGCAAATTGGACAGCTTGTTTCCCGACGACAGCTACATCGACATGGGCGAGATCGACGTGGGGCGAAAGGTCGCGCAGCAGATCCCGCCCGGCGTCTTCTGGCGCTCCCAGATCTTCGTGGACCACCCCATGTACATGAAGTTCAACGTGTCGCTCAGCAAGGACGCTTTGGTGGGGATCTACGGAAGGAGGGGCCTGCCCCCGTCTCACACGCAGGTCCGAGTTGATTTTCAAATGAGCTCATTTCTGCTCGAGTGGATTTAGTCGGGTTTGGCACAGAAAATAATGGAAGCTAGTTTGTGAAATCTCACACACTCTGGAGAACCAAAACTGGCAAAATTTTAAATAAATAAATGAGTAAGTCGATAAATAAATGAATAAAAGTGAAAATAAAAATGGATATAAAACATAGAAATTGAAATAAAACCTACAAAATATATACAGTATACCCCTAAATAATTAATAAAAGTACAAATAAATACAAAAATAAAACGCGATTCCCAAAATATATAAAAATAAATGTTGAAATAAATTATATGAAATATTATTATTATTAATTAAATATCAATCAATAAATGACAACGCTCTGTTCTCACATTTATTTATTTCATGCTGCAGACGCTCTGTCAGGTCAAAATGTTATTCAAATGAGGGGGCGGTCCTAAGCAAGGTCTCCTTTGTTGCTTTGTTGTTTTATTGCTTGATATTTAATTAGATTTATATATTTATTTTTGTATTTATTTCAACATTTATGTTTATTATAATTTTGATTTTTTTGAATGTCGTTTTTCATTTTTATATTTATTTATTTTTTTACTTTCATTTATTCATTTAGGGATATATAAATATATATATATATATATATATATATATATATATATATATATATATATAGTTGTCGTTGTTTTCATTTCCATTTATATTTATTTTTTGGTCTTAAATTTTTGAATTATATATTTTTATATCTGTTTTTATTTTCACTTTTATTTTTTTATTTAGTTTAATTTTGGCAGTTCTCGTCCCCCATAACACACAGGTTGGATTCAATGTTCAAATGTACTAAATTAGATCATTTATTTGCAGGAATTTGGTAGGATTTAATGCAAAAATAATATATTGTAAGGAAAAAGTGACATTATCACAATGTTTTTGAATGAGTTTGTTTCTGCAATGGGTGTTTTCATGAGAATTTAGTGCAAGTATTCTATCCATATAATATGTATATTTGCCATAACGCAACACATGGCGTACTCTTAGCATTGTCTTGCTTGAAATGTAGGACTTGAGATTCACTTCGGACTTACACGTAACTTGACACCTCTGGTAAAAACAAAAATACTTTATTTGTGCTGGTAAAAAGAATAGCATGCTCTCCTATTGTATTTACAATAATGTCTACGCAGTATGAACAATTTTCCACATTTCTGCTCTGCGGCAGAATATAAATTGCTATATTGTTAGATCCAGCGCGGAATCAATTCATAACCCTTTCTACCGTATTATGAATCACCTTCTTTTGTTACGTCGTTGAGGATTTACAATACATTTCTGTGCAGTTGGGTATCGTCAATGAATCACGTAAAGGAGCCGGAGCCTCACGGGTGCAGCGAGAGGAAGGATTTTTCTTTTGCTCTAATTTCCCCGAGATATATCTCGTTATGAATCATATCTGGCTGCTAGCTCGCACTTTAGATTTCATTCTCTTAGCACAACTGCCGTTTTGCTTTTTCCCCAAGCCCAATTTCGGTGGAAATTACCATCCGGTGTCATTTACTTTTTTTTCCGCCTCGTGTTGTCTAGAAAGTGGTCGTTTCTTACCTGTAGCTGATCAGAGTGGAGATGAAAGTGAAATGTGGCCTCATTGTTATTCATGGAGTCTGCTGATATGATGATGAAGCGACTGCTCGTAGATGTTATTTGGCAAACTCACTTAATTTCTTCCTGCGAATTTCCATTAAAGGAAACTATATCAGCTGGTTTTATCAAAAAAGTGACAGCTTCAAAGCCAAGTTGATGACACTGGCTCGTTATCGGGACGGTTGCATAACCCTGCTTAATGGACCAGCCTGGACAACTTTCTCGTTGTCAATACTGCTCGCATCCGTCCGCTTGTTTTATCCCAGAAAGTGTTTGTTGTTCACAATTGAGTAACAATTTTTGCTTATAACATTTCATTTAACTTTGCTTTAATGCAAGAGAGACTAAAATATCAGAGTTCTGTTTGCGCTTAGCATATGGCATTTAGTAGCGCATAACCTACTTTCATCATCTTGTTATTTATGGCTAGGCCATGGCTTATGCTATGGCTTTGTAAGCTAAGTCTATTTTATTAATTAACTAAGTAGATAGGCATTTAGGATCTAGCCAATCAGGCAGACAGACAGCTAAATAGCTAATAGATAGATAGATAAGACGACAGCTAGCTAAATAGCTAATAGTTAGATAGATAAGACGACAGCTAGCTAAACAGCTAATAGATAGATCGATAAGATGACAGCTAGCTAAATAGCTAATAGATAGATAGATAAGACAACAGCTAGCTAAACAGCTAATAGATAGATAAGATGACAGCTAGCTAAATGGCTAATAGATAGATAAGACGACAGCTAGCTAAATAGCTAATAGATAGATAAGAAGATAGCTAGCTAAATAGCCAATAGATAGATAGAGAAGATGACAGCTAGCTAAATAGCTAATAGATAGATAGATAAGACGACAGCTAGCTAAATGGTTAACAGATAGATAGATAGATAGATAAGACGACAGCTAGCTAAATAGCTAATAGATAGATAGATAAGACCACAACTAACTAAATAGCTAATAGATAGATAAATAAGACAACAGCTAGCTAAATAGCTAATAGATTAGATGGCAGCTAGCTAAATAGCGAATAGATAGCAAGATAGCTAGACAGACAAATAGGCTACTTGAAATCGACCTAAATTACCTAATAGACAGACAAGCAGATATCTAAAAATAAATAAATAAAATAAAATAAAATTGTCTGTCGGACATACATTCATTGTATAGCTAGTTAATAAGATATATATATTTTAAATTTAATTAACCAGAATCAACCTAATAAGATCAAGGTCTCTTTTTTCCGGGGCGATCTGTCAATGCAATGTAAGCAGAAAATAACACATTATACGTAAAAACAAACTTTAAAGTACACATAAAGGAACTCAGTACAATTACAAACACAAAGCTCCTGTTGATAGACTAGCATCCGCCCAGAATGGGGAGCAGTAAACGCGGACCAAATCTACAAAATGCAAGCGCAACAAAACAACAGCAGTGTAGCACATCACAACACCGTGAGGAAGATTTACCAAGTCAATGTGCAAAGAAAAGTGCTTACGCGTCAGAGCAGGAGCAAATGGTTTCAAGATATTCAGCAACTTTTACTTTAAAACTATATGAAGAGACCGACGAGGCCATTTTGAAGGTACTCTGAAAGTCATTCGAGGATCAAGGGCCAAAGTCAAATAGATCCGAGACTTATGCAAATTAATTAGCTCATAGCCAGATACTGACAATGGATAAAAGCTATTATTTATAGTCACTTGTGAATAAGCTAACACCAGCTGGTCACTTCCTAGCTTACGTATATAGCAAGATTCACAACTGTAGAGGAGCCCCATTTTGCAGCAAACCCATTCACTCCTTATTTCTACTTTAATAGCGTTCAGGCTGACTTCCATGTAAAGTTATGCGTACAGTGTGAAACCACGGAAGCCCATCCAGCCATGTTGTGGCCATGCTAATGCTCCTACCGCTGCCGCCATGGAAGGATAACTTATTCATGCAGACCAAATGATGCTGGGCCATAACGCGGCCCGAGAGTGCTCGCGTCTCACATGTCGCTCTTAATGGCCCGTCTGCGGCTCATCCATCAATCCCGCCTTTGCTCACTTTCTCCTGTCTGGTCCGCAGTTTGACTTTGTGGAGCTGCTGGACGGCCGACGACTCCTGGTCCGCAGCCCCCCCAGCCTGGAAGGCCCCGCCGCCTTGCAGCGGAGCCTCGCACCCATCACAACGCACGACACGGGCTTCATCCAGTACATGGAGTCCGGTATCTGGCACCTGGCTGTCTACAACGACGGGAAAGACATAGAAACCGTCTCTTTTCTCACCACTGCCATAGGTGAGCACTATTTGATCTCTTATACTCTACTGCCACCTGCTGGCCGTTTTTGTAATTACTACAATTGCTTCACTCGTTCTCTGCAGTTGAGAGTCTGCATCAAAGCCTCCTCTATGCTCTAGCATTAAAAAATAAAAAAATGTATAAATATGTCTTTGGGACACTTAAACTATTTAAAATAGAATGCATTTATACGTTTTTGGGATCAGAATGCACGGAAGTGGCCAAATCATGTACAACATAAACAGCGCTCGCAAACACAAACAAGGGCAAGAAAGTATAAAGTAATTTAAATAAAATCGATTTTGGGTCATTTAACTCTTTGACTGCCAGACGTTTTCAGAAAAGGGATGCCGTGGGTGCCAGCCGATTTAAGCATTTTTGACTGATCTTTCAAGGTCCACAGAAAATTATATGTTTGGACTATGGAAACACACATACTACCAAATGAAAGATTGGACTCTCATCTTTCATCAGAAAAAAAGAGTTTGTTTCTACCTTATTCCGTTTTTCAGTAATCAACAATAGAAAATGGTTAGTTTCACCTCTGTTTTGAAACAAACGTCTTTTAACGTCTTTGGCACTCCTCCATAGGATTTTACTAAACGTTATTTAACGTTTTTGGCAGTCAAAGAGTTAAAATCGATTCTGAATCGTACTAAATGTGAATCGCGATTCTTATGAGAATCGATTTTTTGGGGCACACCCCTATAGTGAGCACCCCCCGGGAAATGTGTTTTTAGGTGCTTCTCAAAATGTGTCCGTTAGGCCTTCTGAATTGTGATGTCCCAATTTAGCTAGTTTGCAGAATATACTCATTTGCACAAGACCCCACCGCACGTCCGCACCCTCAAAATAGGCTCATTTGGGCTTTAAGTGAAACATTGGTTTTTCAAAGATGAAGGAACTGCATGTTCATCAAGTTATATCTGGCAAAAACGACAAAATCAGGACATGAGCGCTATCCTGCCATGCCGCCCCATGAGGAGGCCATTTAGGGATCATAACATCCTCATTAGCGTGAGTGTTTCATGAGCCAATCAGGGGGTCCAGCCGATCCAGTGTAGCGTGTACACTCCTGACACCGTGTCATTTTTTTCCCCGTCCCAATTTGCTCCAATTTTGACTTCTCTGCTACCTCGCTTGGTTCTTTTTGTTAGCATTTATTTGCTAGCATTATCAAGCAAGGTGCGCATGTGAGCAGGAGGCTTCGGAGGTGTCGGATTTCACCGCCGTGGCAGCTGCGAGCTCTCCTCACATGCTCCTTAATTAAAAGCTCTTGGGTCGGCGCGACAGGGGCCATGCTAGGAACAGGATCGAACAGCAGCTGCAATTCAATATGTATGCTATGATATGACACACGGGGCAAGTCAGGCCGGTGTTTGCTTTGGTTATTTCTTCTCGACAAAGGAGTGCATGAAGGTTCCCCGCCGTCGCCGAGCGGAGAACGCTTGAGCCGAGAGAAAAAAAAGCCTGACAGCGTGACGAATTGGGATGCGGACGGGCCGGGAGGGGGGCGGAGGCGGGGGGCTCTTAGTGTGTTGGGCGGGATTACTCAGAGTTGCGCCGGCGTTGGTTGGTTTGCATCGGAGCTCTTCTGCCCACAGGAGGGCCTCTTTTGGAAAATGGGTCACCGGTTAAGTGCCCTTCAGCAGAAATTGAATCCCACCAACTGGCTCAGCTGCGGTGGCTCGGAGTTGACCTTCAAACGGGGCCGCTCAGGTAGAGGAATGTGGGAGATCAAGAAAAGTGGCATTTTGAGGTCCCGTATTGTCTGCATTTATGACTTTTACAGGTGGAATACATTCCGATTTTTCCCGTGCGGTACACGGACATACTGGCGTGCAGTAGAGCCAGACGACGTGTGCTTTAGCTGCACATCTACTTCATAAGCAAACACAGTGCAGCTCAGCCTCTGGCTACTTAATTTTATCATTCAAACCCAAAAACGTGTAAAAACGTTTGTTAATACATTGTTCTTCCCTCCCAAAAATGTGTTTACACATTTTTTTGTTTTTTTGATGCAGCTTCTGACATGAAGAGGTGGCTTAAAAAGGTAGCTATTACAAAAAAACGGCCAGCAGGTGGCAGCAAAGTATAAGAGATCAACCATGTTGCAACAAGCTCTTTTTGACAGTGTTTTCACCAGGAATCTGAATATCGATGAAAGTTAGCTATATTCTAATGCTAATTGCTACAAAACAGAAACAGATACAAATATACTTTCTTTTCCCGATGAAAGAAGAAACTCTAATCTTTCTTTTGGTAGGTTGCATGTTTTTATAGCAAAGGAGCACAATATTCTGTGGGCCTTGCAAAAGCAGTCAAAATCCAGTAAAACAGCCGGGAGCAAAGGGGGTTGCTTCAGTGAAAATGTCTGGGAGTGAATGAGTTAAATCAGAGACAAATACAGTAGTGATGTTGCTTTTGTTCTGCTAGCATAACACGTTAGCAACCTGAGTAGCAAAAGTGCTAAGGCCCTTTTAGAATGATTTTACCAGGATTCAGTTACTCTTTCTAATGCTAACATGATGAAATGCTAACATGATAAGCTAACATAGCAAGATAGCAACCTGTGTAACAATGTCACCCATAATACGTGAATGAGCGTTTTGAGTACAATGAACCTGTTGCCGTTCATACAACCCAATAATAAACTGTGTTCCATTCAATGGGCCCACATTCCACACTGGGTGAGTACATTTGGGAGTCAAATAATTATTTTTTAGATATTTTTGAATGTAAAGTAAGTTGCGTTTGAAGGTGTAAGTGGGGTGGGGCTCCCTGTCCTTAATGTAGGTTGGCCTCGTGGTGAAAATGTTTCCCGCTGAATCACAGCTCTCTGGAGCATGAAGTCATTTGTCCTGGCTGCCCGGTGCCTGACACAGATCCCAGTGCACGGGTGGGAGGGGGGCAGCCAGGGTTGTGGTATGGCGGTGGTGGGGGGGGGGCCTCTCCTCCTCGCTGCCTCGCCATCACTCAGATGTGCCTGGCGTCCTCCGGAGCACGCAGGGAAAGGAAAAAAAAGAAAAAGGCGCTGATTAAACTCGCACGCCGCGCCGCCGGACTACGGGGACTCGCACGATAGTTAGCTCCTCCCGATACGCGGGGTAATGAATTTCAATGAAGGCCCCTGCTTGAATCGGTGATTTATGCGTCTGGGCCCACGTCGAGCGGTCGGCTAAGAGATATTCATGGCCGCTCGCCGAGGAGAACACAAGGCGGGAAGAACGCGTCATGCGCTGATGTGGATTCAACACGGAGGCGCCCGCGTTCTTGCTCAGTCAATTAAACGTGACAGTGACAGTTGAAGAATTATGATGAAAGATAGAAATAGCCCAGTTAAGCCAAAAAAGGCTGAATTCTAGTGCCTGACAAAAGTATTGGGACGTTCGTTCCATCTACATTCCATGGGCTTTTGGAAACATTTGGAAGGTCAGGGTGACCTCTGGGCAAGTTCATCTCAAAGGCTCTTCAGGTTCTTCTGCATCCCGTGCGGAACACAATATGTCAATATGTCAATAGAAAGAACATTACTATTGATAACATTTCATTTAACACAATGACCAGAAATTGAAAGTGATGCAGAATGTCAAACTGTCGCAGTGTAGCGCCACCTACTGTTGAGGAGGACTTACACTTCTCGATGTCAGCTTTTTTTTTGGTGGTATCGCTGGCTGGTATTAGTAGCCTCTAGTATCTGATATCTTAAAAATAAGGTTGGTGTCAGCCAGATATTGATACAAGAACAAAGTCCTATTCCCCAAAAATATTCATCAAGAATAGAGTCCTAGCTAGCTAGCTTCCATGGTGCTCGTTTACCTGCTAGTGAGCTAGCTAGCTAGCGAGCACCCTTGGTGCTCGTTTACCTGCTAGGGAGCTGGGAGCTTGGCTTTAGCCCCTAGTGCTAGCTAGCTAGCACCTATGGTGCTTACCTACGAGGGAGCTAGTGAGCTAGCTAGCTAGCGAGCACCCTTGGTGCTCGTTTACCTGCTAGGGAGCTGGGAGCTTGGCTTTAGCCCCTAGTGCTAGCTAGCTAGCTAGCTAGCACCTATGGTGCTTACCTACGAGGGAGCTAGCTAGGGGCTAAAGCCAAACTGTGGCAGAGTTTTTTACTTTGGATTTGCCACCTCTGCATGGCAGGCTGGTGAAGTAGTATCGCTGTGTAGTGTCGGTGCACAACACTTGATTGAGTAATAAAAAGGGTGTGTTTCTATACTTTTATCCATGGTGCATGTTTTTTTTTTTTTTGTTGCACGTTCAAACCAAGAAGCTCCCCTTCATTATTGCGCCTTTGGGAGACATTTGGTACGGCGTGCACGCCTCGCAGCCTACGCCTCATTTTCCTACTGTCATCCAGCACCATTACACACACACACACACACACACACACACACACGCACACACACACACACACACACACACACACACACACACACACACACACACAAACTAGCTCGCAGCTAAAGAAAGCCAAACCTCCCACTACACTGATGTTCTTTTCGGACTTCTCTGCAATGATAGAGCGCCGCAGGAAAGTCCTCCCATGTTCCCCTGATCTATAAGTCAGGCCGAGACGAGCCCGCGGCGGCGCTCAGCCAGTCTCGCCAGCCCCCTCTTTGTCTCTCCTCTCCCCGCCTCGCATCCACGCCGATGATTGACCCTCTCGAGGAAAGGAAAGCGCAAATCCGGAGCTCGTATTTCGGAGCTCTTTGTGATGGCACAAGAGCTTCTTTTGTTCGTCCAAAAGTTTCGCCCGAGATGGGAGGATCGTTAATCCCGACGAGTGGCGCCTCGTCATTTAGTCGTCGTCTTCGTTACGTTGGCAATTAAGTTGATGTACTTGGATGGAACAACGGAGGAAGTGCATCATCGCAATGATGCCTTGATTGATGTCATAAAAAAAAACAAACATGTCAGGCATTTATCCAAATATGTGTTTGCATATTTTAAGACTATTAATAAAACATGGCACACGCATTAAGATGCACTGCTGTAACACAATTATTTATTGTTGACTATAAACATTGTCATCCTTGAATGCCCATTAATCACTGAACTGTTTTTTTCCTCAGAAAAATGTAAATTTATGTGTGCATATTAATCACATTTGGTTCAAAAGTTTCCGCAATGCTTGAATTTGCTACATTCATAAATAATTATTTTTGAATTAAAAATATAAGTTAGTTATACAAATGAAAAATAAATCATATTGAATAATTTAAAATAAAGACAAATATTGTTGATTTAAATAAAATAAAAACACAACAAATAACCATTGAAACCAGTTTTAATGATCTTCAACACGCTGTTGGGATATAAGAGTGATAAATAGAGAAATGAATATATTGTTAATGATACATTTATTTACCTTTATTTATTTATTTAAGTGTATTTATTTATTTGTATGTATTTACTAATTTTAAGGTGGTCAATTTTAGTCATATTCAGTTCTGTTAGGTTCAGGTATTGGCCATTAAATTTTAAATACGAACATGTTTGTAAAGATTTAAATGAAATGAATAAAGTGAGTATAATTTACATGAATAGAATACATTTTTTCATAATGATTTGTATTTATTTTGATCTCTTAGTGGAATCTATTTGTTTTTTTTAATCATCAAGGTTGCTTCTAATCATATTCAGTTTGCTGTGGGGTGAGAAGATTACCTGTCAAAGTTGAAATCACTCATACATAAATAAATAAACAAATTTGGTATTATTTCTCATTTATAAAGGTAAAATATGCAAATAAATGAATAACATGCATTTGTTTTATTTTGTAGTATTTTAAAATGCAATAGTCAAACCATTGAGTTAAAGTTGACTTAATTTGCTGTTTGGTGAGAAGATGGTGTGCTTAAGGTCACCAAACATCTCTCACCACTGCAAAAAAAAAAAAAAAAACACGATACTGCCGTACCCAATGATGTGGTTACCAAAATGACTGTAGTTTGTTGGTGATAGTTGGAAAGCATCCCCCTTAAATGTGTTGCTTTCACACTTTTTTTTATTTTTTTTTTTTAGATTTAATTAACTCTGCAAGCCTGCCGTTTAGTGCATGTTCACTCCGGGAAAGCAAATTGCGAGGAAAACGGCCCAGTGAAACTGCTCATTCAGCTGGAAGTCGGTCTCGTCGCCGTCATTAGCGGCGCAGATAATAATCAAGTCTGAGAGAACGAGTGGGAGGAATGTTGTGCTGCCATTACCGTTTGAAAAGACCTCCTTGATTGACGTTTCTCTCTTTGCCCCGCTTAAGATTCCCTCGACAAGTGCCCCAGCAGTTGCTTCGGGAACGGAGATTGCGTGGCCGGAACGTGCCACTGCTTTCTGGGATTCAGTGGCCCCGACTGCGGCCGAGGTAAGTTCATTTTGTTCATTTTTCCCCACATATGGAATTGTGATTTTCATTCTCCACACTTCCGATTTACGCCGTTCAAATTTCAACTTGCTTCAAAAATTGACGCCTCCCGGGGTATATATCGTCTGATTCCACATTGCTTACAGTAGTCGCACAATTTAACTCATTCACTGCCATTGACGGCTATAGACGTCAAAAATTCATTTGAACTATTTTTATTAGTTTTTGTTTTTTTTAAATCCACTTTTGCTAACAAGAGTATGAAAACCTAGGGAAAAAAATTATTGTAAAATTGGAACAGATATAAAATTTGTGATTAAGCGCGAGTTAACGAGTGAAGTCGTAATTAATTACAATTAAAAAAATTAAAAAAAAAAAATTAAATTAAAATAAGGGCCGTCTAATCGTAATTAATCTCATGATAATTTTATATCTGTTATTAATGTACAATAAAAAAAAAAGGTTTTCATAAAAAATGTAATGAAATGAAAAATTGTTAAAATAATAGAAATAGTTCACATGAATTTTTGACATCTATAGTCGTCAATGGCAGTGAATGAGTTGACGTTCAATATCAATTTTTCCCCATTGATTTTCAATGGGACTGACATTGAACTTTTTCTAAGTATGTATACTAATTACAAATAATGACTTTGATATTTATATAAAATCCCCCAAAATGTTTTTGTCGTCCGCTTCAAATGCAGGTTGTCCCCCAATAAGGATGGTAACAGCATAATCTGCATTTTTACTGGTGGAGGCAGCACTTCATCACCAAACCACCAAATCACATTTTTCATTTTAGTGTAGTGTGTATGTAGCACGTACAGCAAATACATCAACAAATAAGCAGTTCCGAAAACTTTACTTGGTTGCTTAATTTCACACTTAATGGGAGGGCAGGCACTCCAGATGGCCTATTTGTACACAAGTAATTAAAAAGCCACTTTGCAATAATATGTGTTTTTTAAGATGGTCTAAAATTGCCGGTTCACTTGAGGCCAAAATCCCCGAGACGCCATTTGACGCTAACGTGTCCTAATTGATTGCCTGCTGTCTCTTGCAGCCGCCTGCCCGGTGCTGTGCAGCGGCAACGGTCAATACCTGAAAGGTCGCTGCATGTGTCACAGTGGCTGGAAGGGTTCCGAGTGCGACGTGCCCACCAACCAGTGCGTGGACGTCACGTGCAGCCACCACGGCACCTGCATCGTGGGCACCTGCATCTGCAACCCGGGCTACAAAGGGGAGAACTGCGAGGAAGGTAAGATACAGTCAAAGTGAAACAGCCAAAAGAGCTGGGTTCAATTTGAGTATTTTCAAAAGTTGAGGAAGGGACCAAAGTGTGACCAAATTCGAGCCATGCAGCGAAATGGAGACTATGGAGCACAGCAGTGTGGTTAGATTGTTTTGAATTTATAGTCGTTTAGAATGTTAGAATGTGTTTAATTCCCACCATAGAGACGAAATTAACCGATAAGGAGATTTAGGGCAGCGAGTAAAACAGAACGCTTCAGTGAAATGCAAACTGTGGAATAAAGCACTCGAGTCAGCTAACGTTAGCGTGGGTGTTTATTTTTTGAGTTCCAAGCCGTGGAGTACAAGGGTCTCCTGTCTTCACATATCGCCATAGGGAGAAAAACAAATATCCAAGAGGAGAATGGGGGCAGCAAGAAAACAGACCACTTGAGCAAAATGGAGACTGCGGAGTAAAGCACTCAAGTCAGCTAACGTTGGCGACAAGCGTGGATGTTTATATTTGGAGTTTCTGGCCATGGATAACGAGGGTCTCCTGCATTCACGTCTCACCAGTAGTAAAATAAATATCCAAAAGGAGAATGAGGGCAGCAAGAAAACAGACTACTTCAGCAAAACGGAGACTGCAGAGTAAAGCACTCAAGTTAGCTAATGTTGGTGGCGAGCTTGGATGTTTATATTTTGAGTTTCTGGCCATGCATAACGAGGGTCTCCTGTATTCACGTCTCATCAGAAAGAGTAAAATAAATATCCCTGAGGAGAACGAGGGCAGCAAGAAAACAGACCACATCATCAAATAGGAGAGTATAGTGTAAAGCACTCGAGTTAGTGAACATTAGTAAAAAAAAAAATTACAAAAAAGTTTATTGTATTCACTTTTTGCCGTAGAGACAAATTTGATCAAATAGGAGACTGTGGGCAGGAAGAAAACAGACCACTACAAAGTGAACACTGTGAGCTAAGATTTGAATGGACGCTTATTTTCAGCATTTCTCGCCACGGAGGAGAACAAAGGTCCAAGAAAATCCTGAGGGCGGCAAGAAATGGGACTAAGGCAGTAAAATGGGGACTGTGGCACGAGAAAACTGAGTAGTGCAGAAAAGTGAATCCTATGGAATGTAATACTGACAAACAAAGCGAACTTGGTGGGATTGCGGTCGTCTATGAACATGTCGGAGCAGGACGAGCGTTGCCGTCATCCCCGATGGCGACTGTGAGTGGCAGCCTGCAAGTGATGGCGAGAAGGCAGCGCATTCATAACAAAACAGTCTGTATTGTGTTGCAAGTCGGACACGGCGTCTGATGCCAATCCGGCGGGAGCTCCACGGCCGACGCCGCTGCAGCAGATAAGAGTGAGGCGGCCATTGTGTTTGTCAGCTCTTGAAGGCTCTCATTTCAAGATGAAAAATGGCATCGGGGGGTTTGATAAATGGGGGTGCGCGTCATCCATAAGCCCCCCCCCCGTTCTATTTCGGGTTGGCGTGTCAGCGGTTAGCGGCGGCGGGGAATGCGGGCCACGGCGGCCTTTAACATTTTTACCTTTCTTCGCCGCGACCTTCAGCCGCCCGTGATTAATTGCCAGGAGACTTTCTTGTCAGTTAGTCCTCTGATCCTCGCACCTGGCGCACGAACCATCTGGCACGAAGCGAGAGATGCCGTTTGTCCAACGATGGTGGCCTTTATGTCCGCTTGATGTCATTCTAAATGGGGGCGCTGCTGACGTCGCATGCGCCCTGTTGTCCGTTCGCCATCTGGGTGCGCCATTCAGGTATTGTCTGGCCCGACAAGATATTGCCTAATAATGTGATTGAACTGAACACACTTGCATAAGATGGGGTGTGTGTGTGGGGGGGGGGCACACGGCTAATGTGTTGTGGGAATTGCGGCTGTTGGAGATCATCATTGTAATTAAATAAGCCTACCACATGTTTTAAATGCATTTAATCAAATTGAAACACACTTTTTATACACATGGTAAACTGATTTGGACAAAAAATGGGTTAACATGTTTAAAAAAATACGTAACGATAATGGAATTAAAAATAAAACCATCAAAATTTATTTTTTAAAAATACGTAACAAAAATGGAATTGAAAATAAAACCATAAAAATGTATTTAAAAAAATACATAATGATAATCGAATTAAAAATAAAACCATTTGTTTTTCTTCTTTTTTTTCAGTCGACATGTCAATGCATTCAAAATGATTGAAACAATTTTTATACACATGGTAAATGTATTTGGACATAAGAAAAAGAATGCAATCATAAAAATGTGTTTAAAAAAAATATGTAACCATAATGGAATAAAAAATAAAACCATAAAAATAATATGGATAATCTGAGGCGTGTTAAATGTTTTTAGGTGTGCGCTGACTCCCAGTTTCGCACGATTTTGAATGTTGGGGGTGTGCACACTTGTGCAACCACATAACCGATTTTTTTATTTTTACTCCCTGTTTAAAAAAAATAGTAATGTATGGATCACCTTTATGGTGGAAAAAGTTTTGAACTAATTTGCCATTTTTCTTCATCACCCAAAACATGGCATTTCAACATGGGTGTGTAGACTTTTTATGGCCTTTGCAGATGTGTACTTTCAGCAACCGACTTTTATGAGCAGTGTAAAAGGGTCTAATCTTTGGCGTATTATGATTGTGGCAGGTCCATTTAACAGCATGTCAGTTCCCTCAAAGGATCGTAACTCATGAAAGGTTTCTTTTGTCAGTGGACTGCCTGGACCCGACGTGTTCTGGCCGAGGTGTTTGCGTCCAGGGCGAGTGTCACTGCTTCGTGGGCTGGGGCGGGCAAGGCTGCGAGAGCCCCAGGGCCTCCTGCATGGACCAGTGCTCCGGACACGGAACCTTCATGGCCGACACGGGCACCTGCAGCTGCGATGCTAA